>NC_140731.1:2697500-3297500 GCF_050655825.1 Lonchura striata
GACTGCTGAGTTTCTTTCCCAGGGAAAATGGAAAAAGGATGTGCCCAGTGTCCCCTGGCCCTTTGCTGGAGCCTCTCTGCAAAGAATCCTTATATCGAAGGATGGACACCACACCGAAGATGTCCCCACCTCTAACTTGTGCTGCCCTGATACACCCAAGGGAGCTCTACAAACTGACATAAGGAACTTGGACTGCTGAGTTTTCTTTCCCAGGGAAAATGATAAAAGGGTGTGCCCAGGGGCCCCTGGCCCTGATTGCAAAAAATCCTTATATCGAAGGATGGAGCCCACACCGAAGTTGTCCCCACCTCAAACTTGTGCTGCCCTGATAGACCCAAGGGAGCCCTACAAACTGACATCAGGAACCTGGACTGCTGAGTTTTCTTTCCCAGGGAAAATGGAAAAAGGATGTGCCCAGGGGCCCCTGGCCCTGACTGCAAAAAATCCTTATATCGAAGGATGGACCCCACACCGAAGTTGTCCCCACCTCAAACTTGTGCTGCCCTGATAGACCCAAGGGAGCCCTACAAACTGACATCAGGAACCTGGACTGCTGAGTTTTCTTTCCCAGGGAAAATGGATAAAGGATGTGCCCAGAGGCCCCTGGCCCTGACTGCAAAAAATCCTTATATCGAAGGATGGAGCCCACACCGAATTTGTCCCCACCTCCAACTTGTGCTGCCCTGATACACCCAAGGGAGCCCTACAAACTGACATCAGGAACCTGGACTGCTGAATTTCCTTTCCCAGGGAAAATGGAAAAAGGATGTGCCCAGGGGCCCCTGGCCCTGGGCTGGGGCCTCACTGCAAAGAATCTTTATATCGAAGGATGGACCCCACACCGAAGTTGTCCCCACCTCAAACTTGTGCAGCCCTGATAGACCCAAGGGAGCCCTACAGACTGACATCAGGAACCTGGACTGCTGAGTTTTCTTTCCCAGGGAAAATGGAAAAAGGATGTGCCCAAGGGCCCCTGGCCCTCGGCCCCTGGCCCTGACAGCAAAAAATCCTTATATCGAAGGATGGAGCCCACACCGAAGTTGTCCCCACCTCAAACTTGTGCTGCCCTGATAGACCCAAGGGAGCCCTACAAACTGACATCAGGAACCTGGACTGCTGAGTTTTCTTTCCCAGGGAAAATGGAAAAAGAATGTGCCCAGGGGCCCCTGTCCCTGACTGCAAAAAATCCTTATATCGAAGGATGGACCCCACACCGAAGTTGTCCCCACCTCAAACTTGTGCTGCCCTGATAGACCCAAGGGAGCCCTACAAACTGACATCAGGAACCTGGACTGCTGAGTTTTCTTTCCCAGGGAAAATGGAAAAAGGGTGCGCCCAGGGGCCCCTGGCCTGGACTGCAAAAAATCCTTATATCGAAGGATGGGCCCCACACCGAATTTGTCCCCACCTCAAACTTGTGCTGCCCTGATACACCGAAGGGAGCCCTACAAACTGACATCAGGAACCTGGACTGCTGAGTTTCTTTCCCAGGGAAAATGGAAAAAGGATGTGCCCAGTGTCCCCTGGCCCTTTGCTGGAGCCTCTCTGCAAAGAATCCTTATATCGAAGGATGGACACCACACCGAAGATGTCCCCACCTCTAACTTGTGCTGCCCTGATACACCCAAGGGAGCTCTACAAACTGACATAAGGAACTTGGACTGCTGAGTTTTCTTTCCCAGGGAAAATGATAAAAGGGTGTGCCCAGGGGCCCCTGGCCCTGATTGCAAAAAATCCTTATATCGAAGGATGGAGCCCACACCGAAGTTGTCCCCACCTCAAACTTGTGCTGCCCTGATAGACCCAAGGGAGCCCTACAAACTGACATCAGGAACCTGGACTGCTGAGTTTTCTTTCCCAGGGAAAATGGAAAAAGGATGTGCCCAGGGGCCCCTGGCCCTGACTGCAAAAAATCTTTATATCGAAGGATGGACCCCACACCGAAGTTGTCCCCACCTCACACTTGTACTGCCCTGATAGACCCAAGCGAGCCCTACAAACTGACATCAGGAACCTGGACTGCTGAGTTTTCTTTCCCAGGGAAAATGGAAAAAGGATGTGCCCAGGGGCCCCTGGCCCTGACTGCAAAACATCCTTATATCGAAGGATGGACCCCACACCGAAGTTGTCCCCACCTCAAACTTGTGCTGCCCTGATAGACCCAAGGGAGCCCTACAAACTGACATCAGGAACCTGGACTGCTGAGTTTTCTTTCCCAGGGAAAATGGAAAAAGGATGTGCCCAGGGGCCCCTGGCCCTGGGCTGGGGCCACATTGCAAAGAATCCATATATCGAAGGATGGACCCCACACCGAAGTTGTCCCCACCTCAAACTTGTGCTGACCTGATAGACCCAAGGGAACCCTACAAACTGACATCAGGAACCTGGACTGCTGAGTTTTCTTTCCCAGGGAAAATGGAAAAAGGATGTGCCCAGGGGCCTCTGGCCCTGGGCTGGGGCCTCACTACAAAAAATCCATATATCGAAGGATGGACCCCACACCAAAGTTGTCCCCACCTCACACTTGTGCTGCCCTGATAGACCCAAGGGAGCCCTACAAACTGACATCAGGAACTTGGACTGCTGAGTTTTCTTTCCCAGGGAAAATGGAAAAAGGATGTGCCCAGGGGCTCCTGGCCCTGGGCCCCTGGCCCTGACAGCAAAAAATCCTTATATCGAAGGATGGACCCCAGACCGAAGTTGTCCCCACCTCAAACTTGTACTGCCCTGATACACCCAAGGGAGCCCTACAAACTGACATCAGGAACCTGGTGTGCTGAGTTTTTTTTCCCAGGGAAAATGGAAAAAGGATGTGCCCAGCGGCCCCTGGCCCTTGGCAGGGACCTCACTACAAGAAATCCTTATATCGAAGGATGGACCCCACACCGAAGTTGTCCCCACCTCAAACTTGTGCTGCCCTGATAGACCCAAGGGAGCCCTACAAACTGACATCGGGAACCTGGACTGCTGAGTTTTCTTTCCCAGGGAAAATGGAAAAAGGATGTGCCCAGGGGCTCCTGGCCCTGGGCCCCTGGCCCTGACAGCAAAAAATCCTTATATCGAAGGATGGACCCCAGACCAAAGTTGTCCCCACCTCAAACATGTGCAGCTCTGATACACCCAAGGGAGCCCTACAAACTGACATCAGGAACCTGGACTGCTGAGTTTTCTTTCCCAGGGAAAATGGAAAAAGGATGTGCCCAGGGGCCCCTGGCCCTTGGCTGGAGCCTCTCTGCAAAGAATCCTTATATCGAAGGATGGACACCACACCGAAGATGTCCCCACGTCTAACTTGTGCTGCCCTGATACACCCAAGGGAGCCCTACAAACTGACATCAGGAACTTGGACTGCTGAGTTTTCTTTCCCAGGGAAAATGATAAAAGGGTGTGCCCAGGGGCCCCTGGCCCTGACTGCAAAAAATCTTTATATCGAAGGATGGACCCCACACCGAAGTTGTCCCCACCTCAAACTTGTGCTGCCCTGATAGACCCAAGGGAGCCCTACAAACTGACATCAGGAACCTGGACTGCTGAGTTTTCTTTCCCAGGGAAAATGGAAAAAGGATGTGCCCAGGGGCCCCTGGCCCTGACTGCAAAAAATCCTTATATCGAAGGATGGACCCCACACCGAAGTTGTCCCCACCTCAAACTTGTGCTGCCCTGATAGACCCAAGGGAGCCCTACAAACTGACATCAGGAACCTGGACTGCTGAGTTTTCTTTCCCAGGGAAAATGGAAAAAGGATGTGCCCAGGGGCCCCTGGCCCTGACTGCAAAAAATCCTTATATCGAAGGATGGACCCCACACCGAAGTTGTCCCCACCTCAAACTTGTGCTGCCCTGATAGACCCAAGGGAGCCCTACAAACTGACATCAGGAACCTGGACTGCTGAGTTTCTTTCCCAGGGAAAATGGAAAAAGGATGTGCACAGGGGCCCCTGGCCAATGGCTGGAGCCTCTCTGCAAAGAATCCTTATATCGAAGGATGGACACCACACCGAATTTGTCCCCACCTCAAACTTGTGCTGCCCTGATAGACCCAAGGGAGCCCTACAAACTGACATCAGGAACCTGGACTGCTGAGTTTTCTTTCCCAGGGAAAATGATAAAAGGGTGTGCCCAGGGGCCCCTGGCCCTGATTGCAAAAAATCCTTATATCGAAGGATGGACCCCACACCGAAGTTGTCCCCACCTCAAACTTGTGCTGCCCTGATAGACCCAAGGGAGCCCTACAAACTGACATCAGGAACCTGGACTGCTGAGTTTTCTTTCCCAGGGAAAATGGAAAAAGGATGTGCCCAGGGGCCCCTGGCCCTGACTGCAAAAAATCCTTATATCGAAGGATGGACCCCACACCGAAGTTGTCCCCACCTCAAACTTGTGCTGCCCTGATAGACCCAAGGGAGCCCTACAAACTGACATCAGGAACCTGGACTGCTGAGTTTTCTTTCCCAGGGAAAATGGAAAAAGGATGTGCCCAGGGGCCCCTGGCCCTGGGCTGGGGCCTCACTGCAAAGAATCTTTATATCGAAGGATGGACCCCACACCGAAGTTGTCCCCACCTCAAACTTGTGCTGCCCTGATAGACCCAAGGGAGCCCTACAAACTGACATCAGGAACCTGGACTGCTGAGTTTTCTTTCCCAGGGAAAATGGAAAAAGGATGTGCCCAGGGGCCCCTGGCCCTCGGCCCCTGGCCCTGACAGCAAAAATCCTTATATCGAAGGATGGACCCCAGACCGAAGTTGTCCCCACCTCAAACTTGTACTGCCCTGATACACCCAAGGGAGCCCTACAAACTGACATCAGGAACCTGGACTGCTGAGTTTTCTTTCCCAGGGAAAATGGAAAAAGGATGTGCCCAGGGGCCCCTGGCCCTGGGCCCCTGGCCCTGACAGCAAAAAATCCTTATATCGAAGGATGGACCCCACACCGAAGTTGTCCCCACCTCAAACTTGTGCTGCCCTGATAGACCCAAGGGAGCCCTACAAACTGACATCAGGAACCTGGACTGCTGAGTTTTCTTTCCGAGGGAAAATGGATAAAGAATGTGCCCAGGGGCCCCTGTCCCTGACTGCAAAAAATCCTTATATCGAAGGATGGACCCCACACCGAAGTTGTCCCCACCTCAAACTTGTGCTGCCCTGATACACCCAAGGGAGCCCTACAAACTGACATCAGGAACCTGGACTGCTGAGTTTTCTTTCCCAGGGAAAATGGCCAAAGGGTGCGCCCAGGGGCCCCTGGCCCTGACTGCAAAAAATCCTTATATCGAAGGATGGGCCCCACACCGAATTTGTCCCCACCTCAAACTTGTGCTGCCCTGATACACCCAAGGGAGCCCTACAAACTGACATCAGGAACCTGGACTGCTGAGTTTCTTTCCCAGGGAAAATGGAAAAAGGATGTGCCCAGGGTCCCCTGGCCCTTGGCTGGAGCCTCTCTGCAAAGAATCCTTATATCGAAGGATGGACACCACACCGAAGATGTCCCCACCTCTAACTTGTGCTGCCCTGATACACCCAATGGAGCTCTACAAACTGACATCAGGAACCTGGACTGCTGAGTTTTCTTTCCCAGGGAAAATGGAAAAAGGATGTGCCCAGGGGCTCCTGGCCCTGGGCCCCTGGCCCTGACAGCAAAAAATCCTTATATCGAAGGATGGACCCCACACCGAAGTTGTCCCCACCTCAAACATGTGCAGCTCTGATACACCCAAGGGAGCCCTACAAACTGACATCAGGAACCTGGACTGCTGAGTTTTCTTTCCCAGGGAAAATGGAAAAAGGATGTGCCCAGGGGCCCCTGGCCGCAAAAAATCTTTATATCGAAGGATGGACCCCACACCGAAGTTGTCCCCACCTCAAACTTGTGCTGCCCTGATAGACCCAAGGGAGCCCTACAAACTGACATCAGGAACCTGGACTGCTGAGTTTTCTTTCCCAGGGAAAATGGAAAAAGGATGTGCCCAGGGGCCCCTGGCCCTGACTGCAAAACATCCTTATATCGAAGGATGGACCCCACACCGAAGTTGTCCCCACCTCAAACTTGTGCTGCCCTGATAGACCCAAGGGAGCCCTACAAACTGACATCAGGAACCTGGACTGCTGAGTTTCTTTCCCAGGGAAAATGGAAAAAGGATGTGCCCAGGGGCCCCTGGACCTGGGCTGGGGCCTCACTGCAAAAAATCCTTATATCGAAGGATGGACCCCACACCGAAGTTGTCCCCACCTCAAACTTGTGCTGCCCTGATAGACCCAAGGGAGCCCTACAAACTGACATCAGGAACCTGGACTGCTGAGTTTTCTTTCCCAGGGAAAATGGAAAAAGGATGTGCCCAGGGGCCTCTGGCCGTGGGCTGGGGCCTCACTACAAAAAATCCTTATATCGAAGGATGGACCCCACACCGAAGTTGTCCCCACCTCACACTTGTGCTGCCCTGATAGACCCAAGGGAACCCTACAAACTGACATCAGGAACCTGGACTGCTGAGTTTTCCTTCCCAGGGAAAATGGAAAAAGGTTGTGCCCAGGGGCCCCTGGCCCTGACTGCAAAAAATCCTTATATCGAAGGATGGGCCCCACACCGAATTTGTCCCCACCTCAAACTTGTGCTGCCCTGATACACCCAAGAGAGCCCTACAAACTGACATAGGGAACCTGGACTGCTGAGTTTCTTTCCCAGGGAAAATGGAAAAAGGATGTGCCCAGGGTCCCCTGGCCCTTGGCTGGAGCCTCTCTGCAAAGAATCCTTATATCGAAGGATGGACACCACACCGAAGATGTCCCCACCTCTAACTTGTGCTGCCCTGATACACCCAAGGGAGCCCTACAAACTGACATCAGGAACTTGGACTGCTGAGTTTTCTTTCCCAGGGAAAATGGAAAAAGGATGTGCCCAGGGGCCCCTGGCCCTGACTGCAAAAAATCCTTATATCGAAGGATGGACCCCACACCGAAGTTGTCCCCACCTCAAACTTGTGCTGCCCTGATAGACCCAAGGGAGCCCTACAAACTGACATCAGGAACCTGGACTGCTGAGTTTCTTTCCCAGGGAAAATGGAAAAAGGATGTGCACAGGGGCCCCTGGCCAATGGCTGGAGCCTCTCTGCAAAGAATCCTTATATCGAAGGATGGACACCACACCGAATTTGTCCCCACCTCAAACTTGTGCTGCCCTGATAGACCCAAGGGAGCCCTACAAACTGACATCAGGAACCTGGACTGCTGAGTTTTCTTTCCCAGGGAAAATGATAAAAGGGTGTGCCCAGGGGCCCCTGGCCCTGATTGCAAAAAATCCTTATATCGAAGGATGGACCCCACACCGAAGTTGTCCCCACCTCAAACTTGTGCTGCCCTGATAGACCCAAGGGAGCCCTACAAACTGACATCAGGAACCTGGACTGCTGAGTTTTCTTTCCCAGGGAAAATGATAAAAGGGTGTGCCCAGGGGCCCCTGGCCCTGATTGCAAAAAATCCTTATATCGAAGGATGGACCCCACACCGAAGTTGTCCCCACCTCAAACTTGTGCTGCCCTGATAGACCCAAGGGAGCCCTACAAACTGACATCAGGAACCTGGACTGCTGAGTTTTCATTCCCAGGGAAAATGGAAAAAGGATGTGCCCAGGGGCCTCTGGCCCTGGGCTGGGGCCTCACTACAAAGAATCCTTATATCGAAGGATGGACCCCACACCGAAGTTGTCCCCACCTCACACTTGTGCTGCCCTGATAGACCCAAGGGAGCCCTACAAACTGACATCAGGAACTTGGACTGCTGAGTTTTCTTTCCCAGGGAAAATGGAAAAAGGATGTGCCCAGGGGCCTCTGGCCCTGGGCCCCTGGCCCTGACAGCAAAAAATCCTTATATCGAAGGATGGACCCCAGACCGAAGTTGTCCCCACCTCAAACTTTTACTGCCCTGATAGACCCAAGGGAGCCCTACAAACTGACATCAGGAACCTGGACTGCTGAGTTTTCTTTCCCAGGGAAAATTGAAAAAGGATGTGCCCAGGGGCCCCTGGCCCTGACTGCAAAAAATCCTTATATCGAAGAATGGACCCCACACCAAAGTTGTCCCCACCTCAAACTTGTGCTGCCCTGATAGACCCAAGGGAGCCCTACAAACTGACATCAGGAACGTGGACTGCTGTGTTTTCTTTCCCAGGGAAAATGGAAAAAGGATGTGCCCGGGGGCCCCTGGCCCTGACTGCAAAAAATACTTATATCGAAGGATGGACCCCACACCGAAGTTGTCCCCACCTCAAACTTGTGCTGCCCTGATAGACCCAAGGGAGCCCTACAAACTGACATCAGGAACCTGGACTGCTGAGTTTTCTTTCCCAGGGAAAATGGAAAAAGGATGTGCCCAGGGGCTCCTGGCCCTGGGCCCCTGGCCCTGACAGCAAAAAATCCTTATATCGAAGGATGGACCCCAGACCGAAGTTGTCCCCACCTCAAACATGTGCAGCTCTGATACACCCAAGGGAGCCCTACAAACTGACATCAGGAACCTGGACTGCTGAGTTTTCTTTCCCAGGGAAAATGGAAAAAGGATGTGCCCAGGGGCCCCTGGCCGCAAAAAATCTTTATATCGAAGGATGGACCCCACACCGAAGTTGTCCCCACCTCACACTTGTGCTGCCCTGATAGACCCAAGGGAGCCCTACAAACTGACATCAGGAACCTGGACTGCTGAGTTTTCTTTCCCAGGGAAAATGGAAAAAGGATGTGCCCAGGGGCCCCTGGCCCTGACTGCAAAACATCCTTATATCGAAGGATGGACCCCACACCGAAGTTGTCCCCACCTCAAACTTGTGCTGCCCTGATAGACCCAAGGGAGCCCTACAAACTGACATCAGGAACCTGGACTGCTGAGTTTCTTTCCCAGGGAAAATGGAAAAAGGATGTGCCCAGGGGCCCCTGGACCTGGGCTGGGGCCTCACTGCAAAGAATCCTTATATCGAAGGATGGACCCCAGACCGAAGTTGTCCCCACCTCAAACTTGTACTGCCCTGATAGACCCAAGGGAGCCCTACAAACTGACATCAGGAACCTGGACTGCTGAGTTTTCTTTCCCAGGGAAAATGGAAAAAGGATGTGCCCAGGGGCCCCTGGCCCTGACTGCAAAACATCCTTATATTGAAGGATGGACCCCACACCGAAGTTGTCCCCACCTCAAACTTGTGCTGCCCTGATAGACCCAAGGGAGCCCTACAAACTGACATCAGGAACCTGGACTGCTGAGTTTTCTTTCCCAGGGAAAATGGAAAAAGGATGTGCCCAGGGGCCTCTGGCCGTGGGCTGGGGCCTCACTACAAAAAATCCTTATATCGAAGGATGGACCCCACACCGAAGTTGTCCCCACCTCACACTTGTGCTGCCCTGATAGACCCAAGGGAACCCTACAAACTGACATCAGGAACCTGGACTGCTGAGTTTTCCTTCCCAGGGAAAATGGAAAAAGGTTGTGCCCAGGGGCCCCTGGCCCTGACTGCAAAAAATCCTTATATCGAAGGATGGGCCCCACACCGAAGTTGTCCCCACCTCAAACTTGTGCTGCCCTGATACACCCAAGAGAGCCCTACAAACTGACATCAGGAACTTGGACTGCTGAGTTTCTTTCCCAGGGAAAATGGAAAAAGGATGTGCCCAGGGTCCCCTGGCCCTTGGCTGGAGCCTCTCTGCAAAGAATCCTTATATCAAAGGATGGACACCACACCGAAGATGTCCCCACCTCTAACTTGTGCTGCCCTGATACACCCAAGGGAGCCCTACAAACTGACATAAGGAACTTGGACTGCTGAGTTTTCTTTCCCAGGGAAAATGATAAAAGGGTGTGCCCAGGGGCCCCTGGCCCTGACTGCAAAAAATCTTTATATCGAAGGATGGACCCCACACCGAAGTTGTCCCCACCTCAAACTTGTGCTGCCCTGATAGACCCAAGGCAGCCCTACAAACTGACATCAGGAACCTGGACTGCTGAGTTTTCTTTCCCAGGGAAAATGGAAAAAGGATGTGCCCAGGGGCCCCTGGCCCTGACTGCAAAAAATCCTTATATCGAAGGATGGACCCCACACCGAAGTTGTCCCCACCTCAAACTTGTGCTGCCCTGATAGACCCAAGGGAGCCCTACAAACTGACATCAGGAACCTGGACTGCTGAGTTTTCTTTCCCAGGGAAAATGGAAAAAGGATGTGCCCAGGGGCCCCTGGCTCTGACTGCAAAAAATCCTTATATCGAAGGATGGACCCCACACCGAAGTTGTCCCCACCTCAAACTTGTGCTGCCCTGATAGACCCAAGGGAGCCCTACAAACTGACATCAGGAACCTGGACTGCTGAGTTTCTTTCCCTGGGAAAATGGAAAAAGGATGTGCCCAGGGGCCCCTGGCCAATGGCTGGAGCCTCTCTGCAAAGAATCCTTATATCGAAGGATGGACACCACACCGAATTTGTCCCCACCTCAAACTTGTGCTGCCCTGATAGACCCAAGGGAGCCCTACAAACTGACATCAGGAACCTGGACTGCTGAGTTTTCTTTCCCAGGGAAAATGATAAAAGGGTGTGCCCAGGGGCCCCTGGCCCTGATTGCAAAAAATCCTTATATCGAAGGATGGACCCCACACCGAAGTTGTCCCCACCTCAAACTTGTGCTGCCCTGATAGACCCAAGGGAGCCCTACAAACAGACATCAGGAACCTGGACTGCTGAGTTTTCTTTCCCAGGGAAAATGGAAAAAGGATGTGCCCAGGGGCCCCTGGCCCTGACTGCAAAAAATCCGTATATCGAAGGATGGACCCCACACCGAAGTTGTCCCCACCTCAAACTTGTGCTGCCCTGATAGACCCAAGGGAGCCCTACAAACTGACATCAGGAACCTGGACTGCTGAGTTTTCTTTCCCAGGGAAAATGGAAAAAGGATGTGCCCAGAGGCCCCTGGCCCTGACTGCAAAAAATCCTTATATCGAAGGATGGAGCCCACACCGAATTTGTCCCCACCTCAAACTTGTGCTGCCCTGATACACCCAAGGGAGCCCTACAAACTGACATCAGGAACCTGGACTGCTGAGTTTTCTTTCCCAGGGAAAATGGAAAAAGGGTGTGCCCAGGGGCCTCTGGCCCTGGGCTGGGGCCTCACTGCAAAGAATCTTTATATCGAAGGATGGAGCCCACACCGAAGTTGTCCCCACCTCAAACTTGTGCTGCCCTGATAGACCCAAGGGAGCCCTACAAACTGACATCAGGAACCTGGACTGCTGAGTTTTCTTTCCCAGGGAAAATGGAAAAAGGATGTGTCCAGGGGCCCCTGGCCCTCGGCCCCTGGCCCTGACAGCAAAAATCCTTATATCGAAGGATGGACCCCAGACCGAAGTTGTCCCCACCTCAAACTTGTACTGCCCTGATACACCCAAGGGAGCCCTACAAACTGACATCAGGAACCTGGACTGCTGAGTTTTCTTTCCCAGGGAAAATTGATAAAGAATGTGCCCAGGGGCCCCTGTCCCTGACTGCAAAAAATCCTTATATCGAAGGATGGACCCCACACCGAAGTTGTCCCCACCTCAAACTTGTGCTGCCCTGATAGACCCAAGGGAGCCCTACAAACTGACATCAGGAACCTGGACTGCTGAGTTTCTTTCCCAGGGAAAATGGAAAAAGGATGTGCCCAGGGTCCCCTGGCCCTTGGCTGGAGCCTCTCTGCAAAGAATCCTTATATCGAAGGATGGACACCACACCGAAGATGTCCCCACCTCTAACTTGTGCTGCCCTGATACACCCAAGGGAGCTCTACAAACTGACATAAGGAACTTGGACTGCTGAGTTTTCTTTCCCAGGGAAAATGATAAAAGGGTGTGCCCAGGGGGCCCCTGGCCCTGACTGCAAAAAATCCTTATATCGAAGGATGGACCCCACACCGAAGTTGTCCCCACCTCAAACTTGTGCTGCCCTGATAGACCCAAGGGAGCCCTACAAACTGACATCAGGAACCTGGACTGCTGAGTTTTCTTTCCCAGGGAAAATGGAAAAAGGATGTGCCCAGGGGCCCCTGGCCCTGACTGCAAAACATCTTTGTATCGAAGGATGCACCCCACACCGAAGTTGTCCCCACCTCAAACTTGTGCTGCCCTGATACACCCAAGGAAGCCCTACAAACTGACATCAGGAACCTGGACTGCTGAGTTTTCTTTCCCAGGGAAAATGGAAAAAGGATGTGCACAGGGGCCCCTGGCCCTGACTGCAAAAAATCCTTATATCGAAGGATGGACCCCACACCAAAGTTGTCCCCACCTCAAACTCGTGCTGCCCTGATAGACCCAAGGGAGCCCTACAAACTGACATCGGGAACCTGGACTGCTGAGTTTTCTTTCCCAGGGAAAATGGAAAAAGGATGTGCCCAGGGGCCCCTGGCCCTGGACAGGAACCTCACTACAAAAAACCCTTATATCGAAGTATGCACACCACACCAAAGTTGTTGCAACCTCAAACTTGTGCTGCCCTGATAGACCCAAGGGAGCTCTACAAACTGACATCAGGAACCTGGACAGCTGAGTTTTCTTTCCCAGGGAAAATGGAAAAAGTATGTGCCCGGGGGCCCCTGGCCCTGGGCCCCTGGCCCTGACTGCAAAAAATCCTTATATCGAAGGATGGAGCCCACACCAAAGTTGTCCCCACCTCAAACTTGTGCTGCCCTGATAGACCCAAGGGAGCTCTACAAACTGACATCAGGAACCTGGACTGCTGAGTTTTCTTTCCCAGGGAAAATGGAAAAAGGATGTGCCCAGGGGCCCCTGGCCCTGACTGCAAAAAATCCTTATATCGAAGGATGGACCCCACACCGAAGTTGTCCCCACCTCAAACTTGTGCTGCCCTGATACACCCAAGGGAGCCCTACAAACTGACATCAGGAACCTGGTGTGCTGAGTTTTCTTTCCCAGGGAAAATGGAAAAAGGATGTGCCCAGGGGCCCGTGGCCCTGGACAGGGACCTCACTGCAAAATATCCTTATATCGAAGGATGGAGCCCACACCGAAGTTGTCCCCACCTCAAACATGTGCAGCTCTGATACACCCAAGGGAGCCCTACAAACTGACATCAGGAACCTGGACTGCTGAGTTTTCTTTCCCAGGGAAAATGGAAAAAGGATGTGCCCAGGGGCCCCTGGCCCTGACTGCAAAAAATCCTTATATCGAAGGATGGACCCCACACCGAAGTTGTCCCCACCTCACACTTGTGCTGCCCTGATAGACCCAAGGGAGCCCTACAAACTGACATCAGGAACCTGGACTGCTGAGTTTTCTTTCCCAGGGAAAATGGAAAAAGGATGTGCCCAGGGGCCCCTGGCCCTGACTGCAAAACATCCTTATATCGAAGGATGGACCCCACACCGAAGTTGTCCCCACCTCAAACTTGTGCTGCCCTGATAGACCCAAGGGAGCCCTACAAACTGACATCAGGAACCTGGACTGCTGAGTTTTCTTTCCCAGGGAAAATGGAAAAAGGATGTGCCCAGGGGCCCCTGGCCCTGACTGCAAAAAATCCTTATATCGAAGGATGGAGCCCACACGGAAGTTGTCCCCACCTCAAACTTGTGCTGCCCCGATAGACCCAAGGGAGCCCTACAAACTGACATCAGGAACCTGGACTGCTGAGTTTTCTTTCCCAGGGAAAATGGAAAAAGGATGTGCCCAGGGGCCTCTGGCCCTGGGCTGGGGCCTCACTACAAAACATCCTTATATTGAAGGATGGACCCCACACCGAAGTTGTCCCCACCTCAAACTTGTGCTGCCCTGATAGACCCAAGGGAGCCCTACAAACTGACATCAGGAACCTGGACTGCTGAGTTTTCTTTCCCAGGGAAAATGGAAAAAGGATGTGCCCAGGGGCCTCTGGCCGTGGGCTGGGGCCTCACTACAAAAAATCCTTATATCGAAGGATGGACCCCACACCGAAGTTGTCCCCACCTCACACTTGTGCTGCCCTGATAGACCCAAGGGAACCCTACAAACTGACATCAGGAACCTGGACTGCTGAGTTTTCCTTCCCAGGGAAAATGGAAAAAGGTTGTGCCCAGGGGCCCCTGGCCCTGACTGCAAAAAATCCTTATATCGAAGGATGGGCCCCACACCGAAGTTGTCCCCACCTCAAACTTGTGCTGCCCTGATACACCCAAGAGAGCCCTACAAACTGACATCAGGAACTTGGACTGCTGAGTTTCTTTCCCAGGGAAAATGGAAAAAGGATGTGCCCAGGGTCCCCTGGCCCTTGGCTGGAGCCTCTCTGCAAAGAATCCTTATATCAAAGGATGGACACCACACCGAAGATGTCCCCACCTCTAACTTGTGCTGCCCTGATACACCCAAGGGAGCCCTACAAACTGACATAAGGAACTTGGACTGCTGAGTTTTCTTTCCCAGGGAAAATGATAAAAGGGTGTGCCCAGGGGCCCCTGGCCCTGACTGCAAAAAATCTTTATATCGAAGGATGGACCCCACACCGAAGTTGTCCCCACCTCAAACTTGTGCTGCCCTGATAGACCCAAGGCAGCCCTACAAACTGACATCAGGAACCTGGACTGCTGAGTTTTCTTTCCCAGGGAAAATGGAAAAAGGATGTGCCCAGGGGCCCCTGGCCCTGACTGCAAAAAATCCTTATATCGAAGGATGGACCCCACACCGAAGTTGTCCCCACCTCAAACTTGTGCTGCCCTGATAGACCCAAGGGAGCCCTACAAACTGACATCAGGAACCTGGACTGCTGAGTTTTCTTTCCCAGGGAAAATGGAAAAAGGATGTGCCCAGGGGCCCCTGGCTCTGACTGCAAAAAATCCTTATATCGAAGGATGGACCCCACACCGAAGTTGTCCCCACCTCAAACTTGTGCTGCCCTGATAGACCCAAGGGAGCCCTACAAACTGACATCAGGAACCTGGACTGCTGAGTTTCTTTCCCTGGGAAAATGGAAAAAGGATGTGCCCAGGGGCCCCTGGCCAATGGCTGGAGCCTCTCTGCAAAGAATCCTTATATCGAAGGATGGACACCACACCGAATTTGTCCCCACCTCAAACTTGTGCTGCCCTGATAGACCCAAGGGAGCCCTACAAACTGACATCAGGAACCTGGACTGCTGAGTTTTCTTTCCCAGGGAAAATGATAAAAGGGTGTGCCCAGGGGCCCCTGGCCCTGATTGCAAAAAATCCTTATATCGAAGGATGGACCCCACACCGAAGTTGTCCCCACCTCAAACTTGTGCTGCCCTGATAGACCCAAGGGAGCCCTACAAACAGACATCAGGAACCTGGACTGCTGAGTTTTCTTTCCCAGGGAAAATGGAAAAAGGATGTGCCCAGGGGCCCCTGGCCCTGACTGCAAAAAATCCGTATATCGAAGGATGGACCCCACACCGAAGTTGTCCCCACCTCAAACTTGTGCTGCCCTGATAGACCCAAGGGAGCCCTACAAACTGACATCAGGAACCTGGACTGCTGAGTTTTCTTTCCCAGGGAAAATGGAAAAAGGATGTGCCCAGAGGCCCCTGGCCCTGACTGCAAAAAATCCTTATATCGAAGGATGGACCCCACACGGAAGTTGTCCCCACCTCAAACTTGTGCTGCCCTGATACACCCAAGGGAGCCCTACAAACTGACATCAGGAACCTGGACTGCTGAGTTTTCTTTCCCAGGGAAAATGGAAAAAGGGTGTGCCCAGGGGCCTCTGGCCCTGGGCTGGGGCCTCACTGCAAAGAATCTTTATATCGAAGGATGGAGCCCACACCGAAGTTGTCCCCACCTCAAACTTGTGCTGCCCTGATACACCCAAGGGAGCCCTACAAACTGACATCAGGAACCTGGACTGCTGAGTTTTCTTTCCCAGGGAAAATGGAAAAAGGATGTGTCCAGGGGCCCCTGGCCCTCGGCCCCTGGCCCTGACAGCAAAAATCCATATATCGAAGGATGGACCCCAGACCGAAGTTGTCCCCACCTCAAACTTGTACTGCCCTGATACACCCAAGGGAGCCCTACAAACTGACATCAGGAACCTGGACTGCTGAGTTTTCTTTCCCAGGGAAAATTGATAAAGAATGTGCCCAGGGGCCCCTGTCCCTGACTGCAAAAAATCCTTATATCGAAGGATGGACCCCACACCGAAGTTGTCCCCACCTCAAACTTGTGCTGCCCTGATAGACCCAAGGGAGCCCTACAAACTGACATCAGGAACCTGGACTGCTGAGTTTCTTTCCCAGGGAAAATGGAAAAAGGATGTGCCCAGGGTCCCCTGGCCCTTGGCTGGAGCCTCTCTGCAAAGAATGCTTATATCGAAGGATGGACACCACACCGAAGATGTCCCCACCTCTAACTTGTGCTGCCCTGATACACCCAAGGGAGCTCTACAAACTGACATAAGGAACTTGGACTGCTGAGTTTTCTTTCCCAGGGAAAATGATAAAAGGGTGTGCCCAGGGGGCCCCTGGCCCTGACTGCAAAAAATCCTTATATCGAAGAATGGACCCCACACCGAAGTTGTCCCCACCTCAAACTTGTGCTGCCCTGATAGACCCAAGGGAGCCCTACAAACTGACATCAGGAACCTGGACTGCTGAGTTTTCTTTCCCAGGGAAAATGGAAAAAGGATGTGCCCAGGGGCCCCTGGCCCTGACTGCAAAACATCTTTGTATCGAAGGATGCACCCCACACCGAAGTTGTCCCCACCTCAAACTTGTGCTGCCCTGATACACCCAAGGAAGCCCTACAAACTGACATCAGGAACCTGGACTGCTGAGTTTTCTTTCCCAGGGAAAATGGAAAAAGGATGTGCACAGGGGCCCCTGGCCCTGACTGCAAAAAATCCTTATATCGAAGGATGGACCCCACACCAAAGTTGTCCCCACCTCAAACTCGTGCTGCCCTGATAGACCCAAGGGAGCCCTACAAACTGACATCAGGAACCTGGACTGCTGAGTTTTCTTTCCCAGGGAAAATGGCAAAAGTATGTGCCCGGGGGCCCCTGGCACTGACTGCAAAGAATCCTTATATCGAAGGATGGAGCCCACACCGAATTTGTCCCCACCTCAAACTTGTGCTGCCCTGATACACCCAAGGGAGCCCTACAAACTGACATCGGGAACCTGGACTGCTGAGTTTTCTTTCCCAGGGAAAATGGAAAAAGGATGTGCCCAGGGGCCCCTGGCCCTGGACAGGAACCTCACTACAAAAAACCCTTATATCGAAGTATGCACACCACACCAAAGTTGTTGCAACCTCAAACTTGTGCTGCCCTGATAGACCCAAGGGAGCTCTACAAACTGACATCAGGAACCTGGACAGCTGAGTTTTCTTTCCCAGGGAAAATGGAAAAAGTATGTGCCCGGGGGCCCCTGGCCCTGGGCCCCTGGCCCTGACTGCAAAAAATCCTTATATCGAAGGATGGAGCCCACACCAAAGTTGTCCCCACCTCAAACTTGTGCTGCCCTGATAGACCCAAGGGAGCTCTACAAACTGACATCAGGAACCTGGACTGCTGAGTTTTCTTTCCCAGGGAAAATGGAAAAAGGATGTGCCCAGGGGCCCCTGGCCCTGACTGCAAAAAATCCTTATATCGAAGGATGGACCCCACACCGAAGTTGTCCCCACCTCAAACTTGTGCTGCCCTGATACACCCAAGGGAGCCCTACAAACTGACATCAGGAACCTGGTGTGCTGAGTTTTCTTTCCCAGGGAAAATGGAAAAAGGATGTGCCCAGGGGCCCGTGGCCCTGGACAGGGACCTCACTGCAAAATATCCTTATATCGAAGGATGGAGCCCACACCGAAGTTGTCCCCACCTCAAACATGTGCAGCTCTGATACACCCAAGGGAGCCCTACAAACTGACATCAGGAACCTGGACTGCTGAGTTTTCTTTCCCAGGGAAAATGGAAAAAGGATGTGCCCAGGGGCCCCTGGCCCTGACTGCAAAAAATCTTTATATCGAAGGATGGACCCCACACCGAAGTTGTCCCCACCTCACACTTGTGCTGCCCTGATAGACCCAAGGGAGCCCTACAAACTGACATCAGGAACCTGGACTGCTGAGTTTTCTTTCCCAGGGAAAATGGAAAAAGGATGTGCCCAGGGGCCCCTGGCCCTGACTGCAAAACATCCTTATATCGAAGGATGGACCCCACACCGAAGTTGTCCCCACCTCAAACTTGTGCTGCCCTGATAGACCCAAGGGAGCCCTACAAACTGACATCAGGAACCTGGACTGCTGAGTTTTCTTTCCCAGGGAAAATGGAAAAAGGATGTGCCCAGGGGCCCCTGGCCCTGACTGCAAAAAATCCTTATATCGAAGGATGGAGCCCACACCGAAGTTGTCCCCACCTCAAACTTGTGCTGCCCTGATAGACCCAAGGGAGCCCTACAAACTGACATCAGGAACCTGGACTGCTGAGTTTTCTTTCCCAGGGAAAATGGAAAAAGGATGTGCCCAGGGGCCTCTGGCCCTGGGCTGGGGCCTCACTACAAAAAATCCTTATATCGAAGGATGGACCCCACACCGAAGTTGTCCCCACCTCACACTTGTGCTGCCCTGATAGACCCAAGGGAGCCCTACAAACTGACATCAGGAACTTGGACTGCTGAGTTTTCTTTCCCAGGGAAAATGGAAAAAGGATGTGCCCAGGGGCTCCTGGCCCTGGGCCCCTGGCCCTGACAGCAAAAAATCTTTATATCGAAGGATGGACCCCAGACCGAAGTTGTCCCCACCTCAAACTTGTGCTGCCCTGATAGACCCAAGGGAGCCCTACAAACTGACATCAGGAACCTGGACTGCTGAGTTTTCTTTCCCAGGGAAAATGGAAAAAGGATGTGCCCGGGGGCCCCTGGCCCTGGGCCCCTGGCCCTGACTGCAAAAAATCCTTATATCGAAGGATGGAGCCCACACCGAAGTTGTCCCCACCTGAAACTTGTGCTGCCCTGATAGACCCAAGGGAGCTCTACAAACTGACATCAGGAACCTGGACTGCTGAGTTTTCTTTCCCAGGGAAAATGGAAAAAGGATGTGCCCAGGGGCCCCTGGCCCTGACTGCAAAAAATCCTTATATCGAAGGATGGACCCCACACCAAAGTTGTCCCCACCTCAAACTTGTGCTGCCCTGATAGACCCAAGGGAGCCCTACAAACTGACATCAGGAACCTGGTGCGCTGAGTTTTTTTTCCCAGGGAAAATGGAAAAAGGATGTGCCCAGCGGCCCCTGGCCCTTGGCAGGGACCTCACAACAAGAAATCCTTATATCGAAGGATGGACCCCACACCGAAGTTGTCCCCACCTCAAACTTGTGCTGCCCTGATAGACCCAAGGGAGCCCTACAAACTGACATCGGGAACCTGGACTGCTGAGTTTTCTTTCCCAGGGAAAATGGAAAAAGGATGTGCCCAGGGGCCCCTGGCCCTGGACAGGGACCTCACTACAAAAAACCCTTATATCGAAGGATGCACACCACACCAAAGTTGTTGAAACCTCAAACTTGTGCTACCCTGATAGACCCAAGGGAGCCCTACAAACTGACATCAGGAACCTGGACTGCTGAGTTTTCTTTCCCAGGGAAAATGGAAAAAGGGTGTGCCCGGGGGCCCCTGGCCCTGGGCCCCTGGCCCTGACTGCAAAAAATCCTTATATCGAAGGATGGAGCCCACACCGAAGTTGTCCCCACCTCAAACTTGTGCTGCCCTGATACACCCAAGGGAGCCCTACAAACTGACATCAGGAACCTGGTGTGCTGAGTTTTCTTTCCCAGGGAAAATGGAAAAAGGATGTGCCCAGGGGCCCGTGGCCCTGGACAGGGACCTCACTGCAAAATATCCTTATATCGAAGGATGGAGCCCACACCGAAGTTGTCCCCACCTCAAACATGTGCAGCTCTGATACACCCAAGGGAGCCCTACAAACTGACATCAGGAACCTGGACTGCTGAGTTTTCTTTCCCAGGGAAAATGGAAAAAGGATGTGCCCAGGGGCCCCTGGCCCTGACTGCAAAAAATCTTTATATCGAAGGATGGACCCCACACCGAAGTTGTCCCCACCTCACACTTGTGCTGCCCTGATAGACCCAAGGGAGCCCTACAAACTGACATCAGGAACCTGGACTGCTGAGTTTTCTTTCCCAGGGAAAATGGAAAAAGGATGTGCCCAGGGGCCCCTGGCCCTGACTGCAAAACATCCTTATATCGAAGGATGGACCCCACACCGAAGTTGTCCCCACCTCAAACTTGTGCTGCCCTGATAGACCCAAGGGAGCCCTACAAACTGACATCAGGAACCTGGACTGCTGAGTTTTCTTTCCCAGGGAAAATGGAAAAAGGATGTGCCCAGGGGCCCCTGGCCCTGACTGCAAAAAATCCTTATATCGAAGGATGGAGCCCACACCGAAGTTGTCCCCACCTCAAACTTGTGCTGCCCTGATAGACCCAAGGGAGCCCTACAAACTGACATCAGGAACCTGGACTGCTGAGTTTTCTTTCCCAGGGAAAATGGAAAAAGGATGTGCCCAGGGGCCTCTGGCCCTGGGCTGGGGCCTCACTACAAAAAATCCTTATATCGAAGGATGGACCCCACACCGAAGTTGTCCCCACCTCACACTTGTGCTGCCCTGATAGACCCAAGGGAGCCCTACAAACTGACATCAGGAACTTGGACTGCTGAGTTTTCTTTCCCAGGGAAAATGGAAAAAGGATGTGCCCAGGGGCTCCTGGCCCTGGGCCCCTGGCCCTGACAGCAAAAAATCTTTATATCGAAGGATGGACCCCAGACCGAAGTTGTCCCCACCTCAAACTTGTGCTGCCCTGATAGACCCAAGGGAGCCCTACAAACTGACATCAGGAACCTGGACTGCTGAGTTTTCTTTCCCAGGGAAAATGGAAAAAGGATGTGCCCGGGGGCCCCTGGCCCTGGGCCCCTGGCCCTGACTGCAAAAAATCCTTATATCGAAGGATGGAGCCCACACCGAAGTTGTCCCCACCTGAAACTTGTGCTGCCCTGATAGACCCAAGGGAGCTCTACAAACTGACATCAGGAACCTGGACTGCTGAGTTTTCTTTCCCAGGGAAAATGGAAAAAGGATGTGCCCAGGGGCCCCTGGCCCTGACTGCAAAAAATCCTTATATCGAAGGATGGACCCCACACCAAAGTTGTCCCCACCTCAAACTTGTGCTGCCCTGATAGACCCAAGGGAGCCCTACAAACTGACATCAGGAACCTGGTGCGCTGAGTTTTTTTTCCCAGGGAAAATGGAAAAAGGATGTGCCCAGCGGCCCCTGGCCCTTGGCAGGGACCTCACAACAAGAAATCCTTATATCGAAGGATGGACCCCACACCGAAGTTGTCCCCACCTCAAACTTGTGCTGCCCTGATAGACCCAAGGGAGCCCTACAAACTGACATCGGGAACCTGGACTGCTGAGTTTTCTTTCCCAGGGAAAATGGAAAAAGGATGTGCCCAGGGGCCCCTGGCCCTGGACAGGGACCTCACTACAAAAAACCCTTATATCGAAGGATGCACACCACACCAAAGTTGTTGAAACCTCAAACTTGTGCTACCCTGATAGACCCAAGGGAGCCCTACAAACTGACATCAGGAACCTGGACTGCTGAGTTTTCTTTCCCAGGGAAAATGGAAAAAGGGTGTGCCCGGGGGCCCCTGGCCCTGGGCCCCTGGCCCTGACTGCAAAAAATCCTTATATCGAAGGATGGAGCCCACACCGAAGTTGTCCCCACCTCAAACTTGTGCTGCCCTGATAGACCCAAGGGAGCTCTACAAACTGACATCAGGAACCTGGACCGCTGAGTTTTCTTTCCCAGGGAAAATGGAAAAAGGATGTGCCCAGGGGCCCCTGGCCCTGACTGCAAAAAATCCTTATATCGAAGGATGGAGCCCACACCGAAGTTGTCCCCACCTCAAACTTGTGCTGCCCTGATACACCCAAGGGAGCCCTACAAACTGACATCAGGAACCTGGTGTGCTGAGTTTTCTTTCCCAGGGAAAATGGAAAAAGGATGTGCCCAGGGGCCCGTGGCCCTGGACAGGGACCTCACTGCAAAATATCCTTATATCGAAGGATGGACCCCACACAGAAGTTGTCCCCACCTCAAACATGTGCAGCTCTGATAGACCCAAGGGAGCCCTACAAACTGACATCAGGAACCTGGACTGCTGAGTTTTCTTTCCCAGGGAAACTGAAAAAGGATGTGCCCAGGGGCCCCTGGCCCTGGGCTGGGGCCTGACTGCAAAGAATCCTTATATCGAAGGATGGACCCCACACCAAAGTTGTCCCCACCTCAAACTTGTGCTGCCCTGATAGACCCAAGGGAGCCCTACAAACTGACATCAGGAACCTGGACTGCTGAGTTTTTTTTCCCAGGGAAAATGGAAAAAGGATGTGCCCAGGGGCCCCTGGCCCTGACTGCAAAAAATCCTTATATCGAAGGATGGACCCCACACCGAAGTTGTCCCCACCTCAAACTTGTGCTGCCCTGATAGACCCAAGGGAGCCCTACAAACTGACATCAGGAACCTGGACTGCTGAGTTTTCTTTCCCAGGGAAAATGGAAAAAGGATGTGCCCAGGGACCCCTGGCCCTGACTGCAAAGAATCCTTATATCGAAGGATGGACCCCACACCGAAATTGTCCCCACCTCAAACTTGTGCTGCCCTGATACACCCAAGGGAGCCCTACAAACTGACATCAGGAACCTGGACTGCTGAGTATTCTTTCCTAAGGAAAATGAAAAAGGATGTGCCCAGGGGCTCCTGGCCCTGGGCTGGGCCTCACTGCAAAAAATCCTTATATCGAAGGATGGACCCCACATCGAAGCTGTCCCCACCTCAAACTTGTGCTGCCCTGATAGACCCAAGGGAGCCCTACAAACTGACATCAGGAACCGGGACTGCTGAGTTTTCTTTCCCAGGGAAAATGGCAAAAGCGTGTGCCAGGGGGCCCCTGGCCCTGACTGCAAAGAATCCTTATATCGAAGGATGGACCCCACACCAAAGTTGTCCCCACCTCAAACTTGTGCTGCCCTGATAGACCCAAGGGAGCTCTACAAACTGACATCAAGAACCTGGACTGCTGAGTTTTCTTTCCCAGGGAAAATGGAAAAAGGATGTGCCCAGGGGCCCGTGGCCCTGGGTCCCTGGCCCTGACTGCAAAAAATCCTTATATCGAAGGATGGACCCCACACCGAAGTTGTCCCCACCTCAAACTTGTGCTGCCCTGATAGACCCAAGGGAGCCGTACAAACTGACATCAGGAACCTGGACTGCTGAGTTTCTTTCCCAGGGAAAATGGAAAAAGGATGTGCCCAGCGGCCCCTGGCCCTTGGCAGGGACCTCACAACAAGAAATCCTTATATCGAAGGATGGACCCCACACCAAAGTTGTCCCCACCTCAAACTTGTGCTGCCCTGATAGACCCAAGGGAGCCCTACAAACTGACATCAGGAACCTGGACTGCTGAGTTTTCTTTCCCAGGGAAAATGGAAAAAGGATGTGCACAGGGGCCCCTGGCCCTGGGCAGGGACCTCACTGCAAAAAATCTTTGTATCGAAGGATGGACCCCACACCAAAGTTGTCCCCACCTCAAACTTGTGCTGCCCTGATAGACCCAAGGGAGCCCTACAAACTGACATCAGGAACCTGGACTGCTGAGTTTTCTTTCCCAGGGAAAATGGCCAAAGGATGTGCCCGGGGGCCCCTGGCACTGACTGCAAAGAATCCTTATATCGAAGGATGGAGCCCAGACCGAAGTTGTCCCCACCTCAAACTTGTGCTGCCCTGATAGACCCAAGGGAGCCCTACAAACTGACATCAGGAACCTGGACTGCTGAGTTTTCTTTCCCAGGGAAAATGGAAAAAGGATGTGCCCGGGGGCCCCTGGCCCTGGGCCCATGGCCGTGACTGCAAAAAATCCTTATATCGAAGGATGGAGCCCACACCGAAGTTGTCCCCACCTCAAACTTGTGCTGCCCTGATACACCCAAGGGAGCCCTACAAACTGACATCAGGAACCTGGTGTGCTGAGTTTTTTTTCCCAGGGAAAATGGAAAAAGGATGTGCCCAGCGGCCCCTGGCCCTTGGCAGGGTCCTCACTACAAGAAATCCTTATATCGAAGGATGGACCCCACACCGAAGTTGTCCCCACCTCAAACTTGTGCTGCCCTGATAGACCCAAGGGAACCCTACAAACTGACATCAGGAACCTGGACTGCTGAGTTTTCTTTCCCAGGGTAAATGGAAAAAGGATGTGCCCAGGGGCCCGTGGCCCTGGACAGGGACCTCACTGCAAAATATCCTTATATCGAAGGATGGAGCCCACACCGAAGTTGTCCCCACCTCAAACATGTGCAGATCTGATACACCCAAGGGAGCCCTACAAACTGACATCAGGAACCTGGACTGCTGAGTTTTCTTTCCCAGGGAAAATGGAAAAAGGGTGTGCCCAGGGGCCTCTGGCCCTGGGCTGGGGCCTCACTGCAAAGAATCTTTATATCGAAGGATGGAGCCCACACCGAAGTTGTCCCCACCTCAAACTTGTGCTGCCCTGATACACCCAAGGGAGCCCTACAAACTGACATCAGGAACCTGGACTGCTGAGTTTTCTTTCCCAGGGAAAATGGAAAAAGGATGTGTCCAGGGGCCCCTGGCCCTCGGCCCCTGGCCCTGACAGCAAAAATCCTTATATCGAAGGATGGACCCCAGACCGAAGTTGTCCCCACCTCAAACTTGTACTGCCCTGATACACCCAAGGGAGCCCTACAAACTGACATCAGGAACCTGGACTGCTGAGTTTTCTTTCCCAGGGAAAATTGATAAAGAATGTGCCCAGGGGCCCCTGTCCCTGACTGCAAAAAATCCTTATATCGAAGGATGGACCCCACACCGAAGTTGTCCCCACCTCAAACTTGTGCTGCCCTGATAGACCCAAGGGAGCCCTACAAACTGACATCAGGAACCTGGACTGCTGAGTTTCTTTCCCAGGGAAAATGGAAAAAGGATGTGCCCAGGGTCCCCTGGCCCTTGGCTGGAGCCTCTCTGCAAAGAATGCTTATATCGAAGGATGGACACCACACCGATGATGTCCCCACCTCTAACTTGTGCTGCCCTGATACACCCAAGGGAGCTCTACAAACTGACATAAGGAACTTGGACTGCTGAGTTTTCTTTCCCAGGGAAAATGATAAAAGGGTGTGCCCAGGGGGCCCCTGGCCCTGACTGCAAAAAATCCTTATATCGAAGAATGGACCCCACACCGAAGTTGTCCCCACCTCAAACTTGTGCTGCCCTGATAGACCCAAGGGAGCCCTACAAACTGACATCAGGAACCTGGACTGCTGAGTTTTCTTTCCCAGGGAAAATGGAAAAAGGATGTGCCCAGGGGCCCCTGGCCCTGACTGCAAAACATCTTTGTATCGAAGGATGCACCCCACACCGAAGTTGTCCCCACCTCAAACTTGTGCTGCCCTGATACACCCAAGGAAGCCCTACAAACTGACATCAGGAACCTGGACTGCTGAGTTTTCTTTCCCAGGGAAAATGGAAAAAGGATGTGCACAGGGGCCCCTGGCCCTGACTGCAAAAAATCCTTATATCGAAGGATGGACCCCACACCAAAGTTGTCCCCACCTCAAACTCGTGCTGCCCTGATAGACCCAAGGGAGCCCTACAAACTGACATCAGGAACCTGGACTGCTGAGTTTTCTTTCCCAGGGAAAATGGCAAAAGTATGTGCCCGGGGGCCCCTGGCACTGACTGCAAAGAATCCTTATATCGAAGGATGGAGCCCACACCGAATTTGTCCCCACCTCAAACTTGTGCTGCCCTGATACACCCAAGGGAGCCCTACAAACTGACATCAGGAACCTGGACTGCTGAGTTTTCTTTCCCAGGGAAAATGGAAAAAGGATGTGCCCAGGGGCCCCTGGCCCTGGACAGGAACCTCACTACAAAAAACCCTTATATCGAAGTATGCACACCACACCAAAGTTGTTGCAACCTCAAACTTGTGCTGCCCTGATAGACCCAAGGGAGCTCTACAAACTGACATCAGGAACCTGGACAGCTGAGTTTTCTTTCCCAGGGAAAATGGAAAAAGTATGTGCCCGGGGGCCCCTGGCCCTGGGCCCCTGGCCCTGACTGCAAAAAATCCTTATATCGAAGGATGGAGCCCACACCAAAGTTGTCCCCACCTCAAACTTGTGCTGCCCTGATAGACCCAAGGGAGCTCTACAAACTGACATCAGGAACCTGGACTGCTGAGTTTTCTTTCCCAGGGAAAATGGAAAAAGGATGTGCCCAGGGGCCCCTGGCCCTGACTGCAAAAAATCCTTATATCGAAGGATGGACCCCACACCGAAGTTGTCCCCACCTCAAACTTGTGCTGCCCTGATACACCCAAGGGAGCCCTACAAACTGACATCAGGAACCTGGTGTGCTGAGTTTTCTTTCCCAGGGAAAATGGAAAAAGGATGTGCCCAGGGGCCCGTGGCCCTGGACAGGGACCTCACTGCAAAATATCCTTATATCGAAGGATGGAGCCCACACCGAAGTTGTCCCCACCTCAAACATGTGCAGCTCTGATACACCCAAGGGAGCCCTACAAACTGACATCAGGAACCTGGACTGCTGAGTTTTCTTTCCCAGGGAAAATGGAAAAAGGATGTGCCCAGGGGCCCCTGGCCCTGACTGCAAAAAATCTTTATATCGAAGGATGGACCCCACACCGAAGTTGTCCCCACCTCACACTTGTGCTGCCCTGATAGACCCAAGGGAGCCCTACAAACTGACATCAGGAACCTGGACTGCTGAGTTTTCTTTCCCAGGGAAAATGGAAAAAGGATGTGCCCAGGGGCCCCTGGCCCTGACTGCAAAACATCCTTATATCGAAGGATGGACCCCACACCGAAGTTGTCCCCACCTCAAACTTGTGCTGCCCTGATAGACCCAAGGGAGCCCTACAAACTGACATCAGGAACCTGGACTGCTGAGTTTTCTTTCCCAGGGAAAATGGAAAAAGGATGTGCCCAGGGGCCCCTGGCCCTGACTGCAAAAAATCCTTATATCGAAGGATGGAGCCCACACCGAAGTTGTCCCCACCTCAAACTTGTGCTGCCCTGATAGACCCAAGGGAGCCCTACAAACTGACATCAGGAACCTGGACTGCTGAGTTTTCTTTCCCAGGGAAAATGGAAAAAGGATGTGCCCAGGGGCCTCTGGCCCTGGGCTGGGGCCTCACTACAAAAAATCCTTATATCGAAGGATGGACCCCACACCGAAGTTGTCCCCACCTCACACTTGTGCTGCCCTGATAGACCCAAGGGAGCCCTACAAACTGACATCAGGAACTTGGACTGCTGAGTTTTCTTTCCCAGGGAAAATGGAAAAAGGATGTGCCCAGGGGCTCCTGGCCCTGGGCCCCTGGCCCTGACAGCAAAAAATCTTTATATCGAAGGATGGACCCCAGACCGAAGTTGTCCCCACCTCAAACTTGTGCTGCCCTGATAGACCCAAGGGAGCCCTACAAACTGACATCAGGAACCTGGACTGCTGAGTTTTCTTTCCCAGGGAAAATGGAAAAAGGATGTGCCCGGGGGCCCCTGGCCCTGGGCCCCTGGCCCTGACTGCAAAAAATCCTTATATCGAAGGATGGAGCCCACACCGAAGTTGTCCCCACCTGAAACTTGTGCTGCCCTGATAGACCCAAGGGAGCTCTACAAACTGACATCAGGAACCTGGACTGCTGAGTTTTCTTTCCCAGGGAAAATGGAAAAAGGATGTGCCCAGGGGCCCCTGGCCCTGACTGCAAAAAATCCTTATATCGAAGGATGGACCCCACACCAAAGTTGTCCCCACCTCAAACTTGTGCTGCCCTGATAGACCCAAGGGAGCCCTACAAACTGACATCAGGAACCTGGTGCGCTGAGTTTTTTTTCCCAGGGAAAATGGAAAAAGGATGTGCCCAGCGGCCCCTGGCCCTTGGCAGGGACCTCACAACAAGAAATCCTTATATCGAAGGATGGACCCCACACCGAAGTTGTCCCCACCTCAAACTTGTGCTGCCCTGATAGACCCAAGGGAGCCCTACAAACTGACATCGGGAACCTGGACTGCTGAGTTTTCTTTCCCAGGGAAAATGGAAAAAGGATGTGCCCAGGGGCCCCTGGCCCTGGACAGGGACCTCACTACAAAAAACCCTTATATCGAAGGATGCACACCACACCAAAGTTGTTGAAACCTCAAACTTGTGCTACCCTGATAGACCCAAGGGAGCCCTACAAACTGACATCAGGAACCTGGACTGCTGAGTTTTCTTTCCCAGGGAAAATGGAAAAAGGGTGTGCCCGGGGGCCCCTGGCCCTGGGCCCCTGGCCCTGACTGCAAAAAATCCTTATATCGAAGGATGGAGCCCACACCGAAGTTGTCCCCACCTCAAACTTGTGCTGCCCTGATACACCCAAGGGAGCCCTACAAACTGACATCAGGAACCTGGTGTGCTGAGTTTTCTTTCCCAGGGAAAATGGAAAAAGGATGTGCCCAGGGGCCCGTGGCCCTGGACAGGGACCTCACTGCAAAATATCCTTATATCGAAGGATGGAGCCCACACCGAAGTTGTCCCCACCTCAAACATGTGCAGCTCTGATACACCCAAGGGAGCCCTACAAACTGACATCAGGAACCTGGACTGCTGAGTTTTCTTTCCCAGGGAAAATGGAAAAAGGATGTGCCCAGGGGCCCCTGGCCCTGACTGCAAAAAATCTTTATATCGAAGGATGGACCCCACACCGAAGTTGTCCCCACCTCACACTTGTGCTGCCCTGATAGACCCAAGGGAGCCCTACAAACTGACATCAGGAACCTGGACTGCTGAGTTTTCTTTCCCAGGGAAAATGGAAAAAGGATGTGCCCAGGGGCCCCTGGCCCTGACTGCAAAACATCCTTATATCGAAGGATGGACCCCACACCGAAGTTGTCCCCACCTCAAACTTGTGCTGCCCTGATAGACCCAAGGGAGCCCTACAAACTGACATCAGGAACCTGGACTGCTGAGTTTTCTTTCCCAGGGAAAATGGAAAAAGGATGTGCCCAGGGGCCCCTGGCCCTGACTGCAAAAAATCCTTATATCGAAGGATGGAGCCCACACCGAAGTTGTCCCCACCTCAAACTTGTGCTGCCCTGATAGACCCAAGGGAGCCCTACAAACTGACATCAGGAACCTGGACTGCTGAGTTTTCTTTCCCAGGGAAAATGGAAAAAGGATGTGCCCAGGGGCCTCTGGCCCTGGGCTGGGGCCTCACTACAAAAAATCCTTATATCGAAGGATGGACCCCACACCGAAGTTGTCCCCACCTCACACTTGTGCTGCCCTGATAGACCCAAGGGAGCCCTACAAACTGACATCAGGAACTTGGACTGCTGAGTTTTCTTTCCCAGGGAAAATGGAAAAAGGATGTGCCCAGGGGCTCCTGGCCCTGGGCCCCTGGCCCTGACAGCAAAAAATCTTTATATCGAAGGATGGACCCCAGACCGAAGTTGTCCCCACCTCAAACTTGTGCTGCCCTGATAGACCCAAGGGAGCCCTACAAACTGACATCAGGAACCTGGACTGCTGAGTTTTCTTTCCCAGGGAAAATGGAAAAAGGATGTGCCCGGGGGCCCCTGGCCCTGGGCCCCTGGCCCTGACTGCAAAAAATCCTTATATCGAAGGATGGAGCCCACACCGAAGTTGTCCCCACCTGAAACTTGTGCTGCCCTGATAGACCCAAGGGAGCTCTACAAACTGACATCAGGAACCTGGACTGCTGAGTTTTCTTTCCCAGGGAAAATGGAAAAAGGATGTGCCCAGGGGCCCCTGGCCCTGACTGCAAAAAATCCTTATATCGAAGGATGGACCCCACACCAAAGTTGTCCCCACCTCAAACTTGTGCTGCCCTGATAGACCCAAGGGAGCCCTACAAACTGACATCAGGAACCTGGTGCGCTGAGTTTTTTTTCCCAGGGAAAATGGAAAAAGGATGTGCCCAGCGGCCCCTGGCCCTTGGCAGGGACCTCACAACAAGAAATCCTTATATCGAAGGATGGACCCCACACCGAAGTTGTCCCCACCTCAAACTTGTGCTGCCCTGATAGACCCAAGGGAGCCCTACAAACTGACATCGGGAACCTGGACTGCTGAGTTTTCTTTCCCAGGGAAAATGGAAAAAGGATGTGCCCAGGGGCCCCTGGCCCTGGACAGGGACCTCACTACAAAAAACCCTTATATCGAAGGATGCACACCACACCAAAGTTGTTGAAACCTCAAACTTGTGCTACCCTGATAGACCCAAGGGAGCCCTACAAACTGACATCAGGAACCTGGACTGCTGAGTTTTCTTTCCCAGGGAAAATGGAAAAAGGGTGTGCCCGGGGGCCCCTGGCCCTGGGCCCCTGGCCCTGACTGCAAAAAATCCTTATATCGAAGGATGGAGCCCACACCGAAGTTGTCCCCACCTCAAACTTGTGCTGCCCTGATAGACCCAAGGGAGCTCTACAAACTGACATCAGGAACCTGGACCGCTGAGTTTTCTTTCCCAGGGAAAATGGAAAAAGGATGTGCCCAGGGGCCCCTGGCCCTGACTGCAAAAAATCCTTATATCGAAGGATGGAGCCCACACCGAAGTTGTCCCCACCTCAAACTTGTGCTGCCCTGATACACCCAAGGGAGCCCAACAAACTGACATCAGGAACCTGGTGTGCTGAGTTTTCTTTCCCAGGGAAAATGGAAAAAGGATGTGCCCAGGGGCCCGTGGCCCTGGACAGGGACCTCACTGCAAAATATCCTTATATCGAAGGATGGACCCCACACAGAAGTTGTCCCCACCTCAAACATGTGCAGCTCTGATAGACCCAAGGGAGCCCTACAAACTGACATCAGGAACCTGGACTGCTGAGTTTTCTTTCCCAGGGAAACTGAAAAAGGATGTGCCCAGGGGCCCCTGGCCCTGGGCTGGGGCCTGACTGCAAAGAATCCTTATATCGAAGGATGGACCCCACACCAAAGTTGTCCCCACCTCAAACTTGTGCTGCCCTGATAGACCCAAGGGAGCCCTACAAACTGACATCAGGAACCTGGACTGCTGAGTTTTTTTTCCCAGGGAAAATGGAAAAAGGATGTGCCCAGGGGCCCCTGGCCCTGACTGCAAAAAATCCTTATATCGAAGGATGGACCCCACACCGAAGTTGTCCCCACCTCAAACTTGTGCTGCCCTGATAGACCCAAGGGAGCCCTACAAACTGACATCAGGAACCTGGACTGCTGAGTTTTCTTTCCCAGGGAAAATGGAAAAAGGATGTGCCCAGGGACCCCTGGCCCTGACTGCAAAGAATCCTTATATCGAAGGATGGACCCCACACCGAAATTGTCCCCACCTCAAACTTGTGCTGCCCTGATACACCCAAGGGAGCCCTACAAACTGACATCAGGAACCTGGACTGCTGAGTATTCTTTCCTAAGGAAAATGAAAAAGGATGTGCCCAGGGGCTCCTGGCCCTGGGCTGGGCCTCACTGCAAAAAATCCTTATATCGAAGGATGGACCCCACATCGAAGCTGTCCCCACCTCAAACTTGTGCTGCCCTGATAGACCCAAGGGAGCCCTACAAACTGACATCAGGAACCGGGACTGCTGAGTTTTCTTTCCCAGGGAAAATGGCAAAAGCGTGTGCCAGGGGGCCCCTGGCCCTGACTGCAAAGAATCCTTATATCGAAGGATGGACCCCACACCAAAGTTGTCCCCACCTCAAACTTGTGCTGCCCTGATAGACCCAAGGGAGCTCTACAAACTGACATCAAGAACCTGGACTGCTGAGTTTTCTTTCCCAGGGAAAATGGAAAAAGGATGTGCCCAGGGGCCCGTGGCCCTGGGTCCCTGGCCCTGACTGCAAAAAATCCTTATATCGAAGGATGGACCCCACACCGAAGTTGTCCCCACCTCAAACTTGTGCTGCCCTGATAGACCCAAGGGAGCCGTACAAACTGACATCAGGAACCTGGACTGCTGAGTTTCTTTCCCAGGGAAAATGGAAAAAGGATGTGCCCAGCGGCCCCTGGCCCTTGGCAGGGACCTCACAACAAGAAATCCTTATATCGAAGGATGGACCCCACACCAAAGTTGTCCCCACCTCAAACTTGTGCTGCCCTGATAGACCCAAGGGAGCCCTACAAACTGACATCAGGAACCTGGACTGCTGAGTTTTCTTTCCCAGGGAAAATGGAAAAAGGATGTGCACAGGGGCCCCTGGCCCTGGGCAGGGACCTCACTGCAAAAAATCTTTGTATCGAAGGATGGACCCCACACCAAAGTTGTCCCCACCTCAAACTTGTGCTGCCCTGATAGACCCAAGGGAGCCCTACAAACTGACATCAGGAACCTGGACTGCTGAGTTTTCTTTCCCAGGGAAAATGGCCAAAGGATGTGCCCGGGGGCCCCTGGCACTGACTGCAAAGAATCCTTATATCGAAGGATGGAGCCCAGACCGAAGTTGTCCCCACCTCAAACTTGTGCTGCCCTGATAGACCCAAGGGAGCCCTACAAACTGACATCAGGAACCTGGACTGCTGAGTTTTCTTTCCCAGGGAAAATGGAAAAAGGATGTGCCCGGGGGCCCCTGGCCCTGGGCCCATGGCCGTGACTGCAAAAAATCCTTATATCGAAGGATGGAGCCCACACCGAAGTTGTCCCCACCTCAAACTTGTGCTGCCCTGATACACCCAAGGGAGCCCTACAAACTGACATCAGGAACCTGGTGTGCTGAGTTTTTTTTCCCAGGGAAAATGGAAAAAGGATGTGCCCAGCGGCCCCTGGCCCTTGGCAGGGTCCTCACTACAAGAAATCCTTATATCGAAGGATGGACCCCACACCGAAGTTGTCCCCACCTCAAACTTGTGCTGCCCTGATAGACCCAAGGGAACCCTACAAACTGACATCAGGAACCTGGACTGCTGAGTTTTCTTTCCCAGGGTAAATGGAAAAAGGATGTGCCCAGGGGCCCGTGGCCCTGGACAGGGACCTCACTGCAAAATATCCTTATATCGAAGGATGGAGCCCACACCGAAGCTGTCCCCACCTCAAACATGTGCAGATCTGATACACCCAAGGGAGCCCTACAAACTGACATCAGGAACCTGGACTGCTGAGTTTTCTTTCCCAGGGAAAATGGAAAAAGGATGTGCCCAGGGGCCCGTGGCCCTGGGTAGGGGCCTCACTGCAAAAAATCCTTATATCGAAGGATGGACCCCACACCGAAGTTGTCCCCACCTCAAACTTGTGCTGCCCTGATACACCCAAGGGAGCTCTAGAAACTGACATCAAGAACCTGGACTGCTGAGTTTTCTTTCCCAGGGAAAATGGAAAAAGGATGTGCACAGGGGCCCCTGGCCCTGGGCTGGGCCTCACTGAAAAAAATCCTTATATCGAAGGATGGACCCCACACCGAAGTTGTCCCCACCTCAAACTTGTGCTGCCCTGATACACCCAAGGGAGCCCTACAAACTGACATCAGGAACCTGGACTGCTGAGTTTTCTTTCCCAGGGAAAATGGAAAAAGGATGTGCCCAGGGGCCCCTGGCCCTGGGCTGGGCCTCACTGCAAAAAATCCTTATATCGAAGGATGGACCCCACACCGAAGTTGTCCCCACCTCAAACTTGTGCTGCCCTGATACACCCAAGGGAGCCCTACAAACTGACATCAGGAACCTGGACTGCTGAGTTTGCTTTCCCAGGGAAAATGGAAAAAGGATGTGCCCAGGGGCCCCTGGCCCTGACTGCAAAAAATCCTTATATCGAAGGATGGACCCCACACCAAAGTTGTCCCCACCTCAAACTTGTGCTGCCCTGATACACCCAAGGGAGCCCTACAAACTGACATCAGGAACCTGGACTGCTGAGTTTTCTTTCCCAGGGAAAATGGAAAAAGGATGTGCCCAGGGGCCCCTGGCCCTGACTGCAAAAAATCCTTATATCGAAGGATGGACCCCAGACCAAAGTTGTCCCCACCTCAAACTTGTGCTGCCCTGATACACCCAAGGGAGCCCTACAAACTGACATCAGGAACCGGGACTGCTGAGTTTTCTTTCCCAGGGAAAATGGCCAAAGGGTGTGCCAGGGGGTCCCTGGCCCTGACTGCAAAGAATCCTTATATCGAAGGATGGACCCCACACCGAAGTTGTCCCCACCTCAAACTTGTGCTGCCCTGATACACCCAAGGGAGCCCTACAAACTGACATCAGGAACCTGGACTGCTGAGTTTTCTTTCCCAGGGAAAATGGAAAAAGGAGGTGCCCAGGGGCCCCTGGCCCTGGACAGGGACCTCACTGCAAAAAATCCTTATATCGAAGGATGCACCCCACACCGAAGTTGTCCCCACCTCAAACTTGTGCTGCCCTGATAGACCCAAGGGAGCCCTACAAACTGACATCAGGAACCTGGACTGCTGACTTTTCTTTCCCAGGGAAAATGGAAAAAGGATGTGCCCTGGGGCCCCTGGCCCTGGGCTGGGCCTCACTGCAAAAAATCCTTATATCGAAGGATGGACCCCACACGGAAGTTGTCCCCACCTCAAACTTGTGCTGCCCTGATAGACCCAAGGGAGCTCTATTAACTGACATCAGGAACCTGGACTGCTGAGTTTTCTTTCCCAGGGAAAATGGAAAAAGAATGTGCACAGGGGCCCCTGGCCCTGACTGCAAAGAATCCTTATATCGAAGGATGGACCCCACACGGAAGTTGTCCCCACCTCAAACTTGTGCTGCCCTGATAGACCCAAGGGAGCCCTACAAACTGACATCAGGAACCTGGACTGCTGAGTTTTCTTTCCCAGGGAAAATGGAAAAAGGATGTGCCCAGGGGCCCCTGGCCTTTGGCAGGGACCTCACAACAAGAAATCCTTATATCGAAGGATGGACCCCACACCGAAGTTGTCCCCACCTCAAACTTGTGCTGCCCTGATACACCCAAGGGAGCCCTACAAACTGACATCAGGAACTTGGACTGCTGAGTTTTCTTTCCCAGGGAAAATGGCCAAAGGGTGTGCCAGGGGGCCCCTGGCCCTGACTGCAAAGAATCCTTATATCGAAGGATGGACCCCACACCTAAGTTGTCCCCACCTCAAACTTGTGCTGCCCTGATACACCCAAGGGAGCCCTACAAACTGACATCAGGAACCTGGACTGCTGAGTTTTCTTTCCAAGGGAAAATGGAAAAAGGATGTGCCCAGGGGCCCCTGGCCCTGGACAGGGACCTCACTGCAAAAAATCCTTATATCGAAGGATGCACCCCACACCGAAGTTGTCCCCACCTCAAACTTGTGCTGCCCTGATAGACCCAAGGGAGCCCTACAAACTGACATCAGGAACCTGGACTGCTGAGTTTTCTTTCCCAGGGAAAATGGAAAAAGGATGTGCCCTGGGGCCCCTGGCCCTGGGCTGGGCCTCACTGCAAAAAATCCTTATATCGAAGGATGGACCCCACACCTAAGTTGTCCCCACCTCAAACTTGTGCTGCCCTGATAGACCCAAGGGAGCTCTACAAACTGACATCAGGAACCTGGACTGCTGAGTTTTCTTTCCCAGGGAAAATGGAAAAAGGATGTGCACAGGGGCCCCTGGCCCTGACTGCAAAGAATCCTTATATCAAAGGATGGACCCCACACGGAAGTTGTCCCCACCTCAAACTTGTGCTGCCCTGATAGACCCAAGGGAGCCCTACAAACTGACATCAGGAACCTGGACTGCTGAGTTTTCTTTCCCAGGGAAAATGGAAAAAGGATGTGCCCAGGGGCCCCTGGCCTTTGGCAGGGACCTCACAACAAGAAATCCTTATATCGAAGGATGGACCCCACACCGAAGTTGTCCCAACCTCAAACTTGTGCTGCCCTGATACACCCAAGGGAGCCCTACAAACTGACATCGGGAACCTGGACTGCTGAGTTTTCTTTCCCAGGGAAAATGGAAAAAGGTTGTGCCCAGGGGCCCCAGGGCCTGGGTAGGGGCCTCACTGCAAAAAATCCTTATATCGAAGGATGGACCCCACACGGAAGTTGTCCCCACCTCAAACTTGTGCTGCCCTGATAGACCCAAGGGAGCTCTACAAACTGACATCAGGAACCTGGACTGCTGAGTTTTCTTTCCCAGGGAAAATGGCCAAAGGGTGTGCCAGGGGGTCCCTGGCCCTGACTGCAAAGAATCCTTATATCGAAGGATGGACCCCACACCGAAGTTGTCCCCACCTCAAACTTGTGCTGCCCTGATACACCCAAGGGAGCCCTACAAACTGACATCAGGAACCTGGACTGCTGAGTTTTCTTTCCCAGGGAAAATGGAAAAAGGATGTGCCCAGGGGCCCCTGGCCCTGGACAGGGACCTCACTGCAAAAAATCCTTATATCGAAGGATGCACCCCACACCGAAGTTGTCCCCACCTCAAACTTGTGCTGCCCTGATAGACCCAAGGGAGCCCTACAAACTGACATCAGGAACCTGGACTGCTGACTTTTCTTTCCCAGGGAAAATGGAAAAAGGATGTGCCCTGGGGCCCCTGGCCCTGGGCTGGGCCTCACTGCAAAAAATCCTTATATCGAAGGATGGACCCCACACGGAAGTTGTCCCCACCTCAAACTTGTGCTGCCCTGATAGACCCAAGGGAGCTCTATTAACTGACATCAGGAACCTGGACTGCTGAGTTTTCTTTCCCAGGGAAAATGGAAAAAGGATGTGCACAGGGGCCCCTGGCCCTGACTGCAAAGAATCCTTATATCGAAGGATGGACCCCACACGGAAGTTGTCCCCACCTCAAACTTGTGCTGCCCTGATAGACCCAAGGGAGCCCTACAAACTGACATCAGGAACCTGGACTGCTGAGTTTTCTTTCCCAGGGAAAATGGAAAAAGGATGTGCCCAGGGGCCCCTGGCCTTTGGCAGGGACCTCACAACAAGAAATCCTTATATCGAAGGATGGACCCCACACCGAAGTTGTCCCCACCTCAAACTTGTGCTGCCCTGATACACCCAAGGGAGCCCTACAAACTGACATCAGGAACTTGGACTGCTGAGTTTTCTTTCCCAGGGAAAATGGCCAAAGGGTGTGCCAGGGGGCCCCTGGCCCTGACTGCAAAGAATCCTTATATCGAAGGATGGACCCCACACCTAAGTTGTCCCCACCTCAAACTTGTGCTGCCCTGATACACCCAAGGGAGCCCTACAAACTGACATCAGGAACCTGGACTGCTGAGTTTTCTTTCCCAGGGAAAATGGAAAAAGGATGTGCCTTGGGGCCCCTGGCCCTGGACAGGGTCCTCACTGCAAAAAATCCTTATATCGAAGGATGCACCCCACACCGAAGTTGTCCCCACCTCAAACTTGTGCTGCCCTGATAGACCCAAGGGAGCCCTACAAACTGACATCAGGAACCTGGACTGCTGAGTTTTCTTTCCCAGGGAAAATGGAAAAAGGATGTGCCCTGGGGCCCCTGGCCCTGGGCTGGGCCTCACTGCAAAAAATCCTTATATCGAAGGATGGACCCCACACGGAAGTTGTCCCCACCTCAAACTTGTGCTGCCCTGATAGACCCAAGGGAGCTCTACAAACTGACATCAGGAACCTGGACTGCTGAGTTTTCTTTCCCAGGGAAAATGGAAAAAGGATGTGCACAGGGGCCCCTGGCCCTGACTGCAAAGAATCCTTATATCAAAGGATGGACCCCACACGGAAGTTGTCCCCACCTCAAACTTGTGCTGCCCTGATAGACCCAAGGGAGCCCTACAAACTGACATCAGGAACCTGGACTGCTGAGTTTTCTTTCCCAGGGAAAATGGAAAAAGGATGTGCCCAGGGGCCCCTGGCCTTTGGCAGGGACCTCACAACAAGAAATCCTTATATCGAAGGATGGACCCCACACCGAAGTTGTCCCAACCTCAAACTTGTGCTGCCCTGATACACCCAAGGGAGCCCTACAAACTGACATCGGGAACCTGGACTGCTGAGTTTTCTTTCCCAGGGAAAATGGAAAAAGGTTGTGCCCAGGGGCCCCAGGGCCTGGGTAGGGGCCTCACTGCAAAAAATCCTTATATCGAAGGATGGACCCCACACGGAAGTTGTCCCCACCTCAAACTTGTGCTGCCCTGATAGACCCAAGGGAGCTCTACAAACTGACATCAGGAACCTGGACTGCTGAGTTTTCTTTCCCAGGGAAAATGGAAAAAGGATGTGCCCAGGGGGCCCCTGGCCCTGACTGCAAAGAATCCTTATATCGAAGGATGGACCCCACACGGAAGTTGTCCCCACCTCAAACTTGTGCTGCCCTGATAGACCCAAGGGAGCCCTACAAACTGACATCAGGAACCTGGACTGCTGAGTTTTCTTTCCCAGGGAAAATGGAAAAAGGATGTGCCCAGGGGCCCCTGGCCTTTGGCAGGGACCTCACAACAAGAAATCCTTATATCGAAGGATGGACTCCACACCGAAGTTGTCCCCACCTCAAACTTGTGCTGCCCTGATACACCCAAGGGAGCCCTACAAACTGACATCAGGAACCTGGACTGCTGAGTTTTCTTTCCCAGGGAAAATGGAAAAAGGATGTGCCTTGGGGCCCCTGGCCCTGGACAGGGTCCTCACTGCAAAAAATCCTTATATCGAAGGATGCACCCCACACCGAAGTTGTCCCCACCTCAAACTTGTGCTGCCCTGATAGACCCAAGGGAGCCCTACAAACTGACATCAGGAACCTGGACTGCTGAGTTTTCTTTCCCAGGGAAAATGGAAAAAGGATGTGCCCTGGGGCCCCTGGCCCTGGGCTGGGCCTCACTGAAAAAAATCCTTATATCGAAGGATGGACCCCACACCGAAGTTGTCCCCACCTCAAACTTGTGCTGCCCTGATAGACCCAAGGGAGCTCTACAAACTGACATCAGGAACCTGGACTGCTGAGTTTTCTTTCCCAGGGAAAATGGAAAAAGGATGTGCACAGGGGCCCCTGGCCCTGACTGCAAAGAATCCTTATATCGAAGGATGGACCCCACACCGAAGTTGTCCCCACCTCAAACTTGTGCTGCCCTGATACACCCAAGGGAGCCCTACAAACTGACATCAGGAACCTGGACTGCTGAGTTTTCTTTCCCAGGGAAAATGAAAAAGGATGTGCCCAGGGGCCCCTGGCCCTGGGCTGGGCCTAACTGCAAAAAATCCTTATATCGAAGGATGGACCCCACACCGAAGTTGTCCCCATCTCAAACTTGTGCTGCCCTGATACACCCAAGGGAGCCCTACAAACTGACATCAGGAACCTGGACTGCTGAGTTTTCTTTCCCAGGGAAAATGGAAAAAGTATGTGCACAGGGGCCCCTGGCCCTGGGCTGGGGCCTGACTGCAAAGAATCCTTATATCGAAGGATGGACCCCACACTGAAGTTGGCCCCACCTCAAACTTGTGCTGCCCGGATAGACCCAAGGGAGCCCTACAAACTGACATCAGGAACCTGGACTGCTGAGTTTTCTTTCCCAGGGAAAATGGCCAAAGGATGTGCCCGGGGACCCCTGGCCCTGACTGCAAAAAATCCTTATATCGAAGGATGGACCCCACACCGAAGTTGTCCCCACCTCAAACTTGTGCTGCCCTGATAGACCCAAGGGAGCCCTACAAACTGACATCAGGAACCTGGACTGCTGAGTTTGCTTTCCCAGGGAAAATGGAAAAAGGATGTGCCCAGGGGCCCCTGGCCCTGACTGCAAAAAATCCTTATATCGAAGGATGGACCCCACACCAAAGTTGTCCCCACCTCAAACTTGTGCTGCCCTGATACACCCAAGGGAGCCCTACAAACTGACATCAGGAACCTGGACTGCTGAGTTTTCTTTCCCAGGGAAAATGGAAAAAGGATGTGCCCAGGGGCCCCTGGCCCTGACTGCAAAAAATCCTTATATCGAAGGATGGACCCCACACCAAAGTTGTCCCCACCTCAAACTTGTGCTGCCCTGATACACCCAAGGGAGCCCTACAAACTGACATCAGGAACCGGGACTGCTGAGTTTTCTTTCCCAGGGAAAATGGCCAAAGGGTGTGCCAGGGGGTCCCTGGCCCTGACTGCAAAGAATCCTTATATCGAAGGATGGACCCCACACCGAAGTTGTCCCCACCTCAAACTTGTGCTGCCCTGATACACCCAAGGGAGCCCTACAAACTGACATCAGGAACCTGGACTGCTGAGTTTTCTTTCCCAGGGAAAATGGAAAAAGGAGGTGCCCAGGGGCCCCTGGCCCTGGACAGGGACCTCACTGCAAAAAATCCTTATATCGAAGGATGCACCCCACACCGAAGTTGTCCCCACCTCAAACTTGTGCTGCCCTGATAGACCCAAGGGAGCCCTACAAACTGACATCAGGAACCTGGACTGCTGACTTTTCTTTCCCAGGGAAAATGGAAAAAGGATGTGCCCTGGGGCCCCTGGCCCTGGGCTGGGCCTCACTGCAAAAAATCCTTATATCGAAGGATGGACCCCACACGGAAGTTGTCCCCACCTCAAACTTGTGCTGCCCTGATAGACCCAAGGGAGCTCTATTAACTGACATCAGGAACCTGGACTGCTGAGTTTTCTTTCCCAGGGAAAATGGAAAAAGGATGTGCACAGGGGCCCCTGGCCCTGACTGCAAAGAATCCTTATATCGAAGGATGGACCCCACACCGAAGTTGTCCCCACCTCAAACTTGTGCTGCCCTGATAGACCCAAGGGAGCCCTACAAACTGACATCAGGAACCTGGACTGCTGAGTTTTCTTTCCCAGGGAAAATGGAAAAAGGATGTGCCCAGGGGCCCCTGGCCTTTGGCAGGGACCTCACAACAAGAAATCCTTATATCGAAGGATGGACCCCACACCGAAGTTGTCCCCACCTCAAACTTGTGCTGCCCTGATACACCCAAGGGAGCCCTACAAACTGACATCAGGAACTTGGACTGCTGAGTTTTCTTTCCCAGGGAAAATGGCCAAAGGTTGTGCCAGGGGGCCCCTGGCCCTGACTGCAAAGAATCCTTATATCGAAGGATGGACCCCACACCTAAGTTGTCCCCACCTCAAACTTGTGCTGCCCTGATAGACCCAAGGGAGCCCTACAAACTGACATCAGGAACCTGGACTGCTGAGTTTTCTTTCCCAGGGAAAATGGAAAAAGGATGTGCCCTGGGGCCCCTGGCCCTGGGCTGGGCCTCACTGAAAAAAATCCTTATATCGAAGGATGGACCCCACACCGAAGTTGTCCCCACCTCAAACTTGTGCTGCCCTGATAGACCCAAGGGAGCTCTACAAACTGACATCAGGAACCTGGACTGCTGAGTTTTCTTTCCCAGGGAAAATGGAAAAAGGATGTGCACAGGGGCCCCTGGCCCTGACTGCAAAGAATCCTTATATCGAAGGATGGACCCCACACCGAAGTTGTCCCCACCTCAAACTTGTGCTGCCCTGATACACCCAAGGGAGCCCTACAAACTGACATCAGGAACCTGGACTGCTGAGTTTTCTTTCCCAGGGAAAATGAAAAAGGATGTGCCCAGGGGCCCCTGGCCCTGGGCTGGGCCTAACTGCAAAAAATCCTTATATCGAAGGATGGACCCCACACCGAAGTTGTCCCCATCTCAAACTTGTGCTGCCCTGATACACCCAAGGGAGCCCTACAAACTGACATCAGGAACCTGGACTGCTGAGTTTTCTTTCCCAGGGAAAATGGAAAAAGTATGTGCACAGGGGCCCCTGGCCCTGGGCTGGGGCCTGACTGCAAAGAATCCTTATATCGAAGGATGGACCCCACACTGAAGTTGGCCCCACCTCAAACTTGTGCTGCCCGGATAGACCCAAGGGAGCCCTACAAACTGACATCAGGAACCTGGACTGCTGAGTTTTCTTTCCCAGGGAAAATGGCCAAAGGATGTGCCCGGGGACCCCTGGCCCTGACAGCAAAAAATCCTTATATCGAAGGATGGACCCCACACCGAAGTTGTCCCCACCTCAAACTTGTGCTGCCCTGATAGACCCAAGGGAGCCCTACAAACTGACATCAGGAACCTGGACTGCTGAGTTTGCTTTCCCAGGGAAAATGGAAAAAGGATGTGCCCAGGGGCCCCTGGCCCTGACTGCAAAAAATCCTTATATCGAAGGATGGACCCCACACCAAAGTTGTCCCCACCTCAAACTTGTGCTGCCCTGATACACCCAAGGGAGCCCTACAAACTGACATCAGGAACCTGGACTGCTGAGTTTTCTTTCCCAGGGAAAATGGAAAAAGGATGTGCCCAGGGGCCCCTGGCCCTGACTGCAAAAAATCCTTATATCGAAGGATGGACCCCACACCAAAGTTGTCCCCACCTCAAACTTGTGCTGCCCTGATACACCCAAGGGAGCCCTACAAACTGACATCAGGAACCGGGACTGCTGAGTTTTCTTTCCCAGGGAAAATGGCCAAAGGGTGTGCCAGGGGGTCCCTGGCCCTGACTGCAAAGAATCCTTATATCGAAGGATGGACCCCACACCGAAGTTGTCCCCACCTCAAACTTGTGCTGCCCTGATACACCCAAGGGAGCCCTACAAACTGACATCAGGAACCTGGACTGCTGAGTTTTCTTTCCCAGGGAAAATGGAAAAAGGAGGTGCCCAGGGGCCCCTGGCCCTGGACAGGGACCTCACTGCAAAAAATCCTTATATCGAAGGATGCACCCCACACCGAAGTTGTCCCCACCTCAAACTTGTGCTGCCCTGATAGACCCAAGGGAGCCCTACAAACTGACATCAGGAACCTGGACTGCTGACTTTTCTTTCCCAGGGAAAATGGAAAAAGGATGTGCCCTGGGGCCCCTGGCCCTGGGCTGGGCCTCACTGCAAAAAATCCTTATATCGAAGGATGGACCCCACACGGAAGTTGTCCCCACCTCAAACTTGTGCTGCCCTGATAGACCCAAGGGAGCTCTATTAACTGACATCAGGAACCTGGACTGCTGAGTTTTCTTTCCCAGGGAAAATGGAAAAAGGATGTGCACAGGGGCCCCTGGCCCTGACTGCAAAGAATCCTTATATCGAAGGATGGACCCCACACCGAAGTTGTCCCCACCTCAAACTTGTGCTGCCCTGATAGACCCAAGGGAGCCCTACAAACTGACATCAGGAACCTGGACTGCTGAGTTTTCTTTCCCAGGGAAAATGGAAAAAGGATGTGCCCAGGGGCCCCTGGCCTTTGGCAGGGACCTCACAACAAGAAATCCTTATATCGAAGGATGGACCCCACACCGAAGTTGTCCCCACCTCAAACTTGTGCTGCCCTGATACACCCAAGGGAGCCCTACAAACTGACATCAGGAACTTGGACTGCTGAGTTTTCTTTCCCAGGGAAAATGGCCAAAGGGTGTGCCAGGGGGCCCCTGGCCCTGACTGCAAAGAATCCTTATATCGAAGGATGGACCCCACACCTAAGTTGTCCCCACCTCAAACTTGTGCTGCCCTGATACACCCAAGGGAGCCCTACAAACTGACATCAGGAACCTGGACTGCTGAGTTTTCTTTCCAAGGGAAAATGGAAAAAGGATGTGCCCAGGGGCCCCTGGCCCTGGACAGGGACCTCACTGCAAAAAATCCTTATATCGAAGGATGCACCCCACACCGAAGTTGTCCCCACCTCAAACTTGTGCTGCCCTGATAGACCCAAGGGAGCCCTACAAACTGACATCAGGAACCTGGACTGCTGAGTTTTCTTTCCCAGGGAAAATGGAAAAAGGATGTGCCCTGGGGCCCCTGGCCCTGGGCTGGGCCTCACTGCAAAAAATCCTTATATCGAAGGATGGACCCCACACCTAAGTTGTCCCCACCTCAAACTTGTGCTGCCCTGATAGACCCAAGGGAGCTCTACAAACTGACATCAGGAACCTGGACTGCTGAGTTTTCTTTCCCAGGGAAAATGGAAAAAGGATGTGCACAGGGGCCCCTGGCCCTGACTGCAAAGAATCCTTATATCAAAGGATGGACCCCACACGGAAGTTGTCCCCACCTCAAACTTGTGCTGCCCTGATAGACCCAAGGGAGCCCTACAAACTGACATCAGGAACCTGGACTGCTGAGTTTTCTTTCCCAGGGAAAATGGAAAAAGGATGTGCCCAGGGGCCCCTGGCCTTTGGCAGGGACCTCACAACAAGAAATCCTTATATCGAAGGATGGACCCCACACCGAAGTTGTCCCAACCTCAAACTTGTGCTGCCCTGATACACCCAAGGGAGCCCTACAAACTGACATCGGGAACCTGGACTGCTGAGTTTTCTTTCCCAGGGAAAATGGAAAAAGGTTGTGCCCAGGGGCCCCAGGGCCTGGGTAGGGGCCTCACTGCAAAAAATCCTTATATCGAAGGATGGACCCCACACGGAAGTTGTCCCCACCTCAAACTTGTGCTGCCCTGATAGACCCAAGGGAGCTCTACAAACTGACATCAGGAACCTGGACTGCTGAGTTTTCTTTCCCAGGGAAAATGGCCAAAGGGTGTGCCAGGGGGTCCCTGGCCCTGACTGCAAAGAATCCTTATATCGAAGGATGGACCCCACACCGAAGTTGTCCCCACCTCAAACTTGTGCTGCCCTGATACACCCAAGGGAGCCCTACAAACTGACATCAGGAACCTGGACTGCTGAGTTTTCTTTCCCAGGGAAAATGGAAAAAGGATGTGCCCAGGGGCCCCTGGCCCTGGACAGGGACCTCACTGCAAAAAATCCTTATATCGAAGGATGCACCCCACACCGAAGTTGTCCCCACCTCAAACTTGTGCTGCCCTGATAGACCCAAGGGAGCCCTACAAACTGACATCAGGAACCTGGACTGCTGACTTTTCTTTCCCAGGGAAAATGGAAAAAGGATGTGCCCTGGGGCCCCTGGCCCTGGGCTGGGCCTCACTGCAAAAAATCCTTATATCGAAGGATGGACCCCACACGGAAGTTGTCCCCACCTCAAACTTGTGCTGCCCTGATAGACCCAAGGGAGCTCTATTAACTGACATCAGGAACCTGGACTGCTGAGTTTTCTTTCCCAGGGAAAATGGAAAAAGGATGTGCACAGGGGCCCCTGGCCCTGACTGCAAAGAATCCTTATATCGAAGGATGGACCCCACACGGAAGTTGTCCCCACCTCAAACTTGTGCTGCCCTGATAGACCCAAGGGAGCCCTACAAACTGACATCAGGAACCTGGACTGCTGAGTTTTCTTTCCCAGGGAAAATGGAAAAAGGATGTGCCCAGGGGCCCCTGGCCTTTGGCAGGGACCTCACAACAAGAAATCCTTATATCGAAGGATGGACCCCACACCGAAGTTGTCCCCACCTCAAACTTGTGCTGCCCTGATACACCCAAGGGAGCCCTACAAACTGACATCAGGAACTTGGACTGCTGAGTTTTCTTTCCCAGGGAAAATGGCCAAAGGGTGTGCCAGGGGGCCCCTGGCCCTGACTGCAAAGAATCCTTATATCGAAGGATGGACCCCACACCTAAGTTGTCCCCACCTCAAACTTGTGCTGCCCTGATACACCCAAGGGAGCCCTACAAACTGACATCAGGAACCTGGACTGCTGAGTTTTCTTTCCAAGGGAAAATGGAAAAAGGATGTGCCCAGGGGCCCCTGGCCCTGGACAGGGACCTCACTGCAAAAAATCCTTATATCGAAGGATGCACCCCACACCGAAGTTGTCCCCACCTCAAACTTGTGCTGCCCTGATAGACCCAAGGGAGCCCTACAAGCTGACATCAGGAACCTGGACTGCTGAGTTTTCTTTCCCAGGGAAAATGGAAAAAGGATGTGCCCTGGGGCCCCTGGCCCTGGGCTGGGCCTCACTGCAAAAAATCCTTATATCGAAGGATGGACCCCACACGGAAGTTGTCCCCACCTCAAACTTGTGCTGCCCTGATAGACCCAAGGGAGCTCTACAAACTGACATCAGGAACCTGGACTGCTGAGTTTTCTTTCCCAGGGAAAATGGAAAAAGGATGTGCACAGGGGCCCCTGGCCCTGACTGCAAAGAATCCTTATATCAAAGGATGGACCCCACACGGAAGTTGTCCCCACCTCAAACTTGTGCTGCCCTGATAGACCCAAGGGAGCCCTACAAACTGACATCAGGAACCTGGACTGCTGAGTTTTCTTTCCCAGGGAAAATGGAAAAAGGATGTGCCCAGGGGCCCCTGGCCTTTGGCAGGGACCTCACAACAAGAAATCCTTATATCGAAGGATGGACCCCACACCGAAGTTGTCCCAACCTCAAACTTGTGCTGCCCTGATACACCCAAGGGAGCCCTACAAACTGACATCGGGAACCTGGACTGCTGAGTTTTCTTTCCCAGGGAAAATGGAAAAAGGTTGTGCCCAGGGGCCCCAGGGCCTGGGTAGGGGCCTCACTGCAAAAAATCCTTATATCGAAGGATGGACCCCACACGGAAGTTGTCCCCACCTCAAACTTGTGCTGCCCTGATAGACCCAAGGGAGCTCTACAAACTGACATCAGGAACCTGGACTGCTGAGTTTTCTTTCCCAGGGAAAATGGAAAAAGGATGTGCACAGGGGCCCCTGGCCCTGACTGCAAAGAATCCTTATATCGAAGGATGGACCCCACACGGAAGTTGTCCCCACCTCAAACTTGTGCTGCCCTGATAGACCCAAGGGAGCCCTACAAACTGACATCAGGAACCTGGACTGCTGAGTTTTCTTTCCCAGGGAAAATGGAAAAAGGATGTGCCCAGGGGCCCCTGGCCTTTGGCAGGGACCTCACAACAAGAAATCCTTATATCGAAGGATGGACCCCACACCGAAGTTGTCCCCACCTCAAACTTGTGCTGCCCTGATACACCCAAGGGAGCCCTACAAACTGACATCAGGAACCTGGACTGCTGAGTTTTCTTTCCCAGGGAAAATGGAAAAAGGATGTGCCTTGGGGCCCCTGGCCCTGGACAGGGTCCTCACTGCAAAAAATCCTTATATCGAAGGATGCACCCCACACCGAAGTTGTCCCCACCTCAAACTTGTGCTGCCCTGATAGACCCAAGGGAGCCCTACAAACTGACATCAGGAACCTGGACTGCTGAGTTTTCTTTCCCAGGGAAAATGGAAAAAGGATGTGCCCTGGGGCCCCTGGCCCTGGGCTGGGCCTCACTGAAAAAAATCCTTATATCGAAGGATGGACCCCACACCGAAGTTGTCCCCACCTCAAACTTGTGCTGCCCTGATAGACCCAAGGGAGCTCTACAAACTGACATCAGGAACCTGGACTGCTGAGTTTTCTTTCCCAGGGAAAATGGAAAAAGGATGTGCACAGGGGCCCCTGGCCCTGACTGCAAAGAATCCTTATATCGAAGGATGGACCCCACACCGAAGTTGTCCCCACCTCAAACTTGTGCTGCCCTGATACACCCAAGGGAGCCCTACAAACTGACATCAGGAACCTGGACTGCTGAGTTTTCTTTCCCAGGGAAAATGAAAAAGGATGTGCCCAGGGGCCCCTGGCCCTGGGCTGGGCCTCACTGCAAAAAATCCTTATATCGAAGGATGGACCCCACACCGAAGTTGTCCCCATCTCAAACTTGTGCTGCCCTGATAGACCCAAGGGAGCCCTACAAACTGACATCAGGAACCGGGACTGCTGAGTTTTCTTTCCCAGGGAAAATGGAAAAAGGATGTGCCCAGGGGCCCCTGGCCCTGACTGCAAAAAATCCTTTTATCGAAGAATGGACCCCACACCGAAGTTGTCCCCACCTCAAACTTGTGCTGCCCTGATAGACCCAAGGGAGCCCTACAAACTGACATCAGGAACCTGGACTGCTGAGTTTTCTTTCCCAGGGAAAATGGAAAAAGGATGTGCCCAGCGGCCCCTGGCCCTTGGCAGGGACCTCACAACAAGAAATCCTTATATCGAAGGATGGACCCCACACCGAAGTTGTCCCCACCTCAAACTTGTGCTGCCCTGATACACCCAAGGGAGCCCTACAAACTGACATCAGGAACCTGGACTGCTGAGTTTTCTTTCCCAGGGAAAATGGCCAAAGGATGTGCCCAGGGGCCCCAGGGCCTGGGTAGGGGCCTCACTGCAAAAAATCCTTATAACGAAGGATGGACCCCACACCGAAGTTGTCCCCACCTCAAACTTGTGCTGCCCTGATAGACCCAAGGGAGCCCTACAAACTGACATCAGGAACCTGGACTGCTGAGTTTTCTTTCCCAGGGAAAATGAAAAAAGATGTGCCCAGGGGCCCCTGGCCCTGACTGCAAAAAATCATTATATCGAAGGATGGACCCCACACCAAAGTTGTCCCCACCTCAAACTTGTGCTGCCCTGATAGACCCAAGGGAGCCCTACAAACTGACATCAGGAACCTGGACTGCTGAGTTTTCTTTCCCAGGGAAAATGGAAAAAGGATGTGCCCAGGGGCCCCTGGCACTGACTGCAAAAAATCTTTATATCGAAGGATGCACCCCACACTGAAGTTGTCCCCACCTCAAACTTGTGCTGCCCTGATAGACCCAAGGGAGCCCTACAAACTGACATCAGGAACCTGGACTGCTGAGTTTTCTTTCCCAGGGAAAATGGATAAAGGATGTGCCCTGGGGCCCCTGGCGCTGGACTGGGACCTCAGTACAAGAAATCCTTATATCAAAGGATGGTCCCCACACCGAAGTTGTCCCCACCTCAAACTTGCGCTGCCCTGATAGACCCAAGGGAGCCCTACAAACTGACATCAGGAACCTGGACTGCTGAGTTTTCTTTCCCAGGGAAAATGGAAAAAGGATGTGCCCTGGGGCCCCTGGCCGTGGGCTGGGGCCTGACTGCAAAGAATCCTTATATCGAAGGATGGACCCCACACAGAACTTGTCCCCACCTCAAACTTGTGCTGCCCTGATAGACCCAAGGGAGCTCTACAAACTGACATCAGGAACCTGGACTGCTGAGTTTTCTTTCCCAGGGAAAATGGAAAAAGGATGTGCACAGGGGCCCCTGGCCCTGACTGCAAAGAATCCTTATATCGAAGGATGGACCCCACACCTAAGTTGTCCCCACCTCAAACTTGTGCTGCCCTGATACACCCAAGGGAGCCCTACAAACTGACATCAGGAACCTGGACTGCTGAGTTTTCTTTCCAAGGGAAAATGGAAAAAGGATGTGCCCAGGGGCCCCTGGCCCTGGACAGGGACCTCACTGCAAAAAATCCTTATATCGAAGGATGCACCCCACACCGAAGTTGTCCCCACCTCAAACTTGTGCTGCCCTGATAGACCCAAGGGAGCCCTACAAGCTGACATCAGGAACCTGGACTGCTGAGTTTTCTTTCCCAGGGAAAATGGAAAAAGGATGTGCCCTGGGGCCCCTGGCCCTGGGCTGGGCCTCACTGCAAAAAATCCTTATATCGAAGGATGGACCCCACACGGAAGTTGTCCCCACCTCAAACTTGTGCTGCCCTGATAGACCCAAGGGAGCTCTACAAACTGACATCAGGAACCTGGACTGCTGAGTTTTCTTTCCCAGGGAAAATGGAAAAAGGATGTGCACAGGGGCCCCTGGCCCTGACTGCAAAGAATCCTTATATCAAAGGATGGACCCCACACGGAAGTTGTCCCCACCTCAAACTTGTGCTGCCCTGATAGACCCAAGGGAGCCCTACAAACTGACATCAGGAACCTGGACTGCTGAGTTTTCTTTCCCAGGGAAAATGGAAAAAGGATGTGCCCAGGGGCCCCTGGCCTTTGGCAGGGACCTCACAACAAGAAATCCTTATATCGAAGGATGGACCCCACACCGAAGTTGTCCCAACCTCAAACTTGTGCTGCCCTGATACACCCAAGGGAGCCCTACAAACTGACATCGGGAACCTGGACTGCTGAGTTTTCTTTCCCAGGGAAAATGGAAAAAGGTTGTGCCCAGGGGCCCCAGGGCCTGGGTAGGGGCCTCACTGCAAAAAATCCTTATATCGAAGGATGGACCCCACACGGAAGTTGTCCCCACCTCAAACTTGTGCTGCCCTGATAGACCCAAGGGAGCTCTACAAACTGACATCAGGAACCTGGACTGCTGAGTTTTCTTTCCCAGGGAAAATGGAAAAAGGATGTGCACAGGGGCCCCTGGCCCTGACTGCAAAGAATCCTTATATCGAAGGATGGACCCCACACGGAAGTTGTCCCCACCTCAAACTTGTGCTGCCCTGATAGACCCAAGGGAGCCCTACAAACTGACATCAGGAACCTGGACTGCTGAGTTTTCTTTCCCAGGGAAAATGGAAAAAGGATGTGCCCAGGGGCCCCTGGCCTTTGGCAGGGACCTCACAACAAGAAATCCTTATATCGAAGGATGGACCCCACACCGAAGTTGTCCCCACCTCAAACTTGTGCTGCCCTGATACACCCAAGGGAGCCCTACAAACTGACATCAGGAACCTGGACTGCTGAGTTTTCTTTCCCAGGGAAAATGGAAAAAGGATGTGCCTTGGGGCCCCTGGCCCTGGACAGGGTCCTCACTGCAAAAAATCCTTATATCGAAGGATGCACCCCACACCGAAGTTGTCCCCACCTCAAACTTGTGCTGCCCTGATAGACCCAAGGGAGCCCTACAAACTGACATCAGGAACCTGGACTGCTGAGTTTTCTTTCCCAGGGAAAATGGAAAAAGGATGTGCCCTGGGGCCCCTGGCCCTGGGCTGGGCCTCACTGAAAAAAATCCTTATATCGAAGGATGGACCCCACACCGAAGTTGTCCCCACCTCAAACTTGTGCTGCCCTGATAGACCCAAGGGAGCTCTACAAACTGACATCAGGAACCTGGACTGCTGAGTTTTCTTTCCCAGGGAAAATGGAAAAAGGATGTGCACAGGGGCCCCTGGCCCTGACTGCAAAGAATCCTTATATCGAAGGATGGACCCCACACCGAAGTTGTCCCCACCTCAAACTTGTGCTGCCCTGATACACCCAAGGGAGCCCTACAAACTGACATCAGGAACCTGGACTGCTGAGTTTTCTTTCCCAGGGAAAATGAAAAAGGATGTGCCCAGGGGCCCCTGGCCCTGGGCTGGGCCTCACTGCAAAAAATCCTTATATCGAAGGATGGACCCCACACCGAAGTTGTCCCCATCTCAAACTTGTGCTGCCCTGATAGACCCAAGGGAGCCCTACAAACTGACATCAGGAACCGGGACTGCTGAGTTTTCTTTCCCAGGGAAAATGGAAAAAGGATGTGCCCAGGGGCCCCTGGCCCTGACTGCAAAAAATCCTTTTATCGAAGAATGGACCCCACACCGAAGTTGTCCCCACCTCAAACTTGTGCTGCCCTGATAGACCCAAGGGAGCCCTACAAACTGACATCAGGAACCTGGACTGCTGAGTTTTCTTTCCCAGGGAAAATGGAAAAAGGATGTGCCCAGCGGCCCCTGGCCCTTGGCAGGGACCTCACAACAAGAAATCCTTATATCGAAGGATGGACCCCACACCGAAGTTGTCCCCACCTCAAACTTGTGCTGCCCTGATACACCCAAGGGAGCCCTACAAACTGACATCAGGAACCTGGACTGCTGAGTTTTCTTTCCCAGGGAAAATGGCCAAAGGATGTGCCCAGGGGCCCCAGGGCCTGGGTAGGGGCCTCACTGCAAAAAATCCTTATAACGAAGGATGGACCCCACACCGAAGTTGTCCCCACCTCAAACTTGTGCTGCCCTGATAGACCCAAGGGAGCCCTACAAACTGACATCAGGAACCTGGACTGCTGAGTTTTCTTTCCCAGGGAAAATGAAAAAAGATGTGCCCAGGGGCCCCTGGCCCTGACTGCAAAAAATCATTATATCGAAGGATGGACCCCACACCAAAGTTGTCCCCACCTCAAACTTGTGCTGCCCTGATAGACCCAAGGGAGCCCTACAAACTGACATCAGGAACCTGGACTGCTGAGTTTTCTTTCCCAGGGAAAATGGAAAAAGGATGTGCCCAGGGGCCCCTGGCACTGACTGCAAAAAATCTTTATATCGAAGGATGCACCCCACACTGAAGTTGTCCCCACCTCAAACTTGTGCTGCCCTGATAGACCCAAGGGAGCCCTACAAACTGACATCAGGAACCTGGACTGCTGAGTTTTCTTTCCCAGGGAAAATGGATAAAGGATGTGCCCTGGGGCCCCTGGCGCTGGACTGGGACCTCAGTACAAGAAATCCTTATATCAAAGGATGGTCCCCACACCGAAGTTGTCCCCACCTCAAACTTGCGCTGCCCTGATAGACCCAAGGGAGCCCTACAAACTGACATCAGGAACCTGGACTGCTGAGTTTTCTTTCCCAGGGAAAATGGAAAAAGGATGTGCCCTGGGGCCCCTGGCCGTGGGCTGGGGCCTGACTGCAAAGAATCCTTATATCGAAGGATGGACCCCACACAGAACTTGTCCCCACCTCAAACTTGTGCTGCCCTGATAGACCCAAGGGAGCTCTACAAACTGACATCAGGAACCTGGACTGCTGAGTTTTCTTTCCCAGGGAAAATGGAAAAAGGATGTGCACAGGGGCCCCTGGCCCTGACTGCAAAGAATCCTTATATCGAAGGATGGACCCCACACGGAAGTTGTCCCCACCTCAAACTTGTGCTGCCCTGATACACCCAAGGGAGGCCTACAAACTGACATCAGGAACCTGGACTGCTGAGTTTTCTTTCCCAGGGAAAATGGAAAAGGATGTGCCCAGCGGCCCCTGGCCCTTGGCAGGGACCTCACAACAAGAAATCCTTATATCAAAGGATGGACCCCACACCGAAGTTGTCCCCACCTCAAACTTGTGCTGCCCTGATACACCCAAGGGAGCCCTACAAACTGACATCAGGAACATGGACTGCTGAGTTTTCTTTCCCAGGGAAAATGGAAAAAGGATGTGCCCAGGGGCCCCAGGGACTGGGTAGGGGCCTCACTGCAAAAAATCCTTATAACGAAGGATGGACCCCACACCGAAGTTGTCCCCACCTCAAACTTGTGCTGCCCTGATAGACCCAAGGGAGCCCTACAGACTGACATCAGGAACCTGGACTGCTGAGTTTTCTTTCCCAGGGAAAATGGAAAAAGGATGTGCCCAGGGGCCCCTGGCCCTGACTGCAAAAAATCCTTTTATCGAAGAATGGACCCCACACCGAAGTTGTCCCCACCTCAAACTTGTGCTGCCCTGATAGACCCAAGGGAGCCCTACAAACTGACATCAGGAACCTGGACTGCTGAGTTTTCTTTCCCAGGGAAAATGGAAAAAGGATGTGCCCAGCGGCCCCTGGCCCTTGGCAGGGACCTCACAACAAGAAATCCTTATATCGAAGGATGGACCCCACACCGAAGTTGTCCCCACCTCAAACTTGTGCTGCCCTGATACACCCAAGGGAGCCCTACAAACTGACATCAGGAACCTGGACTGCTGAGTTTTCTTTCCCAGGGAAAATGGCCAAAGGATGTGCCCAGGGGCCCCAGGGCCTGGGTAGGGGCCTCACTGCAAAAAATCCTTATAACGAAGGATGGACCCCACACCGAAGTTGTCCCCACCTCAAACTTGTGCTGCCCTGATAGACCCAAGGGAGCCCTACAAACTGACATCAGGAACCTGGACTGCTGAGTTTTCTTTCCCAGGGAAAATGAAAAAAGATGTGCCCAGGGGCCCCTGGCCCTGACTGCAAAAAATCATTATATCGAAGGATGGACCCCACACCAAAGTTGTCCCCACCTCAAACTTGTGCTGCCCTGATAGACCCAAGGGAGCCCTACAAACTGACATCAGGAACCTGGACTGCTGAGTTTTCTTTCCCAGGGAAAATGGAAAAAGGATGTGCCCAGGGGCCCCTGGCACTGACTGCAAAAAATCTTTATATCGAAGGATGCACCCCACACTGAAGTTGTCCCCACCTCAAACTTGTGCTGCCCTGATAGACCCAAGGGAGCCCTACAAACTGACATCAGGAACCTGGACTGCTGAGTTTTCTTTCCCAGGGAAAATGGATAAAGGATGTGCCCTGGGGCCCCTGGCGCTGGACTGGGACCGCAGTACAAGAAATCCTTATATCAAAGGATGGTCCCCACACCGAAGTTGTCCCCACCTCAAACTTGCGCTGCCCTGATAGACCCAAGGGAGCCCTACAAACTGACATCAGGAACCTGGACTGCTGAGTTTTCTTTCCCAGGGAAAATGGAAAAAGGATGTGCCCTGGGGCCCCTGGCCGTGGGCTGGGGCCTGACTGCAAAGAATCCTTATATCGAAGGATGGACCCCACACAGAACTTGTCCCCACCTCAAACTTGTGCTGCCCTGATAGACCCAAGGGAGCTCTACAAACTGACATCAGGAACCTGGACTGCTGAGTTTTCTTTCCCAGGGAAAATGGAAAAAGGATGTGCACAGGGGCCCCTGGCCCTGACTGCAAAGAATCCTTATATCAAAGGATGGACCCCACACGGAAGTTGTCCCCACCTCAAACTTGTGCTGCCCTGATACACCCAAGGGAGCCCTACAAACTGACATCAGGAACCTGGACTGCTGAGTTTTCTTTCCCAGGGAAAATGGAAAAGGATGTGCCCAGCGGCCCCTGGCCCTTGGCAGGGACCTCACAACAAGAAATCCTTATATCGAAGGATGGACCCCACACCGAAGTTGTCCCCACCTCAAACTTGTGCTGCCCTGATACACCCAAGGGAGCCCTACAAACTGACATCAGGAACATGGACTGCTGAGTTTTCTTTCCCAGGGAAAATGGCCAAAGGATGTGCCCAGGGGCCCCAGGGACTGGGTAGGGGCCTCACTGCAAAAAATCCTTATAACGAAGGATGGACCCCACACCGAAGTTGTCCCCACCTCAAACTTGTGCTGCCCTGATAGACCCAAGGGAGCCCTACAGACTGACATCAGGAACCTGGACTGCTGAGTTTTCTTTCCCAGGGAAAATGAAAAACGATGTGCCCAAGGGCCCCTGGCCCTGACTGCAAAAAATCATTATATCGAAGGATGGACCCCACACTAAAGTTGTCCCCACCTCAAACTTGTGCTGCCCTGATACACCCAAGGGAGCCCTACAAACTGACATCAGGAACCTGGACTGCTGAGTTTTCTTTCCCAGGGAAAATGGAAAAAGATGTGCCCAGGGGCCCCTGGCCCTGACTGCAAAAAATCTTTATATCGAAGGATGCACCCCACACCGAAGTTGTCCCCACCTCAAACTTGTGCTGCCCTGATAGACCCAAGGGAGCCCTACAAGCTGACATCAGGAACCTGGACTGCTGAGTTTTCTTTCCCAGGGAAAATGGAAAAAGGATGTGCCCAGCGGCCCCTGGCCCTTGGCAGGGACCTCACAACAAGAAATCCTTATATCGAAGGATGGACCCCACACCGAAGTTGTCCCCACCTCAAACTTGTGCTGCCCTGATACACCCAAGGGAGCCCTACAAACTGACATCAGGAACCTGGACTGCTGAGTTTTCTTTCCCAGGGAAAATGGCCAAAGGATGTGCCCAGGGGCCCCAGGGCCTGGGTAGGGGCCTCACTGCAAAAAATCCTTATAACGAAGGATGGACCCCACACCGAAGTTGTCCCCACCTCAAACTTGTGCTGCCCTGATAGACCCAAGGGAGCCCTACAAACTGACATCAGGAACCTGGACTGCTGAGTTTTCTTTCCCAGGGAAAATGAAAAAAGATGTGCCCAGGGGCCCCTGGCCCTGACTGCAAAAAATCATTATATCGAAGGATGGACCCCACACCAAAGTTGTCCCCACCTCAAACTTGTGCTGCCCTGATAGACCCAAGGGAGCCCTACAAACTGACATCAGGAACCTGGACTGCTGAGTTTTCTTTCCCAGGGAAAATGGAAAAAGGATGTGCCCAGGGGCCCCTGGCACTGACTGCAAAAAATCTTTATATCGAAGGATGCACCCCACACTGAAGTTGTCCCCACCTCAAACTTGTGCTGCCCTGATAGACCCAAGGGAGCCCTACAAACTGACATCAGGAACCTGGACTGCTGAGTTTTCTTTCCCAGGGAAAATGGATAAAGGATGTGCCCTGGGGCCCCTGGCGCTGGACTGGGACCGCAGTACAAGAAATCCTTATATCAAAGGATGGTCCCCACACCGAAGTTGTCCCCACCTCAAACTTGCGCTGCCCTGATAGACCCAAGGGAGCCCTACAAACTGACATCAGGAACCTGGACTGCTGAGTTTTCTTTCCCAGGGAAAATGGAAAAAGGATGTGCCCTGGGGCCCCTGGCCGTGGGCTGGGGCCTGACTGCAAAGAATCCTTATATCGAAGGATGGACCCCACACAGAACTTGTCCCCACCTCAAACTTGTGCTGCCCTGATAGACCCAAGGGAGCTCTACAAACTGACATCAGGAACCTGGACTGCTGAGTTTTCTTTCCCAGGGAAAATGGAAAAAGGATGTGCACAGGGGCCCCTGGCCCTGACTGCAAAGAATCCTTATATCGAAGGATGGACCCCACACGGAAGTTGTCCCCACCTCAAACTTGTGCTGCCCTGATACACCCAAGGGAGCCCTACAAACTGACATCAGGAACCTGGACTGCTGAGTTTTCTTTCCCAGGGAAAATGGAAAAGGATGTGCCCAGCGGCCCCTGGCCCTTGGCAGGGACCTCACAACAAGAAATCCTTATATCGAAGGATGGACCCCACACCGAAGTTGTCCCCACCTCAAACTTGTGCTGCCCTGATACACCCAAGGGAGCCCTACAAACTGACATCAGGAACATGGACTGCTGAGTTTTCTTTCCCAGGGAAAATGGCCAAAGGATGTGCCCAGGGGCCCCAGGGACTGGGTAGGGGCCTCACTGCAAAAATTCCTTATAACGAAGGATGGACCCCACACCGAAGTTGTCCCCACCTCAAACTTGTGCTGCCCTGATAGACCCAAGGGAGCCCTACAGACTGACATCAGGAACCTGGACTGCTGAGTTTTCTTTCCCAGGGAAAATGAAAAACGATGTGCCCAAGGGCCCCTGGCCCTGACTGCAAAAAATCATTATATCGAAGGATGGACCCCACACTAAAGTTGTCCCCACCTCAAACTTGTGCTGCCCTGATACACCCAAGGGAGCCCTACAAACTGACATCAGGAACCTGGACTGCTGAGTTTTCTTTCCCAGGGAAAATGGAAAAAGATGTGCCCAGGGGCCCCTGGCCCTGACTGCAAAAAATCTTTATATCGAAGGATGCACCCCACACCGAAGTTGTCCCCACCTCAAACTTGTGCTGCCCTGATAGACCCAAGGGAGCCCTACAAGCTGACATCAGGAACCTGGACTGCTGAGTTTTCTTTCCCAGGGAAAATGGAAAAAGGATGTGCCCAGGGGCCCCTGGCCCTGGACAGAGACCTCACTGCAAAAAATCCTTATATCGAAGGATGCACCCCACACCGAAGTTGTCCCCACCTCAAACTTGTGCTACCCTGATAGACCCAAGGGAGCCCTACAAACTGACATCAGGAACCTGGACTGCTGAGTTTTCTTTCCCAGGGAAAATGGAAAAAGGATGTGCCCAGGGGCTCCTGGCCCTGGACAGGGACCTCACTGTAAAAAATCCTTATATCGAAGGATGGACCCCACACGGAAGTTGTCCCCACCTCAAACTTGTGCTGCCCTGATAGACCCAAGGGAGCTCTACAAACTGACATCAGGAACCTGGACTGCTGAGTTTTCTTTCCCAGGGAAAATGGAAAAAGGATGTGCCCAGGGGCCCCTGGCCCTGACTGCAAAGAATCCTTATATCGAAGGATGGACCCCACACCAAAGTTGTCCCCACCTCAAACTTGTGCTGCCCTGATAGACCCAAGGGAGCCCTACAAACTGACATCAGGAACCTGGACTGCTGAGTTTTCTTTCCCAGGGAAAATGGAAAAAGGATGTGCCAGGGGGCCCCTGGCCCTGACTGCAAAAAATCCTTATATCGAAGGATGGACCCCACACCGAAGTTGTCCCCACCTCAAACTTGTGCTGCCCTGATAGACCCAAGGGAGCCCTACAAACTGACATCAGGAACCTGGACTGCTGAGTTTTCTTTCCCAGGGAAAATGGAAAAAGGATGTGCCCAGGGGCCCCTGGCCCTTGGCAAGGACCTCACAACAAGAAATCCTTATATCGAAGGATGGACCCCACACCGAAGTTGTCCCCACCTCAAACTTGTGCTGCCCTGATAGACCCAAGGGAGCCCTACAAGCTGACATCAGGAACCTGGACTGCTGAGTTTTCTTTCCCAGGGAAAATGGAAAAAGGATGTGCCCAGGGGCCCCTGGCCCTGACTGCAAAGAATCCTTATATCAAAGGATGGACCCCACACGGAAGATGTCCCCACCTCAAACTTGTGCTGCCCTGATACACCCAAGGGAGCCCTACAAACTGACATCAGGAACCTGGACTGCTGAGTTTTCTTTCCCAGGGAAAATGATAAAAGGATGTGCCCAGGGGCCCCAGGGCCTGGGTAGGGGCCTCACTGCAAAAAATCCTTATAACGAAGGATGGACCCCACACCGAAGTTGTCCCCACCTCAAACTTGTGCTGCCCTGATAGACCCAAGGGAGCCCTACAGACTGACATCAGGAACCTGGACTGCTGAGTTTTCTTTCCCAGGGAAAATGAAAAAAGATGTGCCCAGGGGCCCCTGGCCCTGACTGCAAAAAATCATTATATCGAAGGATGGACCCCACACCAAAGTTGTCCCCACCTCAAACTTGTGCTGCCCTGATAGACCCAAGGGAGCCCTACAAACTGACATCAGGAACCTGGACTGCTGAGTTTTCTTTCCCAGGGAAAATGGAAAAAGGATGTGCACAGGGGCCCCTGGCCTTTGGCAGGGACCTCACAACAAGAAATCCTTATATCGAAGGATGGAGCCCACACCGAAGTTGTCCCCACCTCAAACTTGTGCTGCCCTGATACACCCTAGGGAGCCCTACAAACTGACATCAGGAACCTGGACTGCTGAGTTTTCTTTCCCAGGGAAAATGAAAAAGGATGTGCCCAGGGGCCCCTGGCCCTGGACAGGGGCCTCACTGCAAAAAATCCTTATATCGAAGGATGCACCCCACACCGAAGTTGTCCCCACCTCAAACTTGTGCTGCCCTGATAGACCCAAGGGAGCCCTACAAACTGACATCAGGAACTTGGACTGCTGAGTTTTCTTTCCCAGGGAAAATGGAAAAAGGATGTGCACAGGGGCCCCTGGCCCTAGGCTGGGCCTCACTGCAAAAAATCCTTATATCGAAGGATGGACCCCACACGGAAGTTGTCCCCACCTCAAACTTGTGCTGCCCTGATAGACCCAAGGGAGCTCTACAAACTGACATCAGGAACCTGGACTGCTGAGTTTTCTTTCCCAGGGAAAATGGAAAAAGGATGTGCACAGGGGCCCCTGGCCCTGACTGCAAAGAATCCTTATATCGAAGGATGGACCCCACACCAAAGTTGTCCCCACCTCAAACTTGTGCTGCCCTGATACACCCAAGGGAGCCCTACAAACTGACATCAGGAACCTGGACTGCTGAGTTTTCTTTCCCAGGGAAAATGAAAAAGGATGTGCCCAGTGGCCCCTGGCCCTGACTGCAAAAAATCTTTATATCGAAGGATGCACCCCACACCGAAGTTGTCCCCACCTCAAACTTGTGCTGCCCTGATAGACCCAAGGGAGCCCTACAAGCTGACATCAGGAACCTGGACTGCTGAGTTTTCTTTCCCAGGGAAAATGGAAAAAGGATGTGCCCAGGGGCCCCTGGCCTTTGGCAGGGACCTCACAACAAGAAATCCTTATATCGAAGGATGGACCCCACACCGAAGTTGTCCCCACCTCAAACTTGTGCTGCCCTGATACACCCAAGGGAGCCCTACAAACTGACATCAGGAACATGGACTGCTGAGTTTTCTTTCCCAGGGAAAATGGCCAAAGGATGTGCCCAGGGGCCCCAGGGACTGGGTAGGGGCCTCACTGCAAAAAATCCTTATAACGAAGGATGGACCCCACACCGAAGTTGTCCCCACCTCAAACTTGTGCTGCCCTGATAGACCCAAGGGAGCCCTACAGACTGACATCAGGAACCTGGACTGCTGAGTTTTCTTCACCAGGGAAAATGAAAAACGATGTGCCCAAGGGCCCCTGGCCCTGACTGCAAAAAATCATTATATCGAAGGATGGACCCCACACTAAAGTTGTCCCCACCTCAAACTTGTGCTGCCCTGATACACCCAAGGGAGCCCTACAAACTGACATCAGGAACCTGGACTGCTGAGTTTTCTTTCCCAGGGAAAATGGAAAAAGATGTGCCCAGGGGCCCCTGGCCCTAACTGTAAAAAATCTTTATATCGAAGGATGCACCCCACACCGAAGTTGTCCCCACCTCAAACTTGTGCTGCCCTGATAGACCCAAGGGAGCCCTACAAGCTGACATCAGGAACCTGGACTGCTGAGTTTTCTTTCCCAGGGAAAATGGAAAAAGGATGTGCCCAGGGGCCCCTGGCCCTGGACAGAGACCTCACTGCAAAAAATCCCTATATCGAAGGATGCACCCCACACCGAAGTTGTCCCCACCTCAAACTTGTGCTACCCTGATAGACCCAAGGGAGCCCTACAAACTGACATCAGGAACCTGGACTGCTGAGTTTTCTTTCCCAGGGAAAATGGAAAAAGGATGTGCCCAGGGGCTCCTGGCCCTGGACAGGGACCTCACTGTAAAAAATCCTTATATCGAAGGATGGACCCCACACCGAAGTTGTCCCCACCTCAAACTTGTGCTGCCCTGATAGACCCAAGGGAGCTCTACAAACTGACATCAGGAACCTGGACTGCTGAGTTTTCTTTCCCAGGGAAAATGGAAAAAGGATGTGCCCAGGGGCCCCTGGCCCTGACTGCAAAAAATCATTATATCGAAGGATGGACCCCACACCAAAGTTGTCCCCACCTCAAACTTGTGCTGCCCTGATAGACCCAAGGGAGCCCTACAAACTGACATCAGGAACCTGGACTGCTGAGTTTTCTTTCCCAGGGAAAATGGAAAAAGGATGTGCACAGGGGCCCCTGGCCCTGGGCTGGGACCTCACTGCAAAGAATCCTTATAAAGAAGGATGGACCCCACACCGAAGTTTTCCCCACCTCAAACTTGTGCTGCCCTGATAGACCCAAGGGAGCCCTACAAACTGACATCAGGAACCTGGACTGCTGAGTTTTCTTTCCCAGGGAAAATGGAAAAAGGATGTGCCCAGGGGCCCCTGGCCTTTGGCAGGGACCTCACAACAAGAAATCCTTATATCGAAGGATGGAGCCCACACCGAAGTTGTCCCCACCTCAAACTTGTGCTGCCCTGATACACCCTAGGGAGCCCTACAAACTGACATCAGGAACCTGGACTGCTGAGTTTTCTTTCCCAGGGAAAATGAAAAAGGATGTGCCCAGGGGCCCCTGGCCCTGGACAGGGGCCTCACTGCAAAAAATCCTTATATCGAAGGATGCACCCCACACCGAAGTTGTCCCCACCTCAAACTTGTGCTGCCCTGATAGACCCAAGGGAGCCCTACAAACTGATATCAGGAACTTGGACTGCTGAGTTTTCTTTCCCAGGGAAAATGGAAAAAGGATGTGCACAGGGGCCCCTGGCCCTGGGCTGGGCCTCACTGCAAAAAATCCTTATATCGAAGGATGGACCCCACACCGAAGTTGTCCCCACCTCAAACTTGTGCTGCCCTGATAGACCCAAGGGAGCTCTACAAACTGACATCAGGAACCTGGACTGCTGAGTTTTCTTTCCCAGGGAAAATGGAAAAAGGATGTGCACAGGGGCCCCTGGCCCTGACTGCAAAGAATCCTTATATCGAAGGATGGACCCCACACCGAAGTTGTCCCCACCTCAAACTTGTGCTGCCCTGATACACCCAAGGGAGCCCTACAAACTGACATCAGGAACCTGGACTGCTGAGTTTTCTTTCCCAGGGAAAATGAAAAAGGATGTGCCCAGTGGCCCCTGGCCCTGGGCTGGGCCTCACTGCAAAAAATCCTTATATCGAAGGATGGACCCCACACTGAAGTTGTCCCCATCTCAAACTTGTGCTGCCCTGATAGACCCAAGGGAGCCCTACAGACTGATATCAGGAACCTGGACTGCTGAGTTTTCTTTCCCAGGGAAAATGAAAAACGATGTGCCCAGGGGCCCCTGGCCCTGACTGCAAAAAATCATTATATCGAAGGATGGACCCCACACCGAAGTTGTCCCCACCTCAAACTTGTGCTGCCCTGATAGACCCAAGGGAGCCCTACAAACTGACATCAGGAACCTGGACTGCTGAGTTTTCTTTCCCAGGGAAAATGGAAAAAGGATGTGCCCAGGGGCCCCTGGCCCTGGACAGGGACCTCACTGCAAAGAATCCTTATATCGAAGGATGGACCCCACACCGAAGTTGTCCCCACCTCAAACTTGTGCTGCCCTGATAGACCCAAGGGAGCCCTACAAACTGACATCAGGAACCTGGACTGCTGAGTTTTCTTTCCCAGGGAAAATGGAAAAAGGATGTGCCCAGGGGCCCCTGGCCCTGACTGCAAAGAATCCTTATATCGAAGGATGGACCCCACACCGAAGTTGTCCCCACCTCAAACTTGTGCTGCCCTGATAGACCCAAGGGAGCCCTACAAACTGACATCAGGAACCTGGACTGCTGAGTTTTCTTTCCCAGGGAAAATGGAAAAAGGATGTGCCAGGGGGCCCCTGGCCCTGACTGCAAAAAATCCTTATATCGAAGGATGGACCCCACACCGAAGTTGTCCCCACCTCAAACTTGTGCTGCCCTGATAGACCCAAGGGAGCCCTACAAACTGACATCAGGAACCTGGACTGCTGAGTTTTCTTTCCCAGGGAAAATGGAAAAAGGATGTGCCCAGGGGCCCCTGGCCCTTGGCAAGGACCTCACAACAAGAAATCCTTATATCGAAGGATGGACCCCACACCGAAGTTGTCCCCACCTCAAACTTGTGCTGCCCTGATAGACCCAAGGGAGCCCTACAAGCTGACATCAGGAACCTGGACTGCTGAGTTTTCTTTCCCAGGGAAAATGGAAAAAGGATGTGCCCAGGGGCCCCTGGCCCTGACTGCAAAGAATCCTTATATCAAAGGATGGACCCCACACGGAAGATGTCCCCACCTCAAACTTGTGCTGCCCTGATACACCCAAGGGAGCCCTACAAACTGACATCAGGAACCTGGACTGCTGAGTTTTCTTTCCCAGGGAAAATGATAAAAGGATGTGCCCAGGGGCCCCAGGGCCTGGGTAGGGGCCTCACTGCAAAAAATCCTTATAACGAAGGATGGACCCCACACCGAAGTTGTCCCCACCTCAAACTTGTGCTGCCCTGATAGACCCAAGGGAGCCCTACAGACTGACATCAGGAACCTGGACTGCTGAGTTTTCTTTCCCAGGGAAAATGAAAAAAGATGTGCCCAGGGGCCCCTGGCCCTGACTGCAAAAAATCATTATATCGAAGGATGGACCCCACACCAAAGTTGTCCCCACCTCAAACTTGTGCTGCCCTGATAGACCCAAGGGAGCCCTACAAACTGACATCAGGAACCTGGACTGCTGAGTTTTCTTTCCCAGGGAAAATGGAAAAAGGATGTGCACAGGGGCCCCTGGCCTTTGGCAGGGACCTCACAACAAGAAATCCTTATATCGAAGGATGGAGCCCACACCGAAGTTGTCCCCACCTCAAACTTGTGCTGCCCTGATACACCCTAGGGAGCCCTACAAACTGACATCAGGAACCTGGACTGCTGAGTTTTCTTTCCCAGGGAAAATGAAAAAGGATGTGCCCAGGGGCCCCTGGCCCTGGACAGGGGCCTCACTGCAAAAAATCCTTATATCGAAGGATGCACCCCACACCGAAGTTGTCCCCACCTCAAACTTGTGCTGCCCTGATAGACCCAAGGGAGCCCTACAAACTGACATCAGGAACTTGGACTGCTGAGTTTTCTTTCCCAGGGAAAATGGAAAAAGGATGTGCACAGGGGCCCCTGGCCCTAGGCTGGGCCTCACTGCAAAAAATCCTTATATCGAAGGATGGACCCCACACGGAAGTTGTCCCCACCTCAAACTTGTGCTGCCCTGATAGACCCAAGGGAGCTCTACAAACTGACATCAGGAACCTGGACTGCTGAGTTTTCTTTCCCAGGGAAAATGGAAAAAGGATGTGCACAGGGGCCCCTGGCCCTGACTGCAAAGAATCCTTATATCGAAGGATGGACCCCACACCAAAGTTGTCCCCACCTCAAACTTGTGCTGCCCTGATACACCCAAGGGAGCCCTACAAACTGACATCAGGAACCTGGACTGCTGAGTTTTCTTTCCCAGGGAAAATGAAAAAGGATGTGCCCAGTGGCCCCTGGCCCTGACTGCAAAAAATCTTTATATCGAAGGATGCACCCCACACCGAAGTTGTCCCCACCTCAAACTTGTGCTGCCCTGATAGACCCAAGGGAGCCCTACAAGCTGACATCAGGAACCTGGACTGCTGAGTTTTCTTTCCCAGGGAAAATGGAAAAAGGATGTGCCCAGGGGCCCCTGGCCTTTGGCAGGGACCTCACAACAAGAAATCCTTATATCGAAGGATGGACCCCACACCGAAGTTGTCCCCACCTCAAACTTGTGCTGCCCTGATACACCCAAGGGAGCCCTACAAACTGACATCAGGAACATGGACTGCTGAGTTTTCTTTCCCAGGGAAAATGGCCAAAGGATGTGCCCAGGGGCCCCAGGGACTGGGTAGGGGCCTCACTGCAAAAAATCCTTATAACGAAGGATGGACCCCACACCGAAGTTGTCCCCACCTCAAACTTGTGCTGCCCTGATAGACCCAAGGGAGCCCTACAGACTGACATCAGGAACCTGGACTGCTGAGTTTTCTTCACCAGGGAAAATGAAAAACGATGTGCCCAAGGGCCCCTGGCCCTGACTGCAAAAAATCATTATATCGAAGGATGGACCCCACACTAAAGTTGTCCCCACCTCAAACTTGTGCTGCCCTGATACACCCAAGGGAGCCCTACAAACTGACATCAGGAACCTGGACTGCTGAGTTTTCTTTCCCAGGGAAAATGGAAAAAGATGTGCCCAGGGGCCCCTGGCCCTAACTGTAAAAAATCTTTATATCGAAGGATGCACCCCACACCGAAGTTGTCCCCACCTCAAACTTGTGCTGCCCTGATAGACCCAAGGGAGCCCTACAAGCTGACATCAGGAACCTGGACTGCTGAGTTTTCTTTCCCAGGGAAAATGGAAAAAGGATGTGCCCAGGGGCCCCTGGCCCTGGACAGAGACCTCACTGCAAAAAATCCCTATATCGAAGGATGCACCCCACACCGAAGTTGTCCCCACCTCAAACTTGTGCTACCCTGATAGACCCAAGGGAGCCCTACAAACTGACATCAGGAACCTGGACTGCTGAGTTTTCTTTCCCAGGGAAAATGGAAAAAGGATGTGCCCAGGGGCTCCTGGCCCTGGACAGGGACCTCACTGTAAAAAATCCTTATATCGAAGGATGGACCCCACACCGAAGTTGTCCCCACCTCAAACTTGTGCTGCCCTGATAGACCCAAGGGAGCTCTACAAACTGACATCAGGAACCTGGACTGCTGAGTTTTCTTTCCCAGGGAAAATGGAAAAAGGATGTGCCCAGGGGCCCCTGGCCCTGACTGCAAAAAATCATTATATCGAAGGATGGACCCCACACCAAAGTTGTCCCCACCTCAAACTTGTGCTGCCCTGATAGACCCAAGGGAGCCCTACAAACTGACATCAGGAACCTGGACTGCTGAGTTTTCTTTCCCAGGGAAAATGGAAAAAGGATGTGCACAGGGGCCCCTGGCCCTGGGCTGGGACCTCACTGCAAAGAATCCTTATAAAGAAGGATGGACCCCACACCGAAGTTTTCCCCACCTCAAACTTGTGCTGCCCTGATAGACCCAAGGGAGCCCTACAAACTGACATCAGGAACCTGGACTGCTGAGTTTTCTTTCCCAGGGAAAATGGAAAAAGGATGTGCCCAGGGGCCCCTGGCCTTTGGCAGGGACCTCACAACAAGAAATCCTTATATCGAAGGATGGAGCCCACACCGAAGTTGTCCCCACCTCAAACTTGTGCTGCCCTGATACACCCTAGGGAGCCCTACAAACTGACATCAGGAACCTGGACTGCTGAGTTTTCTTTCCCAGGGAAAATGAAAAAGGATGTGCCCAGGGGCCCCTGGCCCTGGACAGGGGCCTCACTGCAAAAAATCCTTATATCGAAGGATGCACCCCACACCGAAGTTGTCCCCACCTCAAACTTGTGCTGCCCTGATAGACCCAAGGGAGCCCTACAAACTGATATCAGGAACTTGGACTGCTGAGTTTTCTTTCCCAGGGAAAATGGAAAAAGGATGTGCACAGGGGCCCCTGGCCCTGGGCTGGGCCTCACTGCAAAAAATCCTTATATCGAAGGATGGACCCCACACCGAAGTTGTCCCCACCTCAAACTTGTGCTGCCCTGATAGACCCAAGGGAGCTCTACAAACTGACATCAGGAACCTGGACTGCTGAGTTTTCTTTCCCAGGGAAAATGGAAAAAGGATGTGCACAGGGGCCCCTGGCCCTGACTGCAAAGAATCCTTATATCGAAGGATGGACCCCACACCGAAGTTGTCCCCACCTCAAACTTGTGCTGCCCTGATACACCCAAGGGAGCCCTACAAACTGACATCAGGAACCTGGACTGCTGAGTTTTCTTTCCCAGGGAAAATGAAAAAGGATGTGCCCAGTGGCCCCTGGCCCTGGGCTGGGCCTCACTGCAAAAAATCCTTATATCGAAGGATGGACCCCACACTGAAGTTGTCCCCATCTCAAACTTGTGCTGCCCTGATAGACCCAAGGGAGCCCTACAGACTGATATCAGGAACCTGGACTGCTGAGTTTTCTTTCCCAGGGAAAATGAAAAACGATGTGCCCAGGGGCCCCTGGCCCTGACTGCAAAAAATCATTATATCGAAGGATGGACCCCACACCGAAGTTGTCCCCACCTCAAACTTGTGCTGCCCTGATAGACCCAAGGGAGCCCTACAAACTGACATCAGGAACCTGGACTGCTGAGTTTTCTTTCCCAGGGAAAATGGAAAAAGGATGTGCCCAGGGGCCCCTGGCCCTGGACAGGGACCTCACTGCAAAGAATCCTTATATCGAAGGATGGACCCCACACCGAAGTTGTCCCCACCTCAAACTTGTGCTGCCCTGATAGACCCAAGGGAGCCCTACAAACTGACATCAGGAACCTGGACTGCTGAGTTTTCTTTCCCAGGGAAAATGGAAAAAGGATGTGCCCAGGGGCCCCTGGCCCTGACTGCAAAGAATCCTTATATCGAAGGATGGACCCCACACCGAAGTTGTCCCCACCTCAAACTTGTGCTGCCCTGATAGACCCAAGGGAGCCCTACAAACTGACATCAGGAACCTGGACTGCTGAGTTTTCTTTCCCAGGGAAAATGGAAAAAGGATGTGCCCTAGGGCCCCTGGTCCTGGCTGGGCCTTACTGCAAAAAATCCTTATATCGAAGGATGGACCCCACACCGAAGTTGTCCCCACCTCAAACCTGTGCTGCCCTGATAGACCCAAGGGAGCCCTACAAACTGACATCAGGAACCTGGACTGCTGAGTTTTCTTTCCCAGGGAAAATGGCCAAAGGTTGTGCCAGGGGGCCCCTGGCCCTGACTGCAAAGAATCCTTATATCGAAGGATGGACCCCACACCGAAGTTGTCCCCACCTCAAACTTGTGCTGCCCTGATACACCCAAGGGAGCCCTACAAACTGACATCAGGAACCTGGACTGCTGAGTTTTCCTTCCCAGGGAAAATGGAAAAAGGATGTGCACAGGGGCCCCTGGCACTGGGCTGGGGCCTGACTGCAAAGAATCCTTATAACGAAGGATGGACCCCACACCGAAGTTGTCCCCACCTCAAACTTGTGCTGCCCTGATAGACCCAAGGGAGCCCTACAAACTGACATCAGGAACCTGGACTGCTGAGTTTTCTTTCCCAGGGAAAATGAAAAAAGGATGTGCCCAGGGGCCCCTGGCCCTGACTGCAAAAAATCCTTATATCGAAGGATGGACCCCACACCGAAGTTGTCCCCACCTCAAACTTGTGCTGCCCTGATACACCCAAGGGAGCACTACAAACTGACATCAGGAACCTGGACTGCTGAGTTTTCTTTCCCAGGGAAAATGGAAAAAGGATGTGCCCAGGGGCCCCTGGCCCTGACTGCAAAAAATCCTTATATCGAAGGATGGACCCCACACCGAAGTTGTCCCCACCTCAAACTTGTGCTGCCCTGATAGACCCAAGGGAGCCCTACAAACTGACATCAGGAACCTGGACTGCTGAGTTTCCTTTCCCAGGGAAAATGGAAAAAGGATGTGCACAGGGACCCCTGGCCCTGACTGCAAAAAATCCTTATATCGAAGGATGGACCCCACACCAAAGTTGTCCCCACCTCAAACTCGTGCTGCCCTGATAGACCCAAGGGAGCCCTACAAACTGACATCAGGAACCTGGACTGCTGAGTTTTCTTTCCCAGGGAAAATGGCCAAAGGATGTGCCCGGAGGCCCCTGGCACTGACTGCAAAGAATCCTTATATCGAAGGATGGACCCCACACCGAAGTTGTCCCCACCTCAAACTTGTGCTGCCCTGATAGACCCAAGGGAGCCCTACAAACTGACATCAGGAACCTGGACTGCTGAGTTTTCTTTCCCAGGGAAAATGGAAAAAGGATGTGCCCAGCGGCCCCTGGCCCTTGGCAGGAACCTCACAACAAGAAATCCGTATATCGAAGGATGGACCCCACACCGAAGTTGTCCCCACCTCAAACTTGTGCTGCCCTGATACACCCAAGGGAGCCCTACAAACTGACATCAGGAACCTGGACTGCTGAGTTTTCTTTCCCAGGGAAAATGGCCAAAGGATGTGCCCAGGGGCCCCAGGGCCTAAGTAGGGGCCTCACTGCAAAAAATCCTTATATCGAAGGATGGACCCCACACCGAAGTTGTCCCCACCTCAAACTTGTGCTGCCCTGATAGACCCAAGGGAGCCCTACAAACTGACATCAAAAACCGAGACTGCTGAGTTTTCTTTCCCAGGGAAAATGGCCAAAGGATGTGCCCAGGGGGCCCCTGGCCCTGACTGCAAAGAATCCTTATATCGAAGGATGGACCCCACACCGAAGTTGTCCCCACCTCAAACTTGTGCTGCCCTGATACACCCAAGGGAGCCCTACAAACTGACATCAGGAACCTGGACAGCTGAGTTTTCTTTCCCATGGAAAATGGAAAAAGGATGTGCCCAGGGGCCCCTGGCCCTGACTGCAAAAAATCCTTATATCGAAGGATGGACCCCATACCAAAGTTGTCCCCACCTCAAACTTGTGCTGCCCTGATAGACCCAAGGGAGCCCTACAAACTGACATTAGGAACCTGGACTGCTGAGTTTTCTTTCCCAGGGAAAATGGAAAAAGGATGTGCCCAGCGGCCCCTGGCCCTTGGCAGGAACCTCACAACAAGAAATCCGTATATCGAAGGATGGACCCCACACCGAAGTTGTCCCCACCTCAAACTTGTGCTGCCCTGATACACCCAAGGGAGCCCTACAAACTGACATCAGAAACCTGGACTGCTGAGTTTTCTTTCCCAGGGAAAATGGAAAAAGGATGTGCCCAGCGGCCCCTGGCCCTGACTGCAAAAAATCCTTATATCGAAGGATGGACCCCACACCGAAGTTGTCCCCACCTCAAACTTGTGCTGCCCTGATAGACCCAAGGGAGCCCTACAAACTGACATCAGGAACCTGGACTGCTGAGTTTTCTTTCCCAGGGAAAATGGAAAAAGGATGTGCCAGGGGGCCCCTGGCCCTGACTGCAAAAAATCCTTATATCGAAGGATGGACCCCACACCGAAGTTGTCCCCACCTCAAACTTGTGCTGCCCTGATAGACCCAAGGGAGCCCTACAAACTGACATCAGGAACCTGGACTGCTGAGTTTTCTTTCCCAGGGAAAATGGAAAAAGGATGTGCCCAGGGGCCCCTGGCCCTTGGCAGGGACCTCACAACAAGAAATCCTTATATCGAAGGATGGACCCCACACCGAAGTTGTCCCCACCTCAAACTTGTGCTGCCCTGATAGACCCAAGGGAGCCCTACAAGCTGACATCAGGAACCTGGACTGCTGAGTTTTCTTTCCCAGGGAAAATGGAAAAAGGATGTGCCCAGGGGCCCCTGGCCCTGACTGCAAAGAATCCTTATATCGAAGGATGGACCCCACACGGAAGATGTCCCCACCTCAAACTTGTGCTGCCCTGATACACCCAAGGGAGCCCTACAAACTGACATCAGGAACCTGGACTGCTGAGTTTTCTTTCCCAGGGAAAATGGCCAAAGGATGTGCCCAGGGGCCCCAGGGCCTGGGTAGGGGCCTCACTGCAAAAAATCCTTATAACGAAGGATGGACCCCACACCGAAGTTGTCCCCACCTCAAACTTGTGCTGCCCTGATAGACCCAAGGGAGCCCTACAGACTGACATCAGGAACCTGGACTGCTGAGTTTTCTTTCCCAGGGAAAATGAAAAAAGATGTGCCCAGGGGCCCCTGGCCCTGACTGCAAAAAATCATTATATCGAAGGATGGACCCCACACCAAAGTTGTCCCCACCTCAAACTTGTGCTGCCCTGATAGACCCAAGGGAGCCCTACAAACTGACATCAGGAACCTGGACTGCTGAGTTTTCTTTCCCAGGGAAAATGGAAAAAGGATGTGCACAGGGGCCCCTGGCCTTTGGCAGGGACCTCACAACAAGAAATCCTTATATCGAAGGATGGAGCCCACACCGAAGTTGTCCCCACCTCAAACTTGTGCTGCCCTGATACACCCAAGGGAGCCCTACAAACTGACATCAGGAACCTGGACTGCTGAGTTTTCCTTCCCAGGGAAAATGGAAAAAGGATGTGCCCAGGGGCCCCTGGCACTGGGCTGGGGCCTGACTGCAAAGAATCCTTATATCGAAGGATGGACCCCACACCGAAGTTGTCCCCACCTCAAACTTGTGCTGCCCTGATAGACCCAAGGGAGCCCTACAAACTGACATCAGGAACCTGGACTGCTGAGTTTTCTTTCCCAGGGAAAATGAAAAAAGGATGTGCCCAGGGGCCCCTGGCCCTGACTGCAAAAAATCTTTGTATCGAAGGATGCATCCCACACCGAAGTTGTCCCCAACTCAAACTTGTGCTGCCCTGATACACCCAAGGGAGCCCTACAAACTGACATCAGGAACCTGGACAGCTGAGTTTTCTCTCCCAGGGAAAATGGAAAAAGGATGTGCCCAGGGGCCCCTGGCCCTGACTGCAAAAAATCCTTATATCGAAGGATGGACCCCACACCGAAGTTGTCCCCACCTCAAACTTGTGCTGCCCTGATACACCCAAGGGAGCACTACAAACTGACATCAGGAACCTGGACTGCTGAGTTTTCTTTCCCAGGGAAAATGGAAAAAGGATGTGCCCAGGGGCCCCTGGCCCTGACTGCAAAAAATCCTTATATCGAAGGATGGACCCCACACCGAAGTTGTCCCCACCTCAAACTTGTGCTGCCCTGATAGACCCAAGGGAGCCCTACAAACTGACATCAGGAACCTGGACTGCTGAGTTTCCTTTCCCAGGGAAAATGGAAAAAGGATGTGCACAGGGACCCCTGGCCCTGACTGCAAAAAATCCTTATATCGAAGGATGGACCCCACACCAAAGTTGTCCCCACCTCAAACTCGTGCTGCCCTGATAGACCCAAGGGAGCCCTACAAACTGACATCAGGAACCTGGACTGCTGAGTTTTCTTTCCCAGGGAAAATGGCCAAAGGATGTGCCCGGGGGCCCCTGGCACTGACTGCAAAGAATCCTTATATCGAAGGATGGACCCCACACCGAAGTTGTCCCCACCTCAAACTTGTGCTGCCCTGATAGACCCAAGGGAGCCCTACAAACTGACATCAGGAACCTGGACTGCTGAGTTTTCTTTCCCAGGGAAAATGGAAAAAGGATGTGCCCAGCGGCCCCTGGCCCTTGGCAGGAACCTCACAACAAGAAATCCGTATATCGAAGGATGGACCCCACACCGAAGTTGTCCCCACCTCAAACTTGTGCTGCCCTGATACACCCAAGGGAGCCCTACAAACTGACATCAGGAACCTGGACTGCTGAGTTTTCTTTCCCAGGGAAAATGGCCAAAGGATGTGCCCAGGGGCCCCAGGGCCTAAGTAGGGGCCTCACTGCAAAAAATCCTTATATCGAAGGATGGACCCCACACCGAAGTTGTCCCCACCTCAAACTTGTGCTGCCCTGATAGACCCAAGGGAGCCCTACAAACTGACATCAAAAACCGGGACTGCTGAGATTTCTTTCCCAGGGAAAATGGCCAAAGGATGTGCCCAGGGGGCCCCTGGCCCTGACTGCAAAAAATCATTATATCGAAGGATGGACCCCACACTAAAGTTGTCCCCACCTCAAACTTGTGCTGCCCTGATACACCCAAGGGAGCCCTACAAACTGACATCAGGAACCTGGACTGCTGAGTTTTCTTTCCCAGGGAAAATGATAAAAGGATGTGCCCAGGGGCCCCTGGCCCTGGACAGAGACCTCACTGCAAAAAATCCTTATATCGAAGGATGCACCCCACACCGAAGTTGTCCCCACCTCAAACTTGTGCTACCCTGATAGACCCAAGGGAGCCCTACAAACTGACATCAGGAACCTGGACTGCTGAGTTTTCTTTCCCAGGGAAAATGGAAAAAGGATGTGCCCAGGGGCTCCTGGCCCTGGACAGGGACCTCACTGTAAAAAATCCTTATATCGAAGGATGGACCCCACACGGAAGTTGTCCCCACCTCAAACTTGTGCTGCCCTGATAGACCCAAGGGAGCTCTACAAACTGACATCAGGAACCTGGACTGCTGAGTTTTCTTTCCCAGGGAAAATGGAAAAAGGATGTGCCCAGGGGCCCCTGGCCCTGACTGCAAAGAATCCTTATATCGAAGGATGGACCCCACACCGAAGTTGTCCCCACCTCAAACTTGTGCTGCCCTGATAGACCCAAGGGAGCCCTACAAACTGACATCAGGAACCTGGACTGCTGAGTTTTCTTTCCCAGGGAAAATGGAAAAAGGATGTGCCCAGGGGCCCCTGGCCCTTGGCAGGGACCTCACAACAAGAAATCCTTATATCGAAGGATGGACCCCACACCGAAGTTGTCCCCACCTCAAACTTGTGCTGCCCTGATACACCCAAGGGAGCCCTACAAACTGACATCAGGAACCTGGACTGCTGACTTTTCTTTCCCAGGGAAAATGGCCAAAGGGTGTGCCAGGGGCCCCTGGCCCTGACTGCAAAAAATCATTATATCGAAGGATGGACCCCACACCAACGTTGTCCCCACCTCAAACTTGTGCTGCCCTGATACACCCAAGGGAGCCCTACAAACTGACATCAGGAACCTGGACTGCTGAGTTTTCTTTCCCAGGGAAAATGGAAAAAGATGTGCCCAGGGGCCCCTGGCCCTGACTGCAAAAAATCTTTATATCGAAGGATGCACCCCACACCGAAGTTGTCCCCACCTCAAACTTGTGCTGCCCTGATACACCCAAGGGAGCCCTACAAGCTGACATCAGGAACCTGGACTGCTGAGTTTTCTTTCCCAGGGAAAATGGAAAAAGGATGTGCCCAGGGGCCCCTGGCCCTGACTGCAAAGAATCCTTATATCGAAGGATGGACCCCACACGGAAGTTGTCCCCACCTCAAACTTGTGCTGCCCTGATACACCCAAGGGAGCCCTACAAACTGACATCAGGAACCTGGACTGCTGAGTTTTCTTTCCCAGGGAAAATGGCCAAAGGATGTGCCCAGGGGCCCCAGGGCCTGGGTAGGGGCCTCACTGCAAAAAATCCTTATAACGAAGGATGGACCCCACACCGAAGTTGTCCCCACCTCAAACTTGTGCTGCCCTGATAGACCCAAGGGAGCCCTACAGACTGACATCAGGAACCTGGACTGCTGAGTTTTCTTTCCCAGGGAAAATGAAAAAAGATGTGCCCAGGGGCCCCTGGCCCTGACTCCAAAAAATCATTATATCGAAGGATGGACCCCACACCAAAGTTGTCCCCACCTCAAACTTGTGCTGCCCTGATAGACCCAAGGGAGCCCTACAAACTGACATCAGGAACCTGGACTGCTGAGTTTTCTTTCCCAGGGAAAATGGAAAAAGGATGTGCACAGGGGCCCCTGGCCCTGGGCTGGGACCTCACTGCAAAGAATCCTTATAAAGAAGGATGGACCCCACACCGAAGTTTTCCCCACCTCAAACTTGTGCTGCCCTGATAGACCCAAGGGAGCCCTACAAACTGACATCAGGAACCTGGACTGCTGAGTTTTCTTTCCCAGGGAAAATGGAAAAAGGATGTGCCCAGGGGCCCCTGGCCTTTGGCAGGGACCTCACAACAAGAAATCCTTATATCGAAGGATGGAGCCCACACCGAAGTTGTCCCCACCTCAAACTTGTGCTGCCCTGATACACCCTAGGGAGCCCTACAAACTGACATCAGGAACCTGGACTGCTGAGTTTTCTTTCCCAGGGAAAATGAAAAAGGATGTGCCCAGGGGCCCCTGGCCCTGGACAGGGACCTCACTGCAAAAAATCCTTATATCGAAGGATGCACCCCACACCGAAGTTGTCCCCACCTCAAACTTGTGCTGCCCTGATAGACCCAAGGGAGCCCTACAAACTGACATCAGGAAGTTGGACTGCTGAGTTTTCTTTCCCAGGGAAAATGGAAAAAGGATGTGCACAGGGGCCCCTGGCCCTGGGCTGGGCCTCACTGCAAAAAATCCTTATATCGAAGGATGGACCCCACACCGAAGTTGTCCCCACCTCAAACTTGTGCTGCCCTGATAGACCCAAGGGAGCTCTACAAACTGACATCAGGAACCTGGACTGCTGAGTTTTCTTTCCCAGGGAAAATGGAAAAAGGATGTGCACAGGGGCCTCTGGCCCTGACTGCAAAGAATCCTTATATCGAAGGATGGACCCCACACCGAAGTTGTCCCCACCTCAAACTTGTGCTGCCCTGATACACCCAAGGGAGCCCTACAAACTGACATCAGGAACCTGGACTGCTGAGTTTTCTTTCCCAGGGAAAATGAAAAAGGATGTGCCCAGTGGCCCCTGGCCCTGGGCTGGGCCTCACTGCAAAAAATCCTTATATCGAAGGATGGACCCCACACTGAAGTTGTCCCCATCTCAAACTTGTGCTGCCCTGATAGACCCAAGGGAGCCCTACAGACTGATATCAGGAACCTGGACTGCTGAGTTTTCTTTCCCAGGGAAAATGAAAAACGATGTGCCCAGGGGCCCCTGGCCCTGACTGCAAAAAATCATTATATCGAAGGATGGACCCCACACCGAAGTTGTCCCCACCTCAAACTTGTGCTGCCCTGATAGACCCAAGGGAGCCCTACAAACTGACATCAGGAACCTGGACAGCTGAGTTTTCTCTCCCAGGGAAAATGGAAAAAGGATGTGCCCAGGGGCCCCTGGCCCTGACTGCAAAAAATCCTTATATCGAAGGATGGACCCCACACCGAAGTTGTCCCCACCTCAAACTTGTGCTGCCCTGATACACCCAAGGGAGCACTACAAACTGACATCAGGAACCTGGACTGCTGAGTTTTCTTTCCCAGGGAAAATGGAAAAAGGATGTGCCCAGGGGCCCCTGGCCCTGACTGCAAAAAATCCTTATATCGAAGGATGGACCCCACAGCGAAGTTGTCCCCACCTCAAACTTGTGCTGCCCTGATAGACCCAAGGGAGCCCTACAAACTGACATCAGGAACCTGGACTGCTGAGTTTCCTTTCCCAGGGAAAATGGAAAAAGGATGTGCACAGGGACCCCTGGCCCTGACTGCAAAAAATCCTTATATCGAAGGATGGACCCCACACCAAAGTTGTCCCCACCTCAAACTCGTGCTGCCCTGATAGACCCAAGGGAGCCCTACAAACTGACATCAGGAACCTGGACTGCTGAGTTTTCTTTCCCAGGGAAAATGGCCAAAGGATGTGCCCGGGGGCCCCTGGCACTGACTGCAAAGAATCCTTATATCGAAGGATGGACCCCACACCGAAGTTGTCCCCACCTCAAACTTGTGCTGCCCTGATAGACCCAAGGGAGCCCTACAAACTGACATCAGGAACCTGGACTGCTGAGTTTTCTTTCCCAGGGAAAATGGAAAAAGGATGTGCCCAGCGGCCCCTGGCCCTTGGCAGGAACCTCACAACAAGAAATCCGTATATCGAAGGATGGACCCCACACCGAAGTTGTCCCCACCTCAAACTTGTGCTGCCCTGATACACCCAAGGGAGCCCTACAAACTGACATCAGGAACCTGGACTGCTGAGTTTTCTTTCCCAGGGAAAATGGCCAAAGGATGTGCCCAGGGGCCCCAGGGCCTAAGTAGGGGCCTCACTGCAAAAAATCCTTATAACGAAGGATGGACCCCACACCGAAGTTGTCCCCACCTCAAACTTGTGCTGCCCTGATAGACCCAAGGGAGCCCTACAAACTGACATTAAAACCGGGACTGCTGAGTTTTCTTTCCCAGGGAAAATGGCCAAAGGATGTGCCCAGGGGGCCCCTGGCCCTGACTGCAAAGAATCCTTATATCGAAGGATGGACCCCACACCGAAGTTGTCCCCACCTCAAACTTGTGCTGCCCTGATACACCCAAGGGAGCCCTACAAACTGACATCAGGAACCTGGACAGCTGAGTTTTCTTTCCCATGGAAAATGGAAAAAGGATGTGCCCAGGGGCCCCTGGCCCTGACTGCAAAAAATCCTTATATCGAAGGATGGACCCCACACCGAAGTTGTCCCCACCTCAAACTTGTGCTGCCCTGATAGACCCAAGGGAGCCCTACAAACTGACATTAGGAACCTGGACTGCTGAGTTTTCTTTCCCAGGGAAAATGGAAAAAGGATGTGCCCAGCGGCCCCTGGCCCTTGGCAGGAACCTCACAACAAGAAATCCGTATATCGAAGGATGGACCCCACACCGAAGTTGTCCCCACCTCAAACTTGTGCTGCCCTGATACACCCAAGGGAGCCCTACAAACTGACATCAGAAACCTGGACTGCTGAGTTTTCTTTCCCAGGGAAAATGGAAAAAGGATGTGCCCAGCGGCCCCTGGCCCTGACTGCAAAAAATCCTTATATCGAAGGATGGACCCCACACCGAAGTTGTCCCCACCTCAAACTTGTGCTGCCCTGATAGACCCAAGGGAGCCCTACAAACTGACATCAGGAACCTGGACTGCTGAGTTTTCTTTCCCAGGGAAAATAAAAAAGGATGTGCCCAGGGGCCCCTGGCCCTGGGCTGGGCCTCACTGCAAAAAATCCTTATATCAAAGGATGGACCCCACACCGAAGTTGACCCCATCTCAAACTTGTGCTGCCCTGATAGACCCAAGGGAGCCCTACAAACTGACATCAGGAACCTGGACTGCTGAGTTTTCTTTCCCAGGGAAAATGATAAAAGGGTGTGCCCAGGGGCCCCTGGCTATGATTGCAAAAAATCCTTATATCGAAGGATGGACCCCACACCGAAGTTGTCCCCACCTCAAACTTGTGCTGTCCTGATACACCCAAGGGAGCCCTACAAACTGACATCAGGAACCTGGACTGCTGAGTTTTCTTTCCCAGGGAAAATGGAAAAAGGATGTGCCCAGCGGCCCCTGGCCCTTGGCAGGGACCTCACAACAAGAAATCCTTATATCGAAGGATGGACCCCACACCGAAGTTGTCCCCACCTCAAACTTGTGCTGCCCTGATAGACCCAAGGGAGCCCTACAAACTGACATCAGGAACCTGGACTGCTGAGTTTTCCTTCCCAGGGAAAATGGAAAAAGGATGTGCACAGGGGCCCCTGGCCCTGGGCTGGGGCCTGACTTCAAAGAATCCTTATAACGAAGGATGGACCCCACACCGAAGTTGTCCCCACCTCAAACTTGTGCTGCCCTGATAGACCCAAGGGAGCCCTACAAACTGACATCAGGAACCTGGACTGCTGAGTTTTCTTTCCCAGGGAAAATGAAAAAAGGATGTGCCCAGGGGCCCCTGGCCCTGACTGCAAAAAATCTTTGTATCGAAGGATGCATCCCACACCGAAGTTGTCCCCAACTCAAACTTGTGCTGCCCTGATACACCCAAGGGAGCCCTACAAACTGACATCAGGAACCTGGACAGCTGAGTTTTCTCTCCCAGGGAAAATGGAAAAAGGATGTGCCCAGGGGCCCCTGGCCCTGACTGCAAAAAATCCTTATATCGAAGGATGCACCCCACACCGAAGTTGTCCCCACCTCAAACTTGTGCTGCCCTGATACACCCAAGGGAGCACTACAAACTGACATCAGGAACCTGGACTGCTGAGTTTTCTTTCCCAGGGAAAATGGCCAAAGGATGTGCCCGGGGGCCCCTGGCACTGACTGCAAAGAATCATTATAACGAAGGATGGACCCCACACCGAAGTTGTCCCCACCTCAAACTTGTGCTGCCCTGATACACCCAAGGGAGCCCTACAAACTGACATCAGGAACCTGGACTGCTGAGTTTTCTTTCCCAGGGAAAATGAAAAAGGATGTGCCCAGGGGCCCCTGGCCCTGGGCTGGGCCTGACTGCAAAAAATCCTTATATCGAAGGATGGACCCCACACCAAAGTTGTCCCCACCTCAAACTTGTGCTGCCCTGATAGACCCAAGGGAGCCCTACAAACTGACATTAGGAACCTGGACTGCTGAGTTTTCTTTCCCAGGGAAAATGGAAAAAGGATGTGCCCAGCGGCCCCTGGCCCTTGGCAGGAACCTCACAACAAGAAATCCGTATATCGAAGGATGGACCCCACACCGAAGTTGTCCCCACCTCAAACTTGTGCTGCCCTGATACACCCAAGGGAGCCCTACAAACTGACATCAGAAACCTGGACTGCTGAGTTTTCTTTCCCAGGGAAAATGGAAAAAGGATGTGCCCAGCGGCCCCTGGCCCTGACTGCAAAAAATCCTTATATCGAAGGATGGACCCCACACCGAAGTTGTCCCCACCTCAAACTGGTGCTGCCCTGATAGACCCAAGGGAGCCCTACAAACTGACATCAGGAACCTGGACTGCTGAGTTTTCTTTCCCAGGGAAAATAAAAAAGGATGTGCCCAGGGGCCCCTGGCCCTGGGCTGGGCCTCACTGCAAAAAATCCTTATATCAAAGGATGGACCCCACACCGAAGTTGACCCCATCTCAAACTTGTGCTGCCCTGATAGACCCAAGGGAGCCCTACAAACTGACATCAGGAACCTGGACTGCTGAGTTTTCTTTCCCAGGGAAAATGATAAAAGGGTGTGCCCAGGGGCCCCTGGCTATGATTGCAAAAAATCCTTATATCGAAGGATGCACCCCACACCGAAGTTGTCCCCACCTCAAACTTGTGCTGTCCTGATACACCCAAGGGAGCCCTACAAACTGACATCAGGAACCTGGACTGCTGAGTTTTCTTTCCCAGGGAAAATGGAAAAAGGATGTGCCCAGCGGCCCCTGGCCCTTGGCAGGAACCTCACAACAAGAAATCCTTATATCGAAGGATGGACCCCACACCGAAGTTGTCCCCACCTCAAACTTGTGCTGCCCTGATACACCCAAGGGAGCCCTACAAACTGACATCAGGAACCTGGACTGCTGAGTTTTCCTTCCCAGGGAAAATGGAAAAAGGATGTGCACAGGGGCCCCTGGACCTGGGCTGGGGCCTGACTTCAAAGAATCCTTATAACGAAGGATGGACCCCACACCGAAGTTGTCCCCACCTCAAACTTGTGCTGCCCTGATAGACCCAAGGGAGCCCTACAAACTGACATCAGGAACCTGGACTGCTGAGTTTTCTTTCCCAGGGAAAATGAAAAAAGGATGTGCCCAGGGGCCCCTGGCCCTGACTGCAAAAAATCTTTGTATCGAAGGATGCATCCCACACCGAAGTTGTCCCCAACTCAAACTTTTGCTGCCCTGATACACCCAAGGGAGCCCTACAAACTGACATCAGGAACCTGGACAGCTGAGTTTTCTCTCCCAGGGAAAATGGAAAAAGGATGTGCCCAGGGGCCCCTGGCCCTGACTGCAAAAAATCCTTATATCGAAGGATGCACCCCACACCGAAGTTGTCCCCACCTCAAACTTGTGCTGCCCTGATACACCCAAGGGAGCACTACAAACTGACATCAGGAACCTGGACTGCTGAGTTTTCTTTCCCAGGGAAAATGGCCAAAGGGTGTGCCCGGGGGCCCCTGGCACTGACTGCAAAGAATCATTATAACGAAGGATGGACCCCACACCGAAGTTGTCCCCACCTCAAACTTGTGCTGCCCTGATACACCCAAGGGAGCCCTACAAACTGACATCAGGAACCTGGACTGCTGAGTTTTCTTTCCCAGGGAAAATGAAAAAGGATGTGCCCAGGGGCCCCTGGCCCTGGGCTGGGCCTCACTGCAAAAAATCCTTATATCAAAGGATGGACCCCACACCGAAGTTGTCCCCATCTCAAACTTGTGCTGCCCTGATAGACCCAAGGGAGCCCTACAAACTGACATCAGGAACCGGGACTGCTGAGTTTTCTTTCCCAGGGAAAATGGAAAAAGGATGTGCCCAGGGGGCCCCTGGCCCTGACTGCAAAGAATCCTTATATCGAAGGATGGACCCCACACCGAAGTTGTCCCCACCTCAAACTTGTGCTGCCCTGATAGACCCAAGGGAGCCCTACAAACTGACATCAGGAACCTGGACTGCTGAGTTTTCTTTCCCAGGGAAAATGGAAAAAGGATGTGCCCAGCGGCCCCTGGCCCTTGGCAGGAACCTCACAACAAGAAATCCGTATATCGAAGGATGGACCCCACACCGAAGTTGTCCCCACCTCAAACTTGTGCTGCCCTGATACACCCAAGGGAGCCCTACAAACTGACATCAGGAACCTGGACTGCTGAGTTTTCTTTCCCAGGGAAAATGGCCAAAGGATGTGCCCAGGGGCCCCAGGGCCTAAGTAGGGGCCTCACTGCAAATAATCCTTATAACGAAGGATGGACCCCACACCGAAGTTGTCCCCATCTCAAACTTGTGCTGCCCTGATAGACCCAAGGGAGCCCTACAAACTGACATCAAAAACCGGGACTGCTGAGTTTTCTTTCCCAGGGAAAATGGAAAAAGGATGTGCCCAGCGGCCCCTGGCCCTGACTGCAAAAAATCCTTATATCGAAGGATGGACCCCACACCGAAGTTGTCCCCACCTCAAACTTGTGCTGCCCTGATAGACCCAAGGGAGCCCTACAAACTGACATTAGGAACCTGGACTGCTGAGTTTTCTTTCCCAGGGAAAATGGATAAAGGATGTGCCCAGCGGCCCCTGGCCCTTAGCAGGAACCTCACAACAAGAAATCCGTATATCGAAGGATGGACCCCACACCGAAGTTGTCCCCACCTCAAACTTGTGCTGCCCTGATACACCCAAGGGAGCCCTACAAACTGACATCAGGAACCTGGACTGCTGAGTTTTCTTTCCCAGGGAAAATGGCCAAAGGATGTGCCCAGGGGCCCCAGGGCCTAAGTAGGGGCCTCACTGCAAAAAATCCTTATATCGAAGGATGGACCCCACACCGAAGTTGTCCCCACCTCAAACTTGTGCTGCCCTGATAGACCCAAGGGAGCCCTACAAACTGACATCAAAAACCGGGACTGCTGAGATTTCTTTCCCAGGGAAAATGGCCAAAGGATGTGCCCAGGGGGCCCCTGGCCCTGACTGCAAAGAATCCTTATATCGAAGGATGGACCCCACACCGAAGTTGTCCCCACCTCAAACTTGTGCTGCCCTGATACACCCAAGGGAGCCCTACAAACTGACATCAGGAACCTGGACAGCTGAGTTTTCTTTCCCATGGAAAATGGAAAAAGGATGTGCCCAGGGGCCCCTGGCCCTGACTGCAAAAAATCCTTATATCGAAGGATGGACCCCACACCAAAGTTGTCCCCACCTCAAACTTGTGCTGCCCTGATAGACCCAAGGGAGCCCTACAAACTGACATTAGGAACCTGGACTGCTGAGTTTTCTTTCCCAGGGAAAATGGAAAAAGGATGTGCCCAGCGGCCCCTGGCCCTTGGCAGGAACCTCACAACAAGAAATCCGTATATCGAAGGATGGACCCCACACCGAAGTTGTCCCCACCTCAAACTTGTGCTGCCCTGATAGACCCAAGGGAGCCCTACAAACTGACATCAGGAACCTGGACTGCTGAGTTTTCTTTCCCAGGGAAAATGAAAAAAGGATGTGCCCAGGGGCCCCTGGCCCTGACTGCAAAAAATCTTTGTATCGAAGGATGCATCCCACACCGAAGTTGTCCCCAACTCAAACTTGTGCTGCCCTGATACACCCAAGGGAGCCCTACAAACTGACATCAGGAACCTGGACAGCTGAGTTTTCTCTCCCAGGGAAAATGGAAAAAGGATGTGCCCAGGGGCCCCTGGCCCTGACTGCAAAAAATCCTTATATCGAAGGATGGACCCCACACCGAAGTTGTCCCCACCTCAAACTTGTGCTGCCCTGATACACCCAAGGGAGCACTACAAACTGACGTCAGGAACCTGGACTGCTGAGTTTTCTTTCCCAGGGAAAATGGAAAAAGGATGTGCCCAGGGGCCCCTGGCCCTGACTGCAAAAAATCCTTATATCGAAGGATGGACCCCACACCGAAGTTGTCCCCACCTCAAACTTGTGCTGCCCTGATAGACCCAAGGGAGCCCTACAAACTGACATCAGGAACCTGGACTGCTGAGTTTCCTTTCCCAGGGAAAATGGAAAAAGGATGTGCACAGGGACCCCTGGCCCTGACTGCAAAAAATCCTTATATCGAAGGATGGACCCCACACCAAAGTTGTCCCCACCTCAAACTCGTGCTGCCCTGATAGACCCAAGGGAGCCCTACAAACTGACATCAGGAACCTGGACTGCTGAGTTTTCTTTCCCAGGGAAAATGGCCAAAGGATGTGCCCGGGGGCCCCTGGCACTGACTGCAAAGAATCCTTATATCGAAGGATGGACCCCACACCGAAGTTGTCCCCACCTCAAACTTGTGCTGCCCTGATAGACCCAAGGGAGCCCTACAAACTGACATCAGGAACCTGGACTGCTGAGTTTTCTTTCCCAGGGAAAATGGAAAAAGGATGTGCCCAGCGGCCCCTGGCCCTTGGCAGGAACCTCACAACAAGAAATCCGTATATCGAAGGATGGACCCCACACCGAAGTTGTCCCCACCTCAAACTTGTGCTGCCCTGATACACCCAAGGGAGCCCTACAAACTGACATCAGGAACCTGGACTGCTGAGTTTTCTTTCCCAGGGAAAATGGCCAAAGGATGTGCCCAGGGGCCCCAGGGCCTAAGTAGGGGCCTCACTGCAAAAAATCCTTATATCGAAGGATGGACCCCACACCGAAGTTGTCCCCACCTCAAACTTGTGCTGCCCTGATAGACCCAAGGGAGCCCTACAAACTGACATCAAAAACCGGGACTGCTGAGATTTCTTTCCCAGGGAAAATGGCCAAAGGATGTGCCCAGGGGGCCCCTGGCCCTGACTGCAAAAAATCATTATATCGAAGGATGGACCCCACACTAAAGTTGTCCCCACCTCAAACTTGTGCTGCCCTGATACACCCAAGGGAGCCCTACAAACTGACATCAGGAACCTGGACTGCTGAGTTTTCTTTCCCAGGGAAAATGATAAAAGGATGTGCCCAGGGGCCCCTGGCCCTGGACAGAGACCTCACTGCAAAAAATCCTTATATCGAAGGATGCACCCCACACCGAAGTTGTCCCCACCTCAAACTTGTGCTACCCTGATAGACCCAAGGGAGCCCTACAAACTGACATCAGGAACCTGGACTGCTGAGTTTTCTTTCCCAGGGAAAATGGAAAAAGGATGTGCCCAGGGGCTCCTGGCCCTGGACAGGGACCTCACTGTAAAAAATCCTTATATCGAAGGATGGACCCCACACGGAAGTTGTCCCCACCTCAAACTTGTGCTGCCCTGATAGACCCAAGGGAGCTCTACAAACTGACATCAGGAACCTGGACTGCTGAGTTTTCTTTCCCAGGGAAAATGGAAAAAGGATGTGCCCAGGGGCCCCTGGCCCTGACTGCAAAGAATCCTTATATCGAAGGATGGACCCCACACCGAAGTTGTCCCCACCTCAAACTTGTGCTGCCCTGATAGACCCAAGGGAGCCCTACAAACTGACATCAGGAACCTGGACTGCTGAGTTTTCTTTCCCAGGGAAAATGGAAAAAGGATGTGCCCAGGGGCCCCTGGCCCTTGGCAGGGACCTCACAACAAGAAATCCTTATATCGAAGGATGGACCCCACACCGAAGTTGTCCCCACCTCAAACTTGTGCTGCCCTGATACACCCAAGGGAGCCCTACAAACTGACATCAGGAACCTGGACTGCTGACTTTTCTTTCCCAGGGAAAATGGCCAAAGGGTGTGCCAGGGGCCCCTGGCCCTGACTGCAAAAAATCATTATATCGAAGGATGGACCCCACACCAACGTTGTCCCCACCTCAAACTTGTGCTGCCCTGATACACCCAAGGGAGCCCTACAAACTGACATCAGGAACCTGGACTGCTGAGTTTTCTTTCCCAGGGAAAATGGAAAAAGATGTGCCCAGGGGCCCCTGGCCCTGACTGCAAAAAATCTTTATATCGAAGGATGCACCCCACACCGAAGTTGTCCCCACCTCAAACTTGTGCTGCCCTGATACACCCAAGGGAGCCCTACAAGCTGACATCAGGAACCTGGACTGCTGAGTTTTCTTTCCCAGGGAAAATGGAAAAAGGATGTGCCCAGGGGCCCCTGGCCCTGACTGCAAAGAATCCTTATATCGAAGGATGGACCCCACACGGAAGTTGTCCCCACCTCAAACTTGTGCTGCCCTGATACACCCAAGGGAGCCCTACAAACTGACATCAGGAACCTGGACTGCTGAGTTTTCTTTCCCAGGGAAAATGGCCAAAGGATGTGCCCAGGGGCCCCAGGGCCTGGGTAGGGGCCTCACTGCAAAAAATCCTTATAACGAAGGATGGACCCCACACCGAAGTTGTCCCCACCTCAAACTTGTGCTGCCCTGATAGACCCAAGGGAGCCCTACAGACTGACATCAGGAACCTGGACTGCTGAGTTTTCTTTCCCAGGGAAAATGAAAAAAGATGTGCCCAGGGGCCCCTGGCCCTGACTCCAAAAAATCATTATATCGAAGGATGGACCCCACACCAAAGTTGTCCCCACCTCAAACTTGTGCTGCCCTGATAGACCCAAGGGAGCCCTACAAACTGACATCAGGAACCTGGACTGCTGAGTTTTCTTTCCCAGGGAAAATGGAAAAAGGATGTGCACAGGGGCCCCTGGCCCTGGGCTGGGACCTCACTGCAAAGAATCCTTATAAAGAAGGATGGACCCCACACCGAAGTTTTCCCCACCTCAAACTTGTGCTGCCCTGATAGACCCAAGGGAGCCCTACAAACTGACATCAGGAACCTGGACTGCTGAGTTTTCTTTCCCAGGGAAAATGGAAAAAGGATGTGCCCAGGGGCCCCTGGCCTTTGGCAGGGACCTCACAACAAGAAATCCTTATATCGAAGGATGGAGCCCACACCGAAGTTGTCCCCACCTCAAACTTGTGCTGCCCTGATACACCCTAGGGAGCCCTACAAACTGACATCAGGAACCTGGACTGCTGAGTTTTCTTTCCCAGGGAAAATGAAAAAGGATGTGCCCAGGGGCCCCTGGCCCTGGACAGGGACCTCACTGCAAAAAATCCTTATATCGAAGGATGCACCCCACACCGAAGTTGTCCCCACCTCAAACTTGTGCTGCCCTGATAGACCCAAGGGAGCCCTACAAACTGACATCAGGAAGTTGGACTGCTGAGTTTTCTTTCCCAGGGAAAATGGAAAAAGGATGTGCACAGGGGCCCCTGGCCCTGGGCTGGGCCTCACTGCAAAAAATCCTTATATCGAAGGATGGACCCCACACCGAAGTTGTCCCCACCTCAAACTTGTGCTGCCCTGATAGACCCAAGGGAGCTCTACAAACTGACATCAGGAACCTGGACTGCTGAGTTTTCTTTCCCAGGGAAAATGGAAAAAGGATGTGCACAGGGGCCTCTGGCCCTGACTGCAAAGAATCCTTATATCGAAGGATGGACCCCACACCGAAGTTGTCCCCACCTCAAACTTGTGCTGCCCTGATACACCCAAGGGAGCCCTACAAACTGACATCAGGAACCTGGACTGCTGAGTTTTCTTTCCCAGGGAAAATGAAAAAGGATGTGCCCAGTGGCCCCTGGCCCTGGGCTGGGCCTCACTGCAAAAAATCCTTATATCGAAGGATGGACCCCACACTGAAGTTGTCCCCATCTCAAACTTGTGCTGCCCTGATAGACCCAAGGGAGCCCTACAGACTGATATCAGGAACCTGGACTGCTGAGTTTTCTTTCCCAGGGAAAATGAAAAACGATGTGCCCAGGGGCCCCTGGCCCTGACTGCAAAAAATCATTATATCGAAGGATGGACCCCACACCGAAGTTGTCCCCACCTCAAACTTGTGCTGCCCTGATAGACCCAAGGGAGCCCTACAAACTGACATCAGGAACCTGGACAGCTGAGTTTTCTCTCCCAGGGAAAATGGAAAAAGGATGTGCCCAGGGGCCCCTGGCCCTGACTGCAAAAAATCCTTATATCGAAGGATGGACCCCACACCGAAGTTGTCCCCACCTCAAACTTGTGCTGCCCTGATACACCCAAGGGAGCACTACAAACTGACATCAGGAACCTGGACTGCTGAGTTTTCTTTCCCAGGGAAAATGGAAAAAGGATGTGCCCAGGGGCCCCTGGCCCTGACTGCAAAAAATCCTTATATCGAAGGATGGACCCCACAGCGAAGTTGTCCCCACCTCAAACTTGTGCTGCCCTGATAGACCCAAGGGAGCCCTACAAACTGACATCAGGAACCTGGACTGCTGAGTTTCCTTTCCCAGGGAAAATGGAAAAAGGATGTGCACAGGGACCCCTGGCCCTGACTGCAAAAAATCCTTATATCGAAGGATGGACCCCACACCAAAGTTGTCCCCACCTCAAACTCGTGCTGCCCTGATAGACCCAAGGGAGCCCTACAAACTGACATCAGGAACCTGGACTGCTGAGTTTTCTTTCCCAGGGAAAATGGCCAAAGGATGTGCCCGGGGGCCCCTGGCACTGACTGCAAAGAATCCTTATATCGAAGGATGGACCCCACACCGAAGTTGTCCCCACCTCAAACTTGTGCTGCCCTGATAGACCCAAGGGAGCCCTACAAACTGACATCAGGAACCTGGACTGCTGAGTTTTCTTTCCCAGGGAAAATGGAAAAAGGATGTGCCCAGCGGCCCCTGGCCCTTGGCAGGAACCTCACAACAAGAAATCCGTATATCGAAGGATGGACCCCACACCGAAGTTGTCCCCACCTCAAACTTGTGCTGCCCTGATACACCCAAGGGAGCCCTACAAACTGACATCAGGAACCTGGACTGCTGAGTTTTCTTTCCCAGGGAAAATGGCCAAAGGATGTGCCCAGGGGCCCCAGGGCCTAAGTAGGGGCCTCACTGCAAAAAATCCTTATAACGAAGGATGGACCCCACACCGAAGTTGTCCCCACCTCAAACTTGTGCTGCCCTGATAGACCCAAGGGAGCCCTACAAACTGACATTAAAACCGGGACTGCTGAGTTTTCTTTCCCAGGGAAAATGGCCAAAGGATGTGCCCAGGGGGCCCCTGGCCCTGACTGCAAAGAATCCTTATATCGAAGGATGGACCCCACACCGAAGTTGTCCCCACCTCAAACTTGTGCTGCCCTGATACACCCAAGGGAGCCCTACAAACTGACATCAGGAACCTGGACAGCTGAGTTTTCTTTCCCATGGAAAATGGAAAAAGGATGTGCCCAGGGGCCCCTGGCCCTGACTGCAAAAAATCCTTATATCGAAGGATGGACCCCACACCGAAGTTGTCCCCACCTCAAACTTGTGCTGCCCTGATAGACCCAAGGGAGCCCTACAAACTGACATTAGGAACCTGGACTGCTGAGTTTTCTTTCCCAGGGAAAATGGAAAAAGGATGTGCCCAGCGGCCCCTGGCCCTTGGCAGGAACCTCACAACAAGAAATCCGTATATCGAAGGATGGACCCCACACCGAAGTTGTCCCCACCTCAAACTTGTGCTGCCCTGATACACCCAAGGGAGCCCTACAAACTGACATCAGAAACCTGGACTGCTGAGTTTTCTTTCCCAGGGAAAATGGAAAAAGGATGTGCCCAGCGGCCCCTGGCCCTGACTGCAAAAAATCCTTATATCGAAGGATGGACCCCACACCGAAGTTGTCCCCACCTCAAACTTGTGCTGCCCTGATAGACCCAAGGGAGCCCTACAAACTGACATCAGGAACCTGGACTGCTGAGTTTTCTTTCCCAGGGAAAATAAAAAAGGATGTGCCCAGGGGCCCCTGGCCCTGGGCTGGGCCTCACTGCAAAAAATCCTTATATCAAAGGATGGACCCCACACCGAAGTTGACCCCATCTCAAACTTGTGCTGCCCTGATAGACCCAAGGGAGCCCTACAAACTGACATCAGGAACCTGGACTGCTGAGTTTTCTTTCCCAGGGAAAATGATAAAAGGGTGTGCCCAGGGGCCCCTGGCTATGATTGCAAAAAATCCTTATATCGAAGGATGGACCCCACACCGAAGTTGTCCCCACCTCAAACTTGTGCTGTCCTGATACACCCAAGGGAGCCCTACAAACTGACATCAGGAACCTGGACTGCTGAGTTTTCTTTCCCAGGGAAAATGGAAAAAGGATGTGCCCAGCGGCCCCTGGCCCTTGGCAGGAACCTCACAACAAGAAATCCTTATATCGAAGGATGGACCCCACACCGAAGTTGTCCCCACCTCAAACTTGTGCTGCCCTGATAGACCCAAGGGAGCCCTACAAACTGACATCAGGAACCTGGACTGCTGAGTTTTCCTTCCCAGGGAAAATGGAAAAAGGATGTGCACAGGGGCCCCTGGCCCTGGGCTGGGGCCTGACTTCAAAGAATCCTTATAACGAAGGATGGACCCCACACCGAAGTTGTCCCCACCTCAAACTTGTGCTGCCCTGATAGACCCAAGGGAGCCCTACAAACTGACATCAGGAACCTGGACTGCTGAGTTTTCTTTCCCAGGGAAAATGAAAAAAGGATGTGCCCAGGGGCCCCTGGCCCTGACTGCAAAAAATCTTTGTATCGAAGGATGCATCCCACACCGAAGTTGTCCCCAACTCAAACTTGTGCTGCCCTGATACACCCAAGGGAGCCCTACAAACTGACATCAGGAACCTGGACAGCTGAGTTTTCTCTCCCAGGGAAAATGGAAAAAGGATGTGCCCAGGGGCCCCTGGCCCTGACTGCAAAAAATCCTTATATCGAAGGATGCACCCCACACCGAAGTTGTCCCCACCTCAAACTTGTGCTGCCCTGATACACCCAAGGGAGCACTACAAACTGACATCAGGAACCTGGACTGCTGAGTTTTCTTTCCCAGGGAAAATGGCCAAAGGATGTGCCCGGGGGCCCCTGGCACTGACTGCAAAGAATCATTATAACGAAGGATGGACCCCACACCGAAGTTGTCCCCACCTCAAACTTGTGCTGCCCTGATACACCCAAGGGAGCCCTACAAACTGACATCAGGAACCTGGACTGCTGAGTTTTCTTTCCCAGGGAAAATGAAAAAGGATGTGCCCAGGGGCCCCTGGCCCTGGGCTGGGCCTGACTGCAAAAAATCCTTATATCGAAGGATGGACCCCACACCAAAGTTGTCCCCACCTCAAACTTGTGCTGCCCTGATAGACCCAAGGGAGCCCTACAAACTGACATTAGGAACCTGGACTGCTGAGTTTTCTTTCCCAGGGAAAATGGAAAAAGGATGTGCCCAGCGGCCCCTGGCCCTTGGCAGGAACCTCACAACAAGAAATCCGTATATCGAAGGATGGACCCCACACCGAAGTTGTCCCCACCTCAAACTTGTGCTGCCCTGATACACCCAAGGGAGCCCTACAAACTGACATCAGAAACCTGGACTGCTGAGTTTTCTTTCCCAGGGAAAATGGAAAAAGGATGTGCCCAGCGGCCCCTGGCCCTGACTGCAAAAAATCCTTATATCGAAGGATGGACCCCACACCGAAGTTGTCCCCACCTCAAACTGGTGCTGCCCTGATAGACCCAAGGGAGCCCTACAAACTGACATCAGGAACCTGGACTGCTGAGTTTTCTTTCCCAGGGAAAATAAAAAAGGATGTGCCCAGGGGCCCCTGGCCCTGGGCTGGGCCTCACTGCAAAAAATCCTTATATCAAAGGATGGACCCCACACCGAAGTTGACCCCATCTCAAACTTGTGCTGCCCTGATAGACCCAAGGGAGCCCTACAAACTGACATCAGGAACCTGGACTGCTGAGTTTTCTTTCCCAGGGAAAATGATAAAAGGGTGTGCCCAGGGGCCCCTGGCTATGATTGCAAAAAATCCTTATATCGAAGGATGCACCCCACACCGAAGTTGTCCCCACCTCAAACTTGTGCTGTCCTGATACACCCAAGGGAGCCCTACAAACTGACATCAGGAACCTGGACTGCTGAGTTTTCTTTCCCAGGGAAAATGGAAAAAGGATGTGCCCAGCGGCCCCTGGCCCTTGGCAGGAACCTCACAACAAGAAATCCTTATATCGAAGGATGGACCCCACACCGAAGTTGTCCCCACCTCAAACTTGTGCTGCCCTGATACACCCAAGGGAGCCCTACAAACTGACATCAGGAACCTGGACTGCTGAGTTTTCCTTCCCAGGGAAAATGGAAAAAGGATGTGCACAGGGGCCCCTGGACCTGGGCTGGGGCCTGACTTCAAAGAATCCTTATAACGAAGGATGGACCCCACACCGAAGTTGTCCCCACCTCAAACTTGTGCTGCCCTGATAGACCCAAGGGAGCCCTACAAACTGACATCAGGAACCTGGACTGCTGAGTTTTCTTTCCCAGGGAAAATGAAAAAAGGATGTGCCCAGGGGCCCCTGGCCCTGACTGCAAAAAATCTTTGTATCGAAGGATGCATCCCACACCGAAGTTGTCCCCAACTCAAACTTTTGCTGCCCTGATACACCCAAGGGAGCCCTACAAACTGACATCAGGAACCTGGACAGCTGAGTTTTCTCTCCCAGGGAAAATGGAAAAAGGATGTGCCCAGGGGCCCCTGGCCCTGACTGCAAAAAATCCTTATATCGAAGGATGCACCCCACACCGAAGTTGTCCCCACCTCAAACTTGTGCTGCCCTGATACACCCAAGGGAGCACTACAAACTGACATCAGGAACCTGGACTGCTGAGTTTTCTTTCCCAGGGAAAATGGCCAAAGGGTGTGCCCGGGGGCCCCTGGCACTGACTGCAAAGAATCATTATAACGAAGGATGGACCCCACACCGAAGTTGTCCCCACCTCAAACTTGTGCTGCCCTGATACACCCAAGGGAGCCCTACAAACTGACATCAGGAACCTGGACTGCTGAGTTTTCTTTCCCAGGGAAAATGAAAAAGGATGTGCCCAGGGGCCCCTGGCCCTGGGCTGGGCCTCACTGCAAAAAATCCTTATATCAAAGGATGGACCCCACACCGAAGTTGTCCCCATCTCAAACTTGTGCTGCCCTGATAGACCCAAGGGAGCCCTACAAACTGACATCAGGAACCGGGACTGCTGAGTTTTCTTTCCCAGGGAAAATGGAAAAAGGATGTGCCCAGGGGGCCCCTGGCCCTGACTGCAAAGAATCCTTATATCGAAGGATGGACCCCACACCGAAGTTGTCCCCACCTCAAACTTGTGCTGCCCTGATAGACCCAAGGGAGCCCTACAAACTGACATCAGGAACCTGGACTGCTGAGTTTTCTTTCCCAGGGAAAATGGAAAAAGGATGTGCCCAGCGGCCCCTGGCCCTTGGCAGGAACCTCACAACAAGAAATCCGTATATCGAAGGATGGACCCCACACCGAAGTTGTCCCCACCTCAAACTTGTGCTGCCCTGATACACCCAAGGGAGCCCTACAAACTGACATCAGGAACCTGGACTGCTGAGTTTTCTTTCCCAGGGAAAATGGCCAAAGGATGTGCCCAGGGGCCCCAGGGCCTAAGTAGGGGCCTCACTGCAAATAATCCTTATAACGAAGGATGGACCCCACACCGAAGTTGTCCCCATCTCAAACTTGTGCTGCCCTGATAGACCCAAGGGAGCCCTACAAACTGACATCAAAAACCGGGACTGCTGAGTTTTCTTTCCCAGGGAAAATGGAAAAAGGATGTGCCCAGCGGCCCCTGGCCCTGACTGCAAAAAATCCTTATATCGAAGGATGGACCCCACACCGAAGTTGTCCCCACCTCAAACTTGTGCTGCCCTGATAGACCCAAGGGAGCCCTACAAACTGACATTAGGAACCTGGACTGCTGAGTTTTCTTTCCCAGGGAAAATGGATAAAGGATGTGCCCAGCGGCCCCTGGCCCTTAGCAGGAACCTCACAACAAGAAATCCGTATATCGAAGGATGGACCCCACACCGAAGTTGTCCCCACCTCAAACTTGTGCTGCCCTGATACACCCAAGGGAGCCCTACAAACTGACATCAGGAACCTGGACTGCTGAGTTTTCTTTCCCAGGGAAAATGGCCAAAGGATGTGCCCAGGGGCCCCAGGGCCTAAGTAGGGGCCTCACTGCAAAAAATCCTTATATCGAAGGATGGACCCCACACCGAAGTTGTCCCCACCTCAAACTTGTGCTGCCCTGATAGACCCAAGGGAGCCCTACAAACTGACATCAAAAACCGGGACTGCTGAGATTTCTTTCCCAGGGAAAATGGCCAAAGGATGTGCCCAGGGGGCCCCTGGCCCTGACTGCAAAGAATCCTTATATCGAAGGATGGACCCCACACCGAAGTTGTCCCCACCTCAAACTTGTGCTGCCCTGATACACCCAAGGGAGCCCTACAAACTGACATCAGGAACCTGGACAGCTGAGTTTTCTTTCCCATGGAAAATGGAAAAAGGATGTGCCCAGGGGCCCCTGGCCCTGACTGCAAAAAATCCTTATATCGAAGGATGGACCCCACACCAAAGTTGTCCCCACCTCAAACTTGTGCTGCCCTGATAGACCCAAGGGAGCCCTACAAACTGACATTAGGAACCTGGACTGCTGAGTTTTCTTTCCCAGGGAAAATGGAAAAAGGATGTGCCCAGCGGCCCCTGGCCCTTGGCAGGAACCTCACAACAAGAAATCCGTATATCGAAGGATGGACCCCACACCGAAGTTGTCCCCACCTCAAACTTGTGCTGCCCTGATACACCCAAGGGAGCCCTACAAACTGACATCAGAAACCTGGACTGTTGAGTTTTCTTTCCCAGGGAAAATGGAAAAAGGATGTGCCCAGCGGCCCCTGGCCCTGACTGCAAAAAATCCTTATATCGAAGGATGGACCCCACACCGAAGTTGTCCCCACCTCAAACTTGTGCTGCCCTGATAGACCCAAGGGAGCCCTACAAACTGACATCAGGAACCTGGACTGCTGAGTTTTCTTTCCCAGGGAAAATGGAAAAAGGATGTGCCAGGGGGCCCCTGGCCCTGACTGCAAAAAATCCTTATATCGAAGGATGGACCCCACACCGAAGTTGTCCCCACCTCAAACTTGTGCTGCCCTGATAGACCCAAGGGAGCCCTACAAACTGACATCAGGAACCTGGACTGCTGAGTTTTCTTTCCCAGGGAAAATGGAAAAAGGATGTGCCCAGGGGCCCCTGGCCCTTGGCAGGGACCTCACAACAAGAAATCCTTATATCGAAGGATGGACCCCACACCGAAGTTGTCCCCACCTCAAACTTGTGCTGCCCTGATAGACCCAAGGGAGCCCTACAAGCTGACATCAGGAACCTGGACTGCTGAGTTTTCTTTCCCAGGGAAAATGGAAAAAGGATGTGCCCAGGGGCCCCTGGCCCTGACTGCAAAGAATCCTTATATCGAAGGATGGACCCCACACGGAAGATGTCCCCACCTCAAACTTGTGCTGCCCTGATACACCCAAGGGAGCCCTACAAACTGACATCAGGAACCTGGACTGCTGAGTTTTCTTTCCCAGGGAAAATGGCCAAAGGATGTGCCCAGGGGCCCCAGGGCCTGGGTAGGGGCCTCACTGCAAAAAATCCTTATAACGAAGGATGGACCCCACACCGAAGTTGTCCCCACCTCAAACTTGTGCTGCCCTGATAGACCCAAGGGAGCCCTACAGACTGACATCAGGAACCTGGACTGCTGAGTTTTCTTTCCCAGGGAAAATGAAAAAAGATGTGCCCAGGGGCCCCTGGCCCTGACTGCAAAAAATCATTATATCGAAGGATGGACCCCACACCAAAGTTGTCCCCACCTCAAACTTGTGCTGCCCTGATAGACCCAAGGGAGCCCTACAAACTGACATCAGGAACCTGGACTGCTGAGTTTTCTTTCCCAGGGAAAATGGAAAAAGGATGTGCACAGGGGCCCCTGGCCTTTGGCAGGGACCTCACAACAAGAAATCCTTATATCGAAGGATGGAGCCCACACCGAAGTTGTCCCCACCTCAAACTTGTGCTGCCCTGATACACCCTAGGGAGCCCTACAAACTGACATCAGGAACCTGGACTGCTGAGTTTTCTTTCCCAGGGAAAATGAAAAAGGATGTGCCCAGGGGCCCCTGGCCCTGGACAGGGGCCTCACTGCAAAAAATCCTTATATCGAAGGATGCACCCCACACCGAAGTTGTCCCCACCTCAAACTTGTGCTGCCCTGATAGACCCAAGGGAGCCCTACAAACTGACATCAGGAACTTGGACTGCTGAGTTTTCTTTCCCAGGGAAAATGGAAAAAGGGTGTGCACAGGGGCCCCTGGCCCTGGGCTGGGCCTCACTGCAAAAAATCCTTATATCGAAGGATGGACCCCACACGGAAGTTGTCCCCACCTCAAACTTGTGCTGCCCTGATAGACCCAAGGGAGCTCTACAAACTGACATCAGGAACCTGGACTGCTGAGTTTTCTTTCCCAGGGAAAATGGAAAAAGGATGTGCACAGGGGCCCCTGGCCCTGACTGCAAAGAATCCTTATATCGAAGGATGGACCCCACACCGAAGTTGTCCCCACCTCAAACTTGTGCTGCCCTGATACACCCAAGGGAGCCCTACAAACTGACATCAGGAACCTGGACTGCTGAGTTTTCTTTCCCAGGGAAAATGAAAAAGGATGTGCCCAGTGGCCCCTGGCCCTGACTGCAAAAAATCTTTATATCGAAGGATGCACCCCACACCGAAGTTGTCCCCACCTCAAACTTGTGCTGCCCTGATAGACCCAAGGGAGCCCTACAAGCTGACATCAGGAACCTGGACTGCTGAGTTTTCTTTCCCAGGGAAAATGGAAAAAGGATGTGCCCAGGGGCCCCTGGCCTTTGGCAGGGACCTCACAACAAGAAATCCTTATATCGAAGGATGGACCCCACACCGAAGTTGTCCCCACCTCAAACTTGTGCTGCCCTGATACACCCAAGGGAGCCCTACAAACTGACATCAGGAACATGGACTGCTGAGTTTTCTTTCCCAGGGAAAATGGCCAAAGGATGTGCCCAGGGGCCCCAGGGACTGGGTAGGGGCCTCACTGCAAAAAATCCTTATAACGAAGGATGGACCCCACACCGAAGTTGTCCCCACCTCAAACTTGTGCTGCCCTGATAGACCCAAGGGAGCCCTACAGACTGACATCAGGAACCTGGACTGCTGAGTTTTCTTCACCAGGGAAAATGAAAAACGATGTGCCCAAGGGCCCCTGGCCCTGACTGCAAAAAATCATTATATCGAAGGATGGACCCCACACTAAAGTTGTCCCCACCTCAAACTTGTGCTGCCCTGATACACCCAAGGGAGCCCTACAAACTGACATCAGGAACCTGGACTGCTGAGTTTTCTTTCCCAGGGAAAATGATAAAAGGATGTGCCCAGGGGCCCCTGGCCCTGGACAGAGACCTCACTGCAAAAAATCCTTATATCGAAGGATGCACCCCACACCGAAGTTGTCCCCACCTCAAACTTGTGCTACCCTGATAGACCCAAGGGAGCCCTACAAACTGACATCAGGAACCTGGACTGCTGAGTTTTCTTTCCCAGGGAAAATGGAAAAAGGATGTGCCCAGGGGCTCCTGGCCCTGGACAGGGACCTCACTGTAAAAAATCCTTATATCGAAGGATGGACCCCACACGGAAGTTGTCCCCACCTCAAACTTGTGCTGCCCTGATAGACCCAAGGGAGCTCTACAAACTGACATCAGGAACCTGGACTGCTGAGTTTTCTTTCCCAGGGAAAATGGAAAAAGGATGTGCCCAGGGGCCCCTGGCCCTGACTGCAAAGAATCCTTATATCGAAGGATGGACCCCACACCGAAGTTGTCCCCACCTCAAACTTGTGCTGCCCTGATAGACCCAAGGGAGCCCTACAAACTGACATCAGGAACCTGGACTGCTGAGTTTTCTTTCCCAGGGAAAATGGAAAAAGGATGTGCCCAGGGGCCCCTGGCCCTTGGCAGGGACCTCACAACAAGAAATCCTTATATCGAAGGATGGACCCCACACCGAAGTTGTCCCCACCTCAAACTTGTGCTGCCCTGATACACCCAAGGGAGCCCTACAAACTGACATCAGGAACCTGGACTGCTGACTTTTCTTTCCCAGGGAAAATGGCCAAAGGGTGTGCCAGGGGCCCCTGGCCCTGACTGCAAAAAATCATTATATCGAAGGATGGACCCCACACCAACGTTGTCCCCACCTCAAACTTGTGCTGCCCTGATACACCCAAGGGAGCCCTACAAACTGACATCAGGAACCTGGACTGCTGAGTTTTCTTTCCCAGGGAAAATGGAAAAAGATGTGCCCAGGGGCCCCTGGCCCTGACTGCAAAAAATCTTTATATCGAAGGATGCACCCCACACCGAAGTTGTCCCCACCTCAAACTTGTGCTGCCCTGATACACCCAAGGGAGCCCTACAAGCTGACATCAGGAACCTGGACTGCTGAGTTTTCTTTCCCAGGGAAAATGGAAAAAGGATGTGCCCAGGGGCCCCTGGCCCTGACTGCAAAGAATCCTTATATCGAAGGATGGACCCCACACGGAAGTTGTCCCCACCTCAAACTTGTGCTGCCCTGATACACCCAAGGGAGCCCTACAAACTGACATCAGGAACCTGGACTGCTGAGTTTTCTTTCCCAGGGAAAATGGCCAAAGGATGTGCCCAGGGGCCCCAGGGCCTGGGTAGGGGCCTCACTGCAAAAAATCCTTATAACGAAGGATGGACCCCACACCGAAGTTGTCCCCACCTCAAACTTGTGCTGCCCTGATAGACCCAAGGGAGCCCTACAGACTGACATCAGGAACCTGGACTGCTGAGTTTTCTTTCCCAGGGAAAATGAAAAAAGATGTGCCCAGGGGCCCCTGGCCCTGACTCCAAAAAATCATTATATCGAAGGATGGACCCCACACCAAAGTTGTCCCCACCTCAAACTTGTGCTGCCCTGATAGACCCAAGGGAGCCCTACAAACTGACATCAGGAACCTGGACTGCTGAGTTTTCTTTCCCAGGGAAAATGGAAAAAGGATGTGCACAGGGGCCCCTGGCCCTGGGCTGGGACCTCACTGCAAAGAATCCTTATAAAGAAGGATGGACCCCACACCGAAGTTTTCCCCACCTCAAACTTGTGCTGCCCTGATAGACCCAAGGGAGCCCTACAAACTGACATCAGGAACCTGGACTGCTGAGTTTTCTTTCCCAGGGAAAATGGAAAAAGGATGTGCCCAGGGGCCCCTGGCCTTTGGCAGGGACCTCACAACAAGAAATCCTTATATCGAAGGATGGAGCCCACACCGAAGTTGTCCCCACCTCAAACTTGTGCTGCCCTGATACACCCTAGGGAGCCCTACAAACTGACATCAGGAACCTGGACTGCTGAGTTTTCTTTCCCAGGGAAAATGAAAAAGGATGTGCCCAGGGGCCCCTGGCCCTGGACAGGGACCTCACTGCAAAAAATCCTTATATCGAAGGATGCACCCCACACCGAAGTTGTCCCCACCTCAAACTTGTGCTGCCCTGATAGACCCAAGGGAGCCCTACAAACTGACATCAGGAAGTTGGACTGCTGAGTTTTCTTTCCCAGGGAAAATGGAAAAAGGATGTGCACAGGGGCCCCTGGCCCTGGGCTGGGCCTCACTGCAAAAAATCCTTATATCGAAGGATGGACCCCACACCGAAGTTGTCCCCACCTCAAACTTGTGCTGCCCTGATAGACCCAAGGGAGCTCTACAAACTGACATCAGGAACCTGGACTGCTGAGTTTTCTTTCCCAGGGAAAATGGAAAAAGGATGTGCACAGGGGCCCCTGGCCCTGACTGCAAAGAATCCTTATATCGAAGGATGGACCCCACACCGAAGTTGTCCCCACCTCAAACTTGTGCTGCCCTGATACACCCAAGGGAGCCCTACAAACTGACATCAGGAACCTGGACTGCTGAGTTTTCTTTCCCAGGGAAAATGAAAAAGGATGTGCCCAGTGGCCCCTGGCCCTGGGCTGGGCCTCACTGCAAAAAATCCTTATATCGAAGGATGGACCCCACACTGAAGTTGTCCCCATCTCAAACTTGTGCTGCCCTGATAGACCCAAGGGAGCCCTACAGACTGATATCAGGAACCTGGACTGCTGAGTTTTCTTTCCCAGGGAAAATGAAAAACGATGTGCCCAGGGGCCCCTGGCCCTGACTGCAAAAAATCATTATATCGAAGGATGGACCCCACACCGAAGTTGTCCCCACCTCAAACTTGTGCTGCCCTGATAGACCCAAGGGAGCCCTACAAACTGACATCAGGAACCTGGACTGCTGAGTTTTCTTTCCCAGGGAAAATGGAAAAAGGATGTGCCCAGGGGCCCCTGGCCCTGACTGCAAAAAATCCTTATATCGAAGGATGGACCCCACACGGAAGTTGTCCCCACCTCAAACTTGTGCTGCCCTGATGGACCCAAGGGAGCCCTACAAACTGACATCAGGAACCTGGACTGCTGAGTTTTCTTTCCCAGGGAAAATGGAAAAAGGATGTGCCCTAGGGCCCCTGGTCCTGGCTGGGCTTCACTGCAAAAAATCCTTATATCGAAGGATGGACCCCACACCGAAGTTGTCCCCACCTCAAACCTGTGCTGCCCTGATAGACCCAAGGGAGCCCTACAAACTGACATCAGGAACCTGGACTGCTGAGTTTTCTTTCCCAGGGAAAATGGCCAAAGGGTGTGCCAGGGGGCCCCTGGCCCTGACTGCAAAGAATCCTTATATCGAAGGATGGACCCCACACCGAAGTTGTCCCCACCTCAAACTTGTGCTGCCCTGATACACCCAAGGGAGCCCTACAAACTGACATCAGGAACCTGGACTGCTGAGTTTTCCTTCCCAGGGAAAATGGAAAAAGGATGTGCACAGGGGCCCCTGGCACTGGGCTGGGGCCTGACTGCAAAGAATCCTTATAACAAAGGATGGACCCCACACCGAAGATGTCCCCACCTCAAACTTGTGCTGCCCTGATAGACCCAAGGGAGCCCTACAAACTGACATCAGGAACCTGGACTGCTGAGTTTTCTTTCCCAGGGAAAATGAAAAAAGGATGTGCCCAGGGGCCCCTGGCCCTGACTGCAAAAAATCTTTGTATCGAAGGATGCATCCCACACCGAAGTTGTCCCCAACTCAAACTTGTGCTGCCCTGATACACCCAAGGGAGCCCTACAAACTGACATCAGGAACCTGGACAGCTGAGTTTTCTCTTCCAGGAAAAATGGAAAAAGGATGTGCCCAGGGGCCCCTGGCCCTGACTGCAAAAAATCCTTATATCGAAGGATGGACCCCACACCGAAGTTGTCCCCACCTCAAACTTGTGCTGACCTGATACACCCAAGGGAGCACTACAAACTGACATCAGGAACCTGGACTGCTGAGTTTTCTTTCCCAGGGAAAATGGAAAAAGGATGTGCCCAGGGGCCCCTGGCCCTGACTGCAAAAAATCCTTATATCGAAGGATGGACCCCACACCGAAGTTGTCCCCACCTCAAACTTGTGCTGCCCTGATAGACCCAAGGGAGCCCTACAAACTGACATCAGGAACCTGGACTGCTGAGTTTCCTTTCCCAGGGAAAATGGAAAAAGGATGTGCACAGGGAACCCTGGCCCTGACTGCAAAAAATCCTTATATCGAAGGATGGACCCCACACCAAAGTTGTCCCCACCTCAAACTCGTGCTGCCCTGATAGACCCAAGGGAGCCCTACAAACTGACATCAGGAACCTGGACTGCTGAGTTTTCTTTCCCAGGGAAAATGGCCAAAGGATGTGCCCGGGGGCCCCTGGCACTGACTGCAAAGAATCCTTATATCGAAGGATGGACCCCACACCGAAGTTGTCCCCACCTCAAACTTGTGCTGCCCTGATAGACCCAAGGGAGCCCTACAAACTGACATCAGGAACCTGGACTGCTGAGTTTTCTTTCCCAGGGAAAATGGAAAAAGGATGTGCCCAGCGGCCCCTGGCCCTTGGCAGGAACCTCACAACAAGAAATCCGTATATCGAAGGATGGACCCCACACCGAAGTTGTCCCCACCTCAAACTTGTGCTGCCCTGATACACCCAAGGGAGCCCTACAAACTGACATCAGGAACCTGGACTGCTGAGTTTTCTTTCCCAGGGAAAATGGCCAAAGGATGTGCCCAGGGGCCCCAGGGCCTAAGTAGGGGCCTCACTGCAAAAAATCCTTATAACGAAGGATGGACCCCACACCGAAGTTGTCCCCACCTCAAACTTGTGCTGCCCTGATACACCCAAGGGAGCCCTACAAACTGACATCAAAAACCGGGACTGCTGAGTTTTCTTTCCCAGGGAAAATGGCCAAAGGATGTGCCCAGGGGGCCCCTGGCCCTGACTGCAAAGAATCCTTATATCGAAGGATGGACCCCACACCGAAGTTGTCCCCACCTCAAACTTGTGCTGCCCTGATACACCCAAGGGAGCCCTACAAACTGACATCAGGAACCTGGACAGCTGAGTTTTCTTTCCCATGGAAAATGGAAAAAGGATGTGCCCAGGGGCCCCTGGCCCTGACTGCAAAAAATCCTTATATCGAAGGATGGACCCCACACCAAAGTTGTCCCCACCTCAAACTTGTGCTGCCCTGATAGACCCAAGGGAGCCCTACAAACTGACATTAGGAACCTGGACTGCTGAGTTTTCTTTCCCAGGGAAAATGGAAAAAGGATGTGCCCAGCGGCCCCTGGCCCTTGGCAGGAACCTCACAACAAGAAATCCGTATATCGAAGGATGGACCCCACACCGAAGTTGTCCCCACCTCAAACTTGTGCTGCCCTGATACACCCAAGGGAGCCCTACAAACTGACATCAGAAACCTGGACTGCTGAGTTTTCTTTCCCAGGGAAAATGGAAAAAGGATGTGCCCAGCGGCCCCTGGCCCTGACTGCAAAAAATCCTTATATCGAAGGATGGACCCCACACCGAAGTTGTCCCCACCTCAAACTTGTGCTGCCCTGATAGACCCAAGGGAGCCCTACAAACTGACATCAGGAACCTGGACTGCTGAGTTTTCTTTCCCAGGGAAAATAAAAAAGGATGTGCCCAGGGGCCCCTGGCCCTGGGCTGGGCCTCACTGCAAAAAATCCTTATATCAAAGGATGGACCCCACACCGAAGTTGACCCCATCTCAAACTTGTGCTGCCCTGATAGACCCAAGGGAGCCCTACAAACTGACATCAGGAACCTGGACTGCTGAGTTTTCTTTCCCAGGGAAAATGATAAAAGGGTGTGCCCAGGGGCCCCTGGCTATGATTGCAAAAAATCCTTATATCGAAGGATGGACCCCACACCGAAGTTGTCCCCACCTCAAACTTGTGCTGTCCTGATACACCCAAGGGAGCCCTACAAACTGACATCAGGAACCTGGACTGCTGAGTTTTCTTTCCCAGGGAAAATGGAAAAAGGATGTGCCCAGCGGCCCCTGGCCCTTGGCAGGAACCTCACAACAAGAAATCCTTATATCGAAGGATGGACCCCACACCGAAGTTGTCCCCACCTCAAACTTGTGCTGCCCTGATACACCCAAGGGAGCCCTACAAACTGACATCAGGAACCTGGACTGCTGAGTTTTCCTTCCCAGGGAAAATGGAAAAAGGATGTGCACAGGGGCCCCTGGCCCTGGGCTGGGGCCTGACTTCAAAGAATCCTTATAACGAAGGATGGACCCCACACCGAAGTTGTCCCCACCTCAAACTTGTGCTGCCCTGATAAACCCAAGGGAGCCCTACAAACTGACATCAGGAACCTGGACTGCTGAGTTTTCTTTCCCAGGGAAAATGAAAAAAGGATGTGCCCAGGGGCCCCTGGCCCTGACTGCAAAAAATCTTTGTATCGAAGGATGCATCCCACACCGAAGTTGTCCCCAACTCAAACTTTTGCTGCCCTGATACACCCAAGGGAGCCCTACAAACTGACATCAGGAACCTGGACAGCTGAGTTTTCTCTCCCAGGGAAAATGGAAAAAGGATGTGCCCAGGGGTCCCTGGCCCTGACTGCAAAAAATCCTTATATCGAAGGATGCACCCCACACCGAAGTTGTCCCCACCTCAAACTTGTGCTGCCCTGATACACCCAAGGGAGCACTACAAACTGACATCAGGAACCTGGACTGCTGAGTTTTCTTTCCCAGGGAAAATGGCCAAAGGATGTGCCCGGGGGCCCCTGGCACTGACTGCAAAGAATCATTATAACGAAGGATGGACCCCACACCGAAGTTGTCCCCACCTCAAACTTGTGCTGCCCTGATACACCCAAGGGAGCCCTACAAACTGACATCAGGAACCTGGACTGCTGAGTTTTCTTTCCCAGGGAAAATGAAAAAGGATGTGCCCAGGGGCCCCTGGCCCTGGGCTGGGCCTGACTGCCAAAAATCCTTATATCGAAGGATGGACCCCACACCAAAGTTGTCCCCACCTCAAACTTGTGCTGCCCTGATAGACCCAAGGGAGCCCTACAAACTGACATTAGGAACCTGGACTGCTGAGTTTTCTTTCCCAGGGAAAATGGAAAAAGGATGTGCCCAGCGGCCCCTGGCCCTTGGCAGGAACCTCACAACAAGAAATCCGTATATCGAAGGATGGACCCCACACCGAAGTTGTCCCCACCTCAAACTTGTGCTGCCCTGATACACCCAAGGGAGCCCTACAAACTGACATCAGAAACCTGGACTGCTGAGTTTTCTTTCCCAGGGAAAATGGAAAAAGGATGTGCCCAGCGGCCCCTGGCCCTGACTGCAAAAAATCCTTATATCGAAGGATGGACCCCACACCGAAGTTGTCCCCACCTCAAACTTGTGCTGCCCTGATACACCCAAGGGAGCCCTACAAACTGACATCAGGAACCTGGACTGCTGAGTTTTCTTTCCCAGGGAAAATAAAAAAGGATGTGCCCAGGGGCCCCTGGCCCTGGGTTGGGCCTCACTGCAAAAAATCCTTATATCAAAGGATGGACCCCACACCGAAGTTGACCCCATCTCAAACTTGTGCTGCCCTGATAGACCCAAGGGAGCCCTACAAACTGACATCAGGAACCTGGACTGCTGAGTTTTCTTTCCCAGGGAAAATGATAAAAGGGTGTGCCCAGGGGCCCCTGGCTATGATTGCAAAAAATCCTTATATCGAAGGATGGACCCCACACCGAAGTTGTCCCCACCTCAAACTTGTGCTGTCCTGATACACCCAAGGGAGCCCTACAAACTGACATCAGGAACCTGGACTGCTGAGTTTTCTTTCCCAGGGAAAATGGAAAAAGGATGTGCCCAGCGGCCCCTGGCCCTTGGCAGGAACCTCACAACAAGAAATCCTTATATCGAAGGATGGACCCCACACCGAAGTTGTCCCCACCTCAAACTTGTGCTGCCCTGATACACCCAAGGGAGCCCTACAAACTGACATCAGGAACCTGGACTGCTGAGTTTTCCTTCCCAGGGAAAATGGAAAAAGGATGTGCACAGGGGCCCCTGGACCTGGGCTGGGGCCTGACTTCAAAGAATCCTTATAACGAAGGATGGACCCCACACCGAAGTTGTCCCCACCTCAAACTTGTGCTGCCCTGATAGACCCAAGGGAGCCCTACAAACTGACATCAGGAACCTGGACTGCTGAGTTTTCTTTCCCAGGGAAAATGAAAAAAGGATGTGCCCAGGGGCCCCTGGCCCTGACTGCAAAAAATCTTTGTATCGAAGGATGCATCCCACACCGAAGTTGTCCCCAACTCAAACTTTTGCTGCCCTGATACACCCAAGGGAGCCCTACAAACTGACATCAGGAACCTGGACAGCTGAGTTTTCTCTCCCAGGGAAAATGGAAAAAGGATGTGCCCAGGGGCCCCTGGCCCTGACTGCAAAAAATCCTTATATCGAAGGATGCACCCCACACCGAAGTTGTCCCCACCTCAAACTTGTGCTGCCCTGATACACCCAAGGGAGCACTACAAACTGACATCAGGAACCTGGACTGCTGAGTTTTCTTTCCCAGGGAAAATGGCCAAAGGGTGTGCCCGGGGGCCCCTGGCACTGACTGCAAAGAATCATTATAACGAAGGATGGACCCCACACCGAAGTTGTCCCCACCTCAAACTTGTGCTGCCCTGATACACCCAAGGGAGCCCTACAAACTGACATCAGGAACCTGGACTGCTGAGTTTTCTTTCCCAGGGAAAATGAAAAAGGATGTGCCCAGGGGCCCCTGGCCCTGGGCTGGGCCTCACTGCAAAAAATCCTTATATCAAAGGATGGACCCCACACCGAAGTTGTCCCCATCTCAAACTTGTGCTGCCCTGATAGACCCAAGGGAGCCCTACAAACTGACATCAGGAACCGGGACTGCTGAGTTTTCTTTCCCAGGGAAAATGGAAAAAGGATGTGCCCAGGGGGCCCCTGGCCCTGACTGCAAAGAATCCTTATATCGAAGGATGGACCCCACACCGAAGTTGTCCCCACCTCAAACTTGTGCTGCCCTGATAGACCCAAGGGAGCCCTACAAACTGACATCAGGAACCTGGACTGCTGAGTTTTCTTTCCCAGGGAAAATGGAAAAAGGATGTGCCCAGCGGCCCCTGGCCCTTGGCAGGAACCTCACAACAAGAAATCCGTATATCGAAGGATGGACCCCACACCGAAGTTGTCCCCACCTCAAACTTGTGCTGCCCTGATACACCCAAGGGAGCCCTACAAACTGACATCAGGAACCTGGACTGCTGAGTTTTCTTTCCCAGGGAAAATGGCCAAAGGATGTGCCCAGGGGCCCCAGGGCCTAAGTAGGGGCCTCACTGCAAATAATCCTTATAACGAAGGATGGACCCCACACCGAAGTTGTCCCCATCTCAAACTTGTGCTGCCCTGATAGACCCAAGGGAGCCCTACAAACTGACATCAAAAACCGGGACTGCTGAGTTTTCTTTCCCAGGGAAAATGGAAAAAGGATGTGCCCAGCGGCCCCTGGCCCTGACTGCAAAAAATCCTTATATCGAAGGATGGACCCCACACCGAAGTTGTCCCCACCTCAAACTTGTGCTGCCCTGATAGACCCAAGGGAGCCCTACAAACTGACATTAGGAACCTGGACTGCTGAGTTTTCTTTCCCAGGGAAAATGGATAAAGGATGTGCCCAGCGGCCCCTGGCCCTTGGCAGGAACCTCACAACAAGAAATCCGTATATCGAAGGATGGACCCCACACCGAAGTTGTCCCCACCTCAAACTTGTGCTGCCCTGATACACCCAAGGGAGCCCTACAAACTGACATCAGAAACCTGGACTGCTGAGTTTTCTTTCCCAGGGAAAATGGAAAAAGGATGTGCCCAGGGGCCCCTGGCCCTGACTGCAAAAAATCCTTATATCGAAGGATGGACCCCACACCGAAGTTGTCCCCACCTCAAACTTGTGCTGCCCTGATAGACCCAAGGGAGCCCTACAAACTGACATCAGGAACCTGGACTGCTGAGTTTTCTTTCCCAGGGAAAATAAAAAAGGATGTGCCCAGGGGCCCCTGGCCCTGGGCTGGGCCTCACTGCAAAAAATCCTTATATCAAAGGATGGACCCCACACCGAAGTTGTCCCCACCTCAAACTTGTGCTGCCCTGATAGACCCAAGGGAGCCCTACAAACTGACATCAGGAACCTGGACTGCTGAGTTTTCTTTCCCAGGGAAAATGGCCAAAGGATGTGCCCAGGGGGCCCCTGGCCCTGACTGCAAAAAATCCTTATATCGAAGGATGGACCCCACACCGAAGTTGTCCCCACCTCAAACTTGTGCTGCCCTGATAGACCCAAGGGAGCCCTACAAACTGACATCAGGAACCTGGACTGCTGAGTTTTCTTTCCCAGGGAAAATGGAAAAAGGATGTGCCCAGCGGCCCCTGGCCCTTGGCAGGAACCTCACAACAAGAAATCCTTATATCGAAGGATGGACCCCACACCGAAGTTGTCCCCACCTCAAACTTGTGCTGCCCTGATACACCCAAGAGAGCCCTACAAACTGACATCAGGAACCTGGACTGCTGAGTTTTCTTTCCCAGGGAAAATGGCCAAAGGATGTGCCCAGGGGCCCCAGGGCCTAAGTAGGGGCCTCACTGCAAAAAATCCTTATAACGAAGGATGGACCCCACACCGAAGTTGTCCCCACCTCAAACTTGTGCTGCCCTGATACACCCAAGGGAGCCCTACAAACTGACATCAGGAACCTGGACTGCTGAGTTTCTTTCCCAGGGAAAATGGAAAAAGGATGTGCCCTGGGGCCCCTGGCCCTGGGCAGGGTCCTCACTGCAAAAAATCTTTATATCGAAGGATGGACCCCACACCGAAGTTGTCCCCACCTCAAACTTGTGCTGCCCTGATAGACCCAAGGGAGCTCTACAAACTGACATCAGGAACCTGGACTGCTGAGTTTTCTTTCCCAGGGAAAATGGAAAAAGGATGTGCCCAGGGGCCCCTGGCCCTGACTGCAAAAAATCCTTATATCGAAGGATGGACCCTACACCGAAGTTGTCCCCACCTCAAACTTGTGCTGCCCTGATAGACCCAAGGGAGCCCTACAAACTGACATCAGGAACCTGGACTGCTGAGTTTTCCTTCCCAGGGAAAATGGAAAAAGGATGTGCACAGGGGTCCCTGGCCCTGGGCTGGGACCTGACTGCAAAGAATCCTTATATCGAAGGATGGACCCCACACCGAAGTTGTCCCCACCTCAAACTTGTGCTGCCCTGATAGACCCAAGGGAGCCCTACAAACTGACATCAGGAACCTGGACTGCTGAGTTTTCTTTCCCAGGGAAAATGGAAAAAGGATGTGCCCAGGGGCCCCTGGCCCTGACTGCAAAAAATCTTTGTATCGAACGATGCACCCCACACCGAAGTTGTACCCACCTCAAACTTGTGCTGCCCTGATACACCCAAGGAAGCCCTACAAACTGACATCAGGAACCTGGACTGCTGAGTTTTCTTTCCCAGGGAAAATGGAAAAAGGATGTGCCCAGGGGCCCCTGGCCCTGGGCAGGGTCCTCACTGCAAAAAATCTTTATATCGAAGGATGGACCCCACACCAAAGTTGTCCCCACCTCAAACTTGTGCTGCCCTGATAGACCCAAGGGAGCCCTACAAACTGACATTAGGAACCTGGACTGCTGAGTTTTCTTTCCCAGGGAAAATGGAAAAAGGATGTGCCCAGCGGCCCCTGGCCCTTGGCAGGAACCTCACAACAAGAAATCCGTATATCGAAGGATGGACCCCACACCGAAGTTGTCCCCACCTCAAACTTGTGCTGCCCTGATACACCCAAGGGAGCCCTACAAACTGACATCAGAAACCTGGACTGCTGAGTTTTCTTTCCCAGGGAAAATGGAAAAAGGATGTGCCCAGCGGCCCCTGGCCCTGACTGCAAAAAATCCTTATATCGAAGGATGGACCCCACACCGAAGTTGTCCCCACCTCAAACTTGTGCTGCCCTGATAGACCCAAGGGAGCCCTACAAACTGACATCAGGAACCTGGACTGCTGAGTTTTCTTTCCCAGGGAAAATAAAAAAGGATGTGCCCAGGGGCCCCTGGCCCTGGGCTGGGCCTCACTGCAAAAAATCCTTATATCAAAGGATGGACCCCACACCGAAGTTGACCCCATCTCAAACTTGTGCTGCCCTGATAGACCCAAGGGAGCCCTACAAACTGACATCAGGAACCTGGACTGCTGAGTTTTCTTTCCCAGGGAAAATGATAAAAGGGTGTGCCCAGGGGCCCCTGGCTATGATTGCAAAAAATCCTTATATCGAAGGATGGACCCCACACCGAAGTTGTCCCCACCTCAAACTTGTGCTGTCCTGATACACCCAAGGGAGCCCTACAAACTGACATCAGGAACCTGGACTGCTGAGTTTTCTTTCCCAGGGAAAATGGAAAAAGGATGTGCCCAGCGGCCCCTGGCCCTTGGCAGGAACCTCACAACAAGAAATCCTTATATCGAAGGATGGACCCCACACCGAAGTTGTCCCCACCTCAAACTTGTGCTGCCCTGATACACCCAAGGGAGCCCTACAAACTGACATCAGGAACCTGGACTGCTGAGTTTTCCTTCCCAGGGAAAATGGAAAAAGGATGTGCACAGGGGCCCCTGGACCTGGGCTGGGGCCTGACTTCAAAGAATCCTTATAACGAAGGATGGACCCCACACCGAAGTTGTCCCCACCTCAAACTTGTGCTGCCCTGATAGACCCAAGGGAGCCCTACAAACTGACATCAGGAACCTGGACTGCTGAGTTTTCTTTCCCAGGGAAAATGAAAAAAGGATGTGCCCAGGGGCCCCTGGCCCTGACTGCAAAAAATCTTTGTATCGAAGGATGCATCCCACACCGAAGTTGTCCCCAACTCAAACTTGTGCTGCCCTGATACACCCAAGGGAGCCCTACAAACTGACATCAGGAACCTGGACAGCTGAGTTTTCTCTCCCAGGGAAAATGGAAAAAGGATGTGCCCAGGGGCCCCTGGCCCTGACTGCAAAAAATCCTTATATCGAAGGATGCACCCCACACCGAAGTTGTCCCCACCTCAAACTTGTGCTGCCCTGATACACCCAAGGGAGCACTACAAACTGACATCAGGAACCTGGACTGCTGAGTTTTCTTTCCCAGGGAAAATGGCCAAAGGGTGTGCCCGGGGGCCCCTGGCACTGACTGCAAAGAATCATTATAACGAAGGATGGACCCCACACCGAAGTTGTCCCCACCTCAAACTTGTGCTGCCCTGATACACCCAAGGGAGCCCTACAAACTGACATCAGGAACCTGGACTGCTGAGTTTTCTTTCCCAGGGAAAATGAAAAAGGATGTGCCCAGGGGCCCCTGGCCCTGGGCTGGGCCTCACTGCAAAAAATCCTTATATCAAAGGATGGACCCCACACCGAAGTTGTCCCCATCTCAAACTTGTGCTGCCCTGATAGACCCAAGGGAGCCCTACAAACTGACATCAGGAACCGGGACTGCTGAGTTTTCTTTCCCAGGGAAAATGGAAAAAGGATGTGCCCAGGGGGCCCCTGGCCCTGACTGCAAAGAATCCTTATATCGAAGGATGGACCCCACACCGAAGTTGTCCCCACCTCAAACTTGTGCTGCCCTGATAGACCCAAGGGAGCCCTACAAACTGACATCAGGAACCTGGACTGCTGAGTTTTCTTTCCCAGGGAAAATGGATAAAGGATGTGCCCAGCGGCCCCTGGCCCTTGGCAGGAACCTCACAACAAGAAATCCGTATATCGAAGGATGGACCCCACACCGAAGTTGTCCCCACCTCAAACTTGTGCTGCCCTGATACACCCAAGGGAGCCCTACAAACTGACATCAGGAACCTGGACTGCTGAGTTTTCTTTCCCAGGGAAAATGGCCAAAGGATGTGCCCAGGGGCCCCAGGGCCTAAGTAGGGGCCTCACTGCAAATAATCCTTATAACGAAGGATGGACCCCACACCGAAGTTGTCCCCATCTCAAACTTGTGCTGCCCTGATAGACCCAAGGGAGCCCTACAAACTGACATCAAAAACCGGGACTGCTGAGTTTTCTTTCCCAGGGAAAATGGAAAAAGGATGTGCCCAGCGGCCCCTGGCCCTGACTGCAAAAAATCCTTATATCGAAGGATGGACCCCACACCGAAGTTGTCCCCACCTCAAACTTGTGCTGCCCTGATAGACCCAAGGGAGCCCTACAAACTGACATTAGGAACCTGGACTGCTGAGTTTTCTTTCCCAGGGAAAATGGATAAAGGATGTGCCCAGCGGCCCCTGGCCCTTGGCAGGAACCTCACAACAAGAAATCCGTATATCGAAGGATGGACCCCACACCGAAGTTGTCCCCACCTCAAACTTGTGCTGCCCTGATACACCCAAGGGAGCCCTACAAACTGACATCAGAAACCTGGACTGCTGAGTTTTCTTTCCCAGGGAAAATGGAAAAAGGATGTGCCCAGGGGCCCCTGGCCCTGACTGCAAAAAATCCTTATATCGAAGGATGGACCCCACACCGAAGTTGTCCCCACCTCAAACTTGTGCTGCCCTGATAGACCCAAGGGAGCCCTACAAACTGACATCAGGAACCTGGACTGCTGAGTTTTCTTTCCCAGGGAAAATAAAAAAGGATGTGCCCAGGGGCCCCTGGCCCTGGGCTGGGCCTCACTGCAAAAAATCCTTATATCAAAGGATGGACCCCACACCGAAGTTGTCCCCACCTCAAACTTGTGCTGCCCTGATAGACCCAAGGGAGCCCTACAAACTGACATCAGGAACCTGGACTGCTGAGTTTTCTTTCCCAGGGAAAATGGCCAAAGGATGTGCCCAGGGGGCCCCTGGCCCTGACTGCAAAGAATCCTTATATCGAAGGATGGACCCCACACCGAAGTTGTCCCCACCTCAAACTTGTGCTGCCCTGATAGACCCAAGGGAGCCCTACAAACTGACATCAGGAACCTGGACTGCTGAGTTTTCTTTCCCAGGGAAAATGGAAAAAGGATGTGCCCAGCGGCCCCTGGCCCTTGGCAGGAACCTCACAACAAGAAATCCTTATATCGAAGGATGGACCCCACACCGAAGTTGTCCCCACCTCAAACTTGTGCTGCCCTGATACACCCAAGAGAGCCCTACAAACTGACATCAGGAACCTGGACTGCTGAGTTTTCTTTCCCAGGGAAAATGGCCAAACGATGTGCCCAGGGGCCCCAGGGCCTAAGTAGGGGCCTCACTGCAAAAAATCTTTATATCGAAGGATGGACCCCACACCAAAGTTGTCCCCACCTCAAACTTGTGCTGCCCTGATAGACCCAAGGGAGCCCTACAAACTGACATTAGGAACCTGGACTGCTGAGTTTTCTTTCCCAGGGAAAATGGAAAAAGGATGTGCCCAGCGGCCCCTGGCCCTTGGCAGGAACCTCACAACAAGAAATCCGTATATCGAAGGATGGACCCCACACCGAAGTTGTCCCCACCTCAAACTTGTGCTGCCCTGATACACCCAAGGGAGCCCTACAAACTGACATCAGAAACCTGGACTGCTGAGTTTTCTTTCCCAGGGAAAATGGAAAAAGGATGTGCCCAGCGGCCCCTGGCCCTGACTGCAAAAAATCCTTATATCGAAGGATGGACCCCACACCGAAGTTGTCCCCACCTCAAACTTGTGCTGCCCTGATAGACCCAAGGGAGCCCTACAAGCTGACATCAGGAACCTGGACTGCTGAGTTTTCTTTCCCAGGGAAAATAAAAAAGGATGTGCCCAGGGGCCCCTGGCCCTGGGCTGGGCCTCACTGCAAAAAATCCTTATATCAAAGGATGGACCCCACACCGAAGTTGACCCCATCTCAAACTTGTGCTGCCCTGATAGACCCAAGGGAGCCCTACAAACTGACATCAGGAACCTGGACTGCTGAGTTTTCTTTCCCAGGGAAAATGATAAAAGGGTGTGCCCAGGGGCCCCTGGCTATGATTGCAAAAAATCCTTATATCGAAGGATGGACCCCACACCGAAGTTGTCCCCACCTCAAACTTGTGCTGTCCTGATACACCCAAGGGAGCCCTACAAACTGACATCAGGAACCTGGACTGCTGAGTTTTCTTTCCCAGGGAAAATGGAAAAAGGATGTGCCCAGCGGCCCCTGGCCCTTGGCAGGAACCTCACAACAAGAAATCCTTATATCGAAGGATGGACCCCACACCGAAGTTGTCCCCACCTCAAACTTGTGCTGCCCTGATACACCCAAGGGAGCCCTACAAACTGACATCAGGAACCTGGACTGCTGAGTTTTCTTTCCCAGGGAAAATGGCCAAAGGATGTGCCCAGGGGCCCCAGGGCCTAAGTAGGGGCCTCACTGCAAAAAATCTTTATATCGAAGGATGGACCCCACACCAAAGTTGTCCCCACCTCAAACTTGTGCTGCCCTGATAGACCCAAGGGAGCCCTACAAACTGACATTAGGAACCTGGACTGCTGAGTTTTCTTTCCCAGGGAAAATGGATAAAGGATGTGCCCAGCGGCCCCTGGCCCTTGGCAGGAACCTCACAACAAGAAATCCGTATATCGAAGGATGGACCCCACACCGAAGTTGTCCCCACCTCAAACTTGTGCTGCCCTGATACACCCAAGGGAGCCCTACAAACTGACATCAGAAACCTGGACTGCTGAGTTTTCTTTCCCAGGGAAAATGGAAAAAGGATGTGCCCAGGGGCCCCTGGCCCTGACTGCAAAAAATCCTTATATCGAAGGATGGACCCCACACCGAAGTTGTCCCCACCTCAAACTTGTGCTGCCCTGATAGACCCAAGGGAGCCCTACAAACTGACATCAGGAACCTGGACTGCTGAGTTTTCTTTCCCAGGGAAAATAAAAAAGGATGTGCCCAGGGGCCCCTGGCCCTGGGCTGGGCCTCACTGCAAAAAATCCTTATATCAAAGGATGGACCCCACACCGAAGTTGTCCCCACCTCAAACTTGTGCTGCCCTGATAGACCCAAGGGAGCCCTACAAACTGACATCAGGAACCTGGACTGCTGAGTTTTCTTTCCCAGGGAAAATGGCCAAAGGATGTGCCCAGGGGCCCCTGGCCCTGACTGCAAAGAATCCTTATATCGAAGGATGGACCCCACACCGAAGTTGTCCCCACCTCAAACTTGTGCTGCCCTGATAGACCCAAGGGAGCCCTACAAACTGACATCAGGAACCTGGACTGCTGAGTTTTCTTTCCCAGGGAAAATGGAAAAAGGATGTGCCCAGCGGCCCCTGGCCCTTGGCAGGAACCTCACAACAAGAAATACTTATATCGAAGGATGGACCCCACACCGAAGTTGTCCCCACCTCAAACTTGTGCTGCCCTGATACACCCAAGAGAGCCCTACAAACTGACATCAGGAACCTGGACTGCTGAGTTTTCTTTCCCAGGGAAAATGGCCAAAGGATGTGCCCAGGGGCCCCAGGGCCTAAGTAGGGGCCTCACTGCAAAAAATCCTTATAACGAAGGATGGACCCCACACCAAAGTTGTCCCCACCTCAAACTTGTTCTGCCCTGATAGACCCAAGGGAGCCCTACAAACTGACATTAGGAACCTGGACTGCTGAGTTTTCTTTCCCAGGGAAAATGGAAAAAGGATGTGCCCTGGGGCCCCTGGCCCTGGGCAGGGTCCTCACTGCAAAAAATCTTTATATCGAAGGATGGACCCCACACCGAAGTTGTCCCCACCTCAAACTTGTGCTGCCCTGATAGACCCAAGGGAGCTCTACAAACTGACATCAGGAACCTGGACTGCTGAGTTTTCTTTCCCAGGGAAAATGGAAAAAGGATGTGCCCAGGGGCCCCTGGCCCTGACTGCAAAAAATCCTTATATCGAAGGATGGACCCTACACCGAAGTTGTCCCCACCTCAAACTTGTGCTGCCCTGATAGACCCAAGGGAGCCCTACAAACTGACATCAGGAACCTGGACTGCTGAGTTTTCCTTCCCAGGGAAAATGGAAAAAGGATGTGCACAGGGGTCCCTGGCCCTGGGCTGGGACCTGACTGCAAAGAATCCTTATATCGAAGGATGGACCCCACACCGAAGTTGTCCCCACCTCAAACTTGTGCTGCCCTGATAGACCCAAGGGAGCCCTACAAACTGACATCAGGAACCTGGACTGCTGAGTTTTCTTTCCCAGGGAAAATGGAAAAAGGATGTGCCCAGGGGCCCCTGGCCCTGACTGCAAAAAATCTTTGTATCGAAGGATGCACCCCACACCGAAGTTGTACCCACCTCAAACTTGTGCTGCCCTGATACACCCAAGGAAGCCCTACAAACTGACATCAGGAACCTGGACTGCTGAGTTTTCTTTCCCAGGGAAAATGGAAAAAGGATGTGCACAGGGGCCCCTGGCCCTGACTGCAAAAAATCCTTATATCAAAGGATGGACCCCACACCGAAGTTGTCCCCACCTCAAACTTGTGCTGCCCTGATACACCCAAGGGAGCCCTACAAACTGACATCAGGAACCTGGACTGCTGAGTTTTCTTTCCCAGGGAAAATGAAAAAGGATGTGCCCAGCGGCCCCTGGCCCTGGGCTGGGCCTCACTGCAAAAAATCCTTATATCAAAGGATGGACCCCACACCGAAGTTGACCCCATCTCAAACTTGTGCTGCCCTGATAGACCCAAGGGAGCCCTACAAACTGACATCAGGAACCGGGACTGCTGAGTTTTCTTTCCCAGGGAAAATGGCCAAAGGATGTGCCCAGGGGGCCCCTGGCCCTGACTGCAAAGAATCCTTATATCGAAGGATGGACCCCACACCGAAGTTGTCCCCACCTCAAACTTGTGCTGCCCTGATACACCCAAGGGAGCCCTACAAACTGACATCAGGAACCGGGACTGCTGAGTTTTCTTTCCCAGGGAAAATGATAAAAGGGTGTGCCCAGGGGCCCCTGGCCCTGACTGCAAAAAATCCTTATATCGAAGGATGGACCCCACACCAAAGTTGTCCCCACCTCAAACTTGTGCTGCCCTGATAGACCCAAGGGAGCCCTACAAACTGACATCAGGAACCTGGACTGCTGAGTTTTCTTTCCCAGGGAAAATGGAAAAAGGATGTGCCCAGGGGTCCCTGGCCCTGGGCAGGGTCCTCACTGCAAAAAATCTTTATATCGAAGGATGGACCCCACACCGAAGTTGTCCCCACCTCAAACTTGTGCTGCCCTGATAGACCCAAGGGAGCCCTACAAACTGACATCAGGAACCTGGACTGCTGAGTTTTCTTTCCCAGGGAAAATGGAAAAAGGATGTGCCCAGGGGCCCCTGGCCCTGACTGCAAAGAATCCTTATATCGAAGGATGGACCCCACACCGAAGTTGTCCCCACCTCAAACTTGTGCTGCCCTGATAGACCCAAGGGAGCCCTACAAACTGACATCAGGAACCTGGACTGCTGAGTTTTCCTTCCCAGGGAAAATGGAAAAAGGATGTGCACAGGGGCCCCTGCCCCAGGGCTGGGACCTGACTGCAAAGAATCCTTATATCGAAGGATGGACCCCACACCGAAGTTGTCCCCACCTCAAACTTGTGCTGCCCTGATAGACCCAAGGGAGCCCTACAAACTGACATCAGGAACCTGGACTGCTGAGTTTTCTTTCCCAGGGAAAATGGAAAAAGGATGTGCCCAGGGGCCCCTGGCCCTGACTGCAAAAAATCCTTATATCGAAGGATGCACCCCACACCGAAGTTGTCCCCACCTCAAACTTGTGCTGCCCTGATACACCCAAGGAAGCCCTACAAACTGACATCAGGAACCTGGACTGCTGAGTTTTCTTTCCCAGGGAAAATGATAAAAGGGTGTGCCCAGGGGCCCCTGGCTATGATTGCAAAAAATCCTTATATCGAAGGATGGACCCCACACCGAAGTTGTCCCCACCTCAAACTTGTGCTGCCCTGATAGACCCAAGGGAGCCCTACAAACTGACATCAGGAACCTGGACTGCTGAGTTTTCCTTCCCAGGGAAAATGGAAAAAGGATGTGCACAGGGGCCCCTGGCCCTGGGCTGGGACCTCACAACAAGAAATCCTTATATCGAAGGATGGACCCCACACCGAAGTTGTCCCCACCTCAAACTTGTGCTGCCCTGATACACCCAAGGGAGCCCTACAAACTGACATCAGGAACCTGGGCTGCTGAGTTTTCTTTCCCAGGGAAAATGGCCAAAGGATGTGCCCAGGGGCCCCAGGGCCTAAGTAGGGGCCTCACTGCAAAAAATCCTTATAACGAACGATGGACCCCACACCGAAGTTGTCCCCACCTCAAACTTGTGCTGCCCTGATACACCCAAGGGAGCCCTACAAACTGACATCAGGAACCTGGACTGCTGAGTTTTCTTTCCCAGGGAAAATGGCCAAAGGATGTGCCCTGGGGCCCCTGGCCCTGGGCAGGGTCCTCACTGCAAAAAATCTTTATATCGAAGGATGGACCCCACACCGAATTTGTCCCCACCTCAAACTTGTGCTGCCCTGATAGACCCAAGGGAGCCCTACAAACTGACATCAGGAACCTGGACTGCTGAGTTTTCTTTCCCAGGGAAAATGGAAAAAGGATGTGCCCAGGGGCCCCTGGCCCTGACTGCAAAAAATCCTTATATCGAAGGATGGACCCTACACCGAAGTTGTCCCCACCTCAAACTTGTGCTGCCCTGATAGACCCAAGGGAGCCCTACAAACTGACATCAGGAACCTGGACTGCTGAGTTTTCTTTCCCAGGGAAAATGGAAAAAGGATGTGCCCAGGGGCCCCTGGCCCTGACTGCAAAAAATCTTTGTATCGAAGGATGCACCCCACACCGAAGTTGTACCCACCTCAAACTTGTGCTGCCCTGATACACCCAAGGAAGCCCTACAAACTGACATCAGGAACCTGGACTGCTGAGTTTTCTTTCCCAGGGAAAATGGAAAAAGGATGTGCACAGGGGCCCCTGGCCCTGACTGCAAAAAATCCTTATATCAAAGGATGGACCCCACACCGAAGTTGTCCCCACCTCAAACTTGTGCTGCCCTGATACACCCAAGGGAGCCCTACAAACTGACATCAGGAACCTGGACTGCTGAGTTTTCTTTCCCAGGGAAAATGAAAAAGGATGTGCCCAGCGGCCCCTGGCCCTGGGCTGGGCCTCACTGCAAAAAATCCTTATATCAAAGGATGGACCCCACACCGAAGTTGACCCCATCTCAAACTTGTGCTGCCCTGATAGACCCAAGGGAGCCCTACAAACTGACATCAGGAACCGGGACTGCTGAGTTTTCTTTCCCAGGGAAAATGGAAAAAGGATGTGCCCAGGGGGCCCCTGGCCCTGACTGCAAAGAATCCTTATATCGAAGGATGGACCCCACACCGAAGTTGTCCCCACCTCAAACTTGTGCTGCCCTGATAGACCCAAGGGAGCCCTACAAACTGACATCAGGAACCTGGACTGCTGAGTTTTCTTTCCCAGGGAAAATGATAAAAGGGTGTGCCCAGGGGCCCCTGGCCCTGACTGCAAAAAATCCTTATATCGAAGGATGGACCCCACACCAAAGTTGTCCCCACCTCAAACTTGTGCTGCCCTGATAGACCCAAGGGAGCCCTACAAACTGACATCAGGAACCTGGACTGCTGAGTTTTCTTTCCCAGGGAAAATGGAAAAAGGATGTGCCCAGCGGCCCCTGGCCCTTGGCAGGAACCTCACAACAAGAAATCCGTATATCGAAGGATGGACCCCAAACCGACGTTGTCCCCACCTCAAACTTGTGCTTCCCTGATACACCCAAGGGAGCCCTACAAACTGACATCAGGAACCTGGACTGCTGAGTTTTCTTTCCCAGGGAAAATGGCCAAAGGATGTGCCCAGGGGCCCCAGGGCCTAAGTAGGGGCCTCACTGCAAAAAATCCTTATAACGAAGGATGGACCCCACACCGAAGTTGTCCCCACCTCAAACTTGTGCTGCCCTGATACACCCAAGGGAGCCCTACAAACTGACATCAGGAACCTGGACTGCTGAGTTTTCTTTCCCAGGGAAAATGGAAAAAGGATGTGCCCAGGGGCCCCTGGCCCTGGGCAGGGTCCTCACTGCAAAAAATCTTTATATCGAAGGATGGACCCCACACCGAAGTTGTCCCCACCTCAAACTTGTGCTGCCCTGATAGACCCAAGGGAGCTCTATAAACTGACATCAGGAACCTGGACTGCTGAGTTTTCCTTCCCAGGGAAAATGGAAAAAGGATGTGCACAGGGGCCCCTGGCCCTGGGCTGGGACCTGACTGCAAAGAATCCTTATATCGAAGGATGGACCCCACACCGAAGTTGTCCCCACCTCAAACTTGTGCTGCCCTGATAGACCCAAGGGAGCCCTACAAACTGACATCAGGAACCTGGACTGCTGAGTTTTCTTTCCCAGGGAAAATGGAAAAAGGATGTGCCCAGGGGCCCCTGGCCCTGACTGCAAAAAATCTTTGTATCGAAGGATGCACCCCACACCGAAGTTGTACCCACCTCAAACTTGTGCTGCCCTGATAGACCCAAGGGAGATCTACAAACTGACATCAGGAACCTGGACTGCTGAGTTTTCTTTCCCAGGGAAAATGGATAAAGGATGTGCCCAGGGGCCCCTGGCCCTGACTGCAAAAAATCCTTATATCGAAGGATGCAACCCAGACCGAAGTTTTCCCCACCTCAAACTTGTGCTGCCCTGATAGACCCAAGGGAGCCCTACAAGCTGACATCAGGAACCTGGACTGCTGAGTTTTCTTTCCCAGGGAAAATGGAAAAAGGATGTGCCCTGGGGCCCCTGGCCCTGGGCTGGGCCTCACTGAAAAAAATCCTTATATCGAAGTATGGAGCCCACACCAAAGTTGTCCCCACCTCAAACTTGTGCTGCCCTGATAGACCCAAGGGAGCTCTACAAACTGACATCAGGAACCTGGACTGCTGAGTTTTTTTTCACAGGGAAAATGGATAAAGGATGTGCCCAGGGGCCCCTGGCCCTGACTGCAAAAAATCCTTATATCGAAGGATGGACCCCACACCGAAGTTGTCCCCACCTCAAACTTGTGCTGCCCTGATACACCCAAGGGAGCCCTACAAACTGACATCAGGAACCTGGACTGCTTAGATTTTTTTCCCAGGGAAAATGGAAAAAGGATGTGCCCAGCGGCCCGTGGTCCTTGGCAGGGACCTCACTACAAGAAATCCTTATATCGAAGGATGGACCCCACACCGAAGTTGTCCCCACCTCAAACTTGTGCTGCCCTGATACACCCAAGGGAGCCCTACAAACTGACATCAGGAACCTGGACTGCTGAGTTTTCTTTCCCAGGGAAAATGGAAAAAGTATGTGCCCAGGGGCCCCTGGGCCTGAGTAGGGGCCTCTCTGCAAAAAATCCTTATAACGAAGGATGGAGCCCACACCGAAGTTGTCCCCACCTCAAACTTGTGCTGCCCTGATAGACCCAAGGGAGCCCTACAAACTGACATCAGGAACCTGGACTGCTGAGTTTTCTTTCCCAGGGAAAATGAAAAAGGATGTGCCCAGGGACCCCTGGCCCTGACTGCAAAAAATCCTTATATCGAAGGATGGACCCCACACCGAAGTTGTCCCCACCTCAAACTTGTGCTGCCCTGATAGACCCAAGGGAGCCCTACAAACTGACATCAGGAACCTGGACTGCTGAGTTTTCTTTCCCAGGGAAAATGGAAAAAGATGTGCCCAGGGGCCCCTGGCCCTGACTGCAAAAAATCCTTATATCGAAGGATGCAACCCAGACCGAAGTTGTCCCCACCTCAAACTTGTGCTGCCCTGATAGACCCAAGGGAGCCCTACAAGCTGACATCAGGAACCTGGACTGCTGAGTTTTCCTTCCCAGGGAAAATGGAAAAAGGATGTGCACAGGGGCCCCTGGCCCTGGGCTGGGACCTGACTGCAAAGAATCCTTATATCGAAGGATGGACCCCACACCGAAGTTGTCCCCACCTCAAACTTGTGCTGCCCTGATAGACCCAAGGGAGCCCTACAAACTGACATCAGGAACCTGGACTGCTGAGTTTTCTTTCCCAGGGAAAATGGAAAAAGGATGTGCCCAGGGGCCCCTGGCCCTGACTGCAAAAAATCTTTGTATCGAAGGATGCACCCCACACCGAAGTTGTACCCACCTCAAACTTGTGCTGCCCTGATACACCCATGGAAGCCCTACAAACTGACATCAGGAACCTGGACTGCTGAGTTTTCTTTCCCAGGGAAAATGGAAAAAGGATGTGCACAGGGGCCCCTGGCACTGGACCGGGACGTCACTACAAGAAATCCATATATCAAAGGATGGACCCCACACCGAAGTTGTCCCCACCTCAAACTTGTGCTGCCCTGATAGACCCAAGGGAGCCCTACAAACTGACATCAGGAACCTGGACTGCTGAGTTTTCTTTCCCAGGGAAAATGGAAAAAGGATGTGCCCAGGCGCCCCTGGCCCTGACTGCAAAAAATCCTTATATCGAAGGATGGACCCCACACCGAAGTTGTCCCCACCTCAAACTTGTGCTGCCCTGATAGACCCAAGGGAGCCCTACAAACTGACATCAGGAACCTGGACTGCTGAGTTTTCTTTCCCAGGGAAAATGGAAAAAGGATGTGACCGGGGGCCCCTGGCCCTGACTGCAAAAAATCCTTATATCGAAGGATGGAGCCCACACCGAAGTTGTCCCCACCTCAAACTTGTGCTGCCCTGATAGACCCAAGGGAGCCCTACAAACTGACATCAGGAACCTGGACTGCTGAGTTTTCTTTCCCAGGGAAAATGAAAAAGGATGTGCCCAGGGGCCCCTGGCCCTGACTGCAAAAAATCCTTATATCGAAGGATGGACCCCACACCGAAGTTGTCCCCACCTCAAACTTGTGCTGCCCTGATAGACCCAAGGGAGCCCTACAAACTGACATCAGGAACCTGGACTGCTGAGTTTTCTTTCCCAGGGAAAATGGAAAAAGATGTGCCCAGGGGCCCCTGGCCCTGACTGCAAAAAATCCTTATATCGAAGGATGCAACCCAGACCGAAGTTGTCCCCACCTCAAACTTGTGCTGCCCTGATAGACCCAAGGGAGCCCTACAAGCTGACATCAGGAACCTGGACTGCTGAGTTTTCCTTCCCAGGGAAAATGGAAAAAGGATGTGCACAGGGGCCCCTGGCCCTGGGCTGGGACCTGACTGCAAAGAATCCTTATATCGAAGGATGGACCCCACACCGAAGTTGTCCCCACCTCAAACTTGTGCTGCCCTGATAGACCCAAGGGAGCCCTACAAACTGACATCAGGAACCTGGACTGCTGAGTTTTCTTTCCCAGGGAAAATGGAAAAAGGATGTGCCCAGGGGCCCCTGGCCCTGACTGCAAAAAATCTTTGTATCGAAGGATGCACCCCACACCGAAGTTGTACCCACCTCAAACTTGTGCTGCCCTGATACACCCATGGAAGCCCTACAAACTGACATCAGGAACCTGGACTGCTGAGTTTTCTTTCCCAGGGAAAATGGAAAAAGGATGTGCACAGGGGCCCCTGGCACTGGACCGGGACGTCACTACAAGAAATCCATATATCAAAGGATGGACCCCACACCGAAGTTGTCCCCACCTCAAACTTGTGCTGCCCTGATAGACCCAAGGGAGCCCTACAAACTGACATCAGGAACCTGGACTGCTGAGTTTTCTTTCCCAGGGAAAATGGAAAAAGGATGTGCCCAGGCGCCCCTGGCCCTGACTGCAAAAAATCCTTATATCGAAGGATGGACCCCACACCGAAGTTGTCCCCACCTCAAACTTGTGCTGCCCTGATAGACCCAAGGGAGCCCTACAAACTGACATCAGGAACCTGGACTGCTGAGTTTTCTTTCCCAGGGAAAATGGAAAAAGGATGTGACCGGGGGCCCCTGGCCCTGACTGCAAAAAATCCTTATATCGAAGGATGGACCCCACACCGAAGTTGTCCCCATCTCAAACTTGTGCTGCCCTGATAGACCCAAGGGAGCCCTACAAACTGACATCAGAAACCTGGACTGCTGAGTTTTCTTTCCCAGGGAAAATGGAAAAAGGATGTGCCCGGGTGCCCCTGGCGCTGGGCCCCTGGCCCTGACTGCAAAAAATCCTTATATCGAAGGATGGAGCCCACACCGAAGTTGTCCCCACCTCAAACTTGTGCTGCCCTGATAGACCCAAGGGAGATCTACAAACTGACATCAGGAACCTGGACTGCTGAGTTTTCTTTCCCAGGGAAAATGGATAAAGGATGTGCCCAGGGGCCCCTGGCCCTGACTGCAAAAAATCCTTATATCGAAGGATGCAACCCAGACCGAAGTTGTCCCCACCTCAAATTTGTGCTGCCCTGATAGACCCAAGGGAGCCCTACAAGCTGACATCAGGAACCTGGACTGCTGAGTTTTCTTTCCCAGGGAAAATGGAAAAAGGATGTGCCCTGGGGCCCCTGGCCCTGGGCTGGGCCTCACTGAAAAAAATCCTTATATCGAAGTATGGAGCCCACACCAAAGTTGTCCCCACCTCAAACTTGTGCTGCCCTGATAGACCCAAGGGAGCTCTACAAACTGACATCAGGAACCTGGACTGCTGAGTTTTTTTTCACAGGGAAAATGGATAAAGGATGTGCCCAGGGGCCCCTGGCCCTGACTGCAAAAAATCCTTATATCGAAGGATGGACCCCACACCGAAGTTGTACCCACCTCAAACTTGTGCTGCCCTGATAGACCCAAGGGAGCCCTACAAACTGACATCAGGAACCTGGACTGCTGAGTTTTCTTTCCCAGGGAAAATGAAAAAGGATGTGCCCAGGGACCCCTGGCCCTGACTGCAAAAAATCCTTATATCGAAGGATGGACCCCACACCGAAGTTGTCCCCACCTCAAACTTGTGCTGCCCTGATAGACCCAAGGGAGCCCTACAAACTGACATCAGGAACCTGGACTGCTGAGTTTTCTTTCCCAGGGAAAATGGAAAAAGATGTGCCCAGGGGCCCCTGGCCCTGACTGCAAAAAATCCTTATATCGAAGGATGCAACCCAGACCGAAGTTGTCCCCACCTCAAACTTGTGCTGCCCTGATAGACCCAAGGGAGCCCTACAAGCTGACATCAGGAACCTGGACTGCTGAGTTTTCCTTCCCAGGGAAAATGGAAAAAGGATGTGCACAGGGGCCCCTGGCCCTGGGCTGGGACCTGACTGCAAAGAATCCTTATATCGAAGGATGGACCCCACACCGAAGTTGTCCCCACCTCAAACTTGTGCTGCCCTGATAGACCCAAGGGAGCCCTACAAACTGACATCAGGAACCTGGACTGCTGAGTTTTCTTTCCCAGGGAAAATGGAAAAAGGATGTGCCCAGGGGCCCCTGGCCCTGACTGCAAAAAATCTTTGTATCGAAGGATGCACCCCACACCGAAGTTGTACCCACCTCAAACTTGTGCTGCCCTGATACACCCATGGAAGCCCTACAAACTGACATCAGGAACCTGGACTGCTGAGTTTTCTTTCCCAGGGAAAATGGAAAAAGGATGTGCACAGGGGCCCCTGGCACTGGACCGGGACGTCACTACAAGAAATCCATATATCAAAGGATGGACCCCACACCGAAGTTGTCCCCACCTCAAACTTGTGCTGCCCTGATAGACCCAAGGGAGCCCTACAAACTGACATCAGGAACCTGGACTGCTGAGTTTTCTTTCCCAGGGAAAATGGAAAAAGGATGTGCCCAGGCGCCCCTGGCCCTGACTGCAAAAAATCCTTATATCGAAGGATGGACCCCACACCGAAGTTGTCCCCACCTCAAACTTGTGCTGCCCTGATAGACCCAAGGGAGCCCTACAAACTGACATCAGGAACCTGGACTGCTGAGTTTTCTTTCCCAGGGAAAATGGAAAAAGGATGTGACCGGGGGCCCCTGGCCCTGACTGCAAAAAATCCTTATATCGAAGGATGGAGCCCACACCGAAGTTGTCCCCACCTCAAACTTGTGCTGCCCTGATAGACCCAAGGGAGCCCTACAAACTGACATCAGGAACCTGGACTGCTGAGTTTTCTTTCCCAGGGAAAATGAAAAAGGATGTGCCCAGGGGCCCCTGGCCCTGACTGCAAAAAATCCTTATATCGAAGGATGGACCCCACACCGAAGTTGTCCCCACCTCAAACTTGTGCTGCCCTGATAGACCCAAGGGAGCCCTACAAACTGACATCAGGAACCTGGACTGCTGAGTTTTCTTTCCCAGGGAAAATGGAAAAAGATGTGCCCAGGGGCCCCTGGCCCTGACTGCAAAAAATCCTTATATCGAAGGATGCAACCCAGACCGAAGTTGTCCCCACCTCAAACTTGTGCTGCCCTGATAGACCCAAGGGAGCCCTACAAGCTGACATCAGGAACCTGGACTGCTGAGTTTTCCTTCCCAGGGAAAATGGAAAAAGGATGTGCACAGGGGCCCCTGGCCCTGGGCTGGGACCTGACTGCAAAGAATCCTTATATCGAAGGATGGACCCCACACCGAAGTTGTCCCCACCTCAAACTTGTGCTGCCCTGATAGACCCAAGGGAGCCCTACAAACTGACATCAGGAACCTGGACTGCTGAGTTTTCTTTCCCAGGGAAAATGGAAAAAGGATGTGCCCAGGGGCCCCTGGCCCTGACTGCAAAAAATCTTTGTATCGAAGGATGCACCCCACACCGAAGTTGTACCCACCTCAAACTTGTGCTGCCCTGATACACCCATGGAAGCCCTACAAACTGACATCAGGAACCTGGACTGCTGAGTTTTCTTTCCCAGGGAAAATGGAAAAAGGATGTGCACAGGGGCCCCTGGCACTGGACCGGGACGTCACTACAAGAAATCCATATATCAAAGGATGGACCCCACACCGAAGTTGTCCCCACCTCAAACTTGTGCTGCCCTGATAGACCCAAGGGAGCCCTACAAACTGACATCAGGAACCTGGACTGCTGAGTTTTCTTTCCCAGGGAAAATGGAAAAAGGATGTGCCCAGGCGCCCCTGGCCCTGACTGCAAAAAATCCTTATATCGAAGGATGGACCCCACACCGAAGTTGTCCCCACCTCAAACTTGTGCTGCCCTGATAGACCCAAGGGAGCCCTACAAACTGACATCAGGAACCTGGACTGCTGAGTTTTCTTTCCCAGGGAAAATGGAAAAAGGATGTGACCGGGGGCCCCTGGCCCTGACTGCAAAAAATCCTTATATCGAAGGATGGACCCCACACCGAAGTTGTCCCCATCTCAAACTTGTGCTGCCCTGATAGACCCAAGGGAGCCCTACAAACTGACATCAGAAACCTGGACTGCTGAGTTTTCTTTCCCAGGGAAAATGGAAAAAGGATGTGCCCGGGTGCCCCTGGCGCTGGGCCCCTGGCCCTGACTGCAAAAAATCCTTATATCGAAGGATGGAGCCCACACCGAAGTTGTCCCCACCTCAAACTTGTGCTGCCCTGATAGACCCAAGGGAGATCTACAAACTGACATCAGGAACCTGGACTGCTGAGTTTTCTTTCCCAGGGAAAATGGATAAAGGATGTGCCCAGGGGCCCCTGGCCCTGACTGCAAAAAATCCTTATATCGAAGGATGCAACCCAGACCGAAGTTGTCCCCACCTCAAATTTGTGCTGCCCTGATAGACCCAAGGGAGCCCTACAAGCTGACATCAGGAACCTGGACTGCTGAGTTTTCTTTCCCAGGGAAAATGGAAAAAGGATGTGCCCTGGGGCCCCTGGCCCTGGGCTGGGCCTCACTGAAAAAAATCCTTATATCGAAGTATGGAGCCCACACCAAAGTTGTCCCCACCTCAAACTTGTGCTGCCCTGATAGACCCAAGGGAGCTCTACAAACTGACATCAGGAACCTGGACTGCTGAGTTTTTTTTCACAGGGAAAATGGATAAAGGATGTGCCCAGGGGCCCCTGGCCCTGACTGCAAAAAATCCTTATATCGAAGGATGGACCCCACACCGAAGTTGTCCCCACCTCAAACTTGTGCTGCCCTGATACACCCAAGGGAGCCCTACAAACTGACATCAGGAACCTGGACTGCCGAGATTTTTTTCCCAGGGAAAATGGAAAAAGGATGTGCCCAGAGGCCCGTGGTCCTTGGCAGGGACCTCACTACAAGAAATCCTTATATCGAAGGATGGACCCCACACCGAAGTTGTCCCCACCTCAAACTTGTGCTGCCCTGATAGACCCAAGGGAGCCCTACAAACTGACATCAGGAACCTGGACTGCTGAGTTTTCTTTCCCAGGGAAAATGGAAAAAGGATGTGCCCAGGGGCCCCTGGGCCTGAGTAGGGGCCTCTCTGCAAAAAATCCTTATATCGAAGGATGGAGCCCACACCGAAGTTGTCCCCACCTCAAACTTGTGCTGCCCTGATAGACCCAAGGGAGCCCTACAAACTGACATCAGGAACCTGGACTGCTGAGTTTTCTTTCCCAGGGAAAATGAAAAAGGATGTGCCCAGGGACCCCTGGCCCTGACTGCAAAAAATCCTTATATCGAAGGATGGACCCCACACCGAAGTTGTCCCCACCTCAAACTTGTGCTGCCCTGATAGACCCAAGGGAGCCCTACAAACTGACATCAGGAACCTGGACTGCTGAGTTTTCTTTCCCAGGGAAAATGGAAAAAGATGTGCCCAGGGGCCCCTGGCCCTGACTGCAAAAAATCCTTATATCGAAGGATGCAACCCAGACCGAAGTTGTCCCCACCTCAAACTTGTGCTGCCCTGATAGACCCAAGGGAGCCCTACAAGCTGACATCAGGAACCTGGACTGCTGAGTTTTCTTTCCCAGGGAAAATGGCCAAAGGATGTGCCCTGGGGCCCCTGGCCCTGGGCTGGGCCTCACTGAAAAAAATCCTTATATCGAAGGATGGAGCCCACACCAAAGTTGTCCCCACCTCAAACTTGTGCTGCCCTGATAGACCCAAGGGAGCTCTACAAACTGACATCAGGAACCTGGACTGCTGAGTTTTCTTTCCCAGGGAAAATGGAAAAAGGATGTGCCCAGGGGCCCCGGGCCCTGGGCCCCTGGCCCTGACTGCAAAAAATCCTTATATCGAAGGATGGACCCCACACCGAAGTTGTCCCCACCTCAAACTTGTGCTGCCCTGATAGACCCAAGGGAGCCCTACAAACTGACATCAGGAACCTGGACTGCTGAGTTTTCTTTCCCAGGGAAAATGGAAAAAGGATGTGCCCAGGGGCCCCTGGCCCTGACTGCAAAAAATCTTTGTATCGAAGGATGCAACCCACACCGAAGTTGTACCCACCTCAAACTTGTGCTGCCCTGATACACCCAAGGAAGCCCTACAAACTGACATCAGGAACCTGGACTGCTGAGTTTTCTTTCCCAGGGAAAATGGAAAAAGGATGTGCACAGGGGCCCCTGGCCCTGGGCTGGGACCTCACTGCAAAGAATCCTTATATCGAAGGATGGACCCCACACCGAAGTTGTCCCCACCTCAAACTTGTGCTGCCCTGATACACCCAAGGGAGCCCTAAAAACTGACATCAGGAACCTGGACTGCTGAGTTTTCTTTCCCAGGGAAAATGGCCAAAGGATGTGCCCAGGGGCCCCAGGGCCTAAGTAGGGGCCTCACTGCAAAAAATCCTTATAACGAAGGATGGACCCCACACCGAAGTTTTCCCCACCTCAAACTTGTGCTGCCCTGATACACCCAAGGGAGCCCTACAAACTGACATCAGGAACCTGGACTGCTGAGTTTTCTTTCCCAGGGAAAATGGAAAAAGGATGTGCCCAGGGGCCCCTGGCCCTGGGCAGGGTCCTCACTGCAAAAAATCTTTATATCGAAGGATGGACCCCACACCGAAGTTGTCCCCACCTCAAACTTGTGCTGCCCTGATAGACCCAAGGGAGCCCTACAAACTGACATCAGGAACCTGGACTGCTGAGTTTTCTTTCCCAGGGAAAATGGAAAAAGGATGTGCCCAGGGGCCCCTGGCCCTGACTGCAAAAAATCCTTATAACGAAGGATGGACCCCACACCGAAGTTGTCCCCACCTCAAACTTGTGCTGCCCTGATAGACCCAAGGGAGCCCTACAGACTGACATCAGGAACCTGGACTGCTGAGTTTTCTTTCCCAGGGAAAATGGAAAAAGGATGTGCCCAGGGGCCCCTGGCCCTGACTGCAAAAAATCTTTGTATCGAAGGATGCACCCCACACCGAAGTTGTACCCACCTCAAACTTGTGCTGCCCTGATACACCCAAGGAAGCCCTACAAACTGACATCAGGAACCTGGACTGCTGAGTTTTCTTTCCCAGGGAAAATGGAAAAAGGATGTGCCCAGGGGCCCCTGGCCCTGGGCAGGGTCCTCACTGCAAAAAATCTTTATATCGAAGGATGGACCCCACACCGAAGTTGTCCCCACCTCAAACTTGTGCTGCCCTGATAGACCCAAGGGAGCCCTACAAGCAGACATCAGGAACCTGGACTGCTGAGTTTTCCTTCCCAGGGAAAATGGAAAAAGGATGTGCACAGGGGCCCCTGGCCCTGGGCTGGGACCTGACTGCAAAGAATCCTTATATCGAAGGATGGACCCCACACCGAAGTTGTCCCCACCTCAAACTTGTGCTGCTCTGATAGACCCAAGGGAGCCCTACAAACTGACATCAGGAACCTGGACTGCTGAGTTTTCTTTCCCAGGGAAAATGGAAAAAGGATGTGCCCAGGGGCCCCTGGCCCTGACTGCAAAAAATCTTTGTATCGAAGGATGCACCCCACACCGAAGTTGTACCCACCTCAAACTTGTGCTGCCCTGATACACCCATGGAAGCCCTACAAACTGACATCAGGAACCTGGACTGCTGAGTTTTCTTTCCCAGGGAAAATGGAAAAAGGATGTGCACAGGGGCCCCTGGCACTGGACCGGGACCTCACTACAAGAAATCCATATATCAAAGGATGGACCCCACACCGAAGTTGTCCCCACCTCAAACTTGTGCTGCCCTGATAGACCCAAGGGAGCCCTACAAACTGACATCAGGAACCTGGACTGCTGAGTTTTCTTTCCCAGGGAAAATGGAAAAAGGATGTGCCCAGGCGCCCCTGGCCCTGACTGCAAAAAATCCTTATATCGAAGGATGGACCCCACACCGAAGTTGTCCCCACCTCAAACTTGTGCTGCCCTGATAGACCCAAGGGAGCCCTACAAACTGACATCAGGAACCTGGACTGCTGAGTTTTCTTTCCCAGGGAAAATGGAAAAAGGATGTGACCGGGGGCCCCTGGCCCTGACTGCAAAAAATCCTTATATCGAAGGATGGACCCCACACCGAAGTTGTCCCCATCTCAAACTTGTGCTGCCCTGATAGACCCAAGGGAGCCCTACAAACTGACATCAGAAACCTGGACTGCTGAGTTTTCTTTCCCAGGGAAAATGGAAAAAGGATGTGCCCGGGTGCCCCTGGCGCTGGGCCCCTGGCCCTGACTGCAAGAAATCCTTATATCGAAGGATGGAGCCCACACCGAAGTTGTCCCCACCTCAAACTTGTGCTGCCCTGATAGACCCAAGGGAGATCTACAAACTGACATCAGGAACCTGGACTGCTGAGTTTTCTTTCCCAGGGAAAATGGATAAAGGATGTGCCCAGGGGCCCCTGGCCCTGACTGCAAAAAATCCTTATATCGAAGGATGCAACCCAGACCGAAGTTGTCCCCACCTCAAACTTGTGCTGCCCTGATAGACCCAAGGGAGCCCTACAAGCTGACATCAGGAACCTGGACTGCTGAGTTTTCTTTCCCAGGGAAAATGGAAAAAGGATGTGCCCTGGGGCCCCTGGCCCTGGGCTGGGCCTCACTGAAAAAAATCCTTATATCGAAGTATGGAGCCCACACCAAAGTTGTCCCCACCTCAAACTTGTGCTGCCCTGATAGACCCAAGGGAGCTCTACAAACTGACATCAGGAACCTGGACTGCTGAGTTTTTTTTCACAGGGAAAATGGATAAAGGATGTGCACAGGGGCCCCTGGCACTGGACCGGGACCTCACTATAAGAAATCCATATATCAAAGGATGGACCCCACACCGAAGTTGTCCCCACCTCAAACTTGTGCTGCCCTGATAGACCCAAGGGAGCCCTACAAACTGACATCAGGAACCTGGACTGCTGAGTTTTCTTTCCCAGGGAAAATGGAAAAAGGATGTGCCCAGGCGCCCCTGGCCCTGACTGCAAAAAATCCTTATATCGAAGGATGGACCCCACACCGAAGTTGTCCCCACCTCAAACTTGTGCTGCCCTGATAGACCCAAGGGAGCCCTACAAACTGACATCAGGAACCTGGACTGCTGAGTTTTCTTTCCCAGGGAAAATGGAAAAAGGATGTGACCGGGGGCCCCTGGCCCTGACTGCAAAAAATCCTTATATCGAAGGATGGACCCCACACCGAAGTTGTCCCCATCTCAAACTTGTGCTGCCCTGATAGACCCAAGGGAGCCCTACAAACTGACATCAGAAACCTGGACTGCTGAGTTTTCTTTCCCAGGGAAAATGGAAAAAGGATGTGCCCGGGTGCCCCTGGCGCTGGGCCCCTGGCCCTGACTGCAAAAAATCCTTATATCGAAGGATGGAGCCCACACCGAAGTTGTCCCCACCTCAAACTTGTGCTGCCCTGATAGACCCAAGGGAGATCTACAAACTGACATCAGGAACCTGGACTGCTGAGTTTTCTTTCCCAGGGAAAATGGAAAAAGGATGTGCCCAGGGGCCCCTGGCCCTGACTGCAAAAAATCCTTATATCGAAGGATGCAACCCAGACCGAAGTTGTCCCCACCTCAAACTTGTGCTGCCCTGATAGACCCAAGGGAGCCCTACAAGCTGACATCAGGAACCTGGACTGCTGAGTTTTCTTTCCCAGGGAAAATGGAAAAAGGATGTGCCCTGGGGCCCCTGGCCCTGGGCTGGGCCTCACTGAAAAAAATCCTTATATCGAAGTATGGAGCCCACACCAAAGTTGTCCCCACCTCAAACTTGTGCTGCCCTGATAGACCCAAGGGAGCTCTACAAACTGACATCAGGAACCTGGACTGCTGAGTTTTTTTTCACAGGGAAAATGGATAAAGGATGTGCCCAGGGGCCCCTGGCCCTGACTGCAAAAAATCCTTATATCGAAGGATGGACCCCACACCGAAGTTGTCCCCACCTCAAACTTGTGCTGCCCTGATACACCCAAGGGAGCCCTACAAACTGACATCAGGAACCTGGACTGCTGAGAATTTTTTCCCAGGGAAAATGGAAAAAGGATGTGCCCAGAGGCCCGTGGTCCTTGGCAGGGACCTCACTACAAGAAATCCTTATATCGAAGGATGGACCCCACACCGAAGTTGTCCCCACCTCAAACTTGTGCTGCCCTGATAGACCCAAGGGAGCCCTACAAACTGACATCAGGAACCTGGACTGCTGAGTTTTCTTTCCCAGGGAAAATGGAAAAAGGATGTGCCCAGGGGCCCCTGGGCCTGAGTAGGGGCCTCTCTGCAAAAAATCCTTATATCGAAGGATGGACCCCACACCGAAGTTGTCCCCACCTCAAACTTGTGCTGCCCTGATAGACCCAAGGGAGCCCTACAAGCAGACATCAGGAACCTGGACTGCTGAGTTTTCCTTCCCAGGGAAAATGGAAAAAGGATGTGCACAGGGGCCCCTGGCCCTGGGCTGGGACCTGACTGCAAAGAATCCTTATATCGAAGGATGGACCCCACACCGAAGTTGTCCCCACCTCAAACTTGTGCTGCTCTGATAGACCCAAGGGAGCCCTACAAACTGACATCAGGAACCTGGACTGCTGAGTTTTCTTTCCCAGGGAAAATGGAAAAAGGATGTGCCCAGGGGCCCCTGGCCCTGACTGCAAAAAATCTTTGTATCGAAGGATGCACCCCACACCGAAGTTGTACCCACCTCAAACTTGTGCTGCCCTGATACACCCATGGAAGCCCTACAAACTGACATCAGGAACCTGGACTGCTGAGTTTTCTTTCCCAGGGAAAATGGAAAAAGGATGTGCACAGGGGCCCCTGGCACTGGACCGGGACCTCACTACAAGAAATCCATATATCAAAGGATGGACCCCACACCGAAGTTGTCCCCACCTCAAACTTGTGCTGCCCTGATAGACCCAAGGGAGCCCTACAAACTGACATCAGGAACCTGGACTGCTGAGTTTTCTTTCCCAGGGAAAATGGAAAAAGGATGTGCCCAGGCGCCCCTGGCCCTGACTGCAAAAAATCCTTATATCGAAGGATGGACCCCACACCGAAGTTGTCCCCACCTCAAACTTGTGCTGCCCTGATAGACCCAAGGGAGCCCTACAAACTGACATCAGGAACCTGGACTGCTGAGTTTTCTTTCCCAGGGAAAATGGAAAAAGGATGTGACCGGGGGCCCCTGGCCCTGACTGCAAAAAATCCTTATATCGAAGGATGGACCCCACACCGAAGTTGTCCCCATCTCAAACTTGTGCTGCCCTGATAGACCCAAGGGAGCCCTACAAACTGACATCAGAAACCTGGACTGCTGAGTTTTCTTTCCCAGGGAAAATGGAAAAAGGATGTGCCCGGGTGCCCCTGGCGCTGGGCCCCTGGCCCTGACTGCAAGAAATCCTTATATCGAAGGATGGAGCCCACACCGAAGTTGTCCCCACCTCAAACTTGTGCTGCCCTGATAGACCCAAGGGAGATCTACAAACTGACATCAGGAACCTGGACTGCTGAGTTTTCTTTCCCAGGGAAAATGGATAAAGGATGTGCCCAGGGGCCCCTGGCCCTGACTGCAAAAAATCCTTATATCGAAGGATGCAACCCAGACCGAAGTTGTCCCCACCTCAAACTTGTGCTGCCCTGATAGACCCAAGGGAGCCCTACAAGCTGACATCAGGAACCTGGACTGCTGAGTTTTCTTTCCCAGGGAAAATGGAAAAAGGATGTGCCCTGGGGCCCCTGGCCCTGGGCTGGGCCTCACTGAAAAAAATCCTTATATCGAAGTATGGAGCCCACACCAAAGTTGTCCCCACCTCAAACTTGTGCTGCCCTGATAGACCCAAGGGAGCTCTACAAACTGACATCAGGAACCTGGACTGCTGAGTTTTTTTTCACAGGGAAAATGGATAAAGGATGTGCACAGGGGCCCCTGGCACTGGACCGGGACCTCACTATAAGAAATCCATATATCAAAGGATGGACCCCACACCGAAGTTGTCCCCACCTCAAACTTGTGCTGCCCTGATAGACCCAAGGGAGCCCTACAAACTGACATCAGGAACCTGGACTGCTGAGTTTTCTTTCCCAGGGAAAATGGAAAAAGGATGTGCCCAGGCGCCCCTGGCCCTGACTGCAAAAAATCCTTATATCGAAGGATGGACCCCACACCGAAGTTGTCCCCACCTCAAACTTGTGCTGCCCTGATAGACCCAAGGGAGCCCTACAAACTGACATCAGGAACCTGGACTGCTGAGTTTTCTTTCCCAGGGAAAATGGAAAAAGGATGTGACCGGGGGCCCCTGGCCCTGACTGCAAAAAATCCTTATATCGAAGGATGGACCCCACACCGAAGTTGTCCCCATCTCAAACTTGTGCTGCCCTGATAGACCCAAGGGAGCCCTACAAACTGACATCAGAAACCTGGACTGCTGAGTTTTCTTTCCCAGGGAAAATGGAAAAAGGATGTGCCCGGGTGCCCCTGGCGCTGGGCCCCTGGCCCTGACTGCAAAAAATCCTTATATCGAAGGATGGAGCCCACACCGAAGTTGTCCCCACCTCAAACTTGTGCTGCCCTGATAGACCCAAGGGAGATCTACAAACTGACATCAGGAACCTGGACTGCTGAGTTTTCTTTCCCAGGGAAAATGGATAAAGGATGTGCCCAGGGGCCCCTGGCCCTGACTGCAAAAAATCCTTATATCGAAGGATGCAACCCAGACCGAAGTTGTCCCCACCTCAAACTTGTGCTGCCCTGATAGACCCAAGGGAGCCCTACAAGCTGACATCAGGAACCTGGACTGCTGAGTTTTCTTTCCCAGGGAAAATGGAAAAAGGATGTGCCCTGGGGCCCCTGGCCCTGGGCTGGGCCTCACTGAAAAAAATCCTTATATCGAAGTATGGAGCCCACACCAAAGTTGTCCCCACCTCAAACTTGTGCTGCCCTGATAGACCCAAGGGAGCTCTACAAACTGACATCAGGAACCTGGACTGCTGAGTTTTTTTTCACAGGGAAAATGGATAAAGGATGTGCCCAGGGGCCCCTGGCCCTGACTGCAAAAAATCCTTATATCGAAGGATGGACCCCACACCGAAGTTGTCCCCACCTCAAACTTGTGCTGCCCTGATACACCCAAGGGAGCCCTACAAACTGACATCAGGAACCTGGACTGCTGAGAATTTTTTCCCAGGGAAAATGGAAAAAGGATGTGCCCAGAGGCCCGTGGTCCTTGGCAGGGACCTCACTACAAGAAATCCTTATATCGAAGGATGGACCCCACACCGAAGTTGTCCCCACCTCAAACTTGTGCTGCCCTGATAGACCCAAGGGAGCCCTACAAACTGACATCAGGAACCTGGACTGCTGAGTTTTCTTTCCCAGGGAAAATGGAAAAAGGATGTGCCCAGGGGCCCCTGGCCCTGACTGCAAAAAATCCTTATATCGAAGGATGCAACCCAGACCGAAGTTGTCCCCACCTCAAACTTGTGCTGCCCTGATAGACCCAAGGGAGCCCTACAAGCTGACATCAGGAACCTGGACTGCTGAGTTTTCTTTCCCAGGGAAAATGGCCAAAGGATGTGCCCTGGGGCCCCTGGCCCTGGGCTGGGCCTCACTGAAAAAAATCCTTATATCGAAGGATGGAGCCCACACCAAAGTTGTCCCCACCTCAAACTTGTGCTGCCCTGATAGACCCAAGGGAGCTCTACAAACTGACATCAGGAACCTGGACTGCTGAGTTTTCTTTCCCAGGGAAAATGGAAAAAGGATGTGCCCAGGGGCCCCTGGCCCTGGGCCCCTGGCCCTGACTGCAAAAAATCCTTATATCGAAGGATGGACCCCACACCGAAGTTGTCCCCACCTCAAACTTGTGCTGCCCTGATAGACCCAAGGGAGCCCTACAAACTGACATCAGGAACCTGGACTGCTGAGTTTTCTTTCCCAGGGAAAATGGAAAAAGGATGTGCCCAGGGGCCCCTGGCCCTGACTGCAAAAAATCTTTGTATCGAAGGATGCACCCCACACCGAAGTTGTACCCACCTCAAACTTGTGCTGCCCTGATACACCCAAGGAAGCCCTACAAACTGACATCAGGAACCTGGACTGCTGAGTTTTCTTTCCCAGGGAAAATGGAAAAAGGATGTGCACAGGGGCCCCTGGCCCTGGGCTGGGACCTCACAACAAGAAATCCTTATATCGAAGGATGGACCCCACACCGAAGTTGTCCCCACCTCAAACTTGTGCTGCCCTGATACACCCAAGGGAGCCCTAAAAACTGACATCAGGAACCTGGACTGCTGAGTTTTCTTTCCCAGGGAAAATGGCCAAAGGATGTGCCCAGGGGCCCCAGGGCCTAAGTAGGGGCCTCACTGCAAAAAATCCTTATAACGAAGGATGGACCCCACACCGAAGTTGTCCCCACCTCAAACTTGTGCTGCCCTGATACACCCAAGGGAGCCCTACAAACTGACATCAGGAACCTGGACTGCTGAGTTTTCTTTCCCAGGGAAAATGGAAAAAGGATGTGCCCAGGGGCCCCTGGCCCTGGGCAGGGTCCTCACTGCAAAAAATCTTTATATCGAAGGATGGACCCCACACCGAAGTTGTCCCCACCTCAAACTTGTGCTGCCCTGATAGACCCAAGGGAGCCCTACAAACTGACATCAGGAACCTGGACTGCTGAGTTTTCTTTCCCAGGGAAAATGGAAAAAGGATGTGCCCAGGGGCCCCTGGCCCTGACTGCAAAAAATCCTTATATCGAAGGATGGACCCTACACCGAAGTTGTCCCCACCTCAAACTTGTGCTGCCCTGATACACCCAAGGGAGCCCTACAAACTGACATCAGGAACCTGGACTGCTGAGTTTTCTTTCCCAGGGAAAATGGAAAAAGGATGTGCCCAGGGGCCCCTGGCCCTGACTGCAAAAAATCTTTGTATCGAAGGATGCACCCCACACCGAAGTTGTACCCACCTCAAACTTGTGCTGCCCTGATACACCCAAGGAAGCCCTACAAACTGACATCAGGAACCTGGACTGCTGAGTTTTCTTTCCCAGGGAAAATGGAAAAAGGATGTGCCCAGGGGCCCCTGGCCCTGGGCAGGGTCCTCACTGCAAAAAATCTTTATATCGAAGGATGGACCCCACACCGAAGTTGTCCCCACCTCAAACTTGTGCTGCCCTGATAGACCCAAGGGAGCCCTACAAACTGACATCAGGAACCTGGACTGCTGAGTTTTCTTTCCCAGGGAAAATGGAAAAAGGATGTGCCCAGGGGCCCCTGGCCCTGACTGCAAAAAATCCTTATATCGAAGGATGGACCCTACACCGAAGTTGTCCCCACCTCAAACTTGTGCTGCCCTGATAGACCCAAGGGAGCCCTACAAACTGACATCAGGAACCTGGACTGCTGAGTTTTCTTTCCCAGGGAAAATGGAAAAAGGATGTGCCCAGGGGCCCCTGGCCCTGACTGCAAAAAATCTTTGTATCGAAGGATGCACCCCACACCGAAGTTGTACCCACCTCAAACTTGTGCTGCCCTGATACACCCAAGGAAGCCCTACAAACTGACATCAGGAACCTGGACTGCTGAGTTTTCTTTCCCAGGGAAAATGGAAAAAGGATGTGCACAGGGGCCCCTGGCCCTGACTGCAAAAATTCCTTATATCAAAGGATGGACCCCACACCGAAGTTGTCCCCACCTCAAACTTGTGCTGCCCTGATACACCCAAGGGAGCCCTACAAACTGACATCAGGAACCTGGACTGCTGAGTTTTCTTTCCCAGGGAAAATGAAAAAGGATGTGCCCAGCGGCCCCTGGCCCTGGGCTGGGCCTCACTGCAAAAAATCCTTATATCAAAGGATGGACCCCACACCGAAGTTGACCCCATCTCAAACTTGTGCTGCCCTGATAGACCCAAGGGAGCCCTACAAACTGACATCAGGAACCGGGACTGCTGAGTTTTCTTTCCCAGGGAAAATGGCCAAAGGATGTGCCCAGGGGGCCCCTGGCCCTGACTGCAAAGAATCCTTATATCGAAGGATGGACCCCACACCGAAGTTGTCCCCACCTCAAACTTGTGCTGCCCTGATACACCCAAGGGAGCCCTACAAACTGACATCAGGAACCTGGACTGCTGAGTTTTCTGTCCCAGGGAAAATGATAAAAGGGTGTGCCCAGGGGCCCCTGGCTATGATTGCAAAAAATCCTTATATCGAAGGATGGACCCCACACCAAAGTTGTCCCCACCTCAAACTTGTGCTGCCCTGATAGACCCAAGGGAGCCCTACAAACTGACATCAGGAACCTGGACTGCTGAGTTTTCTTTCCCAGGGAAAATGGAAAAAGGATGTGCCCAGCGGCCCCTGGCCCTTGGCAGGAACCTCACAACAAGAAATCCGTATATCGAAGGATGGACCCCAAACCGAAGTTGTCCCCACCTCAAACTTGTGCTTCCCTGATACACCCAAGGGAGCCCTACAAACTGACATCAGGAACCTGGACTGCTGAGTTTTCTTTCCCAGGGAAAATGGCCAAACGATGTGCCCAGGGGCCCCAGGGCCTAAGTAGGGGCCTCACTGCAAAAAATCCTTATAACGAAGGATGGACCCCACACCGAAGTTGTCCCCACCTCAAACTTGTGCTGCCCTGATACACCCAAGGGAGCCCTACAAACTGACATCAGGAACCTGGACTGCTGAGTTTTCTTTCCCAGGGAAAATGGAAAAAGGATGTGCCCAGGGGCCCCTGGCCCTGGGCAGGGTCCTCACTGCAAAAAATCTTTATATCGAAGGATGGACCCCACACCGAAGTTGTCCCCACCTCAAACTTGTGCTGCCCTGATAGACCCAAGGGAGCTCTACAAACTGACATCAGGGACCTGGACTGCTGAGTTTTCTTTCCCAGGGAAAATGGAAAAAGGATGTGCCCAGGGGCCCCTGGCCCTGACTGCAAAAAATCCTTATATCGAAGGATGGACCCTACACCGAAGTTGTCCCCACCTCAAACTTGTGCTGCCCTGATAGACCCAAGGGAGCCCTACAAACTGACATCAGGAACCTGGACTGCTGAGTTTTCCTTCCCAGGGAAAATGGAAAAAGGATGTGCACAGGGGCCCCTGGCCCTGGGCTGGGACCTGACTGCAAAGAATCCTTATATCGAAGGATGGACCCCACACCGAAGTTGTCCCCACCTCAAACTTGTGCTGCCCTGATAGACCCAAGGGAGCCCTACAAACTGACATCAGGAACCTGGACTGCTGAGTTTTCTTTCCCAGGGAAAATGGAAAAAGGTTGTGCCCAGGGGCCCCTGGCCCTGACTGCAAAAAATCTTTGTATCGAAGGATGCACCCCACACCGAAGTTGTACCCACCTCAAACTTGTGCTGCCCTGATACACCCATGGAAGCCCTACAAACTGACATCAGGAACCTGGACTGCTGAGTTTTCTTTCCCAGGGAAAATGGAAAAAGGATGTGCACAGGGGCCCCTGGCACTGGACCGGGACCTCACTACAAGAAATCCATATATCAAAGGATGGACCCCACACCGAAGTTGTCCCCACCTCAAACTTGTGCTGCCCTGATAGACCCAAGGGAGCCCTACAAACTGACATCAGGAACCTGGACTGCTGAGTTTTCTTTCCCAGGGAAAATGGAAAAAGGATGTGCCCAGGCGCCCCTGGCCCTGACTGCAAAAAATCCTTATATCGAAGGATGGACCCCACACCGAAGTTGTCCCCACCTCAAACTTGTGCTGCCCTGATAGACCCAAGGGAGCCCTACAAACTGACATCAGGAACCTGGACTGCTGAGTTTTCTTTCCCAGGGAAAATGGAAAAAGGATGTGACCGGGGGCCCCTGGCCCTGACTGCAAAAAATCCTTATATCGAAGGATGGACCCCACACCGAAGTTGTCCCCATCTCAAACTTGTGCTGCCCTGATAGACCCAAGGGAGCCCTACAAACTGACATCAGAAACCTGGACTGCTGAGTTTTCTTTCCCAGGGAAAATGGAAAAAGGATGTGCCCGGGTGCCCCTGGCGCTGGGCCCCTGACCCTGACTGCAAAAAATCCTTATATCGAAGGATGGAGCCCACACCGAAGTTGTCCCCACCTCAAACTTGTGCTGCCCTGATAGACCCAAGGGAGATCTACAAACTGACATCAGGAACCTGGACTGCTGAGTTTTCTTTCCCAGGGAAAATGGATAAAGGATGTGCCCAGGGGACCCTGGCCCTGACTGCAAAAAATCCTTATATCGAAGGATGCAACCCAGACCGAAGTTGTCCCCACCTCAAACTTGTGCTGCCCTGATAGACCCAAGGGAGCCCTACAAGCTGACATCAGGAACCTGGACTGCTGAGTTTTCTTTCCCAGGGAAAATGGAAAAAGGATGTGCCCTGGGGCCCCTGGCCCTGGGCTGGGCCTCACTGAAAAAAATCCTTATATCGAAGTATGGAGCCCACACCAAAGTTGTCCCCACCTCAAACTTGTGCTGCCCTGATAGACCCAAGGGAGCTCTACAAACTGACATCAGGAACCTGGACTGCTGAGTTTTTTTACACAGGGAAAATGGATAAAGGATGTGCCCAGGGGCCCCTGGCCCTGACTGCAAAAAATCCTTATATCGAAGGATGGACCCCACACCGAAGTTGTCCCCACCTCAAACTTGTGCTGCCCTGATACACCCAAGGGAGCCCTACAAACTGACATCAGGAACCTGGACTGTTGAGATTTTTTTCCCAGGGAAAATGGAAAAAGGATGTGCCCAGCGGCCCGTGGTCCTTGGCAGGGACCTCACTACAAGAAATCCTTATATCGAAGGATGGACCCCACACCGAAGTTGTCCCCACCTCAAACTTGTGCTGCCCTGATAGACCCAAGGGAGCCCTACAAACTGACATCAGGAACCTGGACTGCTGAGTTTTCTTTCCCAGGGAAAATGGAAAAAGGATGTGCCCAGGGGCCCCTGGGCCTGAGTAGGGGCCTCTCTGCAAAAAATCCTTATAACGAAGGATGGAGCCCACACCGAAGTTGTCCCCACCTCAAACTTCTGCTGCCCTGATAGACACAAGGGAGCCCTACAAACTGAGATCAGGAACCTGGACTGCTGAGTTTTCTTTCCCAGGGAAAATGGAAAAAGGATGTGCCCAGGGGCCCCTGGCCCTGACTGCAAAAAATCCTTATATCGAAGGATGGACCCCACACCGAAGTTGTCCCCACCTCAAACTTGTGCTGCCCTGATAGACCCAAGGGAGCCCTACAAACTGACATCAGGAACCTGGACTGCTGAGTTTTCTTTCCCAGGGAAAATGGAAAAAGATGTGCCCAGGGGCCCCTGGCCCTGACTGCAAAAAATCCTTATATCGAAGGATGCAACCCAGACCGAAGTTGTCCCCACCTCAAACTTGTGCTGCCCTGATAGACCCAAGGGAGCCCTACAAGCTGACATCAGGAACCTGGACTGCTGAGTTTTCTTTCCCAGGGAAAATGGCCAAAGGATGTGCCCTGGGGCCCCTGGCCCTGGGCTGGGCCTCACTGAAAAAAATCCTTATATCGAAGGATGGAGCCCACACCAAAGTTGTCCCCACCTCAAACTTGTGCTGCCCTGATAGACCCAAGGGAGCTCTACAAACTGACATCAGGAACCTGGACTGCTGAGTTTTCTTTCCCAGGGAAAATGGAAAAAGGATGTGCCCAGGGGCCCCTGGCCCTGGGCCCCTGGCCCTGACTGCAAAAAATCCTTATATCGAAGGATGGACCCCACACCGAAGTTGTCCCCACCTCAAACTTGTGCTGCCCTGATAGACCCAAGGGAGCCCTACAAACTGACATCAGGAACCTGGACTGCTGAGTTTTCTTTCCCAGGGAAAATGGAAAAAGGATGTGCCCAGGGGCCCCTGGCCCTGACTGCAAAAAATCTTTGTATCGAAGGATGCACCCCACACCGAAGTTGTACCCACCTCAAACTTGTGCTGCCCTGATACACCCAAGGAAGCCCTACAAACTGACATCAGGAACCTGGACTGCTGAGTTTTCTTTCCCAGGGAAAATGGAAAAAGGATGTGCACAGGGGCCCCTGGCCCTGGGCTGGGACCTCACAACAAGAAATCCTTATATCGAAGGATGGACCCCACACCGAAGTTGTCCCCACCTCAAACTTGTGCTGCCCTGATACACCCAAGGGAGCCCTAAAAACTGACATCAGGAACCTGGACTGCTGAGTTTTCTTTCCCAGGGAAAATGGCCAAAGGATGTGCCCAGGGGCCCCAGGGCCTAAGTAGGGGCCTCACTGCAAAAAATCCTTATAACGAAGGATGGACCCCACACCGAAGTTGTCCCCACCTCAAACTTGTGCTGCCCTGATACACCCAAGGGAGCCCTACAAACTGACATCAGGAACCTGGACTGCTGAGTTTTCTTTCCCAGGGAAAATGGAAAAAGGATGTGCCCAGGGGCCCCTGGCCCTGGGCAGGGTCCTCACTGCAAAAAATCTTTATATCGAAGGATGGACCCCACACCGAAGTTGTCCCCACCTCAAACTTGTGCTGCCCTGATAGACCCAAGGGAGCCCTACAAACTGACATCAGGAACCTGGACTGCTGAGTTTTCTTTCCCAGGGAAAATGGAAAAAGGATGTGCCCAGGGGCCCCTGGCCCTGACTGCAAAAAATCCTTATATCGAAGGATGGACCCTACACCGAAGTTGTCCCCACCTCAAACTTGTGCTGCCCTGATAGACCCAAGGGAGCCCTACAAACTGACATCAGGAACCTGGACTGCTGAGTTTTCTTTCCCAGGGAAAATGGAAAAAGGATGTGCCCAGGGGCCCCTGGCCCTGACTGCAAAAAATCTTTGTATCGAAGGATGGACCCCACACCGAAGTTGTACCCACCTCAAACTTGTGCTGCCCTGATACACCCAAGGAAGCCCTACAAACTGACATCAGGAACCTGGACTGCTGAGTTTTCTTTCCCAGGGAAAATGGAAAAAGGATGTGCCCAGGGGCCCCTGGCCCTGGGCAGGGTCCTCACTGCAAAAAGTCTTTATATCGAAGGATGGACCCCACACCGAAGTTGTCCCCACCTCAAACTTGTGCTGCCCTGATAGACCCAAGGGAGCCCTACAAACTGACATCAGGAACCTGGACTGCTGAGTTTTCTTTCCCAGGGAAAATGGAAAAAGGATGTGCCCAGGGGCCCCTGGCCCTGACTGCAAAAAATCCTTATATCGAAGGATGGACCCTACACCGAAGTTGTCCCCACCTCAAACTTGTGCTGCCCTGATAGACCCAAGGGAGCCCTACAAACTGACATCAGGAACCTGGACTGCTGAGTTTTCTTTCCCAGGGAAAATGGAAAAAGGATGTGCCCAGGGGCCCCTGGCCCTGACTGCAAAAAATCTTTGTATCGAAGGATGCACCCCACTCCGAAGTTGTACCCACCTCAAACTTGTGCTGCCCTGATACACCCAAGGAAGCCCTACAAACTGACATCAGGAACCTGGACTGCTGAGTTTTCTTTCCCAGGGAAAATGGAAAAAGGATGTGCACAGGGGCCCCTGGCCCTGACTGCAAAAAATCCTTATATCAAAGGATGGACCCCACACCGAAGTTGTCCCCACCTCAAACTTGTGCTGCCCTGATACACCCAAGGGAGCCCTACAAACTGACATCAGGAACCTGGACTGCTGAGTTTTCTTTCCCAGGGAAAATGAAAAAGGATGCGCCCAGCGGCCCCTGGCCCTGGGCTGGGCCTCACTGCAAAAAATCCTTATATCAAAGGATGGACCCCACACCGAAGTTGACCCCATCTCAAACTTGTGCTGCCCTGATAGACCCAAGGGAGCCCTACAAACTGACATCAGGAACCGGGACTGCTGAGTTTTCTTTCCCAGGGAAAATGGCCAAAGGATGTGCCCAGGGGGCCCCTGGCCCTGACTGCAAAGAATCCTTATATCGAAGGATGGACCCCACACCGAAGTTGTCCCCACCTCAAACTTGTGCTGCCCTGATACACCCAAGGGAGCCCTACAAACTGACATCAGGAACCTGGACTGCTGAGTTTTCTGTCCCAGGGAAAATGATAAAAGGGTGTGCCCAGGGGCCCCTGGCTATGATTGCAAAAAATCCTTATATCGAAGGATGGACCCCACACCAAAGTTGTCCCCACCTCAAACTTGTGCTGCCCTGATAGACCCAAGGGAGCCCTACAAACTGACATCAGGAACCTGGACTGCTGAATTTTCTTTCCCAGGGAAAATGGAAAAAGGATGTGCCCAGCGGCCCCTGGCCCTTGGCAGGAACCTCACAACAAGAAATCCGTATATCGAAGGATGGACCCCAAACCGAAGTTGTCCCCACCTCAAACTTGTGCTTCCCTGATACACCCAAGGGAGCCCTAAAAACTGACATCAGGAACCTGGACTGCTGAGTTTTCTTTCCCAGGGAAAATGGCCAAAGGATGTGCCCAGGGGCCCCAGGGCCTAAGTAGGGGCCTCACTGCAAAAAATCCTTATAACGAAGGATGGACCCCACACCGAAGTTGTCCCCACCTCAAACTTGTGCTGCCCTGATACACCCAAGGGAGCCCTACAAACTGACATCAGGAACCTGGACTGCTGAGTTTTCTTTCCCAGGGAAAATGGAAAAAGGATGTGCACAGGGGCCCCTGGCCCTGGGCAGGGTCCTCACTGCAAAAAATCTTTATATCGAAGGATGGACCCCACACCGAAGTTGTCCCCACCTCAAACTTGTGCTGCCCTGATAGACCCAAGGGAGCTCTACAAACTGACATCAGGGACCTGGACTGCTGAGTTTTCTTTCCCAGGGAAAATGGAAAAAGGATGTGCCCAGGGGCCCCTGGCCCTGACTGCAAAAAATCCTTATATCGAAGGATGGACCCTACACCGAAGTTGTCCCCACCTCAAACTTGTGCTGCCCTGATAGACCCAAGGGAGCCCTACAAACTGACATCAGGAACCTGGACTGCTGAGTTTTCTTTCCCAGGGAAAATGGAAAAAGGATGTGCCCAGGGGCCCCTGGCCCTGACTGCAAAAAATCTTTGTATCGAAGGATGCACCCCACACCGAAGTTGTCCCCACCTCAAACTTGTGCTGCCCTGATACACCCAAGGGAGCCCTACAAACTGACATCAGGAACCTGGACTGCTGAGTTTTCTTTCCCAGGGAAAATGAAAAAGGATGTGCCCAGCGGCCCCTGGCCCTGGGCTGGGCCTCACTGCAAAAAATCCTTATATCAAAGGATGGACCCCACACCGAAGTTGACCCCATCTCAAACTTGTGCTGCCCTGATAGACCCAAGGGAGCCCTACAAACTGACATCAGGAACCGGGACTGCTGAGTTTTCTTTCCCAGGGAAAATGGCCAAAGGATGTGCCCAGGGGGCCCCTGGCCCTGACTGCAAAGAATCCTTATATCGAAGGATGGACCCCACACCGAAGTTGTCCCCACCTCAAACTTGTGCTGCCCTGATACACCCAAGGGAGCCCTACAAACTGACATCAGGAACCTGGACTGCTGAGTTTTCTTTCCCAGGGAAAATGATAAAAGGGTGTGCCCAGGGGCCCCTGGCTATGATTGCAAAAAATCCTTATATCGAAGGATGGACCCCACACCAAAGTTGTCCCCACCTCAAACTTGTGCTGCCCTGATAGACCCAAGGGAGCCCTACAAACTGACATCAGGAACCTGGACTGCTGAGTTTTCTTTCCCAGGGAAAATGGAAAAAGGATGTGCCCAGCGGCCCCTGGCCCTTGGCAGGAACCTCACAACAAGAAATCCGTATATCGAAGGATGGACCCCAAACCGAAGTTGTCCCCACCTCAAACTTGTGCTTCCCTGATACACCCAAGGGAGCCCTACAAACTGACATCAGGAACCTGGACTGCTGAGTTTTCTTTCCCAGGGAAAATGGCCAAAGGATGTGCCCAGGGGCCCCAGGGCCTAAGTAGGGGCCTCACTGCAAAAAATCCTTATAACGAAGGATGGACCCCACACCGAAGTTGTCCCCACCTCAAACTTGTGCTGCCCTGATACACCCAAGGGAGCCCTACAAACTGACATCAGGAACCTGGACTGCTGAGTTTTCTTTCCCAGGGAAAATGGAAAAAGGATGTGCCCAGGGGCCCCTGGCCCTGGGCAGGGTCCTCACTGCAAAAAATCTTTATATCGAAGGATGGACCCCACACCGAAGTTGTCCCCACCTCAAACTTGTGCTGCCCTGATAGACCCAAGGGAGCTCTACAAACTGACATCAGGGACCTGGACTGCTGAGTTTTCTTTCCCAGGGAAAATGGAAAAAGGATGTGCCCAGGGGCCCCTGGCCCTGACTGCAAAAAATCCTTATATCGAAGGATGGACCCTACACCGAAGTTGTCCCCACCTCAAACTTGTGCTGCCCTGATAGACCCAAGGGAGCCCTACAAACTGACATCAGGAACCTGGACTGCTGAGTTTTCCTTCCCAGGGAAAATGGAAAAATGATGTGCCCAGGGGCCCCTGGCCCTGACTGCAAAAAATCTTTGTATCGAAGGATGCACCCCACACCGAAGTTGTACCCACCTCAAACTTGTGCTGCCCTGATACACCCATGGAAGCCCTACAAACTGACATCAGGAACCTGGACTGCTGAGTTTTCTTTCCCAGGGAAAATGGAAAAAGGATGTGCACAGGGGCCCCTGGCACTGGACCGGGACCTCACTACAAGAAATCCATATATCAAAGGATGGACCCCACACCGAAGTTGTACCCACCTCAAACTTGTGCTGCCCTGATAGACCCAAGGGAGCCCTACAAACTGACATCAGGAACCTGGACTGCTGAGTTTTCTTTCCCAGGGAAAATGGAAAAAGGATGTGCCCAGGCGCCCCTGGCCCTGACTGCAAAAAATCCTTATATCGAAGGATGGACCCCACACCGAAGTTGTCCCCACCTCAAACTTGTGCTGCCCTGATAGACCCAAGGGAGCCCTACAAACTGACATCAGGAACCTGGACTGCTGAGTTTTCTTTCCCAAGGAAAATGGAAAAAGGATGTGACCGGGGGCCCCTGGCCCTGACTGCAAAAAATCCTTATATCGAAGGATGGACCCCACACCGAAGTTGTCCCCATCTCAAACTTGTGCTGCCCTGATAGACCCAAGGGAGCCCTACAAACTGACATCAGAAACCTGGACTGCTGAGTTTTCTTTCCCAGGGAAAATGGAAAAAGGATGTGCCCGGGTGCCCCTGGCGCTGGGCCCCTGGCCCTGACTGCAAAAAATCCTTATATCGAAGGATGGAGCCCACACCGAAGTTGTCCCCACCTCAAACTTGTGCTGCCCTGATAGACCCAAGGGAGATCTACAAACTGACATCAGGAACCTGGACTGCTGAGTTTTCTTTCCCAGGGAAAATGGATAAAGGATGTGCCCAGGGGCCCCTGGCCCTGACTGCAAAAAATCCTTATATCGAAGGATGCAACCCAGACCGAAGTTGTCCCCACCTCAAACTTGTGCTGCCCTGATAGACCCAAGGGAGCCCTACAAGCTGACATCAGGAACCGGGACTGCTGAGTTTTCTTTCCCAGGGAAAATGGAAAAAGGATGTGCCCTGGGGCCCCTGGCCCTGGGCTGGGCCTCACTGAAAAAAATCCTTATATCGAAGTATGGAGCCCACACCAAAGTTGTCCCCACCTCAAACTTGTGCTGCCCTGATAGACCCAAGGGAGCTCTACAAACTGACATCAGGAACCTGGACTGCTGAGTTTTTTTTCACAGGGAAAATGGATAAAGGATGTGCCCAGGGGCCCCTGGCCCTGACTGCAAAAAATCCTTATATCGAAGGATGGACCCCACACCGAAGTTGTCCCCACCTCAAACTTGTGCTGCCCTGATACACCCAAGGGAGCCCTACAAACTGACATCAGGAACCTGGACTGCTGAGTTTTTTTTCCCAGGGAAAATGGAAAAAGGATGTGCCCAGCGGCCCGTGGTCCTTGGCAGGGACCTCACTACAAGAAATCCTTATATCGAAGGATGGACCCCACACCGAAGTTGTCCCCACCTCAAACTTGTGCTGCCCTGATAGACCCAAGGGAGCCCTACAAACTGACATCAGGAACCTGGACTGCTGAGTTTTCTTTCCCAGGGAAAATGGAAAAAGGATGTGCCCAGGGGCCCCTGGGCCTGAGTAGGGGCCTCTCTGCAAAAAATCCTTATAACGAAGGATGGAGCCCACACCGAAGTTGTCCCCACCTCAAACTTGTGCTGCCCTGATAGACCCAAGGGAGCCCTACAAACTGACATCAGGAACCTGGACTGCTGAGTTTTCTTTCCCAGGGAAAATGAAAAAGGATGTGCCCAGGGACCCCTGGCCCTGACTGCAAAAAATCCTTATATCGAAGGATGGACCCCACACCGAAGTTGTCCCCACCTCAAACTTGTGCTGCCCTGATAGACCCAAGGGAGCCCTACAAACTGACATCAGGAACCTGGACTGCTGAGTTTTCTTTCCCAGGGAAAATGGAAAAAGATGTGCCCAGGGGCCCCTGGCCCTGACTGCAAAAAATCCTTATATCGAAGGATGCAACCCAGACCGAAGTTGTCCCCACCTCAAACTTGTGCTGCCCTGATAGACCCAAGGGAGCCCTACAAGCTGACATCAGGAACCTGGACTGCTGAGTTTTCTTTCCCAGGGAAAATGGCCAAAGGATGTGCCCTGGGGCCCCTGGCCCTGGGCTGGGCCTCACTGAAAAAAATCCTTATATCGAAGGATGGACCCCACACCAAAGTTGTCCCCACCTCAAACTTGTGCTGCCCTGATAGACCCAAGGGAGCTCTACAAACTGACATCAGGAACCTGGACTGCTGAGTTTTCTTTCCCAGGGAAAATGGAAAAAGGATGTGCCCAGGGGCCCCTGGCCCTGGGCCCCTGGCCCTGACTGCAAAAAATCCTTATATCGAAGGATGGACCCCACACCGAAGTTGTCCCCACCTCAAACTTGTGCTGCCCTGATAGACCCAAGGGAGCCCTACAAACTGACATCAGGAACCTGGACTGCTGAGTTTTCCTTCCCAGGGAAAATGGAAAAAGGATGTGCACAGGGGCCCCTGCCCCTGGGCTGGGACCTGACTGCAAAGAATCCTTATATCGAAGGATGGACCCCACACCGAAGTTGTCCCCACCTCAAACTTGTGCTGCCCTGATAGACCCAAGGGAGCCCTACAAACTGACATCAGGAACCTGGACTGCTGAGTTTTCTTTCCCAGGGAAAATGGAAAAAGGATGTGCCCAGGGGCCCCTGGCCCTGACTGCAAAAAATCTTTGTATCGAAGGATGCACCCCACACCGAAGTTGTACCCACCTCAAACTTGTGCTGCCCTGATACACCCAAGGAAGCCCTACAAACTGACATCAGGAACCTGGACTGCTGAGTTTTCTTTCCCAGGGAAAATGATAAAAGGGTGTGCCCAGGGGCCCCTGGCTATGATTGCAAAAAATCCTTATATCGAAGGATGGACCCCACACCGAAGTTGTCCCCACCTCAAACTTGTGCTGCCCTGATAGACCCAAGGGAGCCCTACAAACTGACATCAGGAACCTGGACTGCTGAGTTTTCCTTCCCAGGGAAAATGGAAAAAGGATGTGCACAGGGGCCCCTGGCCCTGGGCTGGGACCTCACAACAAGAAATCCTTATATCGAAGGATGGACCCCACACCGAAGTTGTCCCCACCTCAAACTTGTGCTGCCCTGATACACCCAAGGGAGCCCTACAAACTGACATCAGGAACCTGGACTGCTGAGTTTTCTTTCCCAGGGAAAATGGCCAAAGGATGTGCCCAGGGGCCCCAGGGCCTAAGTAGGGGCCTCACTGCAAAAAATCCTTATAACGAAGGATGGACCCCACACCGAAGTTGTCCCCACCTCAAACTTGTGCTGCCCTGATACACCCAAGGGAGCCCTACAAACTGACATCAGGAACCTGGACTGCTGAGTTTTCTTTCCCAGGGAAAATGGAAAAAGGATGTGCCCAGGGGCCCCTGGCCCTGACTGCAAAAAATCCTTATATCGAAGGATGGACCCTACACCGAAGTTGTCTCCACCTCAAACTTGTGCTGCCCTGATAGACCCAAGGGAGCCCTACAAACTGACATCAGGAACCTGGACTGCTGAGTTTTCTTTCCCAGGGAAAATGGAAAAAGGATGTGCCCAGGGGCCCCTGGCCCTGACTGCAAAAAATCTTTGTATCGAAGGATGCACCCCACACCGAAGTTGTACCCACCTCAAACTTGTGCTGCCCTGATACACCCAAGGAAGCCCTACAAACTGACATCAGGAACCTGGACTGCTGAGTTTTCTTTCCCAGGGAAAATGGAAAAAGGATGTGCCCAGGGGCCCCTGGCCGTGACTGCAAAAAATCCTTATATCAAAGGATGGACCCCACACCAAAGTTGTCCCCACCTCAAACTTGTGCTGCCCTGATACACCCAAGGGAGCCCTACAAACTGACATCAGGAACCTGGACTGCTGAGTTTTCTTTCCCAGGGAAAATGAAAAAGGATGTGCCCAGCGGCCCCTGGCCCTGGGCTGGGCCTCACTGCAAAAAATCCTTATATCAAAGGATGGACCCCACACCGAAGTTGACCCCATCTCAAACTTGTGCTGCCCTGATAGACCCAAGGGAGCCCTACAAACTGACATCAGGAACCGGGACTGCTGAGTTTTCTTTCCCAGGGAAAATGGCCAAAGGATGTGCCCAGGGGGCCCCTGGCCCTGACTGCAAAGAATCCTTATATCGAAGGATGGACCCCACACCGAAGTTGTCCCCACCTCAAACTTGTGCTGCCCTGATACACCCAAGGGAGCCCTACAAACTGACATCAGGAACCTGGACTGCTGAGTTTTCTTTCCCAGGGAAAATGATAAAAGGGTGTGCCCAGGGGCCCCTGGCTATGATTGCAAAAAATCCTTATATCGAAGGATGGAGCCCACACCGAAGTTGTCCCCACCTCAAACTTGTGCTGCCCTGATAGACCCAAGGGAGCCCTACAAACTGACATCAGGAACCTGGACTGCTGAGTTTTCTTTCCCAGGGAAAATGGAAAAAGGATGTGCCCAGCGGCCCCTGGCCCTTGGCAGGAACCTCACAACAAGAAATCCGTATATCGAAGGATGGACCCCAAACCGAAGTTGTCCCCACCTCAAACTTGTGCTGCCCTGATAGACCCAAGGGAGCTCTACAAACTGACATCAGGAACCTGGACTGCTGAGTTTTCTTTCCCAGGGAAAATGGAAAAAGGATGTGCCCAGGGGCCCCAGGGCCTAAGTAGGGGCCTCACTGCAAAAAATCCTTATAACGAAGGATGGACCCTACACCGAAGTTGTCCCCACCTCAAACTTGTGCTGCCCTGATACACCCAAGGGAGCCCTACAAACTGACATCAGGAACCTGGACTGCTGAGTTTTCTTTCCCAGGGAAAATGGAAAAAGGATGTGCCCAGGGGCCCCTGGCCCTGGGCAGGGTCCTCACTGCAAAAAATCTTTATATCGAAGGATGGACCCCACACCGAAGTTGTCCCCACCTCAAACATGTGCTGCCCTGATACACCCAAGGGAGATCTACAAACTGACATCAGGAACCTGGACTGCTGAGTTTTCTTTCCCAGGGAAAATGGAAAAAGGATGTGCCCAGGGGCCCCTGGCCCTGACTGCAAAAAATCCTTATATCGAAGGATGGACCCCACACCGAAGTTGTCCCCACCTCAAACTTGTGCTGCCCTGATACACCCAAGGGAGCCCTACAAACTGACATCAGGAACCTGGACTGCTGAGTTTTCTTTCCCAGGGAAAATGGCCAAAGGATGTGCCCAGGGGCCCCAGGGCCTAAGTAGGGGCCTCACTGCAAAAAATCCTTATAACGAAGGATGGACCCCACACCGAAGTTGTCCCCACCTCAAACTTGTGCTGCCCTGATAGACCCAAGGGAGATCTACAAACTGACATCAGGAACCTGGACTGCTGAGTTTTCTTTCCCAGGGAAAATGGAAAAAGGATGTGCCCAGGGGCCCCTGGCCCTGACTGCAAAAAATCCTTATATCGATGGATGGACCCCACACCGAAGTTGTCCCCACCTCAAACTTGTGCTGCCCTGATAGACCCAAGGGAGCCCTACAAACTGACATCAGGAACCTGGACTGCTGAGTTTTCTTTCCCAGGGAAAATGGAAAAAGGATGTGACCGGGGGCCCCTGGCACTGACTGCAAAGAATCCTTATATCGAAGGATGGACCCCACACCGAAGTTGTCCCCATCTCAAACTTGTGCTGCCCTTATAGACCCAAGGGAGCCCTACAAACTGACATCAGAAACCTGGACTGCTGAGTTTTCTTTCCCAGGGAAAATGGAAAAAGGATGTGCCCGGGTGCCCCTGGCGCTGGGCCCCTGGCCCTGACTGCAAAAAACCCTTATATCGAAGGATGGAGCCCACACCGAAGTTGTCCCCACCTCAAACTTGTGCTGCCCTGATAGACCCAAGGGAGATCTACAAACTGACATCAGGAACCTGGACTGCTGAGTTTTCTTTCCCAGGGAAAATGGATAAAGGATGTGCCCAGGGGCCCCTGGCCCTGACTGCAAAAAATCCTTATATCGAAGGATGCAACCCAGACCAAAGTTGTCCCCACCTCAAACTTGTGCTGCCCTGATAGACCCAAGGGAGCCCTACAAGCTGACATCAGGAACCTGGACTGCTGAGTTTTCTTTCCCAGGGAAAATGGAAAAAGGATGTGCCCTGGGGCCCCTGGCCCTGGGCTGGGCCTCACTGAAAAAAATCCTTATATCGAAGTATGGAGCCCACACCAAAGTTGTCCCCACCTCAAACTTGTGCTGCCCTGATAGACCCAAGGGAGCTCTACAAACTGACATCAGGAACCTGGACTGCTGAGTTTTTTTTTCCCAGGGAAAATGGATAAAGGATGTGCCCAGGGGCCCCTGGCCCTGACTGCAAAAAATCCTTATATCGAAGGATGGACCCCACACCGAAGTTGTCCCCACCTCAAACTTGTGCTGCCCTGATACACCCAAGGGAGCCCTACAAACTGACATCAGGAACCTGGACTGCTGAGTTTTCTTTCCCAGGGAAAATGGAAAAAGGATGTGCCCAGGGGCCCCTGGCCCTGACTGCAAAAAATCCTTATATCGAAGGATGGACCCCACACCGAAGTTGTCCCCACCTCAAACTTGTGCTGCCCTGATAGACCCAAGGGAGCCCTACAAACTGACATCAGGAACCTGGACTGCTGAGTTTTCTTTCCCAGGGAAAATGAAAAAGGATGTGCCCAGGGACCCCTGGCCCTGACTGCAAAAAATCCTTATATCGAAGGATGGACCCCACACCGAAGTTGTCCCCACCTCAAACTTGTGCTGCCCTGATAGACCCAAGGGAGCTCTACAAACTGACATCAGGAACCTGGACTGCTGAGTTTTCTTTCCCAGGGAAAATGGAAAAAGGATGTGCCCAGGGGCCCCTGGCCCTGGGCCCCTGGCCCTGACTCCAAAAAATCCTTATATCGAAGGATGGACCCCACACCGAAGTTGTCCCCACCTCAAACTTGTGCTGCCCTGATAGACCCAAGGGAGCCCTACAAACTGACATCAGGAACCTGGACTGCTGAGTTTTCTTTCCCAGGGAAAATGGAAAAAGGATGTGCCCAGGGGCCCGTGGCCCTGGACAGGGACCTCACTGCAAAATAACCTTATATCGAAGGATGGAGCCCACACCGAAGTTGTCCCCACCTCAAACATGTGCAGCTCTGATAGACCCAAGGGAGCCCTACAAACTGACATCAGGAACCTGGACTGCTGAGTTTTCTTTCCCAGGGAAAATGGAAAAAGGATGTGCCCAGGGGCCCCTGGCCCTGGGCTGGGCCTCACTGAAAAAAATCCTTATATCGAAGGATGGAGCCCACACCGAAGTTGTCCCCATCTCAAACTTGTGCTGCCCTGATAGACCCAAGGGAGCTCTACAAACTGACATCAGGAACCTGGACTGCTGAGTTTTCTTTCCCAGGGAAAATGGAAAAAGGATGTGCCCAGGGGCCCCTGGCCCTGACTGCAAAAAATCCTTATATCGAAGGATGGACCCCACACCGAAGTTGTCCCCACCTCAAACTTGTGCTGCCCTGATACACCCAAGGGAGCCCTACAAACTGACATCAGGAACCTGGACTGCTGAGTTTTCTTTCCCAGGGAAAATGGCCAAAGGATGTGCCCAGGGGCCCCAGGGCCTAAGTAGGGGCCTCACTGCAAAAAATCCTTATAACGAAGGATGGACCCCACACCGAAGTTGTCCCCACCTCAAACTTGTGCTGCCCTGATACACCCAAGGGAGCCCTACAAACTGACATCAGGAACCTGGACTGCTGAGTTTTCTTTCCCAGGGAAAATGGAAAAAGGATGTGCACAGGGGCCCCTGGCCCTGACTGCAAAGAATCCTTATATCGAAGGATGGACCCCACACCAAAGTTGTCCCCACCTCAAACTCGTGCTGCCCTGATAGACCCAAGGGAGCCCTACAAACTGACATCAGGAACCTGGACTGCTGAGTTTTCTTTCCCAGGGAAAATGGCCAAACGATGTGCCCGGGGGCCCCTGGCACTGACTGCAAAGAATCCTTATATCGAAGGATGGAGCCCAGACCGAAGTTGTCCCCACCTCAAACTTGTGCTGCCCTGATACACCCAAGGGAGCCCTACAAACTGACATCAGGAACCTGGACTGCTGAGTTTTCTTTCCCAGGGAAAATGGAAAAAGGATGTGCCCAGGGGCCCCTGGCCCTGACTGCAAAAAATCCTTATATCGAAGGATGGACCCCACACCGAAGTTGTCCCCACCTCAAACTTGTGCTGCCCTGATAGACCCAAGGGAGCCCTACAAACTGACATCAGGAACCTGGACTGCTGAGTTTTCTTTCCCAGGGAAAATGAAAAAGGATGTGCCCAGGGGCCCCTGGCCCTGAGCTGGGCCTCACTGCAAAAAATCCTTATATCAAAGGATGGACCCCACACCGAAGTTGTCCCCATCTCAAACTTGTGCTGCCCTGATAGACCCAAGGGAGCCCTACAAACTGACATCAGGAACCGGGACTGCTGAGTTTTCTTTCCCAGGGAAAATGGCCAAAGGATGTGCCCAGGGGGCCCCTGGCCCTGACTGCAAAGAATCCTTATATCGAAGGATGGACCCCACACCGAAGTTGTCCCCACCTCAAACTTGTGCTGCCCTGATACACCCAAGGGAGCCCTACAAACTGACATCAGGAACCTGGACTGCTGAGTTTTCTTTCCCAGGGAAAATGATAAAAGGGTGTGCCCAGGGGCCCCTGGCTATGATTGCAAAAAATCCTTATATCGAAGGATGGACCCCACACCGAAGTTGTCCCCACCTCAAACTTGTGCTGCCCTGATAGACCCAAGGGAGCCCTACAAACTGACATCAGGAACCTGGACTGCTGAGTTTTATTTCCCAGGGAAAATGGAAAAAGGATGTGCCCAGCGGCCCCTGGCCCTTGGCAGGAACCTCACAACAAGAAATCCGTATATCGAAGGATGGACCCCACACCGAAGCTGTCACCACCTCAAACTTGTGCTGCCCTGATACACCCAAGGGAGCCCTACAAACTGACATCAGGAACCTGGACTGCTGAGTCTTCTTTCCCAGGGAAAATGGCCAAAGGATGTGCCCAGGGGCCCCTGGGCCTAAGTAGGGGCCTCACTGCAAAAAATCCTTATAACGAAGGATGGACCCCACACCGAAGTTGTCCCCACCTCAAACTTGTGCTGCCCTGATACACCCAAGGGAGCCCTACAAACTGACATCAGGAACCTGGACTGCTGAGTTTTCTTTCCCAGGGAAAATGGAAAAAGGATGTGCCCAGGGGCCCCTGGCCCTGGGCAGGGTCCTCACAGCAAAAAATCTTTATATCGAAGGATGGACCCCACACCGAATTTGTCCCCACCTCAAACTTGGGCTGCCCTGACAGACCCAAGGGAGCTCTACAAACTGACATCAGGAACCTGGACTGCTGAGTTTTCTTTCCCAGGAAAAATGGAAAAAGGATGTGCCCGGGTGCCCCTGGCCCTGGGCCCCTGGCCATGACTGCAAAATATCCTTATATCGAAGGATGGAGCCCACACCGAAGTTGTCCCCACCTCAAACATGTGGAGCTCTGATACACCCAAGGGAGCCCTACAAACTGACATCAGGAACCTGGACTGCTGAGTTTTCTTTCCCAGGGAAAATGGAAAAAGGATGTGCCCTGAGGCCCCTGGCCCTGGGCTGGGCCTCACTGAAAAAAATCCTTATATCGAAGGATGGAGCCCACACCAAAGTTGTCCCCACCTCAAACTTGTGCTGCCCTGATAGACCCAAGGGAGCTCTACAAACTGACATCAGGAACCTGGACTGCTGAGTTTTCTTTCCCAGGGAAAATGGAAAAAGGATGTGCCCAGGGGCCCCTGGCCCTGACTGCAAAGAATCCTTATATCGAAGGATGGACCCCACACCGAAGTTGTCCCCACCTCAAACTTGTGCTGCCCTGATACACCCAAGGGAGCCCTACAAACTGACATCAGGAACCTGGACTGCTGAGTTTTCTTTCCCAGGGAAAATGAAAAAGGATGTGCCCAGGGGCCCCTGGCCCTGGGCTGGGCCTCACTGCAAAAAATCCTTATATCGAAGGATGGACCCCACACCGAAGTTGTCCCCACCTCAAACTTGTGCTGCCCTGATAGACCCAAGGGAGCCCTACAAACTGACATCAGGAACCTGGACTGCTGAGTTTTCTTTCCCAGGGCAAATGGAAAAAGGATGTGCACAGGCGCCCCTGGCCCTGGGCTGGGGCCTGACTGCAAAGAATCCTTATATCGAAGGATGGACCCCACATCGAAATTGTCCCCACCTCAAACTTGTGCTGCCCTGATAGACCCAAGGGAGCCCTACAAACTGACATCAGGAACCTGGACTGCTGAGTTTTCTTTCCCAGGGAAAATGGAAAAAGGATGTGCCCAGGGGCCCCTGGCCCTGGGCCCCTGGCCCTGACTGCAAAGAATCCTTATATCGAAGGATGGACCCCACACCGAAGTTGTCCCCACCTCAAACTTGTGCTGCCCTGATAGACCCAAGGGAGCCCTACAAACTGACATCAGGAACCTGGACTGCTGAGTTTTCTTTCCCAGGGAAAATGGAAAAAGGATGTGCCCAGGGTTCCCTGGCCCTGGGCAGGGTCCTCACAGCAAAAAATCTTTATATCGAAGGATGGACCCCACACCGAATTTGTCCCCACCTCAAACTTGTGCTGCCCTGATAGACCCAAGGGAGCTCTACAAACTGACATCAGGAACCTGGACTGCTGAGTTTTCTTTCCCAGGGAAAATGGAAAAAGGATGTGCCCTGGGGCCCCTGGCCCTGGGCTGGAACTCACTGAAAAAAATCCTTATATCGAAGGATGGAGCCCACACCAAAGTTGTCCCCACCTCAAACTTGTGCTGCCCTGATAGACCCAAGGGAGCTCTACAAACTGACATCAGGAACCTGGACTGCTGAGTTTTCTTTCCCAGGGAAAATGGAAAAAGGATGTGCCCAGGGGCCCCTGGCCCTGACTGCAAAAAATCCTTATATCGAAGGATGGACCCCACAGCCAAGTTATCCCCACCTCAAACTTGTGCTGCCCTGATAGACCCAAGGGAGCCCTACAAACTGACATCAGGAACCTGGACTGCTGAGTTTTCTTTCCCAGGGAAAATGGAAAAAGGATGTGCCCAGGGGCCCCTGGCCCTGGGCTGGGCCTCACTGCAAAAAATCCTTATATCGAAGGATGGACCCCACACCGAAGTTGTCCCCACCTCAAACTTGTGCTGCCCTGATAGACCCAGGGGAGCCCTACAAACTGACATCAGGAACCTGGACTGCTGAGTTTTCTTTCCCAGGGAAAATGGAAAAAGGATGTGCACAGGCGCCCCTGGCCCTGGGCTGGGGCCTGACTGCAAAGAATCCTTATATCGAAGGATGGACCCCACATCGAAATTGTCCCCACCTCAAACTTGTGCTGCCCTGATAGACCCAAGGGAGCCCTACAAACTGACATCAGGAACCTGGACTGCTGAGTTTTCTTTCCCAGGGAAAATGGAAAAAGGATGTGCCCAGGGGCCCGTGGCCCTGGACAGGGACCTCACTGCAAAATATCCTTATACCGAAGGATGGAGCCCACACCGAAGTTGTCCCCACCTCAAACATATGCAGCTCTGATACACCCAAGGGAGCCCTACAAACTGACATCAGGAACCTGGACTGCTGAGTTTTCTTTCCCAGGGAAAATGAAAAAGGATGTGCCCATGGGCCCCTGGCCCTGGGCTGGGCCTCACTGCAAAGAATCCTTATATCGAAGGATGGACCCCAGACCGAAGTTGTCCCCACCTCAAACTTGTGCTGCCCTGATAGACCCAAGGGAGCCCTACAAACTGACATCAGGAACCTGGACTGCTGAGTTTTCTTTCCCAGGGAAAATGGAAAAAGGATGTGCACAGGCGCCCCTGGCCCTGGGCTGGGACCTGACTGCAAAGAATCCTTATATCGAAGGATGGACCCCACACCGAAGTTGTCCCCACCTCAAAATTGTGCTGCCCTGATAGACCCAAGGGAGCCCTACAAACTGACATCAGGAACCTGGACTGCTGAGTTTTCTTTCCCAGGGAAAATGGAAAAAGGATGTGCCCAGGGGCCCCTGGCCCTGACTGCAAAAAATCCTTATATCGAAGGATGGACCCCACACCGAAGTTGTCCCCACCTCAAACTTGTGCTGCCCTGATAGACCCAAGGGAGCCCTACAAACTGACATCAGGAACCTGGACTGCTGAGTTTTCTTTCCCAGGGAAAATGGAAAAAGGATGTGCACAGGCGCCCCTGGCCCTGGGCTGGGGCCTGACTGCAAAGAATCCTTATATCGAAGGATGGACCCCACACCGAAGTTGTCCCCACCTCAAAATTGTGCTGCCCTGATAGACCCAAGGGAGCCCTACAAACTGACATCAGGAACCTGGACTGCTGAGTTTTCTTTCCCAGGGAAAATGGAAAAAGGATGTGCCCAGGGGCCCCTGGCCCTGACTGCAAAAAATCCTTATATCGAAGGATGTCGCCCAGACCGAAGTTGTCCCCACCTCAAACTTGTGCTGCCCTGATAGACCCAAGGGAGCTCTACAAACTGACATCAGGAACCTGGACTGCTGAGTTTTCTTTCCCAGGGAAAATGGAAAAAGGATGTGCACAGGCGCCCCTGGCCCTGGGCCCCTGGCCCTGACTGCAAAAAATCCTTATATCGAAGGATGGAGCCCACACCGAAATTGTCCCCACCTCAAACTTGTGCTGCCCTGATAGACCCAAGGGAGCCCTACAAACTGACATCAGGAACCTGGACTGCTGAGTTTTCTTTCCCAAGGAAAATGAAAAAGGATGTGCCCAGGGGCTCCTGGCCCTGGGCTGGGCCTCACTGCAAAAAATCCTTATATCGAAGGATGGACCCCACACCGAAGTTGTCCCCACCTCAAACTTGTGCTGCCCTGATAGACCCAAGGGAGCCCTACAAACTGACATCAGGAACCGGGACTGCTGAGTTTTCTTTCCCAGTGAAAAAGAAAAAGGATGTGCACAGGGGCCCCTGGGCCTGGGTAGGGGCCTCAGTGCAAAAAATCCTTATATCGAAGGATGGACCCCACACCGAAGTTGTCCCCACCTCAAACTTGTGCTGCCCTGATAGACCAAAGGGAGCTCTACAAACTGACATCAGGAACCTGGACTGCTGAGTTTTCTTTCCCAGGGAAAATGAAAAAGGATGTGCCCAGGGGCCCCTGGCCCTGACTGCAAAAAATCCATATATCGAAGGACGGACCCCACACCGAAGTTGTCCCCACCTCAAACTTGTGCTGCCCTGATAGACCCAAGGGAGCCCTACAAACTGACATCAGGAACCTGGACTGCTGAGTTTTCTTTCCCAGGGAAAATGGAAAAAGGATGTGCACAGGGGCCCCTGGCCCTGGGCTGGGGCCTGACTGCAAAGAATCCTTATATCGAAGGATGGAGCCCACACCGAAGTTTTCCCCACCTCAAACATGTGCAGCTCTGATACACCCAAGGGAGCCCTACAAACTGACATCAGGAACCTGGACTGCTGAGTTTTCTTTCCCAGGGAAAATGGAAAAAGGAGGTGCCCTGGGGCCCCTGGCCCTGGGCTGGGCCTCACTGAAAAAAATCCTTATATCGAAGGATGGAGCCCACACCAAAGTTGTCCCCATCTCAAACTTGTGCTGCCCTGATAGACCCAAGGGAGCTCTACAAACTGACATCAGGAACCTGGACTACTGAGTTTTCTTTCCCAGGGAAAATGGAAAAAGGATGTGCCCAGGGGCCCCTGGCCCTGACTGCAAAAAATCCTTATATCGAAGGATGCACCCCACACCAAAGTTGTCCCCACCTCAAACTTGTGCTGCCCTGATAGACCCAAGGGAGCCCTACAAACTGACATCAGGAACCTGGACTGCTGAGTTTTCTTTCCCAGGGAAAATGAAAAAGGATGTGCCCATGGGCCCCTGGCCCTGGGCTGGGCCTCACTGCAAAAAATCCTTATATCGAAGGATGGACCCCACACCGAAGTTGTCCCCACCTCAAACTTGTGCTGCCCTGATAGACCCAAGGGAGCCCTACAAACTGACATCAGGAACCTGGACTGCTGAGTTTTCTTTCCCAGGGAAAATGGAAAAAGGATGTGCCCAGGGGCCCCTGGGCCTGGGTAGGGGCCTCACTGCAAAAAATCCTTATATCTAAGGATGGACCCCACACCGAAGTTGTACCCACCTCAAACTTGTGCTGCCCTGATAGACCCAAGGGAGCCCTACAAACTGACATCAGGAACCTGGACTGCTGAGTTTTCTTTCCCAGGGAAAATGGAAAAAGGATGTGCCCAGGGGCCCCTGGCCCTGACTGCAAAAAATCCTTATATCGAAGGATGGACCCCACACCGAAGTTGTCCCCACCTCAAACTTGTGCTGCCCTGATAGACCTAAGGGAGCCCTACAAACTGACATCAGGAACCTGGACTGCTGAGTTTTCTTTCCCAGGGAAAATGGAAAAAGGATGTGCCCTGGGGCCCCTGGCCCTGGGCTGGGCCTCACTGCAAAGAATCCTTATATCGAAGGATGGACCCCACACCGAAGTTGTCCCCACCTCAAACTTGCGCTGCCCTGATAGACCCAAGGGAGCCCTACAAACTGACATCAGGAACCTGGACTGCTGACTTTTCTTTCCCAGGGAAAATGGAAAAAGGATGTGCCCAGGGGCCCCTGGCCCTGACTGCAAAAAAACTTTATATCGAAGGATGCACCCCACACCGAAGTTGTCCCCACCTCAAACTTGTGCTGCCCTGATAGACCCAAGGGAGCTCTACAAACTGACATCAGGAACCTGGACTGCTGAGTTTTCTTTCCCAGGGAAAATGGAAAAAGGATGTGCCCAGGGGCCCCTGGCCCTGACTGCACAAAATCCTTATATCGAAGAATGGACCCCACACCGAAGTTGTCCCCACCTCAAACTTGTGCTGCCCTGATAGACCCAAGGGAGCCCTACAAACTGACATCAGGAACCTGGACTGCTGAGTTTTCTTTCCCAGGGAAAATGGAAAAAGGATGTGCCCAGGGGCCCCTGGCCTTGACGGAAAAAATCCTTATATCGAAGGATGGACCCCACATCGAAGTTGTCCCCACCTCAAACTTGTGCTGCCCTGATAGACCCATGGGAGCCCTATAAACTGACATCAGGATCCTGGACTGCTGAGTTTTCTTTCCCAGGGAAAATGCAAAAGGATGTGCCCAGGGGCCCCTGGCCCTGGGCTGGGCCTCACTGCAAAAAATCCTTATATCGAAGGATGGACCCCACACCGAAGTTGTCCCCACCTCAAACTTGTGCTGCCCTGATAGACCTAAGGGAGCCCTACAAACTGACATCAGGAACCTGGACTGCTGAGTTTTCTTTCCCAGGGAAAATGGAAAAAGGATGTGCCCTGGGGCCCCTGGCCCTGGGCTGGGCCTCACTGCAAAGAATCCTTATATCGAAGGATGGACCCCACACCGAAGTTGTCCCCACCTCAAACTTGCGCTGCCCTGATAGACCCAAGGGAGCCCTACAAACTGACATCAGGAACCTGGACTGCTGACTTTTCTTTCCCAGGGAAAATGGAAAAAGGATGTGCCCAGGGGCCCCTGGCCCTGACTGCAAAAAAACTTTATATCGAAGGATGCACCCCACACCGAAGTTGTCCCCACCTCAAACTTGTGCTGCCCTGATAGACCCAAGGGAGCTCTACAAACTGACATCAGGAACCTGGACTGCTGAGTTTTCTTTCCCAGGGAAAATGGAAAAAGGATGTGCCCAGGGGCCCCTGGCCCTGACTGCACAAAATCCTTATATCGAAGAATGGACCCCACACCGAAGTTGTCCCCACCTCAAACTTGTGCTGCCCTGATAGACCCAAGGGAGCCCTACAAACTGACATCAGGAACCTGGACTGCTGAGTTTTCTTTCCCAGGGAAAATGGAAAAAGGATGTGCCCAGGGGCCCCTGGCCTTGACGGAAAAAATCCTTATATCGAAGGATGGACCCCATATCGAAGTTGTCCCCACCTCAAACTTGTGCTGCCCTGATAGACCCATGGGAGCCCTATAAACTGACATCAGGATCCTGGACTGCTGAGTTTTCTTTCCCAGGGAAAATGCAAAAGGATGTGCCCAGGGGCCCCTGGCCCTGGGCTGGGCCTCACTGCAAAAAATCCTTATATCGAAGGATGGACCCCACACCGAAGTTCTCCCCACCTCAAACTTGTGCTGCCCTGATAGACCCAAGGGAGCCCTACAAACTGACATCAGGAACCTGGACTGCTGAGTTTTCTTTCCCAGGGAAAATGGAAAAAGGATGTGCCCAGGGGTCCCTGGCCCTGACTGCAAAAAATCCTTATATCGAAGGATGGACCCCACACCGAAGTTGTCCCCACCTCAAACTTGTGCTGCCCTGATAGACCTAAGGGAGCCCTACAAACTGACATAAGGAACCTGGACTGCTGAGTTTTCTTTCCCAAGGAAAATGGAAAAAGGATGTGCCCTGGGGCCCCTGGCCCTGGGCTGGGCCTCACTGCAAAAAATCCTTATATCGAAGGATGGACCCCACACCGAAGTTGTCCCCACCTCAAACTTGTGCTGCCCTGATAGACCCAAGGGAGCCGTACAAACTGACATCAGGAACCTGGACGGCTGAGTTTTCTTTCCCAGAGAAAATGGAAAAAGGATGTGCACAGGGGCCCCTGGCCCTGGGCTGGGGCCTGACTGCAAAGAATCCTTATATCGAAGGATGGACCCCACACCGAAGTTGTCCCCACCTCAAACTTGCGCTGCCCTGATAGACCCAAGGGAGCCCTACAAACTGACATCAGGAACCTGGACTGCTGAGTTTTCTTTCCCAGGGAAAATGGAAAAAGGATGTGCCCAGGGGCCCCTGGCCCTGATTGCAAAAAAACTTTATATCGAAGGATGCACCCCACACCGAAGTTGTCCCCACCTCAAACTTGTGCTGCCCTGATAGACCCAAGGGAGCCCTACAAACTGACATCAGGAACCTGGACTGCTGAGTTTTCTTTCCCAGGGAAAATGGAAAAAGGATGTGCCCAGGGGCCCCTGGCCCTGACTGCACAAAATCCTTATATCGAAGAATGGACCCCACACCGAAGTTGTCCCCACCTCAAACTTGTGCTGCCCTGATAGACCCAAGGGAGCTCTACAAACTGACATCAGGAACCTGGACTGCTGAGTTTTCTTTCCCAGGGAAAATGCAAAAGGATGTGCCCAGGGGCCCCTGGCCCTGGGCTGGGCCTCACTGCAAAGAATCCTTATATCGAAGGATGGACCCCACACCGAAGTTGTCCCCACCTCAAACTTCTGCTGCCCTGATAGACCCAAGGGAGCTCTACAAACTGCCATCAGGAACCTGGACTGCTGAGTTTTCTTTCCCAGGGAAAATGGAAAAAGGATGTGCCCAGGGGCCTCTGGCCCTGACTGCAAAAAATCTTTATATCGAAGGATGCACCCCACACCGAAGTTGTCCCCACCTCAAACTTGTGCTGCCCTGATAGACCCAAGGGAGCCCTACAAACTGACATCAGGAACCTGGACTGCTGAGTTTTCTTTCCCAGGGAAAATGGAAAAAGGATGTGCCCAGGGGCCCCTGGCCCTGGGCCCCTGGCCCTGACTGCAAAGAATCCTTATATCGAAGGATGGACCCCACACCGAAGTTGTCCCCACCTCAAACTTGTGCTGCCCTGATAGACCCAAGGGAGCCCTACAAACTGACATCAGGAACCTGGACTGCTGAGTTTTCTTTCCCAGGGAAAATGGAAAAAGGATGTGCCCAGGGGCCCCTGGCCCTGGGCAGGGTCCTCACAGCAAAAAATCTTTATATCGAAGGATGGACCCCACACCGAATTTGTCCCCACCTCAAACTTGTGCTGCCCTGATAGACCCAAGGGAGCTCTACAAACTGACATCAGGAACCTGGACTGCTGAGTTTTCTTTCCCAGGGAAAATGGAAAAAGGATGTGCCCTGGGGCCCCTGGCCCTGGGCTGGAACTCACTGAAAAAAATCCTTATATCGAAGGATGGAGCCCACACCAAAGTTGTCCCCACCTCAAACTTGTGCTGCCCTGATAGACCCAAGGGAGCTCTACAAACTGACATCAGGAACCTGGACTGCTGAGTTTTCTTTCCCAGGGAAAATGGAAAAAGGATGTGCCCAGGGGCCCCTGGCCCTGACTGCAAAAAATCCTTATATCGAAGGATGGACCCCACAGCCAAGTTATCCCCACCTCAAACTTGTGCTGCCCTGATAGACCCAAGGGAGCCCTACAAACTGACATCAGGAACCTGGACTGCTGAGTTTTCTTTCCCAGGGAAAATGGAAAAAGGATGTGCCCAGGGGCCCCTGGCCCTGGGCTGGGCCTCACTGCAAAAAATCCTTATATCGAAGGATGGACCCCACACCGAAGTTGTCCCCACCTCAAACTTGTGCTGCCCTGATAGACCCAGGGGAGCCCTACAAACTGACATCAGGAACCTGGACTGCTGAGTTTTCTTTCCCAGGGAAAATGGAAAAAGGATGTGCACAGGCGCCCCTGGCCCTGGGCTGGGGCCTGACTGCAAAGAATCCTTATATCGAAGGATGGACCCCACATCGAAATTGTCCCCACCTCAAACTTGTGCTGCCCTGATAGACCCAAGGGAGCCCTACAAACTGACATCAGGAACCTGGACTGCTGAGTTTTCTTTCCCAGGGAAAATGGAAAAAGGATGTGCCCAGGGGCCCGTGGCCCTGGACAGGGACCTCACTGCAAAATATCCTTATACCGAAGGATGGAGCCCACACCGAAGTTGTCCCCACCTCAAACATATGCAGCTCTGATACACCCAAGGGAGCCCTACAAACTGACATCAGGAACCTGGACTGCTGAGTTTTCTTTCCCAGGGAAAATGAAAAAGGATGTGCCCATGGGCCCCTGGCCCTGGGCTGGGCCTCACTGCAAAGAATCCTTATATCGAAGGATGGACCCCAGACCGAAGTTGTCCCCACCTCAAACTTGTGCTGCCCTGATAGACCCAAGGGAGCCCTACAAACTGACATCAGGAACCTGGACTGCTGAGTTTTCTTTCCCAGGGAAAATGGAAAAAGGATGTGCACAGGCGCCCCTGGCCCTGGGCTGGGACCTGACTGCAAAGAATCCTTATATCGAAGGATGGACCCCACACCGAAGTTGTCCCCACCTCAAAATTGTGCTGCCCTGATAGACCCAAGGGAGCCCTACAAACTGACATCAGGAACCTGGACTGCTGAGTTTTCTTTCCCAGGGAAAATGGAAAAAGGATGTGCCCAGGGGCCCCTGGCCCTGACTGCAAAAAATCCTTATATCGAAGGATGGACCCCACACCGAAGTTGTCCCCACCTCAAACTTGTGCTGCCCTGATAGACCCAAGGGAGCCCTACAAACTGACATCAGGAACCTGGACTGCTGAGTTTTCTTTCCCAGGGAAAATGGAAAAAGGATGTGCACAGGCGCCCCTGGCCCTGGGCTGGGGCCTGACTGCAAAGAATCCTTATATCGAAGGATGGACCCCACACCGAAGTTGTCCCCACCTCAAAATTGTGCTGCCCTGATAGACCCAAGGGAGCCCTACAAACTGACATCAGGAACCTGGACTGCTGAGTTTTCTTTCCCAGGGAAAATGGAAAAAGGATGTGCCCAGGGGCCCCTGGCCCTGACTGCAAAAAATCCTTATATCGAAGGATGGCGCCCAGACCGAAGTTGTCCCCACCTCAAACTTGTGCTGCCCTGATAGACCCAAGGGAGCCCTACAAACTGACATCAGGAACCTGGACTGCTGAGTTTTCTTTCCCAGGGAAAATGGAAAAAGGATGTGCACAGGCGCCCCTGGCCCTGGGCCCCTGGCCCTGACTGCAAAAAATCCTTATATCGAAGGATGGAGCCCACACCGAAATTGTCCCCACCTCAAACTTGTGCTGCCCTGATAGACCCAAGGGAGCCCTACAAACTGACATCAGGAACCTGGACTGCTGAGTTTTCTTTCCCAAGGAAAATGAAAAAGGATGTGCCCAGGGGCTCCTGGCCCTGGGCTGGGCCTCACTGCAAAAAATCCTTATATCGAAGGATGGACCCCACACCGAAGTTGTCCCCACCTCAAACTTGTGCTGCCCTGATAGACCCAAGGGAGCCCTACAAACTGACATCAGGAACCGGGACTGCTGAGTTTTCTTTCCCAGTGAAAAAGAAAAAGGATGTGCACAGGGGCCCCTGGGCCTGGGTAGGGGCCTCACTGCAAAAAATCCTTATATCGAAGGATGGACCCCACACCGAAGTTGTCCCCACCTCAAACTTGTGCTGCCCTGATAGACCAAAGGGAGCTCTACAAACTGACATCAGGAACCTGGACTGCTGAGTTTTCTTTCCCAGGGAAAATGAAAAAGGATGTGCCCAGGGGCCCCTGGCCCTGACTGCAAAAAATCCATATATCGAAGGACGGACCCCACACCGAAGTTGTCCCCACCTCAAACTTGTGCTGCCCTGATAGACCCAAGGGAGCCCTACAAACTGACATCAGGAACCTGGACTGCTGAGTTTTCTTTCCCAGGGAAAATGGAAAAAGGATGTGCACAGGGGCCCCTGGCCCTGGGCTGGGGCCTGACTGCAAAGAATCCTTATATCGAAGGATGGAGCCCACACCGAAGTTTTCCCCACCTCAAACATGTGCAGCTCTGATACACCCAAGGGAGCCCTACAAACTGACATCAGGAACCTGGACTGCTGAGTTTTCTTTCCCAGGGAAAATGGAAAAAGGAGGTGCCCTGGGGCCCCTGGCCCTGGGCTGGGCCTCACTGAAAAAAATCCTTATATCGAAGGATGGAGCCCACACCAAAGTTGTCCCCATCTCAAACTTGTGCTGCCCTGATAGACCCAAGGGAGCTCTACAAACTGACATCAGGAACCTGGACTACTGAGTTTTCTTTCCCAGGGAAAATGGAAAAAGGATGTGCCCAGGGGCCCCTGGCCCTGACTGCAAAAAATCCTTATATCGAAGGATGGACCCCACACCAAAGTTGTCCCCACCTCAAACTTGTGCTGCCCTGATAGACCCAAGGGAGCCCTACAAACTGACATCAGGAACCTGGACTGCTGAGTTTTCTTTCCCAGGGAAAATGAAAAAGGATGTGCCCATGGGCCCCTGGCCCTGGGCTGGGCATCACTGCAAAAAATCCTTATATCGAAGGATGGACCCCACACCGAAGTTGTCCCCACCTCAAACTTGTGCTGCCCTGATAGACCCAAGGGAGCCCTACAAACTGACATCAGGAACCTGGACTGCTGAGTTTTCTTTCCCAGGGAAAATGGAAAAAGGATGTGCCCAGGGGCCCCTGGGCCTGGGTAGGGGCCTCACTGCAAAAAATCCTTATATCTAAGGATGGACCCCACACCGAAGTTGTACCCACCTCAAACTTGTGCTGCCCTGATAGACCCAAGGGAGCCCTACAAACTGACATCAGGAACCTGGACTGCTGAGTTTTCTTTCCCAGGGAAAATGGAAAAAGGATGTGCACAGGGGCCCCTGGCCCTGACTGCAAAAAATCCTTATATCGAAGGATGGACCCCACACCGAAGTTGTCCCCACCTCAAACTTGTGCTGCCCTGATAGACCTAAGGGAGCCCTACAAACTGACATCAGGAACCTGGACTGCTGAGTTTTCTTTCCCAGGGAAAATGGAAAAAGGATGTGCCCTGGGGCCCCTGGCCCTGGGCTGGGCCTCACTGCAAAGAATCCTTATATCGAAGGATGGACCCCACACCGAAGTTGTCCCCACCTCAAACTTGCGCTGCCCTGATAGACCCAAGGGAGCCCTACAAACTGACATCAGGAACCTGGACTGCTGACTTTTCTTTCCCAGGGAAAATGGAAAAAGGATGTGCCCAGGGGCCCCTGGCCCTGACTGCAAAAAAACTTTATATCGAAGGATGCACCCCACACCGAAGTTGTCCCCACCTCAAACTTGTGCTGCCCTGATAGACCCAAGGGAGCTCTACAAACTGACATCAGGAACCTGGACTGCTGAGTTTTCTTTCCCAGGGAAAATGGAAAAAGGATGTGCCCAGGGGCCCCTGGCCCTGACTGCACAAAATCCTTATATCGAAGAATGGACCCCACACCGAAGTTGTCCCCACCTCAAACTTGTGCTGCCCTGATAGACCCAAGGGAGCCCTACAAACTGACATCAGGAACCTGGACTGCTGAGTTTTCTTTCCCAGGGAAAATGGAAAAAGGATGTGCCCAGGGGCCCCTGGCCTTGACGGAAAAAATCCTTATATCGAAGGATGGACCCCACATCGAAGTTGTCCCCACCTCAAACTTGTGCTGCCCTGATAGACCCATGGGAGCCCTATAAACTGACATCAGGATCCTGGACTGCTGAGTTTTCTTTCCCAGGGAAAATGCAAAAGGATGTGCCCAGGGGCCCCTGGCCCTGGGCTGGGCCTCACTGCAAAAAATCCTTATATCGAAGGATGGACCCCACACCGAAGTTCTCCCCACCTCAAACTTGTGCTGCCCTGATAGACCCAAGGGAGCCCTACAAACTGACATCAGGAACCTGGACTGCTGAGTTTTCTTTCCCAGGGAAAATGGAAAAAGGATGTGCCCAGGGGTCCCTGGCCCTGACTGCAAAAAATCCTTATATCGAAGGATGGACCCCACACCGAAGTTGTCCCCACCTCAAACTTGTGCTGCCCTGATAGACCTAAGGGAGCCCTACAAACTGACATAAGGAACCTGGACTGCTGAGTTTTCTTTCCCAAGGAAAATGGAAAAAGGATGTGCCCTGGGGCCCCTGGCCCTGGGCTGGGCCTCACTGCAAAAAATCCTTATATCGAAGGATGGACCCCACACCGAAGTTGTCCCCACCTCAAACTTGTGCTGCCCTGATAGACCCAAGGGAGCCGTACAAACTGACATCAGGAACCTGGACGGCTGAGTTTTCTTTCCCAGAGAAAATGGAAAAAGGATGTGCACAGGGGCCCCTGGCCCTGGGCTGGGGCCTGACTGCAAAGAATCCTTATATCGAAGGATGGACCCCACACCGAAGTTGTCCCCACCTCAAACTTGCGCTGCCCTGATAGACCCAAGGGAGCCCTACAAACTGACATCAGGAACCTGGACTGCTGAGTTTTCTTTCCCAGGGAAAATGGAAAAAGGATGTGCCATGGGGCCCCTGGCCCTGATTGCAAAAAAACTTTATATCGAAGGATGCACCCCACACCGAAGTTGTCCCCACCTCAAACTTGTGCTGCCCTGATAGACCCAAGGGAGCCCTACAAACTGACATCAGGAACCTGGACTGCTGAGTTTTCTTTCCCAGGGAAAATGGAAAAAGGATGTGCCCAGGGGCCCCTGGCCCTGACTGCACAAAATCCTTATATCGAAGAATGGACCCCACACCGAAGTTGTCCCCACCTCAAACTTGTGCTGCCCTGATAGACCCAAGGGAGCTCTACAAACTGACATCAGGAACCTGGACTGCTGAGTTTTCTTTCCCAGGGAAAATGCAAAAGGATGTGCCCAGGGGCCCCTGGCCCTGGGCTGGGCCTCACTGCAAAGAATCCTTATATCGAAGGATGGACCCCACACCGAAGTTGTCCCCACCTCAAACTTCTGCTGCCCTGATAGACCCAAGGGAGCTCTACAAACTGCCATCAGGAACCTGGACTGCTGAGTTTTCTTTCCCAGGGAAAATGGAAAAAGGATGTGCCCAGGGGCCTCTGGCCCTGACTGCAAAAAATCTTTATATCGAAGGATGCACCCCACACCGAAGTTGTCCCCACCTCAAACTTGTGCTGCCCTGATACACCCAAGGGAGCCCTACAAACTGACATCAGGAACCTGGACTGCTGAGTTTTCTTTCCCAGGGAAAATGAAAAAGGATGTGCCCAGGGGCCCCTGGCCCTGGGCTGGGCCTCACTGCAAAAAATCCTTATATCGAAGGATGGACCCCACACCGAAGTTGTCCCCACCTCAAACTTGTGCTGCCCTGATAGACCCAAGGGAGCCCTACAAACTGACATCAGGAACCTGGACTGCTGAGTTTTCTTTCCCAGGGCAAATGGAAAAAGGATGTGCACAGGCGCCCCTGGCCCTGGGCTGGGGCCTGACTGCAAAGAATCCTTATATCGAAGGATGGACCCCACATCGAAATTGTCCCCACCTCAAACTTGTGCTGCCCTGATAGACCCAAGGGAGCCCTACAAACTGACATCAGGAACCTGGACTGCTGAGTTTTCTTTCCCAGGGAAAATGGAAAAAGGATGTGCCCAGGGGCCCCTGGCCCTGGGCCCCTGGCCCTGACTGCAAAGAATCCTTATATCGAAGGATGGACCCCACACCGAAGTTGTCCCCACCTCAAACTTGTGCTGCCCTGATAGACCCAAGGGAGCCCTACAAACTGACATCAGGAACCTGGACTGCTGAGTTTTCTTTCCCAGGGAAAATGGAAAAAGGATGTGCCCAGGGGCCCCTGGCCCTGGGCAGGGTCCTCACAGCAAAAAATCTTTATATCGAAGGATGGATCCCACACCGAATTTGTCCCCACCTCAAACTTGTGCTGCCCTGATAGACCCAAGGGAGCTCTACAAACTGACATCAGGAACCTGGACTGCTGAGTTTTCTTTCCCAGGGAAAATGGAAAAAGGATGTGCCCTGGGGCCCCTGGCCCTGGGCTGGAACTCACTGAAAAAAATCCTTATATCGAAGGATGGAGCCCACACCAAAGTTGTCCCCACCTCAAACTTGTGCTGCCCTGATAGACCCAAGGGAGCTCTACAAACTGACATCAGGAACCTGGACTGCTGAGTTTTCTTTCCCAGGGAAAATGGAAAAAGGATGTGCCCAGGGGCCCCTGGCCCTGACTGCAAAAAATCCTTATATCGAAGGATGGACCCCACAGCCAAGTTATCCCCACCTCAAACTTGTGCTGCCCTGATAGACCCAAGGGAGCCCTACAAACTGACATCAGGAACCTGGACTGCTGAGTTTTCTTTCCCAGGGAAAATGGAAAAAGGATGTGCCCAGGGGCCCCTGGCCCTGGGCTGGGCCTCACTGCAAAAAATCCTTATATCGAAGGATGGACCCCACACCGAAGTTGTCCCCACCTCAAACTTGTGCTGCCCTGATAGACCCAGGGGAGCCCTACAAACTGACATCAGGAACCTGGACTGCTGAGTTTTCTTTCCCAGGGAAAATGGAAAAAGGATGTGCACAGGCGCCCCTGGCCCTGGGCTGGGGCCTGACTGCAAAGAATCCTTATATCGAAGGATGGACCCCACATCGAAATTGTCCCCACCTCAAACTTGTGCTGCCCTGATAGACCCAAGGGAGCCCTACAAACTGACATCAGGAACCTGGACTGCTGAGTTTTCTTTCCCAGGGAAAATGGAAAAAGGATGTGCCCAGGGGCCCGTGGCCCTGGACAGGGACCTCACTGCAAAATATCCTTATACCGAAGGATGGAGCCCACACCGAAGTTGTCCCCACCTCAAACATATGCAGCTCTGATACACCCAAGGGAGCCCTACAAACTGACATCAGGAACCTGGACTGCTGAGTTTTCTTTCCCAGGGAAAATGAAAAAGGATGTGCCCATGGGCCCCTGGCCCTGGGCTGGGCCTCACTGCAAAGAATCCTTATATCGAAGGATGGACCCCAGACCGAAGTTGTCCCCACCTCAAACTTGTGCTGCCCTGATAGACCCAAGGGAGCCCTACAAACTGACATCAGGAACCTGGACTGCTGAGTTTTCTTTCCCAGGGAAAATGGAAAAAGGATGTGCACAGGCGCCCCTGGCCCTGGGCTGGGACCTGACTGCAAAGAATCCTTATATCGAAGGATGGACCCCACACCGAAGTTGTCCCCACCTCAAAATTGTGCTGCCCTGATAGACCCAAGGGAGCCCTACAAACTGACATCAGGAACCTGGACTGCTGAGTTTTCTTTCCCAGGGAAAATGGAAAAAGGATGTGCCCAGGGGCCCCTGGCCCTGACTGCAAAAAATCCTTATATCGAAGGATGGCGCCCAGACCGAAGTTGTCCCCACCTCAAACTTGTGCTGCCCTGATAGACCCAAGGGAGCCCTACAAACTGACATCAGGAACCTGGACTGCTGAGTTTTCTTTCCCAGGGAAAATGGAAAAAGGATGTGCACAGGCGCCCCTGGCCCTGGGCCCCTGGCCCTGACTGCAAAAAATCCTTATATCGAAGGATGGAGCCCACACCGAAATTGTCCCCACCTCAAACTTGTGCTGCCCTGATAGACCCAAGGGAGCCCTACAAACTGACATCAGGAACCTGGACTGCTGAGTTTTCTTTCCCAAGGAAAATGAAAAAGGATGTGCCCAGGGGCTCCTGGCCCTGGGCTGGGCCTCACTGCAAAAAATCCTTATATCGAAGGATGGACCCCACACCGAAGTTGTCCCCACCTCAAACTTGTGCTGCCCTGATAGACCCAAGGGAGCCCTACAAACTGACATCAGGAACCGGGACTGCTGAGTTTTCTTTCCCAGTGAAAAAGAAAAAGGATGTGCACAGGGGCCCCTGGGCCTGGGTAGGGGCCTCACTGCAAAAAATCCTTATATCGAAGGATGGACCCCACACCGAAGTTGTCCCCACCTCAAACTTGTGCTGCCCTGATAGACCAAAGGGAGCTCTACAAACTGACATCAGGAACCTGGACTGCTGAGTTTTCTTTCCCAGGGAAAATGAAAAAGGATGTGCCCAGGGGCCCCTGGCCCTGACTGCAAAAAATCCATATATCGAAGGACGGACCCCACACCGAAGTTGTCCCCACCTCAAACTTGTGCTGCCCTGATAGACCCAAGGGAGCCCTACAAACTGACATCAGGAACCTGGACTGCTGAGTTTTCTTTCCCAGGGAAAATGGAAAAAGGATGTGCACAGGGGCCCCTGGCCCTGGGCTGGGGCCTGACTGCAAAGAATCCTTATATCGAAGGATGGAGCCCACACCGAAGTTTTCCCCACCTCAAACATGTGCAGCTCTGATAGACCCAAGGGAGCCCTACAAACTGACATCAGGAACCTGGACTGCTGAGTTTTCTTTCCCAGGGAAAATGGAAAAAGGAGGTGCCCTGGGGCCCCTGGCCCTGGGCTGGGCCTCACTGAAAAAAATCCTTATATCGAAGGATGGAGCCCACACCAAAGTTGTCCCCATCTCAAACTTGTGCTGCCCTGATAGACCCAAGGGAGCTCTACAAACTGACATCAGGAACCTGGACTACTGAGTTTTCTTTCCCAGGGAAAATGGAAAAAGGATGTGCCCAGGGGCCCCTGGCCCTGACTGCAAAAAATCCTTATATCGAAGGATGGACCCCACACCAAAGTTGTCCCCACCTCAAACTTGTGCTGCCCTGATAGACCCAAGGGAGCCCTACAAACTGACATCAGGAACCTGGACTGCTGAGTTTTCTTTCCCAGGGAAAATGAAAAAGGATGTGCCCATGGGCCCCTGGCCCTGGGCTGGGCCTCACTGCAAAAAATCCTTATATCGAAGGATGGACCCCACACCGAAGTTGTCCCCACCTCAAACTTGTGCTGCCCTGATAGACCCAAGGGAGCCCTACAAACTGACATCAGGAACCTGGACTGCTGAGTTTTCTTTCCCAGGGAAAATGGAAAAAGGATGTGCCCAGGGGCCCCTGGGCCTGGGTAGGGGCCTCACTGCAAAAAATCCTTATATCTAAGGATGGACCCCACACCGAAGTTGTACCCACCTCAAACTTGTGCTGCCCTGATAGACCCAAGGGAGCCCTACAAACTGACATCAGGAACCTGGACTGCTGAGTTTTCTTTCCCAGGGAAAATGGAAAAAGGATGTGCCCAGGGGCCCCTGGCCCTGACTGCAAAAAATCCTTATATCGAAGGATGGACCCCACACCGAAGTTGTCCCCACCTCAAACTTGTGCTGCCCTGATAGACCTAAGGGAGCCCTACAAACTGACATCAGGAACCTGGACTGCTGAGTTTTCTTTCCCAGGGAAAATGGAAAAAGGATGTGCCCTGGGGCCCCTGGCCCTGGGCTGGGCCTCACTGCAAAGAATCCTTATATCGAAGGATGGACCCCACACCGAAGTTGTCCCCACCTCAAACTTGCGCTGCCCTGATAGACCCAAGGGAGCCCTACAAACTGACATCAGGAACCTGGACTGCTGACTTTTCTTTCCCAGGGAAAATGGAAAAAGGATGTGCCCAGGGGCCCCTGGCCCTGACTGCAAAAAAACTTTATATCGAAGGATGCACCCCACACCGAAGTTGTCCCCACCTCAAACTTGTGCTGCCCTGATAGACCCAAGGGAGCTCTACAAACTGACATCAGGAACCTGGACTGCTGAGTTTTCTTTCCCAGGGAAAATGGAAAAAGGATGTGCCCAGGGGCCCCTGGCCCTGACTGCACAAAATCCTTATATCGAAGAATGGACCCCACACCGAAGTTGTCCCCACCTCAAACTTGTGCTGCCCTGATAGACCCAAGGGAGCCCTACAAACTGACATCAGGAACCTGGACTGCTGAGTTTTCTTTCCCAGGGAAAATGGAAAAAGGATGTGCCCAGGGGCCCCTGGCCTTGACGGAAAAAATCCTTATATCGAAGGATGGACCCCACATCGAAGTTGTCCCCACCTCAAACTTGTGCTGCCCTGATAGACCCATGGGAGCCCTATAAACTGACATCAGGATCCTGGACTGCTGAGTTTTCTTTCCCAGGGAAAATGCAAAAGGATGTGCCCAGGGGCCCCTGGCCCTGGGCTGGGCCTCACTGCAAAAAATCCTTATATCGAAGGATGGACCCCACACCGAAGTTCTCCCCACCTCAAACTTGTGCTGCCCTGATAGACCCAAGGGAGCCCTACAAACTGACATCAGGAACCTGGACTGCTGAGTTTTCTTTCCCAGGGAAAATGGAAAAAGGATGTGCCCAGGGGTCCCTGGCCCTGACTGCAAAAAATCCTTATATCGAAGGATGGACCCCACACCGAAGTTGTCCCCACCTCAAACTTGTGCTGCCCTGATAGACCTAAGGGAGCCCTACAAACTGACATAAGGAACCTGGACTGCTGAGTTTTCTTTCCCAAGGAAAATGGAAAAAGGATGTGCCCTGGGGCCCCTGGCCCTGGGCTGGGCCTCACTGCAAAAAATCCTTATATCGAAGGATGGACCCCACACCGAAGTTGTCCCCACCTCAAACTTGCGCTGCCCTGATAGACCCAAGGGAGCCCTACAAACTGACATCAGGAACCTGGACTGCTGAGTTTTCTTTCCCAGGGAAAATGGAAAAAGGATGTGCCCAGGGGCCCCTGGCCCTGATTGCAAAAAAACTTTATATCGAAGGATGCACCCCACACCGAAGTTGTCCCCACCTCAAACTTGTGCTGCCCTGATAGACCCAAGGGAGCCCTACAAACTGACATCAGGAACCTGGACTGCTGAGTTTTCTTTCCCAGGGAAAATGGAAAAAGGATGTGCCCAGGGGCCCCTGGCCCTGACTGCACAAAATCCTTATATCGAAGAATGGACCCCACACCGAAGTTGTCCCCACCTCAAACTTGTGCTGCCCTGATAGACCCAAGGGAGCTCTACAAACTGACATCAGGAACCTGGACTGCTGAGTTTTCTTTCCCAGGGAAAATGCAAAAGGATGTGCCCAGGGGCCCCTGGCCCTGGGCTGGGCCTCACTGCAAAGAATCCTTATATCGAAGGATGGACCCCACACCGAAGTTGTCCCCACCTCAAACTTCTGCTGCCCTGATAGACCCAAGGGAGCTCTACAAACTGCCATCAGGAACCTGGACTGCTGAGTTTTCTTTCCCAGGGAAAATGGAAAAAGGATGTGCCCAGGGGCCTCTGGCCCTGACTGCAAAAAATCTTTATATCGAAGGATGCACCCCACACCGAAGTTGTCCCCACCTCAAACTTGTGCTGCCCTGATAGACCCAAGGGAGCCCTACAAACTGACATCAGGAACCTGGACTGCTGAGTTTTCTTTCCCAGGGAAAATGAAAAAGGATGTGCCCATGGGCCCCTGGCCCTGGGCTGGGGCCTGACTGCAAAGAATCCTTATATCGAAGGATGGACCCCACACCGAAGTTGTCCCCACCTCAAACTTGCGCTGCCCTGATACACCCAAGGGAGCCCTACAAACTGACATCAGGAACCTGGACTGCTGAGTTTTCTTTCCCAGGGAAAATGGAAAAAGGATGTGCACAGGGGCCCCTGGCCCTGGGCTGGGGCCTGACTGCAAAGAATCCTTATATCGAAGGATGGACCCCACACCGAAGTTGTCCCCACCTCAAACTTCTGCTGCCCTGATAGACCCAAGGGAGCCCTACAAACTGACATCAGGAACCTGGACTGCTGAGTTTTCTATCCCAGGGAAAATGGAAAAAGGATGTGCCCAGGGGCCCCTGGCCCTGATTGCAAAAAAACTTTATATCGAAGGATGCACCCCACACCGAAGTTGTCCCCACCTCAAACTTGTGCTGCCCTGATAGACCCAAGGGAGCCCTACAAACTGACATCAGGAACCTGGACTGCTGAGTTTTCTTTCCCAGGGAAAATGGAAAAAGGATGTGCCCAGGGGCCCCTGGCCCTGACTGCACAAAATCCTTATATCGAAGAATGGACCCCACACCGAAGTTGTCCCCACCTCAAACTTGTGCTGCCCTGATAGACCCAAGGGAGCTCTACAAACTGACATCAGGAACCTGGACTGCTGAGTTTTCTTTCCCAGGGAAAATGCAAAAGGATGTGCCCAGGGGCCCCTGGCCCTGGGCTGGGCCTCACTGCAAAGAATCCTTATATCGAAGGATGGACCCCACACCGAAGTTGTCCCCACCTCAAACTTCTGCTGCCCTGATAGACCCAAGGGAGCTCTACAAACTGCCATCAGGAACCTGGACTGCTGAGTTTTCTTTCCCAGGGAAAATGGAAAAAGGATGTGCCCAGGGGCCTCTGGCCCTGACTGCAAAAAATCTTTATATCGAAGGATGCACCCCACACCGAAGTTGTCCCCACCTCAAACTTGTGCTGCCCTGATAGACCCAAGGGAGCCCTACAAACTGACATCAGGAACCTGGACTGCTGAGTTTTCTTTCCCAGGGAAAATGAAAAAGGATGTGCCCATGGGCCCCTGGCCCTGGGCTGGGGCCTGACTGCAAAGAATCCTTATATCGAAGGATGGACCCCACACCGAAGTTGTCCCCACCTCAAACTTGCGCTGCCCTGATACACCCAAGGGAGCCCTACAAACTGACATCAGGAACCTGGACTGCTGAGTTTTCTTTCCCAGGGAAAATGGAAAAAGGATGTGCACAGGGGCCCCTGGCCCTGGGCTGGGGCCTGACTGCAAAGAATCCTTATATCGAAGGATGGACCCCACACCGAAGTTGTCCCCACCTCAAACTTCTGCTGCCCTGATAGACCCAAGGGAGCCCTACAAACTGACATCAGGAACCTGGACTGCTGAGTTTTCTATCCCAGGGAAAATGGAAAAAGGATGTGCACAGGGGCCCCTGGCCCTGGGCTGGGGCCTGACTGCAAAGAATACTTATATCGAAGGATGGACCCCACACCGAAGTTGTCCCCACCTCAAACTTGCGCTGCCCTGATAGACCCAAGGGAGCCCTACAAACTGACATCAGGAACCTGGACTGCTGAGTTTTCTTTCCCAGGGAAAATGGAAAAAGGATGTGCCCAGGGGCCCCTGGCCCTGACTGCAAAAAAACTTTATATCGAAGGATGCACCCCACACCGAAGTTGTCCCCACCTCAAACTTGTGCTGCCCTGATAGACCTAAGGGAGCCCTACAGACTGACATCAGGAACCTGGACTGCTGAGTTTTCTTTCCCAGGGAAAATGGAAAAAGGATGTGCCCTGGGGCCCCTGGCCCTGGGCTGGGGCCTGACTGCAAAGAATCCTTATATCGAAGGATGGACCCCACACCGAAGTTGTCCCCACCTCAAACTTGCGCTGCCCTGATAGACCCAAGGGAGCCCTACAAACTGACATCAGGAACCTGGACTGCTGAGTTTTCTTTCCCAGGGAAAATGGAAAAAGGATGTGCCCAGGGGCCCCTGGCCCTGACTGCAAAAAAACTTTATATCGAAGGATGCACCCCACACCGAAGTTGTCCCCACCTCAAACTTGTGCTGCCCTGATAGACCCAAGGGAGCTCTACAAACTGACATCAGGAACCTGGACTGCTGAGTTTTCTTTCCCAGGGAAAATGGAAAAAGGATGTGCCCAGGGGCCCCTGGCCCTGACTGCACAAAATCCTTATATCGAAGAATGGACCCCACACCGAAGTTGTCCCCACCTCAAACTTGTGCTGCCCTGACAGACCCAAGGGAGCTCTACAAACTGCCATCAGGAACCTGGACTGCTGAGTTTTCTTTCCCAGGGAAAATGGAAAAAGGATGTGCCCAGGGGCCCCTGGCCTTGACGGAAAAAATCCTTATATCGAAGGATGGACCCCACATCGAAGTTGTCCCCACCTCAAACTTGTGCTGCCCTGATAGACCCATGGGAGCCCTATAAACTGACATCAGGATCCTGGACTGCTGAGTTTTCTTTCCCAGGGAAAATGCAAAAGGATGTGCCCAGGGGCCCCTGGCCCTGGGCTGGGCCTCACTGCAAAAAAATCCTTATATCGAAGGATGGACCCCACACCGAAGTTCTCCCCACCTCAAACTTGTGCTGCCCTGATAGACCCAAGGGAGCCCTACAAACTGACATCAGGAACCTGGACTGCTGAGTTTTCTTTCCCAGGGAAAATGGAAAAAGGATGTGCACAGGGGTCCCTGGCCCTGACTGCAAAAAATCCTTATATCGAAGGATGGACCCCACACCGAAGTTGTCCCCACCTCAAACTTGTGCTGCCCTGATAGACCTAAGGGAGCCCTACAAACTGACATAAGGAACCTGGACTGCTGAGTTTTCTTTCCCAAGGAAAATGGAAAAAGGATGTGCCCTGGGGCCCCTGGCCCTGGGCTGGGCCTCACTGCAAAAAATCCTTATATCGAAGGATGGACCCCACACCGAAGTTGTCCCCACCTCAAACTTGTGCTGCCCTGATAGACCCAAGGGAGCCCTACAAACTGACATCAGGAACCTGGACGGCTGAGTTTTCTTTCCCAGGGAAAATGGAAAAAGGATGTGCACAGGGGCCCCTGGCCCTGGGCTGGGGCCTGACTGCAAAGAATCCTTATATCGAAGGATGGACCCCACACCGAAGTTGTCCCCACCTCAAACTTGCGCTGCCCTGATAGACCCAAGGGAGCCCTACAAACTGCCATCAGGAACCTGGACTGCTGAGTTTTCTTTCCCAGGGAAAATGGAAAAAGGATGTGCCCAGGGGCCTCTGGCCCTGACTGCAAAAAATCTTTATATCGAAGGATGCACCCCACACCGAAGTTGTCCCCACCTCAAACTTGTGCTGCCCTGATAGACCCAAGGGAGCCCTACAAACTGACATCAGGAACCTGGACTGCTGAGTTTTCTTTCCCAGGGAAAATGAAAAAGGATGTGCCCATGGGCCCCTGGCCCTGGGCTGGGGCCTGACTGCAAAGAATCCTTATATCGAAGGATGGACCCCACACCGAAGTTGTCCCCACCTCAAACTTGCGCTGCCCTGATACACCCAAGGGAGCCCTACAAACTGACATCAGGAACCTGGACTGCTGAGTTTTCTTTCCCAGGGAAAATGGAAAAAGGATGTGCACAGGGGCCCCTGGCCCTGGGCTGGGGCCTGACTGCAAAGAATCCTTATATCGAAGGATGGACCCCACACCGAAGTTGTCCCCACCTCAAACTTCTGCTGCCCTGATAGACCCAAGGGAGCCCTACAAACTGACATCAGGAACCTGGACTGCTGAGTTTTCTATCCCAGGGAAAATGGAAAAAGGATGTGCACAGGGGCCCCTGGCCCTGGGCTGGGGCCTGACTGCAAAGAATACTTATATCGAAGGATGGACCCCACACCGAAGTTGTCCCCACCTCAAACTTGCGCTGCCCTGATAGACCCAAGGGAGCCCTACAAACTGACATCAGGAACCTGGACTGCTGAGTTTTCTTTCCCAGGGAAAATGGAAAAAGGATGTGCCCAGGGGCCCCTGGCCCTGACTGCAAAAAAACTTTATATCGAAGGATGCACCCCACACCGAAGTTGTCCCCACCTCAAACTTGTGCTGCCCTGATAGACCTAAGGGAGCCCTACAGACTGACATCAGGAACCTGGACTGCTGAGTTTTCTTTCCCAGGGAAAATGGAAAAAGGATGTGCCCTGGGGCCCCTGGCCCTGGGCTGGGGCCTGACTGCAAAGAATCCTTATATCGAAGGATGGACCCCACACCGAAGTTGTCCCCACCTCAAACTTGCGCTGCCCTGATAGACCCAAGGGAGCCCTACAAACTGACATCAGGAACCTGGACTGCTGAGTTTTCTTTCCCAGGGAAAATGGAAAAAGGATGTGCCCAGGGGCCCCTGGCCCTGACTGCAAAAAAACTTTATATCGAAGGATGCACCCCACACCGAAGTTGTCCCCACCTCAAACTTGTGCTGCCCTGATAGACCCAAGGGAGCTCTACAAACTGACATCAGGAACCTGGACTGCTGAGTTTTCTTTCCCAGGGAAAATGGAAAAAGGATGTGCCCAGGGGCCCCTGGCCCTGACTGCACAAAATCCTTATATCGAAGAATGGACCCCACACCGAAGTTGTCCCCACCTCAAACTTGTGCTGCCCTGACAGACCCAAGGGAGCTCTACAAACTGCCATCAGGAACCTGGACTGCTGAGTTTTCTTTCCCAGGGAAAATGGAAAAAGGATGTGCCCAGGGGCCCCTGGCCTTGACGGAAAAAATCCTTATATCGAAGGATGGACCCCACATCGAAGTTGTCCCCACCTCAAACTTGTGCTGCCCTGATAGACCCATGGGAGCCCTATAAACTGACATCAGGATCCTGGACTGCTGAGTTTTCTTTCCCAGGGAAAATGCAAAAGGATGTGCCCAGGGGCCCCTGGCCCTGGGCTGGGCCTCACTGCAAAAAAATCCTTATATCGAAGGATGGACCCCACACCGAAGTTCTCCCCACCTCAAACTTGTGCTGCCCTGATAGACCCAAGGGAGCCCTACAAACTGACATCAGGAACCTGGACTGCTGAGTTTTCTTTCCCAGGGAAAATGGAAAAAGGATGTGCACAGGGGTCCCTGGCCCTGACTGCAAAAAATCCTTATATCGAAGGATGGACCCCACACCGAAGTTGTCCCCACCTCAAACTTGTGCTGCCCTGATAGACCTAAGGGAGCCCTACAAACTGACATAAGGAACCTGGACTGCTGAGTTTTCTTTCCCAAGGAAAATGGAAAAAGGATGTGCCCTGGGGCCCCTGGCCCTGGGCTGGGCCTCACTGCAAAAAATCCTTATATCGAAGGATGGACCCCACACCGAAGTTGTCCCCACCTCAAACTTGTGCTGCCCTGATAGACCCAAGGGAGCCCTACAAACTGACATCAGGAACCTGGACGGCTGAGTTTTCTTTCCCAGGGAAAATGGAAAAAGGATGTGCACAGGGGCCCCTGGCCCTGGGCTGGGGCCTGACTGCAAAGAATCCTTATATCGAAGGATGGACCCCACACCGAAGTTGTCCCCACCTCAAACTTGCGCTGCCCTGATAGACCCAAGGGAGCCCTACAAACTGACATCAGGAACCTGGACTGCTGAGTTTTCTTTCCCAGGGAAAATGGAAAAAGGATGTGCCCAGGGGCCCCTGGCCCTGACTGCAAAAAAACTTTATATCGAAGGATGCACCCCACACCGAAGTTGTCCCCACCTCAAACTTGTGCTGCCCTGATAGACCCAAGGGAGCTCTACAAACTGACATCAGGAACCTGGACTGCTGAGTTTTCTTTCCCAGGGAAAATGGAAAAAGGATGTGCCCAGGGGCCCCTGGCCCTGACTGCACAAAATCCTTATATCGAAGAATGGACCCCACACCGAAGTTGTCCCCACCTCAAACTTGTGCTGCCCTGATAGACCCAAGGGAGCTCTACAAACTGACATCAGGAACCTGGACTGCTGAGTTTTCTTTCCCAGGGAAAATGCAAAAGGATGTGCCCAGGGGCCCCTGGCCCTGGGCTGGGCCTCACTGCAAAGAATCCTTATATCGAAGGATGGACCCCACACCGAAGTTGTCCCCACCTCAAACTTCTGCTGCCCTGATAGACCCAAGGGAGCTCTACAAACTGCCATCAGGAACCTGGACTGCTGAGTTTTCTTTCCCAGGGAAAATGGAAAAAGGATGTGCCCAGGGGCCTCTGGCCCTGACTGCAAAAAATCTTTATATCGAAGGATGCACCCCACACCGAAGTTGTCCCCACCTCAAACTTGTGCTGCCCTGATAGACCCAAGGGAGCCCTACAAACTGACATCAGGAACCTGGACTGCTGAGTTTTCTTTCCCAGGGAAAATGGAAAAAGGATGTGCACAGGGGCCCCTGGCCCTGGGCTGGGGCCTGACTGCAAAAAATCCTTATATCGAAGGATGGACCCCACACCGAAGTTGTCCCCACCTCAAACTTGCGCTGCCCTGATACACCCAAGGGAGCCCTACAAACTGACATCAGGAACCTGGACTGCTGAGTTTTCTTTCCCAGGGAAAATGGAAAAAGGATGTGCACAGGGGCCCCTGGCCCTGGGCTGGGGCCTGACTGCAAAGAATCCTTATATCGAAGGATGGACCCCACACCGAAGTTGTCCCCACCTCAAACTTGTGCTGCCCTGATAGACCCAAGGGAGCCCTACAAACTGACATCAGGAACCTGGACTGCTGAGTTTTCTATCCCAGGGAAAATGGAAAAAGGATGTGCACAGGGGCCCCTGGCCCTGGGCTGGGGCCTGACTGCAAAGAATACTTATATCGAAGGATGCACCCCACACCAAAGTTGTACCCCCCTCAAACTTTTGCTGCCTTGATAGACCCAAGGGAGCCCTACACACTGACATCAGGAACCTGGACTGCTGAGTTTTCTTTCCCAGGGAAAATGGAAAATGGGTGTGCCCAGGGGCCCCCCACACTGGGCTGGGACTGACAGCAAAAAGTCCTTATATCAAATGATGGTCCCCACACCGAAGCTGTCCTCACCTCAACCTTGTGCTGCCTTTATAGTCCCAAGGGAGCCCTACAAACTGACATCAGGAACCTGGACTGCTGAGTTTTCTTTCCCAGGGAAAGTGGCAAAGTATGTGTCCAGGTGATCCCCCAGACCCAGTCCAAAGCACTCACCGTCCTTCCATGAGGCAGCTCCGGGAGCTCCCCATAAACTCCTCTTCTCCAGCAGGTCCATGGGAAAACAGGCTGGGGCAAAGCCTCGCCCTTAATTAACCTCCCCCCGGAGGGACCCCGCCCCTCGTCATCATCCTGACAGCTCACACCTGTGGCTGCTCTGAGCCCTCATCAACTTAACAGCTCACACCTGTGGCTGCTCTGAGCCCTCATCATGCTAACAGCTCACACCTGGCACTGTATCCACTCTCCAACAGCGTCTCTTGGTCTCTCCCTCTCCAGCACACAGCCGACTTCTCAGAGACACAGATCCAACAAAAATCTGCTACAGGTGTCGGCTTTTCTTAATCCACCTGGTTACACGATTAAAACACATACATGCATTGATGGTCTTTGAGAGAAAGCTTTCCCCTGGAGAAAACAGTCCTTTTGCCGGCACACTTTGATACACCTTCGGAAAAAGCAGAATCTGCACCAACTCCTAAGACCCCTGCCGAGGAACCCAGCCCTGCCTGGGACACCCAAAGCAGCAGACCTCAAAAAAGGAGGGGAAAAGTCAAGCTTGGAGTGGAAAAAGAGGACAGAAGTACAGCAGCCTTTAAAAATGCCTGCACGGAGCAATAGTGGGAACCAGACACATTTCTTCTTTCCTTGCTTTCTGTGATGACATAAATAGGAAGTAAGAACACGTTAAACAAAAGGCAGAGCTAGGATTTTACAGGTCTTTATTTTGGCAGGCTGCATGACAAACACCTCTTCCAGGACTGCGATGCCTTTTGGGGAATGGTAGAGAACGGAGGCAAAAGGTGCCGGGAGCCCTTTCTGTTCCCTTCAGCCCCTGCAGCTGCTCCGCTGGTTTCAGGGCACTCGCTTGGTTCGTTCCTGAAGAAAAAGGCTAGGGCATGATTTTCAGAACTACTGCCCGTCCCCAGTCAGAGTTTCCTACATTCCTGGGTACAAATGAGTGGATGGAGAGAGTGGATGGATGCTGTCCAGCAGTGTCCCCAGGGGCATCTGGAGTGTTCACACTGCTGAGCTGAGAAAAACTCACCAAACCCAGCCCAGGGGCCTGTGATCCTCCACCCACCCGGGGGAACTCCGGGCGCTGTAAACAGAGGCCACAGCACACACCAGGCTCTGCTGTGCCCGGTGAGGAGTCTCTGTATGAGCCTTGAGCCCTGGTATCGCCTCCCAAACACCACAGAGACCTCTTGTGTCATCAGAGAAAAGCCCTGGAGCAAACATGTGTCCCCAGCACGATCAACAAGAGATGCAGAATTACCTCCTCAATAAAAACGCTGTTTCTGATGGAAATGTTACCTCTGTCGACTGCGAGGATTTTATAGGAATACTGGCTCAAGAATTCAGTGACTTCAGGGATTCCATACCACAGGTGCCTGGGACTGCTTGGGCATCCAGAGTCTATAGTATTGGTTAAACTGGTAGAGCTGAGGATACTTATCAGCTTTGTCACAGAGCTGGAACGTCACGCAGGGAGCAAGGGGTTCTCTCGGAGAGTGCAGGAGGCCAGTGAAAACAGCACCAAGGTCCTCCACGACGTCTGCTCCTAGAAAAGCCAAATAAATTAAACTATTGACATGAGCACGGACACTGGGGCAACCTTCCTTACTTTGGGCCTTGCCAGCAGCCCACAGAGCCTCACGCAGAAAAGAACTGATCGAGATCAAAAAGTGTTCCTAGTGACCTAGACAGGTGCTCCTGGCCGCTGAGGTACCTGAAAAACCCTCCAGACATCATCAGCTCTTGCTTAAGCAAATAATCCACCTTCACTGTGTTGTGCCAAAAACACGCCCAGCCCTTAACAGGGAGAGACCCTGCCAGGCACCGCCTCAGAGAAGAACCGAGCTGTACTGGGGGGACACACCCAGCCAACGTGTACGAGTTAAACAGAATTTTCTCTCAGAACTGGGACTTTCAGCACCCCCCAGGTGCTACTCGACTGCCACATACACACAGAGGGCTTCGTGAGGTGCTCTGGGGTTGGCCAGTCCTGCTCCAAGCCCTGCTGATGCCCCTGTGGTTTTAAGGATGTCCTCAAGGAGGTGGTAGAACCTCACAGTGTTTGCCCCTGGAGCTTAATTTCTGAAGTTTTCCTTGGGAAACGCACCCACTTCCTACTTAACAAGGCAGTCCCCTCTCCCTGCTCTCGGGAAGAGCTGCCCACAGGCACGGGAACCACCTTCCTCTCCTGATCGCCACGCTCTGCCCTTAAAACGCTGTTACTGAGGCCAGCTACTTCCACACCAAGACTGTCCATGCAGGGACAGTGTCCCTTCTCTTCAGGGTCAGGGAAAAAGGGCAGAAGCACCTACAGAGCTTCAATGCCCCTCTTGAGCATAAAGCACCATGAATCTGCACCTCCTGCTGCTTGCAGGGAAGATAATAAAATGCCTCAAGGTAAAAAATGATAAATGGTAAAAAATTATTACAAGAGGGTAGAAATGATGCCGCTTTCACTCCACTGCTAGAAATGACACATAAAACATAAAAAAAAACCCTGTACCTGTTCCATTTTCAGACTGAAACAACAGCATATTCCTGGCTGCTCATGCAGCAGGGACAACAGCACTGAAGGGAAATGTTTGGATAATCACGTCTTCATTTAAAGAGAACCCAATTCCTTCATCTAAGCCATCACTGCCCTCCATCAGAACAGCCAGCACATCCATGACATCTAATAAGGGAAGGAAAAAATGTAAGCAGAGGATCCAGACTGACTGGGAAAACAACAGAGGTAGAATGCAACATTCCAGGAACACAAGGTAGCTTTTTAGTCACAAAAATTTAAAAAAAAAAACCACCCAAAAAAACTAAAAAAAAAACCCCAAAAAACCCCAAAAAACCCCAAAGGCACATTTGCCAGGCAATACAATGTTAAGGGCAGCACAAAAATCCCAGCTGTACTTCACTCTGCCTTTCAAAGCTGCTGTCCAGCACAGGTTGCCCAGAGAAGCTGTGGCTGCCCCCGGATCCCTGGAAGTGTCCAAGGCCAGGCTGGACAGGGCTTGGAGCACCCTGGGACGGTGGAAGGTGTCCCTGCCCATGGCAGGGGTGGAACGGGACGAGCTTTAAATAAAGGTGCCTTCCCATCCAAACCCTTCTGGGATTCCACGATTCTGTGAGCAGCCCCAGGCAGAAGGGCTAAATTTCCATTGTGGTTCGGAAATGCTGCTGCAAGAGCACAGATTTCAAATACTGTTCAAGTGGCACAACCACATCAAAAATTACGTCTGGGGGTAAAGTGGCAACTCTGCAATTCCAGCCTCTGATACCAAGGACACATGGAGGGCTGAATCCGGGGGGCGTTCGGGGTCCGAGTTGGGGTCGTCCTCATGAGCCACCAGCCTGGGGACCCAAAAATCGGGGGGAACCCCGAATTGGGGGGGGACCCAAAATTGGGGGGGTCCTGGGGGGCTCTGGAAGGTCTTTGCAGCATCCCAGGAGGAATTTTGGGGTGTCAGGGGGTTTTTGGGGAGTCATGAAGGGAATTTAGGGGGTCTCAGAGAGTTTTTGGGGGGTCCCATAAGGAATTTTGGGGACCTTGATGGGAATTTTGGGGGTCCCAGGGGGTGTTTTGAGGTCCTGGAGAGGTTTTTGGGGGGGTCTCAGGGAGTTTTTGGGGACCCAGGAAAAATTTCAGGGGTCCTAAAGAGAAATTTGGAGGTCCCAGAAGGTGTTTTGGGGTGACGAGTAGAATTTTGGGGGTCTAGGGGGTGTTCTGGGGTCCCGAAGGGAATTTTGGGGGTCCCATGGGGGGTTTGGGGGTCCTGAAGGGAATTTTGGGGTCTCAGGGAGTTTTGGGGGGGTCCCAGGAGGAATTTTGGGGATCCTGATGGGAATTTTGGGGGTCCCGGGGTGGTTTTGAGGTCCTGGAGAGGTTTTTGGGGGGTTCTCAGGGAGTTTTTGGGGTCCCAGGAGGAATTTCAGGGGTCCTAAAGGGAAATTTGGAAGTCCCAGGGGGGTTTTGGGGTCCTGAAGGGAATTTTGGGCCTCCCGGGGGGGTTTTGGAGTCCTGGGGAAAATTTTGAGGGTCTCAGGGGTTTTTGGGAGAAATTTTGGTGGTCCCCGAGTAGAATTTTGGGGGTCCTGGGGGAGGTTTTGGGTTTCGGAAGGGAATTTTAGGGTCTCAGGGGTTTTTGGGGGATCCCAGAAGGAATTTTGGGGACCTTGATGAGAATTTTGGGGGTCCCAGGGGGGGTTTTGGGGTCCGGAAGGGAATTTTGGGGGTCCCAGGGGGGGTTTTGGGGTCCCAAAGGGAATTTTGGGCGTCCCAGGGGGGGTTTTGGAGTCCTGGGGAGAATTTTGGGGATCTCAGGAGGTTTTTGGGAGGAATTTTGGGGTCCCAAAGAGAATTTTGTGGGTCCTGGGGAGGGTTTAGGTCCTGAAGGGAATTTTGGGGGTCTCAGGGGGTTTTGGGGTGTCCCAGGAGGAATTTCGGGGACCCTGATAGGAATTTTGGGGGTCCCAGGGGGGGGTTTTGGGGTCCCAAAGGGAATTTTGGAAGTCCCAGGGGGTGTTTTGGTGTCCTGAAGGGAATTTTGGGTGTCCCAGGGGGGGGTATTGGAGTCCTGGGGAGAATTTTGGGGGTCCTGGGGAGGGGTTTTGGGAGGAATTTTGGGGGTCCCGGAGAGAATTTTGTGGGTCCTGGGAGAGGTTTTGGGGTTCTGAAGGGAATTTTGGGGTCTCACGAAGTTTTTGGGGGGTCCCAGAAAGAATTTTGGGGGCCCAGATGGGAATTTGGCGGGTCCCAGTGGAAGTTTTGGGGTCCCAAAGGGAATTTTGGGAGTCCCAGGGGGGGTTTTGGAGTCCTGGGGAGAATTTTGAGGGTCTCAGGGGTTTTTTGGGAGGAATTTTGGGGGTCCCGAGTAGAATTTTGTGGGTCCTGGGGAGGGTTTGGGTTTCTGAAGGGAATTTTGAGGCCCCCAGTGGGGGTTTTGGGGTCCCAAAGGGAATTCTGGGCGTCCCAGGGGGGGTTTTGGGGGAGGAATTTTGGGGTCCCGAGTAGAATTTTGTGGGTCCTGGGGGAAGTTTTGAGGTCCCGAAGGGAATTTTGGGAGTCATAGGGGGAGTTTTGGAGTCCTGGGGAGAATTTTGAGGGTCTCAGGGTTTTTTTTGGGAGGAATTTTGGGGGTCCCGGGTAGAATTTTGGGGATCCCACGGGGGTGGGTTGGGGTCCTGAAGGAAATTTTAGGGGTCTCAGGGGGTTTTTGGGGGTCCCAGGTGGAATTTCGGGGTCCCTGATAGGTTTTTTTGGGTCCCAGGGGGGGTTTTGGAGTCCTGGGGAGAATTTTGAGGGTCTCAGGCGGTTTTTGGGAGGAATTTTGGGGGTCCCGAGTAGAATTTTCGGGGTCCTGGGGGTGGGGGGGTTTGGGGTCCTGAAGTGAATTTTGGGGTCTCAGGAAGTTTTTGGGGGGTCCCAGAAAGAATTTTGGGGACCCAGATGGGAATTTTGGGGCTCCCGGTGGAGGGTTTTGGGGTCCCGAAGGGAATTTTGGGGGTCTCAGTGGGGTTTTGGGTCTCCCAGGAGGAATTTCAGGGACCCTGATGGGAATTTTGGGTGTCCCAGGGGGGCTTGTGGTGTCCTGGGGAGAATTTTAGGGGTCTCAGGGGTTTTTTGGGAGGAATTTTGGGGGTCCTGGGTAGAATTTTGTGTGTCCTGGGGAGGGTTTGGGGTCCTGAAGGGAATTTTGTGGGACCCTGATGGGGGGTTTTGGAGTCCTGGGGAGAATTTTGGGGGTCCTGGGGGGGGGTTTATGGTCCTGAAGGGAATTTTGGAGTCTCTGGGAGTTTTTGGGTGGTCCCAGGAGATATTTCGGGGACCCTGATGGGAATTCTGGGGATCCCAGGGGGGTTTTGGGGTCCCGAAGGGAATTTTGGGAGTCCCAGGTGGGGGGATTGTAGTCCTGGGGAGAATTTTGATGGTCTCAGGGTTTTTTTGGGAGGAATTTCTGGGGTCCCGAGTAGAATTTTGGGGGTTCTGGGGGTGGGTTTGGGGACCTGAAGGGAACTTTGGGGGTCTCAAGGAGTTTTGGGGGGTCCCTGGAGGAATTTCGGGGACCCTGATGGGAATTTTTAGGTTCCCCGAGGGGGGTTTTTGGTGTCCCAAAGGGAATTTTAGGCGTTCCAAGGGGGGTTTTGGAGTCCTGGGGAGAATTTTGAGGGTCTCAGGGATTTTTTGGGAGGAATTTTGGGGGTCCCGGGTAGAATTTTTTGGGTCCCAGGGGGGGTTTGGGGTTCTGAAGAGAATTTTGGGGGTCTCACCAAGTTTTTGGGGGGTCCCAGGAGGAATTTTGGGGTCCTGAAGGGAATTTTGGGGGTCCAAGTGTGTGTTTTGTGGTCCCAAAGGGAATTTTGGGCGTCCCAGGGGGTTTTTGGGAGGAATTTTGGGAGTCCCGGGTAGAATTTTGGGAGTCCCAGGGGGGGTTTTGGTGTCGCAAAGGGAATTTTGGCCATCCCAGGGGGAGTTTTGGAGTCCTGGGGAGAATTTTCAGGGTCTCAGGGTTTTTTTGGGAGGAATTTTGGGGGTCCCGAGTAGAATTTTGTGGGTCCTGGGGGAGGGTTTGGGGTTTTGAAGGGAATTTTGGGGGTCCCAGGGGGGGTTTTGGGGTCCTAATGGGAATTTTGGGAGTCCCAGGGGGGGTTTTGTGGTCCTGAAGGGAATTTTGGGCGTCCCAGGGGGTTTTTGGGAAGAATTTTGGGGGTCCCGGGTAGAATTTTGGGGATCCCACGGTGGTGGGTTGGGGTCCTGAAGGGAATTTTAGGGGTCTCAGGGGGTTTTTGGGGGTCCCAGGTGGAATTTCGGGGTCCCTGATAGGTTTTTTTGGGTCCCAGGGTGGGTTTTGGAGTCCTGGGGAGAATTTTGAGGGTCTCAGGGAGTTTTTGGGAGGAATTTTGGGGGTCCCGAGTAGAATTTTCGGGGTCCTGGGGGTGGGGGGGTTTGGAGTCCTGAAGTGAATTTTGGGGTCTCAGGAAGTTTTTGGGGGGTCCCAGAAAGAATTTTGGGGACCCAGATGGGAATTTTGGGGCTCCCGGTGGAGGGTTTTGGGGTCCCGAAGGGAATTTTGGGGGTCTCAGTGGGGTTTTGGGTCTCCCAGGAGGAATTTCAGGGACCCTGATGGGAATTTTGGGTGTCCCAGGGGGGCTTGTGGTGTCCTGGGGAGAATTTTAGGGGTCTCAGGGGTTTTTTGGGAGGAATTTTGGGGGTCCCGGGTAGAATTTTGTGTGTCCTGGGGAGGGTTTGGGGTCCTGAAGGGAATTTTGTGGGACCCTGATGGGGGGTTTTGGAGTCCTGGGGAGAATTTTGGGGGTCCTGGGGGGGGGGGTTTATGGGCCTGAAGGGAATTTTGGAGTCTCTGGGAGTTTTTGGGTGGTCCCAGGAGATATTTCGGGGACACTGATGGGAATTCTGGGGATCCCAGGGGGGTTTTGGGGTCCCGAAGGGAATTTTGGGAGTCCCAGGTGGGGGGATTGTAGTCCTGGGGAGAATTTTGATGGTCTCAGGGTTTTTTGGGAGGAATTTCTGGGGTCCCGAGTAGAATTTTGGGGTCTCACTGATGGGGGAGAATTTTGGGGGTCTCACCAAGTTTTTGGGGGGTCCCAGGAGGAATTTTGGGGTCCTGAAGGGAATTTTGGGGGTCCAAGTGTGTGTTTTGTGGTCCCAAAGGGAATTTTGGGCATCCCAGGGGGTTTTTGGGAGGAATTTTGGGAGTCCCGGGTAGAATTTTGGGAGTCCCAGGGGGGGTTTTGGTGTCGCAAAGGGAATTTTGGCCATCCCAGGGGGAGTTTTGGAGTCCTGGGGAGAATTTTCAGGGTCTCAGGGTTTTTTTGGGAGGAATTTTGGGGGTCCCGAGTAGAATTTTGTGGGTCCTGGGGGAGGGTTTGGGGTTTTGAAGGGAATTTTGGGGGTCCCAGGGGGGGTTTTGGGGTCCTGAAGGGAATTTTGGGCGTCCCAGGGGGTTTTTGGGAGGAATTTTGGGGGTCCCGGGTAGAATTTTGGGGATCCCACGGCGGTGGGTTGGGGTCCTGAAGGGAATTTTAGGGGTCTCAGGGGGTTTTTGGGGGTCCCAGGTGGAATTTCGGGGTCCCTGATAGGTTTTTTTGGGTCCCAGGGGGGGTTTTGGAGTCCTGGGGAGAATTTTGGGGGTTCCAGGCGGTTTTTGGGAGGAATTTTGGGGGTCCCGTGTAGAATTTTGGGAGTCCCTGGGGGGAGTTTGGTTACTGAAGAGAATTTTGGGGTCTCTGGGACTTTTTGGAGGGTCCCATGAGGACTTTTGGGGTCCTGAAGGAAGTTTTGGTGTCTCACGAAGTTTTTGGGAGGTCCCAGAAGGAATTTTGGGGACCCTGATGGGAATTTTGGGGGTCCCAGTGGGGTTTTTGGGGGCCCGAATGGAATTTTGGGAGTCCCAGGGGGGGGGTTTGGCGTCCCGAAGGGAATTTTGAGCGTCCAAGGGGGTTTTTGGAGTCCTGGGGAGAATTTTGAGGGTCTCTGGGGGTTTTTGGGGGGAATTTTGGGGGTCCGGAGTAGAATTTTTTGGGTCCTGGGTGAGGTTTTGGGGTCCTGAAAAGAATTTTGGGGTCTCACCAAGTTTTTGGGAGTCCCAGAAATAATTTTGGTGACCCTGAAGGGAATTTTGGGGGTCTCAGTGGGGTTTTGGGGGGTCCCAGGAGGAATTTTGGGGTCCTGAAGGGAATTTTGGGGGTCCAAGTGTGTGTTTTGTGGTCCCAAAGGGAATTTTGGGCGTCCCAGGGGGTTTTTGGGAGGAATTTTGGGAGTCCCGGGTAGAATTTTGGGAGTCCCAGGGGGGGTTTTGGTGTCGCAAAGGGAATTTTGGCCATCCCAGGGGGAGTTTTGGAGTCCTGGGGAGAATTTTCAGGGTCTCAGGGTTTTTTTGGGAGGAATTTTGGGGGTCCCGAGTAGAATTTTGTGGGTCCTGGGGGAGGGTTTGGGGTTTTGAAGGGAATTTTGGGGGTCCCAGGGGGGGTTTTGGGGTCCTAATGGGAATTTTGGGAGTCCCAGGGGGGGTTTTGTGGTCCTGAAGGGAATTTTGGGCGTCCCAGGGGGTTTTTGGGAGGAATTTTGGGGGTCCCGGGTAGAATTTTGGGGATCCCACGGTGGTGGGTTGGGGTCCTGAAGGGAATTTTAGGGGTCTCAGGGGGTTTTTGGGGGTCCCAGGTGGAATTTCGGGGTCCCTGATAGGTTTTTTTGGGTCCCAGGGTGGGTTTTGGAGTCCTGGGGAGAATTTTGAGGGTCTCAGGGAGTTTTTGGGAGGAATTTTGGGGGTCCCGAGTAGAATTTTCGGGGTCCTGGGGGTGGGGGGGTTTGGAGTCCTGAAGTGAATTTTGGGGTCTCAGGAAGTTTTTGGGGGGTCCCAGAAAGAATTTTGGGGACCCAGATGGGAATTTTGGGGCTCCCGGTGGAGGGTTTTGGGGTCCCGAAGGGAATTTTGGGGGTCTCAGTGGGGTTTTGGGTCTCCCAGGAGGAATTTCAGGGACCCTGATGGGAATTTTGGGTGTCCCAGGGGGGCTTGTGGTGTCCTGGGGAGAATTTTAGGGGTCTCAGGGGTTTTTTGGGAGGAATTTTGGGGGTCCCGGGTAGAATTTTGTGTGTCCTGGGGAGGGTTTGGGGTCCTGAAGGGAATTTTGTGGGACCCTGATGGGGGGTTTTGGAGTCCTGGGGAGAATTTTGGGGGTCCTGGGGGGGGGGTTTATGGTCCTGAAGGGAATTTTGGAGTCTCTGGGAGTTTTTGGGTGGTCCCAGGAGATATTTCGGGGACACTGATGGGAATTCTGGGGATCCCAGGGGGGTTTTGGGGTCCCGAAGGGAATTTTGGGAGTCCCAGGTGGGGGGATTGTAGTCCTGGGGAGAATTTTGATGGTCTCAGGGTTTTTTGGGAGGAATTTCTGGGGTCCCGAGTAGAATTTTGGGGGTTCTGGGGGTGGGTTTGGGGACCTGAAGGGAACTTTGGGGGTCTCAAGGAGTTTTGGGGGGTCCCTGGAGGAATTTCGGGGACCCTGATGGGAATTTTTAGGTTCCCCGAGGGGGGTTTTTGGTGTCCCAAAGGGAATTTTAGGCGTTCCAAGGGGGGTTTTGGAGTCCTGGGGAGAATTTTGAGGGTCTCAGGGATTTTTTGGGAGGAATTTTGGGGGTCCCGGGTAGAATTTTTTGGGTCCCGGGGGGGTTTGGGGTTCTGAAGAGAATTTTGGGGGTCTCACCAATTTTTTGGGGGGTCCCAGGAGGAATTTTGGGGTCCTGAAGGGAATTTTGGGGGTCCAAGTGTGTGTTTTGTGGTCCCAAAGGGAATTTTGGGCATCCCAGGGGGTTTTTGGGAGGAATTTTGGGAGTCCCGGGTAGAATTTTGGGAGTCCCAGGGGGGGTTTTGGTGTCGCAAAGGGAATTTTGGCCATCCCATGGGGAGTTTTGGAGTCCTGGGGAGAATTTTCAGGGTCTCAGGGTTTTTTTGGGAGGAATTTTGGGGGTCCCGAGTAGAATTTTGTGGGTCCTGGGGGAGGGTTTGGGGTTTTGAAGGGAATTTTGGGGGTCCCAGGGGGGGTTTTGGGGTCCCAAAGGGAATTCTGGGCGTCCCAGGGGGGGTTTTGTGGTCCTGAAGGGAATTTTGGGCGTCCCAGGGGGTTTTTGGGAGGAATTTTGGGGGTCCCGGGTAGAATTTTGGGGATCCCACGGTGGTGGGTTGGGGTCCTGAAGGGAATTTTAGGGGTCTCAGGGGGTTTTTGGGGGTCCCAGGTGGAATTTCGGGGTCCCTGATAGGTTTTTTTGGGTCCCAGGGGGGGTTTTGGAGTCCTGGGGAGAATTTTGGGGGTCCCAGGCGGTTTTTGGGAGGAATTTTGGGGGTCCCGTGTAGAATTTTGGGACTCCCTGGGGGGAGTTTGGTTACTGAAGAGAATTTTGGGGTCTCTGGGACTTTTTGGAGGGTCCCATGAGGACTTTTGGGGTCCTGAAGGAAGTTTTGGTGTCTCACGAAGTTTTTGGGAGGTCCCAGAAGGAATTTTGGGGACCCTGATGGGAATTTTGGGGGTCCCAGTGGGGTTTTTGGGGGCCCGAATGGAATTTTGGGAGTCCCAGGGGGGGGGTTTGGCGTCCCGAAGGGAATTTTGAGCGTCCAAGGGGGTTTTTGGAGTCCTGGGGAGAATTTTGAGGGTCTCTGGGGGTTTTTGGGGGGAATTTTGGGGGTCCGGAGTAGAATTTTTTGGGTCCTGGGTGAGGTTTTGGGGTCCTGAAAAGAATTTTGGGGTCTCACCAAGTTTTTGGGAGTCCCAGAAATAATTTTGGTGACCCTGAAGGGAATTTTGGGGGTCTCAGTGGGGTTTTGGGGGGTCCCAGGAGGAATTTTGGCATCTTGAAGGGAATTTTGGGGTCTCAAAGAGTTTTGGGGCTTCCCAGGATGAATTTCGGGGACCCTGCTGGGAATTTTGGGGGTCCCAGGGGGGTTTTCGGGGTCCTGAAGGGAATTTTGGTGGTCCCAGGGGGGTTTTCTGGGTTCTGAAGGGAATTTTGGGGGTCCCAGGGGGTGTTCTGGGTCCCGAAGGGAATTTTGGGGGTCCCAGGGGTGTTTTTGGGGTCCCGAAAGGAATTTTGGGGGTCCCGGGGCCGTCTCGGTGGTTTTGGGGTCACGCTGGCTGCGGGGCTGCAGTACCGCCCTGTGTCCACAAGGCGGCAGCATTTGTCAAGTGAGTCCGCGACAAGATGGCGGCCCGTGGGGACCGTGATGGTGACAGGCATTTAATGCCGATGCCTGTCGGCTCCCGCCAAAAACCCGCACGCTCGCGGCGCTCCTGACCCCACAGCCCGTGTGCACGGCATCGTAACCGCCGCGGAAAATCCCGTTGCAGGGCGCCGGCGGTGCGGGCAATTCAGGCAGTGTAAAAAACAGACACGGGTCCTCGAATTTCAACGTCCTCGCCACTCCTAAGATGGCGGCCGCGGGCGGCGGGCTGCAGTGCCGCTCTCTGCCCACACGGCGGCAGCACTGCGCCGTCAGCAGCGAATGCCCCAAAGATCCGCGCGGGAAAGAACGGAACAAAAAACCTGCCTCTGACCCGATAGGAACCGAAAGAAAAAACCTTTCCTCTTAAACTGCATTTCAACAGAGTTTATTTTTACATTTTTCACATTTATATTCACATTCGGATTTATAATGTATATTTATATATAATTGTATTTTCATAATTCCTTACATTTATTCCATTTATTATATTTTATTATATTTTATATTTTTATACATATCTTAATAGATTGCTTACATATTTCTATAGTTAGATTTAGAGTTCTAAAAGGTTTATATTGATTAAAATAAAAACCTGACTCTATCCAAGTAAAAATCTTTTAAAAAACCCCTTTATTTAAACTCCATTTAAATTTATTTCTATTTTTAGCATTTATAGTCAAATTTACATTTTAAATGTAGATTGATGTATGGTGTTATTTATAGTCTATCTCTTCCTAATACTATTTTTATTTCTATTTTATATTTTTATATATATCTGTATACATTGAATATATATTTCCATATTTAGAACGATATAAAAATAAAATGTATATTCATATTTTTTCCATTAATGCCCTGCCTCTAACCAAATAAAAACAAAAACAAAAAAAAATCTTTCTATAAACAGTACTTGAATATATATTGAATACACCATGCATTACAAATTGCAGGGGAAATGGATTCCCTCATGATTTGAACACAAGAAATAATGGAAAAGGAAGCTTTTTCCCACAATTTAAACCCCTTTTCTCTCCATAACCCCTCATTTTTCTGGGAGCGCTGTGGAAGGTCTGGGGGTTCTAAGGAGGGACTGACACAATAAAAGGGGAAAGTTGAAAGCTCTCCCGTGGAACCCCACATGCTGCCCGGCCTGCTCAGGTGCTGCCCCTTGGCAAGAGGGCTCTTCCCTCGGCATTTTCTCAAAGGGATGCTCGTGCCCGGGTGGGTCCGGCTGCTCCCCGATCCCTGCTGGATGTTCCAGCCATAGCTCCTGGAGGGACACTTGGGATACCCCTGTTAGCCCCTCGGGATTAGCAGCTCCCTGTGCAGGTGTGCCCAGGTAGCTGCACTGAAAGCAGCTGCTCACACGGGGAGCTGCTACACCTAGGAGTGGGGGATGAGGTGAAGAAAGGTCCTGTGGGGTGTTCCCTTCCCTACGCAGGCCTTTGCCAGACCCTTAAACAATGGGGTGCCAGATTTTCATTGCCAAGATAATTAACAATCTTTCCCCTGGCCAAACAGGAATTGTGCTACCAAAATTGCAAACAGTGAATGATTTCTCGCAGACCACATCTGCCACCACCAGGAACTCTCACTGCCTTTGGAGAGCAGCACGCCACCAGTAAACACACATCAACACACAGGGAAAGTGAGGTTGGTTTTACACGGAAAATGGGCAGAGGTCGGGTCACAAGGCCTGTGGCCCCAAGTGACTTTCTACATCTTTTTGTTCTGAATGGCACAGGATTTATCCAGGAGAAAAACTGCTGACAGCAAGAATTCTCCCTGCCCTGGAAGAGACAAGCACCTCCTTGACACTGACATCAGGAAGTGTAGAGAGTGAGCCATGTTTCACACAGAATAGGGCCAGCGACAGAGCCCAAGAGCCAGGGGCCACGAAAAAAGGGTTGCCCCTTGAAAATCTGAATGAAGAAGGATGTGTTGTGGACCCAAGCTGCTTTCATGTCGATGAGGGGTTGCTTTGATGATCCCAAGCACAAATCGCAAACTGACTTCAGGAACCAAGACTGGCGAGCGTGCTTTCCCAGGGAAAAGATCTGGAATTAGCGCACAGAACCTTGCGTCCCTGCGTGGACAACTGAGTGCAGGAAATATGAACATAGAAAAATATAACCCAGGCCCAAAGAACACCCACCTCAAACTCGTGCTGCCCTGATAGACCCAAGGGAGCCCTACAAACTGACATCAGGAACCTGGACTGCTGAGTTTTCTTTCCCAGGGAAAATGGCAAAGGACGTGCCCAGGAGCCCCTGGCCCTAAGCTGGGTCCCGACTGCAAAAAATCTTTATATCGAAGGATGGACCCCAGACCGAAGTTGTCCCCACCTCAAACTTGTGCTGCCCTGATAGACCCAAGGGAGCCCTACAAACTGACATCAGGAACCGGGACTGCTGAGTTTCCTTTCCCAGGGAAAATGGCCAAAGGATGTGCCCAGCGGCCCCTGGCCCTGACTGCAAAAAATCCATATATAGAAGGATGGACCCCACACTGAAGTTGTCCCCACCTCAAACTTGTGCTGCCCTGATAGACCCAAGGGAGCCCTACAAACTGACATCAGGAACCTGGACTGCTGAGTTTTCTTTCCCAGGGAAAATGGAAAAAGCTTGTGCCCAGGGGCCGCTGGCCTTGGGCAGGGACCTCACTACAAGAAATCCTTATATCGAAGGATGGACCCCACACCGAAGTTGTCCCCACCTCAAACTTGTGCTGCCCTGATAGACCCAAGGGAGCCCTACAAACTGACATCAGGAACCTGGACTGCTGAGTTTTCTTTCCCAGGGAAAATGGAAAAAGGATGTGCCCAGGGGCCCCTGGCCCTGGGCAGGGACCTCACTGCAAAAAATCCTTATATCGAAGGATGGACCCCACACCGAAGTTGTCCCCACCTCAAACTTGTGCTGCCCTGATAGACCCAAGGGAGCCCTACAAACTGACATCAGGAACCTGGACTGCTGAGTTTTCTTTCCCAGGGAAAATGGAAAAAGGATGTGCCCAGGGGCCCCTGGCCCTGACTGCAAAAAATCCTTATATCGAAGGATGGACCCCACACCGAAGTTGTCCCCACCTCAAACTTGTGCTGCCCTGATAGACCCAAGGGAGCCCTACAAACTGACATCAGGAACCTGGACTGCTGAGTTTTCTTTCCCAGGGAAAATGGAAAAAGGATGTGCCCAGGGGCCCCTGGCCCTGACTGCAAAAAATCCTTATATCGAAGGATGGACCCCACACCGAAGCTGTGCCCACCTCAAACTTGTACTGCCCTGATAGACCCAAGGCAGCCCTACAAACTGACATCAGGAACCTGGACTGCTGAGTTTTCTTTCCCAGAGAAAATTGAAAAAGAATGTGCCCAGGGGCCCCTGGCCCACGGCTGCGACCTCACTGCAAAGAATCCTTATATCGAAGAATGGACCCCACACCGAAGTTGTCCCCACCTCAAACTTGTGCTGCCCTGATACACCCAAGGCAGCCCTACAAACTGACATCAGGAACCTGGACTGCTGAGTTTTCTTTCCCAGGGAAAATGGAAAAAGGATGTGCCCAGGGGCCCCTGGCCCTGACTGCAAAAAATCCTTATATCGAAGGATGGACTCCACACCGAAGTTGTCCCCACCTCAAACTTGTGCTGCCCTGATACACCCAAGGGAGCCCTACAAACTGACATCAGGAACCGGGACTGCTGAGTTTCCTTTCCCAGGGAAAATGGCCAAAGGATGTGCCCAGCGGCCCCTGGCCCTGACTGCAAAAAATCCATATATAGAAGGATGGACCCCACACTGAAGTTGTCCCCACCTCAAACTTGTGCTGCCCTGATAGACCCAAGGGAGCCCTACAAACTGACATCAGGAACCTGGACTGCTGAGTTTTCTTTCCCAGAGAAAATGGAAAAAGAATGTGCCCAGGGGCCCCTGGCCAAGGGCTGCGACCTCACTGCAAAGAATCCTTATATCGAAGAATGGACCCCACACCGAAGTTGTCCCCACCTCAAACTTGTGCTGCCCTGATACACCCAAGGGAGCCCTACAAACCGACATCAGGAACCTGGACTGCTGAGTTTTCTTTCCCAGGGAAAATGGAAAAAGGATGTGCCCAGGGGCCCCTGGCCCTGACTGCAAAAAATCCTTATATCGAAGGATGGACCCCACACCGAAGCTGTGCCCACCTCAAACTTGTACTGCCCTGATAGACCCAAGGCAGCCCTACAAACTGACATCAGGAACCTGGACTGCTGAGTTTTCTTTCCCAGAGAAAATTGAAAAAGAATGTGCCCAGGGGCCCCTGGCCCACGGCTGCGACCTCACTGCAAAAAATCCTTATATCGAAGGATGGACCCCACACCGAAGTTGTCCCCACCTCAAACTTGTGCTGCCCTGATACACCCAAGGGAGCCCTACAAACTGACATCAGGAACCGGGACTGCTGAGTTTCCTTTCCCAGGGAAAATGGCCAAAGGATGTGCCCTGCGGCCCCTGGCCCTGACTGCAAAAAATCCATATATAGAAGGATGGACCCCACACTGAAGTTGTCCCCACCTCAAACTTGTGCTGCCCTGATAGACCCAAGCGAGCCCTACAAACTGACATCAGGAACCTGGACTGCTGAGTTTTCTTTCCCAGGGAAAATGGAAAAAGGATGTGCCCAGGGGCCCCAGGCCCTGGGCAGGGACCTCACTGCAAAAAATCCTTATATCGAAGGGTGGACCCCACACCGAAGTTGTCCCCACCTCAAACTTGTGCTGCCCTGATAGACCCAAGGGAGCCCTACAAACTGACATCAGGAACCTGGACTGCTGAGTTTTCTTTCCCAGGGAAAATGGAAAAAGGATGTGCCCAGGGGCCCCTGGCCCTGACTGCAAAAAATCCTTATATCGAAGGATGGACCCCACACCGAAGCAGTGCCCACCTCAAACTTGTACTGCCCTGATAGACCCAAGGCAGCCCTACAAACTGACATCAGGAACATGGACTGCTGAGTTTTCTTTCCGAGAGAAAATGGAAAAAGAATGTGCCCAGGGGCCCCTGGCCCAGGGCTGCGACCTCACTGCAAAGAATCCTTATATCGAAGAATGGACCCCACACCGAAGTTGTCCCCACCTCAAACTTGTGCTGCCCTGATACACCCAAGGCAGCCCTACAAACTGACATCAGGAACCTGGACTGCTGAGTTTTCTTTCCCAGGGAAAATGGCCAAAGGATGTGCCCAGGGACTCCTGGCCCTGGGCAGGGCCCTCACTGCAAAAAATCCTTGTATCAAAGGATGGACCCCACACCAAAGTTGTCCCCACCTCAAACTTGTGCTGCCCTGATAGACCCAAGGGAGCCCTACAAACTGACATCAGGAACCTGGACTGCTGAGTTTTCTTTCCCAGGGAAAATGGAAAAAGGATGTGCCCAGGGGCCCCTGGCCCTGACTGCAAAAAATCCTTATATCGAAGGATGGACCCCACACCGAAGTTGTCCCCACCTCAAACTTGTGCTGCCCTGATAGACCCAAGGGAGCCCTACAAACTGACATCAGGAACCTGGACTGCGGAGTTTTCTTTCCCAGGGAAAATGGAAAAAGGATGTGCCCGGGGGCCCCTGGCCCTGACTGCAAAAAATCCTTATATCGAAGGATGGACCCCACACCGAAGTTGTCCCCACCTCAAACTTGTGCTACCCTGATAGACCCAAGGGAGCCCTACAAACTGACATCAGGAACCTGGACTGCTGAGTTTTCTTTCCCAGGGAAAATGGAAAAAGGATGTGCCCAGGGGCCCCTGGCCCTGACTGCAAAGAATCCTTATATCGAAGGATGGACCCCACACCGAAGTTGTCCCCACCTCAAACTTTTGCTGCCCTGATAGACCCAAGGGAGCCCTACAAACTGACATCAGGAACCTGGACTGCTGAGTTTTCTTTCCCAGAGAAAATTGAAAAAGAATGTGCCCAGGGGCCCCTGGCCCACGGCTGCGACCTCACTGCAAAGAATCCTTATATCGAAGAATGGACCCCACACCGATGTTGTCCCCACCTCAAACTTGTGCTGCCCTGATACACCCAAGGGAGCCCTAAAAACTCACATCAGGAACCGGGACTGCTGAGTTTCCTTTCCCAGGGAAAATGGCCAAAGGATGTGCCCAGCGGCCCCTGGCCCTGACTGCAAAAAATCCATATATAGAAGGATGGACCCCACACTGAAGTTGTCCCCACCTCAAACTTGTACTGCCCTGATAGACCCAAGGGAGCCCTACAAACTGACATCAGGAACCTGGACTGCTGAGTTTTCTTTCCCAGGGAAAATGGAAAAAGGATGTGCCCAGGGGCCCCTGGCCCTGACTGCAAAAAATCCTTATATCGAAGGATGGACCCCACACCGAAGTTGTCCCCACCTCAAACTTGTGCTGCCCTGATACACCCAAGGGAGCCCTACAAACTGACATCAGGAACCTGGACTGCTGAGTTTTCTTTCCCAGGGAAAATGGAAAAAGGTTGTGCCCAGGGGCCGCTGGCCTTGGGCAGGGACCTCACTACAAGAAATCCTTATATCGAAGGATGGACCCCACACCGAAGTTGTCCCCACCTCAAACTTGTGCTGCCCTGATAGACCCAAGGGAGCCCTACAAACTGACATCAGGAACCTGGACTGCTGAGTTTTCTTTCCCAGGGAAAATGGAAAAAGGATGTGCCCAGGGTCCCCTAGCCCTGGACAGGGCTATCACTACAAAGAATCCTTATATCGAAGGATGGACCCCACACCGAAGTTGTCCCCACCTCAAACTTGTGCTGCCCTGATAGACCCAAGGGAGCCCTACAAACTGACATCAGGAACCTGGACTGCTGAGTTTTCTTTCCCAGGGAAAATGGAAAAAGGGTGTGCCCGGGGGCCCCTGGCCCTGACTGCAAAAAATCCTTATATCGAAGGATGGACCCCACACCGAAGTTGTCCCCACCTCAAACTTGTGCTACCCTGATAGACCCAAGGGAGCCCTACAAACTGACATCAGGAACCTGGACTGCTGAGTTTTCTTTCCCAGGGAAAATGGAAAAAGGATGTGCCCAGGGGCCCCTGGCCCTGACTGCAAAGAATCCTTATATCGAAGGATGGACCCCACACCGAAGTTGTCCCCACCTCAAACTTGTGCTGCCCTGATACACCCAAGGGAGCCCTACAAACTGACATCAGGAACCTGGACTGCTGAGTTTTCTTTCCCAGAGGAAATTGAAAAAGAATGTGCCCAGGGTCCCCTGGCCCACGGCTGCGACCTCACTGCAAAGAATGCTTATATCGAAGAATGGACCCCACACCGAAGTTGTCCCCACCTCAAACTTGTGCTGCCCTGATACACCCAAGGCAGCCCTACAAACTGACATCAGGAACCTGGACTGCTGAGTTTTCTTTCCCAGGGAAAATGGCCAAAGGATGTGCCCAGGGGCTCCTGGCCCTGGGCAGGGCCCTCACTGCAAAAAATCCTTGTATCGAAGGATGGACCCCACACCGAAGTTGTCCCCACCTCAAACTTGTGCTGCCCTGATACACCCAAGGGAGCCCTACAAACTGACATCAGGAACCTGGACTGCTGAGTTTTCTTTCCCAGGGAAAATGGAAAAAGGATGTGCCCAGGGGCCCCTGGCCCTGACTGCAAAAAATCCTTATATCGAAGGATGGACCCCACACCGAAGTTGTCCCCACCTCAAACTTGTGCTGCCCTGATACACCCAAGGGAGCCCTACAAACTGACATCAGGAACCGGGACTGCTGAGTTTCCTTTCCCAGGGAAAATGGCCAAAGGATGTGCCCAGGGGCCCCTGGCCCTGACTGCAAAAAATCCATATATAGAAGGATGGACCCCACACTGAAGTTGTCCCCACCTCAAACTTGTGCTGCCCTGATAGACCCAAGGGAGCCCTGCAAACTGACATCAGGAACCTGGACTGCTGAGTTTTCTTTCCCAGAGAAAATGGAAAAAGAATGTGCCCAGGGGCCCCTGGCCCAGGGCTGCGACCTCACTGCAAAGAATCCTTATATCGAAGGATGGACCCCACACCGAAGTTGTCCCCACCTCAAACTTGTGCTGCCCTGATAGACCCAAGGGAGCCCTACAAACTGACATCAGGAACCTGGACTGCTGAGTTTTCTTTCCCAGGGAAAATGGAAAAAGGATGTGCCCGGGGGCCCCTGGCCCTGACTGCAAAATATCCTTATATCGAAGGATGGACCCCACACCGAAGTTGTCCCCACCTCAAACTTGTGCTACCCTGATAGACCCAAGGGAGCCCTACAAACTGACATCAGGAACCTGGACTGCTGAGTTTTCTTTCCCAGGGAAAATGGAAAAAGGATGTGCCCAGGGGCCCCTGGCCCTGACTGCAAAGAATCCTTATATCGAAGGATGGACCCCACACCGAAGTTGTCCCCACCTCAAACTTGTGCTGCCCTGATACACCCAAGGGAGCCCTACAAACTGACATCAGGAACCTGGACTGCTGAGTTTTCTTTCCCAGAGGAAATTGAAAAAGAATGTGCCCAGGGGCCCCTGGCCCACGGCTGCGACCTCACTGCAAAGAATCCTTATATCGAAGAATGGACCCCACACCGAAGTTGTCCCCACCTCAAACTTGTGCTGCCCTGATACACCCAAGGCAGCCCTACAAACTGACATCAGGAACCTGGACTGCTGAGTTTTCTTTCCCAGTGAAAATGGCCAAAGGATGTGCCCAGGGGCTCCTGGCCCTGGGCAGGGCCCTCACTGCAAAAAATCCTTGTATCGAAGGATGGACCCCACACCGAAGTTGTCCCCACCTCAAACTTGTGCTGCCCTGATACACCCAAGGGAGCCCTACAAACTGACATCAGGAACCTGGACTGCTGAGTTTTCTTTCCCAGGGAAAATGGAAAAAGGATGTGCCCAGGGGCCCCTGGCCCTGACTGCAAAAAATCCTTATATCGAAGGATGGACCCCACACCGAAGTTGTCCCCACCTCAAACTTGTGCTGCCCTGATACACCCAAGGGAGCCCTACAAACTGACATCAGGAACCGGGACTGCTGAGTTTCCTTTCCCAGGGAAAATGGCCAAAGGATGTGCCCAGGGGCCCCTGGCCCTGACTGCAAAAAATCCATATATAGAAGGATGGACCCCACACTGAAGTTGTCCCCACCTCAAACTTGTGCTGCCCTGATAGACCCAAGGGAGCCCTGCAAACTGACATCAGGAACCTGGACTGCTGAGTTTTCTTTCCCAGAGAAAATGGAAAAAGAATGTGCCCAGGGGCCCCTGGCCCAGGGCTGCGACCTCACTGCAAAGAATCCTTATATCGAAGAATGGACCCCACACCGAAGTTGTCCCCACCTCAAACTTGTGCTGCCCTGATACACCCAAGGGAGCCCTACAAACTGACATCAGGAACCTGGACTGCTGAGTTTTCTTTCCCAGGGAAAATGGAAAAAGGATGTGCCCAGGGGCCCCTGGCCCTGACTGCAAAAAATCCTTATATCGAAGGATGGACCCCACACCGAAGTTGTCCCCACCTCAAACTTGTGCTGCCCTGATACACCCAAGGGAGCCCTACAAAATGACATCAGGAACCTGGACTGCTGAGTTTTCTTTCCCAGGGAAAATGGAAAAAGGTTGTGCCCAGGGGCCGCTGGCCTTGGGCAGGGACCTCACTACAAGAAATCCTTATATCGAAGGATGGACCCCACACCGAAGTTGTCCCCACCTCAAACTTGTGCTGCCCTGATAGACCCAAGGGAGCCCTACAAACTGACATCAGGAACCTGGACTGCTGAGTTTTCTTTCCCAGGGAAAATGGAAAAAGGATGTGCCCAGGGTCCCCTAGCCCTGGACAGGGCTATCACTACAAAGAATCCTTATATCGAAGGATGGACCCCACACCGAAGTTGTCCCCACCTCAAACTTGTGCTGCCCTGATAGACCCAAGGGAGCCCTACAAACTGACATCAGGAACCTGGACTGCTGAGTTTTCTTTCCCAGGGAAAATGGAAAAAGGATGTGCCCAGGGGCCCCTGGCCCTGACTGCAAAAAATCCTTATATCGAAGGATGGACCCCACACCGAAGCAGTGCCCACCTCAAACTTGTACTGCCCTGATAGACCCAAGGCAGCCCTACAAACTGACATCAGGAACATGGACTGCTGAGTTTTCTTTCCCAGAGAAAATGGAAAAAGAATGTGCCCAGGGGCCCCTGGCCCAGGGCTGCGACCTCACTGCAAAGAATCCTTATATCGAAGAATGGACCCCACACCGAAGTTGTCCCCACCTCAAACTTGTGCTGCCCTGATACACCCAAGGCAGCCCTACAAACTGACATCAGGAACCTGGACTGCTGAGTTTTCTTTCCCAGGGAAAATGGCCAAAGGATGTGCCCAGGGACTCCTGGCCCTGGGCAGGGCCCTCACTGCAAAAAATCCTTGTATCGAAGGATGGACCCCACACCGAAGTTGTCCCCACCTCAAACTTGTGCTGCCCTGATACACCCAAGGGAGCCCTACAAACTGACATCAGGAACCTGGACTGCTGAGTTTTCTTTCCCAGGGAAAATGGAATAAGGATGTGCCCAGGGGCCCCTGGCCCTGACTGCAAAAAATCCTTATATCGAAGGATGGACCCCACACCGAAGTTGTCCCCACCTCAAACTTGTGCTGCCCTGATACACCCAAGGGAGCCCTACAAACTGACATCAGGAACCTGGACTGCGGAGTTTTCTTTCCCAGGGAAAATGTAAAAAGGATGTGCCCGGGGGCCCCTGGCCCTGACTGCAAAAAATCCTTATATCGAAGGATGGACCCCACACCGAAGTTGTCCCCACCTCAAACTTGTGCTACCCTGATAGACCCAAGGGAGCCCTACAAACTGACATCAGGAACCTGGACTGCTGAGTTTTCTTTCCCAGGGAAAATGGAAAAAGGATGTGCCCAGGGGCCCCTGGCCCTGACTGCAAAAATTCCTTATATCGAAGGATGGACCCCACACCGAAGTTGTCCCCACCTCAAACTTGTGCTGCCCTGATAGACCCAAGGGAGCCCTACAAACTGACATCAGGAACCTGGACTGCTGAGTTTTCTTTCCCAGGGAAAATGGAAAAAGGATGTGCCCAGGGGCCCCTGGCCCTGACTGCAAAAAATCCTTATATCGAAGGATGGACCCCACACCGAAGTTGTCCCCACCTCAAACTTGTGCTGCCCTGATACACCCAAGGGAACCCTACAAACTGACATCAGGAACCTGGACTGCTGAGTTTTCTTTCCCAGGGAAAATGGAAAAAGGATGTGCCCAGGGGCCCCTGGCCCAAGGCTGCGACCTCACTGCAAAGAATCCTTATATCGACGAATGGACCCCACACCGAAGTTGTCCCCACCTCAAACTTGTGCTGCCCTGATACACCCAAGGGAGCCCTACAAACTGACATCAGGAACCTGGACTGCTGAGTTTTCTTTCCCAGGGAAAATGGAAAAAGGTTGTGCCCAGGGGCCGCTGGCCTTGGGCAGGGACCTCACTACAAGAAATCCTTATATCGAAGGATGGACCCCACACCGAAGTTGTCCCCACCTCAAACTTGTGCTGCCCTGATAGACCCAAGGGAGCCCTACAAACTGACATCAGGAACCTGGACTGCTGAGTTTTCTTTCCCAGGGAAAATGGAAAAAGGATGTGCCCAGGGGCACCTAGCCCTGGACAGGGCTATCACTACAAAGAATCCTTATATCGAAGGATGGACCCCACACCGAAGTTGTCCCCACCTCAAACTTGTGCTGCCCTGATAGACCCAAGGGAGCCCTACAAACTGACATCAGGAACCTGGACTGCTGAGTTTTCTTTCCCAGGGAAAATGGAAAAAGGATGTGCCCAGGGGCCCCTGGCCCAGGGCTGCGAACTCACTGCAAAGAATCCTTATATCGAAGAATGGACCCCACACCGAAGTTGTCCCCACCTCAAACTTGTGCTGCCCTGATACACCCAAGGCAGCCCTACAAACGGACATCAGGAACCTGGACTGCTGAGTTTTCTTTCCCAGAGAAAATGGAAAAAGAATGTGCCCAGGGGCCCCTGGCCAAGGGCTGCGACCTCACTGCAAAGAATCCTTATATCGAAGAATGGACCCCACACCGAAGTTGTCCCCACCTCAAACTTGTGCTGCCCTGATACACCCAAGGGAGCCCTACAAACCGACATCAGGAACCTGGACTGCTGAGTTTTCTTTCCCAGGGAAAATGGAAAAAGGATGTGCCCAGGGGCCCCTGGCCCTGACTGCAAAAAATCCTTATATCGAAGGATGGACCCCACACCGAAGCTGTGCCCACCTCAAACTTGTACTGCCCTGATAGACCCAAGGCAGCCCTACAAACTGACATCAGGAACCTGGACTGCTGAGTTTTCTTTCCCAGAGAAAATTGAAAAAGAATGTGCCCAGGGGCCCCTGGCCCACGGCTGCGACCTCACTGCAAAGAATCCTTATATCGAAGGATGGACCCCACACCGAAGTTGTCCCCACCTCAAACTTGTGCTGCCCTGATACACCCAAGGGAGCCCTACAAACTGACATCAGGAACCGGGACTGCTGAGTTTCCTTTCCCAGGGAAAATGGCCAAAGGATGTGCCCTGCGGCCCCTGGCCCTGACTGCAAAAAATCCATATATAGAAGGATGGACCCCACACTGAAGTTGTCCCCACCTCAAACTTGTGCTGCCCTGATAGACCCAAGCGAGCCCTACAAACTGACATCAGGAACCTGGACTGCTGAGTTTTCTTTCCCAGAGAAAATGGAAAAAGAATGTGCCCAGGGGCCCCTGGCCCAAGGCTGCGACCTCACTGCAAAGAATCCTTATATCGAAGAATGGACCCCACACCGAAGTTGTCCCCACCTCAAACTTGTGCTGCCCTGATACACCCAAGGGAGCCCTACAAACTGACATCAGGAACCTGGACTGCTGAGTTTTCTTTCCCAGGGAAGATGGAAAAAGGATGTGCCCAGGGGCCCCTGGCCCTGACTGCAAAAAATCCTTATATCGAAGGATGGACCCCACACCGAAGTTGTCCCCACCTCAAACTTGTGCTGCCCTGATAGACCCAAGGGAGCCCTACAAACTGACATCAGGAACCTGGACTGCTGAGTTTTCTTTCCCAGGGAAAATGGAATAAGGATGTGCCCAGGGGCCCCAGGCCCTGGGCAGGGACCTCACTGCAAAAAATCCTTATATCGAAGGGTGGACCCCACACCGAAGTTGTCCCCACCTCAAACTTGTGCTGCCCTGATAGACCCAAGGGAGCCCTACAAACTGACATCAGGAACCTGGACTGCTGAGTTTTCTTTCCCAGGGAAAATGGAAAAAGGATGTGCCCAGGGGCCCCTGGCCCTGACTGCAAAAAATCCTTATATCGAAGGATGGACCCCACACCGAAGCAGTGCCCACCTCAAACTTGTACTGCCCTGATAGACCCAAGGCAGCCCTACAAACTGACATCAGGAACATGGACTGCTGAGTTTTCTTTCCGAGAGAAAATTGAAAAAGAATGTGCCCAGGGGCCCCTGGCCCAGGGCTGCGACCTCACTGCAAAGAATCCTTATATCGAAGAATGGACCCCACACCGAAGTTGTCCCCACCTCAAACTTGTGCTGCCCTGATACACCCAAGGCAGCCCTACAAACTGACATCAGGAACCTGGACTGCTGAGTTTTCTTTCCCAGGGAAAATGGCCAAAGGATGTGCCCAGGGACTCCTGGCCCTGGGCAGGGCCCTCACTGCAAAAAATCCTTGTATCAAAGGATGGACCCCACACCAAAGTTGTCCCCACCTCAAACTTGTGCTGCCCTGATAGACCCAAGGGAGCCCTACAAACTGACATCAGGAACCTGGACTGCTGAGTTTTCTTTCCCAGGGAAAATGGAAAAAGGATGTGCCCAGGGGCCCCTGGCCCTGACTGCAAAAAATCCTTATATCGAAGGATGGACCCCACACCGAAGTTGTCCCCACCTCAAACTTGTGCTGCCCTGATAGACCCAAGGGAGCCCTACAAACTGACATCAGGAACCTGGACTGCGGAGTTTTCTTTCCCAGGGAAAATGGAAAAAGGATGTGCCCGGGGGCCCCTGGCCCTGACTGCAAAAAATCCTTATATCGAAGGATGGACCCCACACCAAAGTTGTCCCCACCTCAAACTTGTGCTACCCTGATAGACCCAAGGGAGCCCTACAAACTGACATCAGGAACCTGGACTGCTGAGTTTTCTTTCCCAGGGAAAATGGAAAAAGGATGTGCCCAGGGGCCCCTGGCCCTGACTGCAAAGAATCCTTATATCGAAGGATGGACCCCACACCGAAGTTGTCCCCACCTCAAACTTTTGCTGCCCTGATAGACCCAAGGGAGCCCTACAAACTGACATCAGGAACCTGGACTGCTGAGTTTTCTTTCCCAGAGAAAATTGAAAAAGAATGTGCCCAGGGGCCCCTGGCCCACGGCTGCGACCTCACTGCAAAGAATCCTTATATCGAAGAATGGACCCCACACCGATGTTGTCCCCACCTCAAACTTGTGCTGCCCTGATACACCCAAGGGAGCCCTAAAAACTCACATCAGGAACCGGGACTGCTGAGTTTCCTTTCCCAGGGAAAATGGCCAAAGGATGTGCCCAGCGGCCCCTGGCCCTGACTGCAAAAAATCCATATATAGAAGGATGGACCCCACACTGAAGTTGTCCCCACCTCAAACTTGTACTGCCCTGATAGACCCAAGGGAGCCCTACAAACTGACATCAGGAACCTGGACTGCTGAGTTTTCTTTCCCAGGGAAAATGGAAAAAGGATGTGCCCAGGGGCCCCTGGCCCTGACTGCAAAAAATCCTTATATCGAAGGATGGACCCCACACCGAAGTTGTCCCCACCTCAAACTTGTGCTGCCCTGATACACCCAAGGGAGCCCTACAAACTGACATCAGGAACCTGGACTGCTGAGTTTTCTTTCCCAGGGAAAATGGAAAAAGGTTGTGCCCAGGGGCCGCTGGCCTTGGGCAGGGACCTCACTACAAGAAATCCTTATATCGAAGGATGGACCCCACACCGAAGTTGTCCCCACCTCAAACTTGTGCTGCCCTGATAGACCCAAGGGAGCCCTACAAACTGACATCAGGAACCTGGACTGCTGAGTTTTCTTTCCCAGGGAAAATGGAAAAAGGATGTGCCCAGGGTCCCCTAGCCCTGGACAGGGCTATCACTACAAAGAATCCTTATATCGAAGGATGGACCCCACACCGAAGTTGTCCCCACCTCAAACTTGTGCTGCCCTGATAGACCCAAGGGAGCCCTACAAACTGACATCAGGAACCTGGACTGCTGAGTTTTCTTTCCCAGGGAAAATGGAAAAAGGATGTGCCCGGGGGCCCCTGGCCCTGACTGCAAAAAATCCTTATATCGAAGGATGGACCCCACACCGAAGTTGTCCCCACCTCAAACTTGTGCTACCCTGATAGACCCAAGGGAGCCCTACAAACTGACATCAGGAACCTGGACTGCTGAGTTTTCTTTCCCAGGGAAAATGGAAAAAGGATGTGCCCAGGGTCCCCTGGCCCACGGCTGCGACCTCACTGCAAAGAATGCTTATATCGAAGAATGGACCCCACACCGAAGTTGTCCCCACCTCAAACTTGTGCTGCCCTGATACACCCAAGGCAGCCCTACAAACTGACATCAGGAACCTGGACTGCTGAGTTTTCTTTCCCAGGGAAAATGGCCAAAGGATGTGCCCAGGGGCTCCTGGCCCTGGGCAGGGCCCTCACTGCAAAAAATCCTTGTATCGAAGGATGGACCCCACACCGAAGTTGTCCCCACCTCAAACTTGTGCTGCCCTGATACACCCAAGGGAGCCCTACAAACTGACATCAGGAACCTGGACTGCTGAGTTTTCTTTCCCAGGGAAAATGGAAAAAGGATGTGCCCAGGGGCCCCTGGCCCTGACTGCAAAAAATCCTTATATCGAAGGATGGACCCCACACCGAAGTTGTCCCCACCTCAAACTTGTGCTGCCCTGATACACCCAAGGGAGCCCTACAAACTGACATCAGGAACCGGGACTGCTGAGTTTCCTTTCCCAGGGAAAATGGCCAAAGGATGTGCCCAGGGGCCCCTGGCCCTGACTGCAAAAAATCCATATATAGAAGGATGGACCCCACACTGAAGTTGTCCCCACCTCAAACTTGTGCTGCCCTGATAGACCCAAGGGAGCCCTGCAAACTGACATCAGGAACCTGGACTGCTGGGTTTTCTTTCCCAGAGAAAATGGAAAAAGAATGTGCCCAGGGGCCCCTGGCCCAGGGCTGCGACCTCACTGCAAAGAATCCTTATATCGAAGGATGGACCCCACACCGAAGTTGTCCCCACCTCAAACTTGTGCTGCCCTGATAGACCCAAGGGAGCCCTACAAACTGACATCAGGAACCTGGACTGCTGAGTTTTCTTTCCCAGGGAAAATGGAAAAAGGATGTGCCCGGGGGCCCCTGGCCCTGACTGCAAAATATCCTTATATCGAAGGATGGACCCCACACCGAAGTTGTCCCCACCTCAAACTTGTGCTACCCTGATAGACCCAAGGGAGCCCTACAAACTGACATCAGGAACCTGGACTGCTGAGTTTTCTTTCCCAGGGAAAATGGAAAAAGGATGTGCCCAGGGGCCCCTGGCCCTGACTGCAAAGAATCCTTATATCGAAGGATGGACCCCACACCGAAGTTGTCCCCACCTCAAACTTGTGCTGCCCTGATACACCCAAGGGAGCCCTACAAACTGACATCAGGAACCTGGACTGCTGAGTTTTCTTTCCCAGAGGAAATTGAAAAAGAATGTGCCCAGGGGCCCCTGGCCCACGGCTGCGACCTCACTGCAAAGAATCCTTATATCGAAGAATGGACCCCACACCGAAGTTGTCCCCACCTCAAACTTGTGCTGCCCTGATACACCCAAGGCAGCCCTACAAACTGACATCAGGAACCTGGACTGCTGAGTTTTCTTTCCCAGTGAAAATGGCCAAAGGATGTGCCCAGGGGCTCCTGGCCCTGGGCAGGGCCCTCACTGCAAAAAATCCTTGTATCGAAGGATGGACCCCACACCGAAGTTGTCCCCACCTCAAACTTGTGCTGCCCTGATACACCCAAGGGAGCCCTACAAACTGACATCAGGAACCTGGACTGCTGAGTTTTCTTTCCCAGGGAAAATGGAAAAAGGATGTGCCCAGGGGCCCCTGGCCCTGACTGCAAAAAATCCTTATATCGAAGGATGGACCCCACACCGAAGTTGTCCCCACCTCAAACTTGTGCTGCCCTGATACACCCAAGGGAGCCCTACAAACTGACATCAGGAACCGGGACTGCTGAGTTTCCTTTCCCAGGGAAAATGGCCAAAGGATGTGCCCAGGGGCCCCTGGCCCTGACTGCAAAAAATCCATATATAGAAGGATGGACCCCACACTGAAGTTGTCCCCACCTCAAACTTGTGCTGCCCTGATAGACCCAAGGGAGCCCTGCAAACTGACATCAGGAACCTGGACTGCTGAGTTTTCTTTCCCAGAGAAAATGGAAAAAGAATGTGCCCAGGGGCCCCTGGCCCAGGGCTGCGACCTCACTGCAAAGAATCCTTATATCGAAGAATGGACCCCACACCGAAGTTGTCCCCACCTCAAACTTGTGCTGCCCTGATACACCCAAGGGAGCCCTACAAACTGACATCAGGAACCTGGACTGCTGAGTTTTCTTTCCCAGGGAAAATGGAAAAAGGATGTGCCCAGGGGCCCCTGGCCCTGACTGCAAAAAATCCTTATATCGAAGGATGGACCCCACACCGAAGTTGTCCCCACCTCAAACTTGTGCTGCCCTGATACACCCAAGGGAGCCCTACAAAATGACATCAGGAACCTGGACTGCTGAGTTTTCTTTCCCAGGGAAAATGGAAAAAGGTTGTGCCCAGGGGCCGCTGGCCTTGGGCAGGGACCTCACTACAAGAAATCCTTATATCGAAGGATGGACCCCACACCGAAGTTGTCCCCACCTCAAACTTGTGCTGCCCTGATAGACCCAAGGGAGCCCTACAAACTGACATCAGGAACCTGGACTGCTGAGTTTTCTTTCCCAGGGAAAATGGAAAAAGGATGTGCCCAGGGTCCCCTAGCCCTGGACAGGGCTATCACTACAAAGAATCCTTATATCGAAGGATGGACCCCACACCGAAGTTGTCCCCACCTCAAACTTGTGCTGCCCTGATAGACCCAAGGGAGCCCTACAAACTGACATCAGGAACCTGGACTGCTGAGTTTTCTTTCCCAGGGAAAATGGAAAAAGGATGTGCCCAGGGGCCCCTGGCCCTGACTGCAAAAAATCCTTATATCGAAGGATGGACCCCACACCGAAGCAGTGCCCACCTCAAACTTGTACTGCCCTGATAGACCCAAGGCAGCCCTACAAACTGACATCAGGAACATGGACTGCTGAGTTTTCTTTCCCAGAGAAAATGGAAAAAGAATGTGCCCAGGGGCCCCTGGCCCAGGGCTGCGACCTCACTGCAAAGAATCCTTATATCGAAGAATGGACCCCACACCGAAGTTGTCCCCACCTCAAACTTGTGCTGCCCTGATACACCCAAGGCAGCCCTACAAACTGACATCAGGAACCTGGACTGCTGAGTTTTCTTTCCCAGGGAAAATGGCCAAAGGATGTGCCCAGGGACTCCTGGCCCTGGGCAGGGCCCTCACTGCAAAAAATCCTTGTATCGAAGGATGGACCCCACACCGAAGTTGTCCCCACCTCAAACTTGTGCTGCCCTGATACACCCAAGGGAGCCCTACAAACTGACATCAGGAACCTGGACTGCTGAGTTTTCTTTCCCAGGGAAAATGGAATAAGGATGTGCCCAGGGGCCCCTGGCCCTGACTGCAAAAAATCCTTATATCGAAGGATGGACCCCACACCGAAGTTGTCCCCACCTCAAACTTGTGCTGCCCTGATACACCCAAGGGAGCCCTACAAACTGACATCAGGAACCTGGACTGCGGAGTTTTCTTTCCCAGGGAAAATGTAAAAAGGATGTGCCCGGGGGCCCCTGGCCCTGACTGCAAAAAATCCTTATATCGAAGGATGGACCCCACACCGAAGTTGTCCCCACCTCAAACTTGTGCTACCCTGATAGACCCAAGGGAGCCCTACAAACTGACATCAGGAACCTGGACTGCTGAGTTTTCTTTCCCAGGGAAAATGGAAAAAGGATGTGCCCAGGGGCCCCTGGCCCTGACTGCAAAAATTCCTTATATCGAAGGATGGACCCCACACCGAAGTTGTCCCCACCTCAAACTTGTGCTGCCCTGATAGACCCAAGGGAGCCCTACAAACTGACATCAGGAACCTGGACTGCTGAGTTTTCTTTCCCAGGGAAAATGGAAAAAGGATGTGCCCAGGGGCCCCTGGCCCTGACTGCAAAAAATCCTTATATCGAAGGATGGACCCCACACCGAAGTTGTCCCCACCTCAAACTTGTGCTGCCCTGATACACCCAAGGGAACCCTACAAACTGACATCAGGAACCTGGACTGCTGAGTTTTCTTTCCCAGGGAAAATGGAAAAAGGATGTGCCCAGGGGCCCCTGGCCCAAGGCTGCGACCTCACTGCAAAGAATCCTTATATCGACGAATGGACCCCACACCGAAGTTGTCCCCACCTCAAACTTGTGCTGCCCTGATACACCCAAGGGAGCCCTACAAACTGACATCAGGAACCTGGACTGCTGAGTTTTCTTTCCCAGGGAAAATGGAAAAAGGTTGTGCCCAGGGGCCGCTGGCCTTGGGCAGGGACCTCACTACAAGAAATCCTTATATCGAAGGATGGACCCCACACCGAAGTTGTCCCCACCTCAAACTTGTGCTGCCCTGATAGACCCAAGGGAGCCCTACAAACTGACATCAGGAACCTGGACTGCTGAGTTTTCTTTCCCAGGGAAAATGGAAAAAGGATGTGCCCAGGGGCACCTAGCCCTGGACAGGGCTATCACTACAAAGAATCCTTATATCGAAGGATGGACCCCACACCGAAGTTGTCCCCACCTCAAACTTGTGCTGCCCTGATAGACCCAAGGGAGCCCTACAAACTGACATCAGGAACCTGGACTGCTGAGTTTTCTTTCCCAGGGAAAATGGAAAAAGGATGTGCCCAGGGGCCCCTGGCCCAGGGCTACGAACTCACTGCAAAGAATCCTTATATCGAAGAATGGACCCCACACCGAAGTTGTCCCCACCTCAAACTTGTGCTGCCCTGATACACCCAAGGCAGCCCTACAAACGGACATCAGGAACCTGGACTGCTGAGTTTTCTTTCCCAGGGAAAATGGCCAAAGGATGTGCCCAGGGACTCCTGGCCCTGGGCAGGGCCCTCACTGCAAAAAATCCTTGTATCGAAGGATGGACCCCACACCGAAGTTGTCCCCACCTCAAACTTGTGCTGCCCTGATACACCCAAGGGAGCCCTACAAACTGACATCAGGAACCTGGACTGCTGAGTTTTCTTTCCCAGGGAAAATGGAATAAGGATGTGCCCAGGGGCCCCTGGCCCTGACTGCAAAAAATCCTTATATCGAAGGATGGACCCCACACCGAAGTTGTCCCCACCTCAAACTTGTGCTGCCCTGATACACCCAAGGGAGCCCTACAAACTGACATCAGGAACCTGGACTGCTGAGTTTTCTTTCCCAGGGAAAATGGAAAAAGGATGTGCCCAGGGGCCCCTGGCCCAAGGCTGCGACCTCACTGCAAAGAATCCTTATATCGACGAATGGACCCCACACCGAAGTTGTCCCCACCTCAAACTTGTGCTGCCCTGATACACCCAAGGGAGCCCTACAAACTGACATCAGGAACCTGGACTGCTGAGTTTTCTTTCCCAGGGAAAATGGCCAAAGGATGTGCCCAGGGACTCCTGGCCCTGGGCAGGGCCCTCACTGCAAAAAATCCTTGTATCGAAGGATGGACCCCACACCGAAGTTGTCCCCACCTCAAACTTGTGCTGCCCTGATACACCCAAGGGAGCCCTACAAACTGACATCAGGAACCTGGACTGCTGAGTTTTCTTTCCCAGGGAAAATGGAATAAGGATGTGCCCAGGGGCCCCTGGCCCTGACTGCAAAAAATCCTTATATCGAAGGATGGACCCCACACCGAAGTTGTCCCCACCTCAAACTTGTGCTGCCCTGATACACCCAAGGGAGCCCTACAAACTGACATCAGGAACCTGGACTGCGGAGTTTTCTTTCCCAGGGAAAATGTAAAAAGGATGTGCCCGGGGGCCCCTGGCCCTGACTGCAAAAAATCCTTATATCGAAGGATGGACCCCACACCGAAGTTGTCCCCACCTCAAACTTGTGCTACCCTGATAGACCCAAGGGAGCCCTACAAACTGACATCAGGAACCTGGACTGCTGAGTTTTCTTTCCCAGGGAAAATGGAAAAAGGATGTGCCCAGGGGCCCCTGGCCCTGACTGCAAAAATTCCTTATATCGAAGGATGGACCCCACACCGAAGTTGTCCCCACCTCAAACTTGTGCTGCCCTGATAGACCCAAGGGAGCCCTACAAACTGACATCAGGAACCTGGACTGCTGAGTTTTCTTTCCCAGGGAAAATGGAAAAAGGATGTGCCCAGGGGCCCCTGGCCCTGACTGCAAAAAATCCTTATATCGAAGGATGGACCCCACACCGAAGTTGTCCCCACCTCAAACTTGTGCTGCCCTGATACACCCAAGGGAACCCTACAAACTGACATCAGGAACCTGGACTGCTGAGTTTTCTTTCCCAGGGAAAATGGAAAAAGGATGTGCCCAGGGGCCCCTGGCCCAAGGCTGCGACCTCACTGCAAAGAATCCTTATATCGACGAATGGACCCCACACCGAAGTTGTCCCCACCTCAAACTTGTGCTGCCCTGATACACCCAAGGGAGCCCTACAAACTGACATCAGGAACCTGGACTGCTGAGTTTTCTTTCCCAGGGAAAATGGAAAAAGGTTGTGCCCAGGGGCCGCTGGCCTTGGGCAGGGACCTCACTACAAGAAATCCTTATATCGAAGGATGGACCCCACACCGAAGTTGTCCCCACCTCAAACTTGTGCTGCCCTGATAGACCCAAGGGAGCCCTACAAACTGACATCAGGAACCTGGACTGCTGAGTTTTCTTTCCCAGGGAAAATGGAAAAAGGATGTGCCCAGGGGCACCTAGCCCTGGACAGGGCTATCACTACAAAGAATCCTTATATCGAAGGATGGACCCCACACCGAAGTTGTCCCCACCTCAAACTTGTGCTGCCCTGATAGACCCAAGGGAGCCCTACAAACTGACATCAGGAACCTGGACTGCTGAGTTTTCTTTCCCAGGGAAAATGGAAAAAGGATGTGCCCAGGGGCCCCTGGCCCAGGGCTACGAACTCACTGCAAAGAATCCTTATATCGAAGAATGGACCCCACACCGAAGTTGTCCCCACCTCAAACTTGTGCTGCCCTGATACACCCAAGGCAGCCCTACAAACGGACATCAGGAACCTGGACTGCTGAGTTTTCTTTCCCAGGGAAAATGGCCAAAGGATGTGCCCAGGGACTCCTGGCCCTGGGCAGGGCCCTCACTGCAAAAAATCCTTGTATCGAAGGATGGACCCCACACCGAAGTTGTCCCCACCTCAAACTTGTGCTGCCCTGATACACCCAAGGGAGCCCTACAAACTGACATCAGGAACCTGGACTGCTGAGTTTTCTTTCCCAGGGAAAATGGCCAAAGGATGTGCCCAGGGGCCCCTGGCCCTGACTGCAAAAAATCCTTATATCGAAGGATGGACCCCACACCGAAGTTGTCCCCACCTCAAACTTGTGCTGCCCTGATACACCCAAGGGAGCCCTACAAACTGACATCAGGAACCTGGACTGCTGAGTTTTCTTTCCCAGGGAAAATGGAAAAAGGATGTGCCCGGGGGCCCCTGGCCCTGACTGCAAAAAATCCTTATATCGAAGGATGGACCCCACACCGAAGTTGTCCCCACCTCAAACTTGTGCTACCCTGATAGACCCAAGGGAGCCCTACAAACTGACATCAGGAACCTGGACTGCTGAGTTTTCTTTCCCAGGGAAAATGGAAAAAGGATGTGCCCAGGGGCCCCTGGCCCTGACTGCAAAAATTCCTTATATCGAAGGATGGACCCCACACCGAAGTTGTCCCCACCTCAAACTTGTGCTGCCCTGATAGACCCAAGGGAGCCCTACAAACTGACATCAGGAACCTGGACTGCTGAGTTTTCTTTCCCAGGGAAAATGGAAAAAGGATGTGCCCGGGGGCCCCTGGCCCTGACTGCAAAAAATCCTTATATCGAAGGATGGACCCCACACCGAAGTTGTCCCCACCTCAAACTTGTGCTGCCCTGGTAGACCCAAGGGAGCCCTACAAACTGACATCAGGAACCTGGACTGCTGAGTTTTCTTTCCCAGGGAAAATGGAAAAAGGATGTGCCCAGGGTCCCCTAGCCCTGGACAGGGCCATCACTACAAAGAATCCTTATATCGAAGGATGGACCCCACACCGAAGTTGTCCCCACCTCAAACTTGTGCTGCCCTGATAGACCCAAGGGAGCCCTACAAACTGACATCAGGAACCTGGACTGCTGAGTTTTCTTTCCCAGGGAAAATGGAAAAAGGATGTGCCCAGGGGCCCCTGGCCCTGACTGCAAAAAATCCTTATATCGAAGGATGGACCCCACACCGAAGTTGTCCCCACCTCAAACTTGTGCTGCCCTGATACACCCAAGGGAGCCCTACAAACTGACATCAGGAACCTGGACTGCTGAGTTTTCTTTCCCAGGGAAAATGGAAAAAGGATGTGCCCAGGGGCCCCTGGCCCAAGGCTACGACCTCACTGCAAAGAATCCTTATATCGACGAATGGACCCCACACCGAAGTTGTCCCCACCTCAAACTTGTGCTGCCCTGATAGACCCAAGGGAGCCCTACAAACTGACATCAGGAACCTGGACTGCTGAGTTTTCTTTCCCAGGGAAAATGGCCAAAGGATGTGCCCAGGGTCTCCTGGCCCTGGGCAGGGCCCTCACTGCAAAAAATCCTTATATCGAAGGATGGACCCCACACCGAAGTTGTCCCCACCTCAAACTTGTGCTGCCCTGATACACCCAAGGGAGCCCTACAAACTGACATCAGGAACCTGGACTGCTGAGTTTTCTTTCCCAGGGAAAATGGAAAAAGGATGTGCCCAGGGGCCCCTGGCCCTGGGCAGGGACCTCACTGCAAAGAATCCTTATATCGAAGGATGGACCCCACACCGAAGTTGTCCCCACCTCAAACTTGTGCTGCCCTGATAGACCCAAGGGAGCCCTACAAACTGACATCAGGAACCTGGACTGCTGAGTTTTCTTTCCCAGGGAAAATGGCCAAAAGTTGTGCCCGGGGGTCCTTGGCCCTGACTGAAAAAAATCCTTATATCGAAGGATGGACCCCACACCGAAGTTGTCCCCACCTCAAACTTGTGCTGCCCTGATAGACCCAAGGGAGCCCTACAAACTGACATCAGGAACCTGGACTGCTGAGTTTTCTTTCCCAGGGAAAATGGAAAAAGGATGTGCCCAGGGGCACCTAGCCCTGGACAGGGCTATCACTACAAAGAATCCTTATATCGAAGGATGGACCCCACACCGAAGTTGTCCCCACCTCAAACTTGTGCTGCCCTGATAGACCCAAGGGAGCCCTACAAACTGACATCAGGAACCTGGACTGCTGAGTTTTCTTTCCCAGGGAAAATGGAAAAAGGATGTGCCCAGGGGCCCCTGGCCCAGGGCTACGAACTCACTGCAAAGAATCCTTATATCGAAGAATGGACCCCACACCGAAGTTGTCCCCACCTCAAACTTGTGCTGCCCTGATACACCCAAGGCAGCCCTACAAACGGACATCAGGAACCTGGACTGCTGAGTTTTCTTTCCCAGGGAAAATGGCCAAAGGATGTGCCCAGGGACTCCTGGCCCTGGGCAGGGCCCTCACTGCAAAAAATCCTTGTATCGAAGGATGGACCCCACACCGAAGTTGTCCCCACCTCAAACTTGTGCTGCCCTGATACACCCAAGGGAGCCCTACAAACTGACATCAGGAACCTGGACTGCTGAGTTTTCTTTCCCAGGGAAAATGGCCAAAGGATGTGCCCAGGGGCCCCTGGCCCTGACTGCAAAAAATCCTTATATCGAAGGATGGACCCCACACCGAAGTTGTCCCCACCTCAAACTTGTGCTGCCCTGATACACCCAAGGGAGCCCTACAAACTGACATCAGGAACCTGGACTGCTGAGTTTTCTTTCCCAGGGAAAATGGAAAAAGGATGTGCCCGGGGGCCCCTGGCCCTGACTGCAAAAAATCCTTATATCGAAGGATGGACCCCACACCGAAGTTGTCCCCACCTCAAACTTGTGCTACCCTGATAGACCCAAGGGAGCCCTACAAACTGACATCAGGAACCTGGACTGCTGAGTTTTCTTTCCCAGGGAAAATGGAAAAAGGATGTGCCCAGGGGCCCCTGGCCCTGACTGCAAAAATTCCTTATATCGAAGGATGGACCCCACACCGAAGTTGTCCCCACCTCAAACTTGTGCTGCCCTGATAGACCCAAGGGAGCCCTACAAACTGACATCAGGAACCTGGACTGCTGAGTTTTCTTTCCCAGGGAAAATGGAAAAAGGATGTGCCCGGGGGCCCCTGGCCCTGACTGCAAAAAATCCTTATATCGAAGGATGGACCCCACACCGAAGTTGTCCCCACCTCAAACTTGTGCTGCCCTGGTAGACCCAAGGGAGCCCTACAAACTGACATCAGGAACCTGGACTGCTGAGTTTTCTTTCCCAGGGAAAATGGAAAAAGGATGTGCCCAGGGTCCCCTAGCCCTGGACAGGGCCATCACTACAAAGAATCCTTATATCGAAGGATGGACCCCACACCGAAGTTGTCCCCACCTCAAACTTGTGCTGCCCTGATAGACCCAAGGGAGCCCTACAAACTGACATCAGGAACCTGGACTGCTGAGTTTTCTTTCCCAGGGAAAATGGAAAAAGGATGTGCCCAGGGGCCCCTGGCCCTGACTGCAAAAAATCCTTATATCGAAGGATGGACCCCACACCGAAGTTGTCCCCACCTCAAACTTGTGCTGCCCTGATACACCCAAGGGAGCCCTACAAACTGACATCAGGAACCTGGACTGCTGAGTTTTCTTTCCCAGGGAAAATGGAAAAAGGATGTGCCCAGGGGCCCCTGGCCCAAGGCTACGACCTCACTGCAAAGAATCCTTATATCGACGAATGGACCCCACACCGAAGTTGTCCCCACCTCAAACTTGTGCTGCCCTGATAGACCCAAGGGAGCCCTACAAACTGACATCAGGAACCTGGACTGCTGAGTTTTCTTTCCCAGGGAAAATGGCCAAAGGATGTGCCCAGGGTCTCCTGGCCCTGGGCAGGGCCCTCACTGCAAAAAATCCTTATATCGAAGGATGGACCCCACACCGAAGTTGTCCCCACCTCAAACTTGTGCTGCCCTGATACACCCAAGGGAGCCCTACAAACTGACATCAGGAACCTGGACTGCTGAGTTTTCTTTCCCAGGGAAAATGGAAAAAGGATGTGCCCAGGGGCCCCTGGCCCTGGGCAGGGACCTCACTGCAAAGAATCCTTATATCGAAGGATGGACCCCACACCGAAGTTGTCCCCACCTCAAACTTGTGCTGCCCTGATAGACCCAAGGGAGCCCTACAAACTGACATCAGGAACCTGGACTGCTGAGTTTTCTTTCCCAGGGAAAATGGCCAAAGGTTGTGCCCGGGGGTCCTTGGCCCTGACTGAAAAAAATCCTTATATCGAAGGATGGACCCCACACCGAAGTTGTCCCCACCTCAAACTTGTGCTGCCCTGATAGACCCAAGGGAGCCCTACAAACTGACATCAGGAACCTGGACTGCTGAGTTTTCTTTCCCAGGGAAAATGGAAAAAGGGTGTGCCCTGGGGCCCCTGGCCCTGACTGCAAAAAATCCTTATATCGAAGGATGGACCCCACACCGAAGTTGTCCCCACCTCAAACTTGTGCTACCCTGATAGACCCAAGGGCGCCCTAAAAACTGACATCAGGAACCTGGACTGCTGAGTTTTCTTTCCCAGGGAAAATGGAAAAAGGATGTGCCCAGGGTCCCCTAGCCCTGGACAGGGCCATCACTACAAAGAATCCTTATATCGAAGGATGGACCCCACACCGAAGTTGTCCCCACCTCAAACTTGTGCTGCCCTGATAGACCCAAGGGAGCCCTACAAACTGACATCAGGAACCTGGACTGCTGAGTTTTCTTTCCCAGGGAAAATGGAAAAAGGTTGTGCCCAGGGGCCCCTGGCCCTGACTGCAAAAAATCCTTATATCGAAGGATGGACCCCACACCGAAGTTGTCCCCACCTCAAACTTGTGCTGCCCTGATAGACCCAAGGGAGCCCTACAAACTGACATCAGGAACCTGGACTGCTGAGTTTTCTTTCCCAGGGAAAATGGAAAAAGGATGTGCCCAGGGGCACCTAGCCCTGACTGCAAATAATCCTTATATCGAAGGATGGACCCCACACCGAAGTTGTCCCCACCTCAAACTTGTGCTGCCCTGATAGACCCAAGGGAGCCCTACAAACTGACATCAGGAACCTGGACTGCTGAGTTTTCTTTCCCAGGGAAAATGGAAAAAGGATGTGCCCAGGGTCCCCTAGCCCTGGACAGGGCCATCACTACAAAGAATCCTTATATCGAAGGATGGACCCCACACCGAAGTTGTCCCCACCTCAAACTTGTGCTGCCCTGATAGACCCAAGGGAGCCCTACAAACTGACATCAGGAACCTGGACTGCTGAGTTTTCTTTCCCAGGGAAAATGGAAAAAGGATGTGCCCAGGGGCCCCTGGCCCTGGGCAGGGACCTCACTGCAAAAAATCCTTATATCGAAGGATGGACCCCACACCGAAGTTGTCCCCACCTCAAACTTGTGCTGCCCTGATAGACCCAAGGGAGCCCTACAAACTGACATCAGGAACCTGGACTGCTGAGTTTTCTTTCCCAGGGAAAATGGAAAAAGGATGTGCCCAGGGGCCCCTGGCCCTGACTGCAAAAAATCCATATATCGAAGGATGGACCCCACACCGAAGTTGTCCCCACCTCAAACTTGTGCTGCCCTGATAGACCCAAGGGAGCCCTACAAACTGACATCAGGAACCTGGACTGCTGAGTTTTCTTTCCCAGGGAAAATGGAAAAAGGATGTGCCCAGGGGCCCCTGGCCCTGACTGCAAAAAATCCTTATATTGAAGGATGGACCCCACACCGAAGCTGTGCCCACCTCAAACTTGTACTGCCCTGATCGACCCAAGGGAGCCCTACAAACTGACATCAGGAACCTGGACTGCTGAGTTTTCTTTCCCAGAGAAAATTGAAAAAGAATGTGCCCAGGGGCCCCTGGCCCAGGGCTGCGACCTCACTGCAAAGAATCCTTATATCGAAGAATGGACCCCACACCGAAGTTGTCCCCACCTCAAACTTGTGCTGCCCTGATACACCCAAGGCAGCCCTACAAACTGACATCAGGAACCTGGACTGCTGAGTTTTCTTTCCCAGGGAAAATGGAAAAAGGAGGTGCCCAGGGTCCCCTAGCCCTGGACAGGGCCATCACTACAAAGAATCCTTATATCGAAGGATGGACCCCACACCGAAGTTGTCCCCACCTCAAACTTGTGCTGCCCTGATAGACCCAAGGGAGCCCTACAAACTGACATCAGGAACCTGGACTGCTGAGTTTTCTTTCCCAGGGAAAATGGAAAAAGGATGTGCCCAGGGGCCCCTGGCCCTGGGCAGGGACCTCACTGCAAAAAATCCTTATATCGAAGGATGGACCCCACACCGAAGTTGTCCCCACCTCAAACTTGTGCTGCCCTGATAGACCCAAGGGAGCCCTACAAACTGACATCAGGAACCTGGACTGCTGAGTTTTCTTTCCCAGGGAAAATGGAAAAAGGATGTGCCCAGGGGCCCCTGGCTCTGACTGCAAAAAATCCTTATATCGAAGGATGGACCCCACACCGAAGTTGTCCCCACCTCAAACTTGTGCTACCCTGATAGACCCAAGGGAGCCCTACAAACTGACATCAGGAACCTGGACTGCTGAGTTTTCTTTCCCAGGGAAAATGGAAAAAGGATGTGCCCTGGGGCCCCTGGCCCTGACTGCAAAAAATCCTTATATCGAAGGATGGACCCCATACCGAAGTTGTCCCCACCTCAAACTTGTGCTACCCTGATAGACCCAAGGGCGCCCTACAAACTGACATCAGGAACCTGGACTGCTGAGTTTTCTTTCCCAGGGAAAATGGAAAAAGGATGTGCCCAGGGTCCCCTAGCCCTGGACAGGGCCATCACTACAAAGAATCCTTATATCGAAGGATGGACCCCACACCGAAGTTGTTCCCACCTCAAACTTGTGCTGCCCTGATAGACCCAAGGGAGCCCTACAAACTGACATCAGGAACCTGGACTGCTGAGTTTTCTTTCCCAGGGAAAATGGAAAAAGGATGTGCCCTGGGGCCCCTGGCCCTGACTGCAAAAAATCCTTATATCGAAGGATGGACCCCACACCGAAGTTGTCCCCACCTCAAACTTGTGCTACCCTGATAGACCCAAGGGAGCCCTACAAACTGACATCAGGAACCTGGACTGCTGAGTTTTCTTTCCCAGGGAAAATGGAAAAAGGATGTGCCCAGGGGTCCCTGGCCCTGACTGCAAAGAATCCTTATATCGAAGGATGGACCCCACACCGAAGTTGTCCCCACCTCAAACTTGTGCTGCCCTGATACACCCAAGGGAGCCCTACAAACTGACATCAGGAACCTGGACTGCTGAGTTTTCTTTCCCAGGGAAAATGGAAAAAGGTTGTGCCCAGGGGCCCCTGGCCCTGACTGCAAAGAATCCTTATATCGAAGGATGGACCCCACACCGAAGTTGTCCCCACCTCAAACTTGTGCTGCCCTGATAGACCCAAGGGAGCCCTACAAACTGACATCAGGAACCTGGACTGCTGAGTTTTCATTCCCAGGGAAAATGGCCAAAGGATGTGCCCTGGGGCTCCTGGCCCTGGGCAGGGCCCTCACTGCAAAAAATCCTTATATCGAAGGATGGACCCCACACCGAAGTTGTCCCCACCTCAAACTTGTGCTGCCCTGATAGACCCAAGGGAGCCCTACAAACTGACATCAGGAACCTGGACTGCTGAGTTTTCTTTCCCAGGGAAAATGGAAAAAGGATGTGCCCTGGGGCCCCTGGCCCAAGGCTGCGACCTCACTGCAAAGAATCCTTATATCGACGAATGGACCCCACACCGAAGTTGTCCCCACCTCAAACTTGTGCTGCCCTGATACACCCAAGGGAGCCCTACAAACTGACATCAGGAACCTGAACTGCAGAGTTTTCTTTCCCAGGGAAAATGGAAAAAGGTTGTGCCCAGGGGCCGCTGGCCTTGGGCAGGGACCTCACTACAAGAAATCCTTATATCGAAGGATGGACCCCACACCGAAGTTGTCCCCACCTCAAACTTGTGCTGCCCTGATAGACCCAAGGGAGCCCTACAAACTGACATCAGGAACCTGGACTGCTGAGTTTTCTTTCCCAGGGAAAATGGAAAAAGGATGTGCCCAGGGGCACCTAGCCCTGGACAGGGCTATCACTACAAAGAATCCTTATATCGAAGGATGGACCCCACACCGAAGTTGTCCCCACCTCAAACTTGTGCTGCCCTGATAGACCCAAGGGAGCCCTACAAACTGACATCAGGAACCTGGACTGCTGAGTTTTCTTTCCCAGGGAAAATGGAAAAAGGATGTGCCCAGGGGCCCCTGGCCCAGGGCTGCGAACTCACTGCAAAGAATCCTTATATCGAAGAATGGACCCCACACCGAAGTTGTCCCCACCTCAAACTTGTGCTGCCCTGATACACCCAAGGCAGCCCTACAAACGGACATCAGGAACCTGGACTGCTGAGTTTTCTTTCCCAGGGAAAATGGCCAAAGGATGTGCCCAGGGACTCCTGGCCCTGGGCAGGGCCCTCACTGCAAAAAATCCTTGTATCGAAGGATGGACCCCACACCGAAGTTGTCCCCACCTCAAACTTGTGCTGCCCTGATACACCCAAGGGAGCCCTACAAACTGACATCAGGAACCTGGACTGCTGAGTTTTCTTTCCCAGGGAAAATGGAATAAGGATGTGCCCAGGGGCCCCTGGCCCTGACTGCAAAAAATCCTTATATCGAAGGATGGACCCCACACCGAAGTTGTCCCCACCTCAAACTTGTGCTGCCCTGATACACCCAAGGGAGCCCTACAAACTGACATCAGGAACCTGGACTGCTGAGTTTTCTTTCCCAGGGAAAATGGAAAAAGGATGTGCCCGGGGGCCCCTGGCCCTGACTGCAAAAAATCCTTATATCGAAGGATGGACCCCACACCGAAGTTGTCCCCACCTCAAACTTGTGCTACCCTGATAGACCCAAGGGAGCCCTACAAACTGACATCAGGAACCTGGACTGCTGAGTTTTCTTTCCCAGGGAAAATGGAAAAAGGATGTGCCCAGGGGCCCCTGGCCCTGACTGCAAAAATTCCTTATATCGAAGGATGGACCCCACACCGAAGTTGTCCCCACCTCAAACTTGTGCTGCCCTGATAGACCCAAGGGAGCCCTACAAACTGACATCAGGAACCTGGACTGCTGAGTTTTCTTTCCCAGGGAAAATGGAAAAAGGATGTGCCCGGGGGCCCCTGGCCCTGACTGCAAAAAATCCTTATATCGAAGGATGGACCCCACACCGAAGTTGTCCCCACCTCAAACTTGTGCTGCCCTGGTAGACCCAAGGGAGCCCTACAAACTGACATCAGGAACCTGGACTGCTGAGTTTTCTTTCCCAGGGAAAATGGAAAAAGGATGTGCCCAGGGTCCCCTAGCCCTGGACAGGGCCATCACTACAAAGAATCCTTATATCGAAGGATGGACCCCACACCGAAGTTGTCCCCACCTCAAACTTGTGCTGCCCTGATAGACCCAAGGGAGCCCTACAAACTGACATCAGGAACCTGGACTGCTGAGTTTTCTTTCCCAGGGAAAATGGAAAAAGGATGTGCCCAGGGGCCCCTGGCCCTGACTGCAAAAAATCCTTATATCGAAGGATGGACCCCACACCGAAGTTGTCCCCACCTCAAACTTGTGCTGCCCTGATACACCCAAGGGAGCCCTACAAACTGACATCAGGAACCTGGACTGCTGAGTTTTCTTTCCCAGGGAAAATGGAAAAAGGATGTGCCCAGGGGCCCCTGGCCCAAGGCTGCGACCTCACTGCAAAGAATCCTTATATCGACGAATGGACCCCACACCGAAGTTGTCCCCACCTCAAACTTGTGCTGCCCTGATAGACCCAAGGGAGCCCTACAAACTGACATCAGGAACCTGGACTGCTGAGTTTTCTTTCCCAGGGAAAATGGCCAAAGGATGTGCCCAGGGTCTCCTGGCCCTGGGCAGGGCCCTCACTGCAAAAAATCCTTATATCGAAGGATGGACCCCACACCGAAGTTGTCCCCACCTCAAACTTGTGCTGCCCTGATACACCCAAGGGAGCCCTACAAACTGACATCAGGAACCTGGACTGCTGAGTTTTCTTTCCCAGGGAAAATGGAAAAAGGATGTGCCCAGGGGCCCCTGGCCCTGGGCAGGGACCTCACTGCAAAGAATCCTTATATCGAAGGATGGACCCCACACCGAAGTTGTCCCCACCTCAAACTTGTGCTGCCCTGATACACCCAAGGGAGCCCTACAAACTGACATCAGGAACCTGGACTGCTGAGTTTTCTTTCCCAGGGAAAATGGCCAAAGGTTGTGCCCGGGGGTCCTTGGCCCTGACTGAAAAAAATCCTTATATCGAAGGATGGACCCCACACCGAAGTTGTCCCCACCTCAAACTTGTGCTGCCCTGATAGACCCAAGGGAGCCCTACAAACTGACATCAGGAACCTGGACTGCTGAGTTTTCTTTCCCAGGGAAAATGGAAAAAGGGTGTGCCCTGGGGCCCCTGGCCCTGACTGCAAAAAATCCTTATATCGAAGGATGGACCCCACACCGAAGTTGTCCCCACCTCAAACTTGTGCTACCCTGATAGACCCAAGGGCGCCCTAAAAACTGACATCAGGAACCTGGACTGCTGAGTTTTCTTTCCCAGGGAAAATGGAAAAAGGATGTGCCCAGGGTCCCCTAGCCCTGGACAGGGCCATCACTACAAAGAATCCTTATATCGAAGGATGGACCCCACACCGAAGTTGTCCCCACCTCAAACTTGTGCTGCCCTGATAGACCCAAGGGAGCCCTACAAACTGACATCAGGAACCTGGACTGCTGAGTTTTCTTTCCCAGGGAAAATGGAAAAAGGTTGTGCCCAGGGGCCCCTGGCCCTGACTGCAAAAAATCCTTATATCGAAGGATGGACCCCACACCGAAGTTGTCCCCACCTCAAACTTGTGCTGCCCTGATAGACCCAAGGGAGCCCTACAAACTGACATCAGGAACCTGGACTGCTGAGTTTTCTTTCCCAGGGAAAATGGAAAAAGGATGTGCCCAGGGGCACCTAGCCCTGACTGCAAATAATCCTTATATCGAAGGATGGACCCCACACCGAAGTTGTCCCCACCTCAAACTTGTGCTGCCCTGATAGACCCAAGGGAGCCCTACAAACTGACATCAGGAACCTGGACTGCTGAGTTTTCTTTCCCAGGGAAAATGGAAAAAGGATGTGCCCAGGGTCCCCTAGCCCTGGACAGGGCCATCACTACAAAGAATCCTTATATCGAAGGATGGACCCCACACCGAAGTTGTCCCCACCTCAAACTTGTGCTGCCCTGATAGACCCAAGGGAGCCCTACAAACTGACATCAGGAACCTGGACTGCTGAGTTTTCTTTCCCAGGGAAAATGGAAAAAGGATGTGCCCAGGGGCCCCTGGCCCTGGGCAGGGACCTCACTGCAAAAAATCCTTATATCGAAGGATGGACCCCACACCGAAGTTGTCCCCACCTCAAACTTGTGCTGCCCTGATAGACCCAAGGGAGCCCTACAAACTGACATCAGGAACCTGGACTGCTGAGTTTCCTTTCCCAGGGAAAATGGAAAAAGGATGTGCCCAGGGGCCCCTGGCCCTGACTGCAAAAAATCCTTATATCGAAGGATGGACCCCACACCGAAGTTGTCCCCACCTCAAACTTGTGCTGCCCTGATAGACCCAAGGGAGCCCTACAAACTGACATCAGGAACCTGGACTGCTGAGTTTTCTTTCCCAGGGAAAATGGAAAAAGGATGTGCCCAGGGGCCCCTGGCCCTGACTGCAAAAAATCCTTATATTGAAGGATGGACCCCACACCGAAGCTGTGCCCACCTCAAACTTGTACTGCCCTGATCGACCCAAGGGAGCCCTACAAACTGACATCAGGAACCTGGACTGCTGAGTTTTCTTTCCCAGAGAAAATTGAAAAAGAATGTGCCCAGGGGCCCCTGGCCCAGGGCTGCGACCTCACTGCAAAGAATCCTTATATCGAAGAATGGACCCCACACCGAAGTTGTCCCCACCTCAAACTTGTGCTGCCCTGATACACCCAAGGCAGCCCTACAAACTGACATCAGGAACCTGGACTGCTGAGTTTTCTTTCCCAGGGAAAATGGAAAAAGGAGGTGCCCAGGGTCCCCTAGCCCTGGACAGGGCCATCACTACAAAGAATCCTTATATCGAAGGATGGACCCCACACCGAAGTTGTCCCCACCTCAAACTTGTGCTGCCCTGATAGACCCAAGGGAGCCCTACAAACTGACATCAGGAACCTGGACTGCTGAGTTTTCTTTCCCAGGGAAAATGGAAAAAGGATGTGCCCAGGGGCCCCTGGCCCTGGGCAGGGACCTCACTGCAAAAAATCCTTATATCGAAGGATGGACCCCACACCGAAGTTGTCCCCACCTCAAACTTGTGCTGCCCTGATAGACCCAAGGGAGCCCTACAAACTGACATCAGGAACCTGGACTGCTGAGTTTTCTTTCCCAGGGAAAATGGAAAAAGGATGTGCCCAGGGGCCCCTGGCTCTGACTGCAAAAAATCCTTATATCGAAGGATGGACCCCACACCGAAGTTGTCCCCACCTCAAACTTGTGCTACCCTGATAGACCCAAGGGAGCCCTACAAACTGACATCAGGAACCTGGACTGCTGAGTTTTCTTTCCCAGGGAAAATGGAAAAAGGATGTGCCCTGGGGCCCCTGGCCCTGACTGCAAAAAATCCTTATATCGAAGGATGGACCCCATACCGAAGTTGTCCCCACCTCAAACTTGTGCTACCCTGATAGACCCAAGGGCGCCCTACAAACTGACATCAGGAACCTGGACTGCTGAGTTTTCTTTCCCAGGGAAAATGGAAAAAGGATGTGCCCAGGGTCCCCTAGCCCTGGACAGGGCCATCACTACAAAGAATCCTTATATCGAAGGATGGACCCCACACCGAAGTTGTTCCCACCTCAAACTTGTGCTGCCCTGATAGACCCAAGGGAGCCCTACAAACTGACATCAGGAACCTGGACTGCTGAGTTTTCTTTCCCAGGGAAAATGGAAAAAGGATGTGCCCAGGGGCCCCTGTACCTGGGTAGGGACCTCATTGCAAAGAATTCTTATATCGAAGGATGGACCCCACACCGAAGTTGTCCCCACCTCAAACTTGTGCTGCCCTGATAGACCCAAGGGAGCCCTACAAACTGACATCAGGAACCGGGACTGCTGAGTTTCCTTTCCCAGGGAAAATGGCCAAAGGATGTGCTCTGGGGCCCCTGGCCCTGACTGCAAAAAATCCATAAATAGAAGGATGGACCCCACACTGAAGTTGTCCCCACCTCAAACTTGTGCTGCCCTGATACACCCAAGGGAGCCCTACAAACTGACATCAGGAACCTGGACTGCTGAGTTTTCTTTCCCAGGGAAAATGGAAAAAGGATGTGCCCTGGGGCCCCTGGCCCTGACTGCAAAAAATCCTTATATCGAAGGATGGACCCCACACCGAAGTTGTCCCCACCTCAAACTTGTGCTACCCTGATAGACCCAAGGGAGCCCTACAAACTGACATCAGGAACCTGGACTGCTGAGTTTTCTTTCCCAGGGAAAATGGAAAAAGGATGTGCCCAGGGGTCCCTGGCCCTGACTGCAAAGAATCCTTATATCGAAGGATGGACCCCACACCGAAGTTGTCCCCACCTCAAACTTGTGCTGCCCTGATACACCCAAGGGAGCCCTACAAACTGACATCAGGAACCTGGACTGCTGAGTTTTCTTTCCCAGGGAAAATGGAAAAAGGTTGTGCCCAGGGGCCCCTGGCCCTGACTGCAAAGAATCCTTATATCGAAGGATGGACCCCACACCGAAGTTGTCCCCATCTCAAACTTGTGCTGCCCTGATAGACCCAAGGGAGCCCTACAAACTGACATCAGGAACCTGGACTGCTGAGTTTTCATTCCCAGGGAAAATGGCCAAAGGATGTGCCCTGGGGCTCCTGGCCCTGGGCAGGGCCCTCACTGCAAAAAATCCTTATATCGAAGGATGGACCCCACACCGAAGTTGTCCCCACCTCAAACTTGCGCTGCCCTGATAGACCCAAGGGAGCCCTACAAACTGACATCAGGAACCTGGACTGCTGAGTTTTCTTTCCCAGGGAAAATGGAAAAAGGATGTGCCCTGGGGCCCCTGGCCCTGACTGCAAAAAATCCTTATATCGAAGGATGGACCCCACACCGAAGTTGTCCCCACCTCAAACTTGTGCTGCCCTGATAGACCCAAGGGAGCCCTACAAACTGACATCAGGAACCTGGACTGCTGAGTTTTCTTTCCCAGGGAAAATGGAAAAAGGATGTGCCCAGGGGTCCTTGGCCCTGACTGAAAAAAATCCTTATATCGAAGGATGGACCCCACACCGAAGTTGTCCCCACCTCAAACTTGTGCTGCCCTGATAGACCCAAGGGAGCCCTACAAACTGACATCAGGAACCTGGACTGCTGAGTTTTCTTTCCCAGGGAAAATGGAAAAAGGATGTGCCCAGGGGCCCCTGGCCCAAGGCTGCGACCTCACTGCAAAGAATCCTTATATCGAAGGATGGACCCCACACCGAAGTTGTCCCCACCTCAAACTTGTGCTGCCCTGATAGACCCAAGGGAGCCCTACAAACTGACATCAGGAACCTGGACTGCTGAGTTTTCTTTCCCAGGGAAAATGGAAAAAGGTTGTGCCCAGGGGCCCCTGGCCCTGACTGCAAAAAATCCTTATATCGAAGGATGGACCCCGCACCGAAGTTGTCCCCACCTCAAACTTGTGCTGCCCTGATAGACCCAAGGGAGCCCTACAAACTGACATCAGGAACCTGGACTGCTGAGTTTTCTTTCCCAGGGAAAATGGAAAAAGGATGTGCCCAGGGGCACCTAGCCCTGACTGCAAATAATCCTTATATCGAAGGATGGACCCCACACCGAAGCTGTGCCCACCTCAAACTTGTACTGCCCTGATAGAACCAAGGGAGCCCTACAAACTGACATCAGGAACCTGGACTGCTGAGTTTTCTTTCCCAGGGAAAATGGAAAAAGGATGTGCCCAGGGGCCGCTGGCCTTGGGCAGGGACCTCACTACAAGAAATCCTTATATCGAAGGATGGACCCCACACCGAAGTTGTCCCCACCTCAAACTTGTGCTGCCCTGATAGACCCAAGGGAGCCCTACAAACTGACATCAGGAACCTGGACTGCTGAGTTTTCTTTCCCAGGGAAAATGGAAAAAGGATGTGCCCAGGGTCCCCTAGCCCTGGACAGGGCCATCACTACAAAGAATCCTTATATCGAAGGATGGACCCCACACCGAAGTTGTCCCCACCTCAAACTTGTGCTGCCCTGATAGACCCAAGGGAGCCCTACAAACTGACATCAGGAACCTGGACTGCTGAGTTTTCTTTCCCAGGGAAAATGGAAAAAGGATGTGCCCAGGGGCCCCTGGCCCTGGGCACGGATCTCACTGCAAAAAATCCTTATATCGAAGGATGGACCCCACACCGAAGTTGTCCCCACCTCAAACTTGTGCTGCCCTGATAGACCCAAGGGAGCCCTACAAACTGACATCAGGAACCTGGACTGCTGAGTTTTCTTTCCCAGGGAAAATGGAAAAAGGATGTGCCCAGGGGCCCCTGGCCCTGACTGCAAAAAATCCTTATATCGAAGGATGGACCCCACACCGAAGTTGTCCCCACCTCAAACTTGTGCTGCCCTGATAGACCCAAGGGAGCCCTACAAACTGACATCAGGAACCTGGACTGCTGAATTTTCTTTCCCAGGGAAAATGGAAAAAGGATGTGCCCAGGGGCCCCTGTCCCAAGGCTGCGACTTCACTGCAAAGAATCCTTATATCGAAGGATGGACCCCACACCGAAGTTGTCCCCACCTCAGCCTTGTGCTGCCCTGATAGACCCAAGTGAGTCCTACAAACTGACATCAGGAACCTGGACTGCTGAGTTTTCTTTCCCAGGGAAAATGGAAAAAGGATGTGCCCAGGGGCCCCTGGCCCTGACTGCAAAAAATCCTTATATCGAAGGATGGACCCCACACCGAAGTTGTCCCCACCTCAAACTTGTGCTGCCCTGATAGACCCAAGGGAGCCCTACAAACTGACATCAGGAACCTGGACTGCTGAGTTTTCTTTCCCAGGGAAAATGGAAAAAGGATGTGCCCTGGGGCCCCTGGCCCTGACTGCAAAAAATCCTTATATCGAAGGATGGACCCCACACCGAAGTTGTCCCCACCTCAAACTTGTGCTACCCTGATAGACCCAAGGGAGCCCTACAAACTGACATCAGGAACCTGGACTGCTGAGTTTTCTTTCCCAGGGAAAATGGAAAAAGGATGTGCCCAGGGGCCCCTGGCCCTGACTGCAAAGAATCCTTATATCGAAGGATGGAGCCCACACTGAAGTTGTCCCCACCTCAAACTTGTGCTGCCCTGATAGACCCAAGGGAGCCCTACAAACTGACATCCGGAACCTGGACTGCTGAGTTTTCTTTCCCAGGGAAAATGGAAAAAGGATGTGCCCAGGGGCCCCTGGCCCTGACTGCAAAGAATCCTTATATCGAAGGATGGATCCCACACCGAAGTTGTCCCCACCTCAAACTTGTGCTGCCCTGATAGACCCAAGGGAGCCCTACAAACTGACATCAGGAACCTGGACTGCTGAGTTTTCTTTCCCAGGGAAAATGGCCAAAGGATGTGCCCAGGGGCTCCTGGCCCTGGGCAGGGCCCTCACTGCAAAAAATCCTTATATCGAAGGATGGACCCCACACCGAAGTTGTCCCCACCTCAAACTTGTGCTGCCCTGATAGACCCAAGGGAGCCCTACAAACTGACATCAGGAACCTGGACTGCTGAGTTTTCTTTCCCAGGGAAAATGGAAAAAGGATGTGCCCAGGGGCCCCTGGCCCTGACTGCAAAAAATCCTTATATCGAAGGATGGACCCCACACCGAAGTTGTCCCCACCTCAAACTTGTGCTGCCCTGATACACCCAAGGGAGCCCTACAAACTGACATCAGGAACCTGGACTGCTGAGTTTTCTTTCCCAGGGAGAATGGCCAAAGGTTGTACCCGGGGGTCCTTGGTCCTGACTGAAAAAAATCCTTATATCGAAGGATGGACCCCACACCGAAGTTGTCCCCACCTCAAACTTGTGCTGCCCTGATAGACCCAAGGGAGCCCTACAAACTGACATCAGGAACCTGGACTGCTGAGTTTTCTATCCCAGGGAAAATGGAAAAAGGATGTGCCCTGGGGCCCCTGGCCCTGACTGCAAAAAATCCTTATATCGAAGGATGGACCCCACACCGAAGTTGTCCCCACCTCAAACTTGTGCTACCCTGATAGACCCAAGGGAGCCCTACAAACTGACATCAGGAACCTGGACTGCTGAGTTTTCTTTCCCAGGGAAAATGGAAAAAGGATGTGCCCAGGGGCCCCTGGCCCTGACTGCAAAAAATCCTTATATCGAAGGATGGACCCCACACCGAAGTTGTCCCCACCTCAAACTTGTGCTGCCCGGATACACCCAAGGGAGCCCTACAAACTGACATCAGGAACCTGGACTGCTGAGTTTTCTTTCCCAGGGAAAATGGAAAAAGGATGTGCCCAGGGGCCCCTGGCCCAAGGCTGCCACCTCACTGCAAAGAATCCTTATATCGACGAATGGACCCCACACCGAAGTTGTCCCCACCTCAAACTTGTGCTGCCCTGATAGACCCAAGGGAGCCCTACAAACTGACATCAGGAACCTGGACTGCTGAGTTTTCTTTCCCAGGGAAAATGGCCAAAGGATGTGCCCAGGGTCTCCTGGCCCTGGGCAGGGCCCTCACTGCAAAAAATCCTTATATCGAAGGATGGACCCCACACCGAAGTTGTCCCCACCTCAAACTTGTGCTGCCCTGATAGACCCAAGGGAGCCCTACAAACTGACATCAGGAACCTGGACTGCTGAGTTTTCTTTCCCAGGGAAAATGGAAAAAGGATGTGCCCAGGGGCCCCTGGCCCTGGGCAGGGACCTCACTGCAAAGAATCCTTATATCGAAGGATGGACCCCACACCGAAGTTGTCCCCACCTCAAACTTGTGCTGCCCTGATAGACCCAAGGGAGCCCTACAAACTGACATCAGGAACCTGGACTGCTGAGTTTTCTTTCCCAGGGAAAATGGCCAAAGGTTGTGCCCGGGGGTCCTTGGCCCTGACTGAAAAAAATCCTTATATCGAAGGATGGACCCCACACCGAAGTTGTCCCCACCTCAAACTTGTGCTGCCCTGATAGACCCAAGGGAGCCCTACAAACTGACATCAGGAACCTGGACTGCTGAGTTTTCTTTCCCAGGGAAAATGGAAAAAGGATGTGCCCTGGGGCCCCTGGCCCTGACTGCAAAAAATCCTTATATCGAAGGATGGACCCCACACCGAAGTTGTCCCCACCTCAAACTTGTGCTGCCCTGATAGACCCAAGGGAGCCCTACAAACTGACATCAGGAACCTGGACTGCTGAGTTTTCTTTCCCAGGGAAAATGGAAAAAGGATGTGCCCAGGGTCCCCTAGCCCTGGACAGGGCCATCACTACAAAGAATCCTTATATCGAAGGATGGACCCCACACCGAAGTTGTCCCCACCTCAAACTTGTGCTGCCCTGATAGACCCAAGGGAGCCCTACAAACTGACATCAGGAACCTGGACTGCTGAGTTTTCTTTCCCAGGGAAAATGGAAAAAGGATGTGCCCAGGGGCCCCTGGCCCTGGGCAGGGACCTCACTGCAAAAAATCCTTATATCGAAGGATGGACCCCACACCGAAGTTGTCCCCACCTCAAACTTGTGCTGCCCTGATAGACCCAAGGGAGCCCTACAAACTGACATCAGGAACCTGGACTGCTGAGTTTTCTTTCCCAGGGAAAATGGAAAAAGGATGTGCCCAGGGGCCCCTGGCCCTGACTGCAAAAAATCCTTATATCGAAGGATGGACCCCACACCGAAGTTGTCCCCACCTCAAACTTGTGCTGCCCTGATAGACCCAAGGGAGCCCTACAAACTGACATCAGGAACCTGGACTGCTGAGTTTTCTTTCCCAGGGAAAATGGAAAAAGGATGTGCCCAGGGGCCCCTGGCCCTGACTGCAAAAAATCCTTATATTGAAGGATGGACCCCACACCGAAGCTGTGCCCACCTCAAACTTGTACTGCCCTGATCGACCCAAGGGAGCCCTACAAACTGACATCAGGAACCTGGACTGCTGAGTTTTCTTTCCCAGAGAAAATTGAAAAACAATGTGCCCAAAGGCCCCTGGCCCAGGGCTGCGACCTCACTGCAAAGAATCCTTATATCGAAGAATGGACCCCACACCGAAGTTGTCCCCACCTCAAACTTGTGCTGCCCTGATAGACCCAAGGGAGCCCTACAAACTGACATCAGGAACCTGGACTGCTGAGTTTTCTTTCCCAGGGAAAATGGAAAAAGGAGGTGCCCAGGGTCCCCTAGCCCTGGACAGGGCCATCACTACAAAGAATCCTTATATCGAAGGATGGACCCCACACCGAAGTTGTCCCCACCTCAAACTTGTGCTGCCCTGATACACCCAAGGGAGCCCTACAAACTGACATCAGGAACCTGGACTGCTGAGTTTTCTTTCCCAGGGAAAATGGAAAAAGGATGTGCCCAGGGGCCCCTGGCCCTGGGCAGGGACCTCACTGCAAAAAATCCTTATATCGAAGGATGGACCCCACACCGAAGTTGTCCCCACCTCAAACTTGTGCTGCCCTGATAGACCCAAGGGAGCCCTACAAACTGACATCAGGAACCTGGACTGCTGAGTTTTCTTTCCCAGGGAAAATGGAAAAAGGATGTGCCCAGGGGCCCCTGGCTCTGACTGCAAAAAATCCTTATATCGAAGGATGGACCCCACACCGAAGTTGTCCCCACCTCAAACTTGTGCTACACTGATAGACCCAAGGGAGCCCTACAAACTGACATCAGGAACCTGGACTGCTGAGTTTTCTTTCCCAGGGAAAATGGAAAAAGGATGTGCCCTGGGGCCCCTGGCCCTGACTGCAAAAAATCCTTATATCGAAGAATGGACCCCATACCGAAGTTGTCCCCACCTCAAACTTGTGCTACCCTGATAGACCCAAGGGCGCCCTACAAACTGACATCAGGAACCTGGACTGCTGAGTTTTCTTTCCCAGGGAAAATGGAAAAAGGATGTGCCCAGGGTCCCCTAGCCCTGGACAGGGCCATCACTACAAAGAATCCTTATATCGAAGGATGGACCCCACACCGAAGTTGTTCCCACCTCAAACTTGTGCTGCCCTGATAGACCCAAGGGAGCCCTACAAACTGACATCAGGAACCTGGACTGCTGAGTTTTCTTTCCCAGGGAAAATGGAAAAAGGATGTGCCCAGGGGCCCCTGTACCTGGGTAGGGACCTCATTGCAAAGAATTCTTATATCGAAGGATGGACCCCACACCGAAGTTGTCCCCACCTCAAACTTGTGCTGCCCTGATACACCCAAGGGAGCCCTACAAACTGACATCAGGAACCGGGACTGCTGAGTTTCCTTTCCCAGGGAAAATGGCCAAAGGATGTGCTCTGGGGCCCCTGGCCCTGACTGCAAAAAATCCATATATAGAAGGATGGACCCCACACTGAAGTTGTCCCCACCTCAAACTTGTGCTGCCCTGATAGACCCAAGGGAGCCCTACAAACTGACATCAGGAACCTGGACTGCTGAGTTTTCTTTCCCAGGGAAAATGGAAAAAGGATGTGCCCTGGGGCCCCTGGCCCTGACTGCAAAAAATCCTTATATCGAAGGATGGACCCCACACCGAAGTTGTCCCCACCTCAAACTTGTGCTACCCTGATAGACCCAAGGGAGCCCTACAAACTGACATCAGGAACCTGGACTGCTGAGTTTTCTTTCCCAGGGAAAATGGAAAAAGGATGTGCCCAGGGGTCCCTGGCCCTGACTGCAAAGAATCCTTATATCGAAGGATGGACCCCACACCGAAGTTGTCCCCACCTCAAACTTGTGCTGCCCTGATACACCCAAGGGAGCCCTACAAACTGACATCAGGAACCTGGACTGCTGAGTTTTCTTTCCCAGGGAAAATGGAAAAAGGTTGTGCCCAGGGGCCCCTGGCCCTGACTGCAAAGAATCCTTATATCGAAGGATGGACCCCACACCGAAGTTGTCCCCATCTCAAACTTGTGCTGCCCTGATAGACCCAAGGGAGCCCTACAAACTGACATCAGGAACCTGGACTGCTGAGTTTTCATTCCCAGGGAAAATGGCCAAAGGATGTGCCCTGGGGCTCCTGGCCCTGGGCAGGGCCCTCACTGCAAAAAATCCTTATATCGAAGGATGGACCCCACACCGAAGTTGTCCCCACCTCAAACTTGTGCTGCCCTGATAGACCCAAGGGAGCCCTACAAACTGACATCAGGAACCTGGACTGCTGAGTTTTCTTTCCCAGAGAAAATTGAAAAAGAATGTGCCCAGGGGCCCCTGGCCCAGGGCTGCGACCTCACTGCAAAGAATCCTTATATCGAAGAATGGACCCCACACCGAAGTTGTCCCCACCTCAAACTTGTGCTGCCCTGATACACCCAAGGCAGCCCTACAAACTGACATCAGGAACCTGGACTGCTGAGTTTTCTTTCCCAGGGAAAATGGAAAAAGGAGGTGCCCAGGGTCCCCTAGCCCTGGACAGGGCCATCACTACAAAGAATCCTTATATCGAAGGATGGACCCCACACCGAAGTTGTCCCCACCTCAAACTTGTGCTGCCCTGATAGACCCAAGGGAGCCCTACAAACTGACATCAGGAACCTGGACTGCTGAGTTTTCTTTCCCAGGGAAAATGGAAAAAGGATGTGCCCAGGGGCCCCTGGCCCTGGGCAGGGACCTCACTGCAAAAAATCCTTATATCGAAGGATGGACCCCACACCGAAGTTGTCCCCACCTCAAACTTGTGCTGCCCTGATAGACCCAAGGGAGCCCTACAAACTGACATCAGGAACCTGGACTGCTGAGTTTTCTTTCCCAGGGAAAATGGAAAAAGGATGTGCCCAGGGGCCCCTGGCTCTGACTGCAAAAAATCCTTATATCGAAGGATGGACCCCACACCGAAGTTGTCCCCACCTCAAACTTGTGCTACCCTGATAGACCCAAGGGCGCCCTACAAACTGACATCAGGAACCTGGACTGCTGAGTTTTCTTTCCCAGGGAAAATGGAAAAAGGATGTGCCCAGGGTCCCCTAGCCCTGGACAGGGCCATCACTACAAAGAATCCTTATATCGAAGGATGGACCCCACACCGAAGTTGTTCCCACCTCAAACTTGTGCTGCCCTGATAGACCCAAGGGAGCCCTACAAACTGACATCAGGAACCTGGACTGCTGAGTTTTCTTTCCCAGGGAAAATGGAAAAAGGATGTGCCCAGGGGCCCCTGTACCTGGGTAGGGACCTCATTGCAAAGAATTCTTATATCGAAGGATGGACCCCACACCGAAGTTGTCCCCACCTCAAACTTGTGCTGCCCTGATACACCCAAGGGAGCCCTACAAACTGACATCAGGAACCGGGACTGCTGAGTTTCCTTTCCCAGGGAAAATGGCCAAAGGATGTGCTCTGGGGCCCCTGGCCCTGACTGCAAAAAATCCATATATAGAAGGATGGACCCCACACTGAAGTTGTCCCCACCTCAAACTTGTGCTGCCCTGATACACCCAAGGGAGCCCTACAAACTGACATCAGGAACCTGGACTGCTGAGTTTTCTTTCCCAGGGAAAATGGAAAAAGGATGTGCCCTGGGGCCCCTGGCCCTGACTGCAAAAAATCCTTATATCGAAGGATGGACCCCACACCGAAGTTGTCCCCACCTCAAACTTGTGCTACCCTGATAGACCCAAGGGAGCCCTACAAACTGACATCAGGAACCTGGACTGCTGAGTTTTCTTTCCCAGGGAAAATGGAAAAAGGATGTGCCCAGGGGTCCCTGGCCCTGACTGCAAAGAATCCTTATATCGAAGGATGGACCCCACACCGAAGTTGTCCCCACCTCAAACTTGTGCTGCCCTGATACACCCAAGGGAGCCCTACAAACTGACATCAGGAACCTGGACTGCTGAGTTTTCTTTCCCAGGGAAAATGGAAAAAGGTTGTGCCCAGGGGCCCCTGGCCCTGACTGCAAAAAATCCTTATATCGAAGGATGGACCCCACACCGAAGTTGTCCCCATCTCAAACTTGTGCTGCCCTGATAGACCCAAGGGAGCCCTACAAACTGACATCAGGAACCTGGACTGCTGAGTTTTCATTCCCAGGGAAAATGGCCAAAGGATGTGCCCTGGGGCTCCTGGCCCTGGGCAGGGCCCTCACTGCAAAAAATCCTTATATCGAAGGATGGACCCCACACCGAAGTTGTCCCCACCTCAAACTTGCGCTGCCCTGATAGACCCAAGGGAGCCCTACAAACTGACATCAGGAACCTGGACTGCTGAGTTTTCTTTCCCAGGGAAAATGGAAAAAGGATGTGCCCTGGGGCCCCTGGCCCTGACTGCAAAAAATCCTTATATCGAAGGATGGACCCCACACCGAAGTTGTCCCCACCTCAAACTTGTGCTGCCCTGATAGACCCAAGGGAGCCCTACAAACTGACATCAGGAACCTGGACTGCTGAGTTTTCTTTCCCAGGGAAAATGGAAAAAGGATGTGCCCAGGGGTCCTTGGCCCTGACTGAAAAAAATCCTTATATCGAAGGATGGACCCCACACCGAAGTTGTCCCCACCTCAAACTTGTGCTGCCCTGATAGACCCAAGGGAGCCCTACAAACTGACATCAGGAACCTGGACTGCTGAGTTTTCTTTCCCAGGGAAAATGGAAAAAGGATGTGCCCAGGGGCCCCTGGCCCAAGGCTGCGACCTCACTGCAAAGAATCCTTATATCGAAGGATGGACCCCACACCGAAGTTGTCCCCACCTCAAACTTGTGCTGCCCTGATAGACCCAAGGGAGCCCTACAAACTGACATCAGGAACCTGGACTGCTGAGTTTTCTTTCCCAGGGAAAATGGAAAAAGGTTGTGCCCAGGGGCCCCTGGCCCTGACTGCAAAAAATCCTTATATCGAAGGATGGACCCCGCACCGAAGTTGTCCCCACCTCAAACTTGTGCTGCCCTGATAGACCCAAGGGAGCCCTACAAACTGACATCAGGAACCTGGACTGCTGAGTTTTCTTTCCCAGGGAAAATGGAAAAAGGATGTGCCCAGGGGCACCTAGCCCTGACTGCAAATAATCCTTATATCGAAGGATGGACCCCACACCGAAGCTGTGCCCACCTCAAACTTGTACTGCCCTGATAGAACCAAGGGAGCCCTACAAACTGACATCAGGAACCTGGACTGCTGAGTTTTCTTTCCCAGGGAAAATGGAAAAAGGATGTGCCCAGGGGCCGCTGGCCTTGGGCAGGGACCTCACTACAAGAAATCCTTATATCGAAGGATGGACCCCACACCGAAGTTGTCCCCACCTCAAACTTGTGCTGCCCTGATAGACCCAAGGGAGCCCTACAAACTGACATCAGGAACCTGGACTGCTGAGTTTTCTTTCCCAGGGAAAATGGAAAAAGGATGTGCCCAGGGTCCCCTAGCCCTGGACAGGGCCATCACTACAAAGAATCCTTATATCGAAGGATGGACCCCACACCGAAGTTGTCCCCACCTCAAACTTGTGCTGCCCTGATAGACCCAAGGGAGCCCTACAAACTGACATCAGGAACCTGGACTGCTGAGTTTTCTTTCCCAGGGAAAATGGAAAAAGGATGTGCCCAGGGGCCCCTGGCCCTGGGCACGGATCTCACTGCAAAAAATCCTTATATCGAAGGATGGACCCCACACCGAAGTTGTCCCCACCTCAAACTTGTGCTGCCCTGATAGACCCAAGGGAGCCCTACAAACTGACATCAGGAACCTGGACTGCTGAGTTTTCTTTCCCAGGGAAAATGGAAAAAGGATGTGCCCAGGGGCCCCTGGCCCTGACTGCAAAAAATCCTTATATCGAAGGATGGACCCCACACCGAAGTTGTCCCCACCTCAAACTTGTGCTGCCCTGATAGACCCAAGGGAGCCCTACAAACTGACATCAGGAACCTGGACTGCTGAATTTTCTTTCCCAGGGAAAATGGAAAAAGGATGTGCCCAGGGGCCCCTGTCCCAAGGCTGCGACTTCACTGCAAAGAATCCTTATATCGAAGGATGGACCCCACACCGAAGTTGTCCCCACCTCAGCCTTGTGCTGCCCTGATAGACCCAAGTGAGTCCTACAAACTGACATCAGGAACCTGGACTGCTGAGTTTTCTTTCCCAGGGAAAATGGAAAAAGGATGTGCCCAGGGGCCCCTGGCCCTGACTGCAAAAAATCCTTATATCGAAGGATGGACCCCACACCGAAGTTGTCCCCACCTCAAACTTGTGCTGCCCTGATAGACCCAAGGGAGCCCTACAAACTGACATCAGGAACCTGGACTGCTGAGTTTTCTTTCCCAGGGAAAATGGAAAAAGGATGTGCCCTGGGGCCCCTGGCCCTGACTGCAAAAAATCCTTATATCGAAGGATGGACCCCACACCGAAGTTGTCCCCACCTCAAACTTGTGCTACCCTGATAGACCCAAGGGAGCCCTACAAACTGACATCAGGAACCTGGACTGATGAGTTTTCTTTCCCAGGGAAAATGGAAAAAGGATGTGCCCAGGGGCCCCTGGCCCTGACTGCAAAGAATCCTTATATCGAAGGATGGAGCCCACACTGAAGTTGTCCCCACCTCAAACTTGTGCTGCCCTGATAGACCCAAGGGAGCCCTACAAACTGACATCCGGAACCTGGACTGCTGAGTTTTCTTTCCCAGGGAAAATGGAAAAAGGATGTGCCCAGGGGCCCCTGGCCCTGACTGCAAAGAATCCTTATATCGAAGGATGGATCCCACACCGAAGTTGTCCCCACCTCAAACTTGTGCTGCCCTGATAGACCCAAGGGAGCCCTACAAACTGACATCAGGAACCTGGACTGCTGAGTTTTCTTTCCCAGGGAAAATGGCCAAAGGATGTGCCCAGGGGCTCCTGGCCCTGGGCAGGGCCCTCACTGCAAAAAATCCTTATATCGAAGGATGGACCCCACACCGAAGTTGTCCCCACCTCAAACTTGTGCTGCCCTGATAGACCCAAGGGAGCCCTACAAACTGACATCAGGAACCTGGACTGCTGAGTTTTCTTTGCCAGGGAAAATGGAAAAAGGATGTGCCCAGGGGCCCCTGGCCCTGACTGCAAAAAATCCTTATATCGAAGGATGGACCCCACACCGAAGTTGTCCCCACCTCAAACTTGTGCTGCCCTGATACACCCAAGGGAGCCCTACAAACTGACATCAGGAACCTGGACTGCTGAGTTTTCTTTCCCAGGGAGAATGGCCAAAGGTTGTACCCGGGGGTCCTTGGTCCTGACTGAAAAAAATCCTTATATCGAAGGATGGACCCCACACCGAAGTTGTCCCCACCTCAAACTTGTGCTGCCCTGATAGACCCAAGGGAGCCCTACAAACTGACATCAGGAACCTGGACTGCTGAGTTTTCTATCCCAGGGAAAATGGAAAAAGGATGTGCCCTGGGGCCCCTGGCCCTGACTGCAAAAAATCCTTATATCGAAGGATGGACCCCACACCGAAGTTGTCCCCACCTCAAACTTGTGCTACCCTGATAGACCCAAGGGAGCCCTACAAACTGACATCAGGAACCTGGACTGCTGAGTTTTCTTTCCCAGGGAAAATGGAAAAAGGATGTGCCCAGGGGCCCCTGGCCCTGACTGCAAAAAATCCTTATATCGAAGGATGGACCCCACACCGAAGTTGTCCCCACCTCAAACTTGTGCTGCCCTGATACACCCAAGGGAGCCCTACAAACTGACATCAGGAACCTGGACTGCTGAGTTTTCTTTCCCAGGGAAAATGGAAAAAGGATGTGCCCAGGGGCCCCTGGCCCAAGGCTGCCACCTCACTGCAAAGAATCCTTATATCGACGAATGGACCCCACACCGAAGTTGTCCCCACCTCAAACTTGTGCTGCCCTGATAGACCCAAGGGAGCCCTACAAACTGACATCAGGAACCTGGACTGCTGAGTTTTCTTTCCCAGGGAAAATGGCCAAAGGATGTGCCCAGGGTCTCCTGGCCCTGGGCAGGGCCCTCACTGCAAAAAATCCTTATATCGAAGGATGGACCCCACACCGAAGTTGTCCCCACCTCAAACTTGTGCTGCCCTGATACACCCAAGGGAGCCCTACAAACTGACATCAGGAACCTGGACTGCTGAGTTTTCTTTCCCAGGGAAAATGGAAAAAGGATGTGCCCAGGGGCCCCTGGCCCTGGGCAGGGACCTCACTGCAAAGAATCCTTATATCGAAGGATGGACCCCACACCGAAGTTGTCCCCACCTCAAACTTGTGCTGCCCTGATAGACCCAAGGGAGCCCTACAAACTGACATCAGGAACCTGGACTGCTGAGTTTTCTTTCCCAGGGAAAATGGCCAAAGGTTGTGCCCGGGGGTCCTTGGCCCTGACTGAAAAAAATCCTTATATCGAAGGATGGACCCCACACCGAAGTTGTCCCCACCTCAAACTTGTGCTGCCCTGATAGACCCAAGGGAGCCCTACAAACTGACATCAGGAACCTGGACTGCTGAGTTTTCTTTCCCAGGGAAAATGGAAAAAGGATGTGCCCTGGGGCCCCTGGCCCTGACTGCAAAAAATCCTTATATCGAAGGATGGACCCCACACCGAAGTTGTCCCCACCTCAAACTTGTGCTGCCCTGATAGACCCAAGGGAGCCCTACAAACTGACATCAGGAACCTGGACTGCTGAGTTTTCTTTCCCAGGGAAAATGGCCAAAGGTTGTGCCCGGGGGTCCTTGGCCCTGACTGAAAAAAATCCTTATATCGAAGGATGGACCCCACACCGAAGTTGTCCCCACCTCAAACTTGTGCTGCCCTGATAGACCCAAGGGAGCCCTACAAACTGACATCAGGAACCTGGACTGCTGAGTTTTCTTTCCCAGGGAAAATGGAAAAAGGATGTGCCCTGGGGCCCCTGGCCCTGACTGCAAAAAATCCTTATATCGAAGGATGGACCCCACACCGAAGTTGTCCCCACCTCAAACTTGTGCTGCCCTGATAGACCCAAGGGAGCCCTACAAACTGACATCAGGAACCTGGACTGCTGAGTTTTCTTTCCCAGGGAAAATGGAAAAAGGATGTGCCCAGGGTCCCCTAGCCCTGGACAGGGCCATCACTACAAAGAATCCTTATATCGAAGGATGGACCCCACACCGAAGTTGTCCCCACCTCAAACTTGTGCTGCCCTGATAGACCCAAGGGAGCCCTACAAACTGACATCAGGAACCTGGACTGCTGAGTTTTCTTTCCCAGGGAAAATGGAAAAAGGATGTGCCCAGGGGCCCCTGGCCCTGGGCAGGGACCTCACTGCAAAAAATCCTTATATCGAAGGATGGACCCCACACCGAAGTTGTCCCCACCTCAAACTTGTGCTGCCCTGATAGACCCAAGGGAGCCCTACAAACTGACATCAGGAACCTGGACTGCTGAGTTTTCTTTCCCAGGGAAAATGGAAAAAGGATGTGCCCAGGGGCCCCTGGCCCTGACTGCAAAAAATCCTTATATCGAAGGATGGACCCCACACCGAAGTTGTCCCCACCTCAAACTTGTGCTGCCCTGATAGACCCAAGGGAGCCCTACAAACTGACATCAGGAACCTGGACTGCTGAGTTTTCTTTCCCAGGGAAAATGGAAAAAGGATGTGCCCAGGGGCCCCTGGCCCTGACTGCAAAAAATCCTTATATTGAAGGATGGACCCCACACCGAAGCTGTGCCCACCTCAAACTTGTACTGCCCTGATCGACCCAAGGGAGCCCTACAAACTGACATCAGGAACCTGGACTGCTGAGTTTTCTTTCCCAGAGAAAATTGAAAAACAATGTGCCCAGGGGCCCCTGGCCCAGGGCTGCGACCTCACTGCAAAGAATCCTTATATCGAAGAATGGACCCCACACCGAAGTTGTCCCCACCTCAAACTTGTGCTGCCCTGATAGACCCAAGGGAGCCCTACAAACTGACATCAGGAACCTGGACTGCTGAGTTTTCTTTCCCAGGGAAAATGGAAAAAGGAGGTGCCCAGGGTCCCCTAGCCCTGGACAGGGCCATCACTACAAAGAATCCTTATATCGAAGGATGGACCCCACACCGAAGTTGTCCCCACCTCAAACTTGTGCTGCCCTGATAGACCCAAGGGAGCCCTACAAACTGACATCAGGAACCTGGACTGCTGAGTTTTCTTTCCCAGGGAAAATGGAAAAAGGATGTGCCCAGGGGCCCCTGGCCCTGGGCAGGGACCTCACTGCAAAAAATCCTTATATCGAAGGATGGACCCCACACCGAAGTTGTCCCCACCTCAAACTTGTGCTGCCCTGATAGACCCAAGGGAGCCCTACAAACTGACATCAGGAACCTGGACTGCTGAGTTTTCTTTCCCAGGGAAAATGGAAAAAGGATGTGCCCAGGGGCCCCTCGCTCTGACTGCAAAAAATCCTTATATCGAAGGATGGACCCCACACCGAAGTTGTCCCCACCTCAAACTTGTGCTACACTGATAGACCCAAGGGAGCCCTACAAACTGACATCAGGAACCTGGACTGCTGAGTTTTCTTTCCCAGGGAAAATGGAAAAAGGATGTGCCCTGGGGCCCCTGGCCCTGACTGCAAAAAATCCTTATATCGAAGAATGGACCCCATACCGAAGTTGTCCCCACCTCAAACTTGTGCTACCCTGATAGACCCAAGGGCGCCCTACAAACTGACATCAGGAACCTGGACTGCTGAGTTTTCTTTCCCAGGGAAAATGGAAAAAGGATGTGCCCAGGGTCCCCTAGCCCTGGACAGGGCCATCACTACAAAGAATCCTTATATCGAAGGATGGACCCCACACCGAAGTTGTTCCCACCTCAAACTTGTGCTGCCCTGATAGACCCAAGGGAGCCCTACAAACTGACATCAGGAACCTGGACTGCTGAGTTTTCTTTCCCAGGGAAAATGGAAAAAGGATGTGCCCAGGGGCCCCTGTACCTGGGTAGGGACCTCATTGCAAAGAATTCTTATATCGAAGGATGGACCCCACACCGAAGTTGTCCCCACCTCAAACTTGTGCTGCCCTGATACACCCAAGGGAGCCCTACAAACTGACATCAGGAACCGGGACTGCTGAGTTTCCTTTCCCAGGGAAAATGGCCAAAGGATGTGCTCTGGGGCCCCTGGCCCTGACTGCAAAAAATCCATATATAGAAGGATGGACCCCACACTGAAGTTGTCCCCACCTCAAACTTGTGCTGCCCTGATAGACCCAAGGGAGCCCTACAAACTGACATCAGGAACCTGGACTGCTGAGTTTTCTTTCCCAGGGAAAATGGAAAAAGGATGTGCCCTGGGGCCCCTGGCCCTGACTGCAAAAAATCCTTATATCGAAGGATGGACCCCACACCGAAGTTGTCCCCACCTCAAACTTGTGCTACCCTGATAGACCCAAGGGAGCCCTACAAACTGACATCAGGAACCTGGACTGCTGAGTTTTCTTTCCCAGGGAAAATGGAAAAAGGATGTGCCCAGGGGTCCCTGGCCCTGACTGCAAAGAATCCTTATATCGAAGGATGGACCCCACACCGAAGTTGTCCCCACCTCAAACTTGTGCTGCCCTGATACACCCAAGGGAGCCCTACAAACTGACATCAGGAACCTGGACTGCTGAGTTTTCTTTCCCAGGGAAAATGGAAAAAGGTTGTGCCCAGGGGCCCCTGGCCCTGACTGCAAAGAATCCTTATATCGAAGGATGGACCCCACACCGAAGTTGTCCCCATCTCAAACTTGTGCTGCCCTGATAGACCCAAGGGAGCCCTACAAACTGACATCAGGAACCTGGACTGCTGAGTTTTCATTCCCAGGGAAAATGGCCAAAGGATGTGCCCTGGGGCTCCTGGCCCTGGGCAGGGCCCTCACTGCAAAAAATCCTTATATCGAAGGATGGACCCCACACCGAAGTTGTCCCCACCTCAAACTTGTGCTGCCCTGATAGACCCAAGGGAGCCCTACAAACTGACATCAGGAACCTGGACTGCTGAGTTTTCTTTCCCAGGGAAAATGGAAAAAGGATGTGCCCTGGGGCCCCTGGCCCTGACTGCAAAAAATCCTTATATCGAAGGATGGACCCCACACCGAAGTTGTCCCCACCTCAAACTTGTGCTGCCCTGATAGACCCAAGGGAGCCCTACAAACTGACATCAGGAACCTGGACTGCTGAGTTTTCTTTCCCAGGGAAAATGGCCAAAGGTTGTGCCCGGGGGTCCTTGGCCCTGACTGAAAAAAATCCTTATATCGAAGGATGGACCCCACACCGAAGTTGTCCCCACCTCAAACTTGTGCTGCCCTGATAGACCCAAGGGAGCCCTACAAACTGACATCAGGAACCTGGACTGCTGAGTTTTCTTTCCCAGGGAAAATGGAAAAAGGATGTGCCCAGGGGCCCCTGGCCCAAGGCTGCGACCTCACTGCAAAGAATCCTTATATCGAAGGATGGACCCCACACCGAAGTTGTCCCCACCTCAAACTTGTGCTGCCCTGATAGACCCAAGGGAGCCCTACAAACTGACATCAGGAACCTGGACTGCTGAGTTTTCTTTCCCAGGGAAAATGGAAAAAGGTTGTGCCCAGGGGCCCCTGGCCCTGACTGCAAAAAATCCTTATATCGAAGGATGGACCCCGCACCGAAGTTGTCCCCACCTCAAACTTGTGCTGCCCTGATAGACCCAAGGGAGCCCTACAAACTGACATCAGGAACCTGGACTGCTGAGTTTTCTTTCCCAGGGAAAATGGAAAAAGGATGTGCCCAGGGGCACCTAGCCCTGACTGCAAATAATCCTTATATCAAAGGATGGACCCCACACCGAAGCTGTGCCCACCTCAAACTTGTACTGCCCTGATAGAACCAAGGGAGCCCTACAAACTGACATCAGGAACCTGGACTGCTGAGTTTTCTTTCCCAGGGAAAATGGAAAAAGGATGTGCCCAGGGTCCCCTAGCCCTGGACAGGGCCATCACTACAAAGAATCCTTATATCGAAGGATGGACCCCACACCGAAGTTGTCCCCACCTCAAACTTGTGCTGCCCTGATAGACCCAAGGGAGCCCTACAAACTGACATCAGGAACCTGGACTGCTGAGTTTTCTTTCCCAGGGAAAATGGAAAAAGGATGTGCCCAGGGGCCCCTGGCCCTGGGCAGGGATCTCACTGCAAAAAATCCTTATATCGAAGGATGGACCCCACACCGAAGTTGTCCCCACCTCAAACTTGTGCTGCCCTGATAGACCCAAGGGAGCCCTACAAACTGACATCAGGAACCTGGACTGCTGAGTTTTCTTTCCCAGGGAAAATGGAAAAAGGATGTGCCCAGGGGCCCCTGGCCCTGACTGCAAAAAATCCTTATATCGAAGGATGGACCCCACACCGAAGTTGTCCCCACCTCAAACTTGTGCTGCCCTGATAGACCCAAGGGAGCCCTACAAACTGACATCAGGAACCTGGACTGCTGAATTTTCTTTCCCAGGGAAAATGGAAAAAGGATGTGCCCAGGGGCCCCTGTCCCAAGGCTGCGACTTCACTGCAAAGAATCCTTATATCGAAGGATGGACCCCACACCGAAGTTGTCCCCACCTCAGCCTTGTGCTGCCCTGATAGACCCAAGTGAGTCCTACAAACTGACATCAGGAACCTGGACTGCTGAGTTTTCTTTCCCAGGGAAAATGGAAAAAGGATGTGCCCAGGGGCCCCTGGCCCTGACTGCAAAAAATCCTTATATCGAAGGATGGACCCCACACCGAAGTTGTCCCCACCTCAAACTTGTGCTGCCCTGATAGACCCAAGGGAGCCCTACAAACTGACATCAGGAACCTGGACTGCTGAGTTTTCTTTCCCAGGGGAAATGGAAAAAGGATGTGCCCTGGGGCCCCTGGCCCTGACTGCAAAAAATCCTTATATCGAAGGATGGACCCCACACCGAAGTTGTCCCCACCTCAAACTTGTGCTACCCTGATAGACCCAAGGGAGCCCTACAAACTGACATCAGGAACCTGGACTGCTGAGTTTTCTTTCCCAGGGAAAATGGAAAAAGGATGTGCCCAGGGGCCCCTGGCCCTGACTGCAAAGAATCCTTATATCGAAGGATGGAGCCCACACTGAAGTTGTCCCCACCTCAAACTTGTGCTGCCCTGATAGACCCAAGGGAGCCCTACAAACTGACATCCGGAACCTGGACTGCTGAGTTTTCTTTCCCAGGGAAAATGGAAAAAGGATGTGCCCAGGGGCCCCTGGCCCTGACTGCAAAGAATCCTTATATCGAAGGATGGATCCCACACCGAAGTTGTCCCCACCTCAAACTTGTGCTGCCCTGATACACCCAAGGGAGCCCTACAAACTGACATCAGGAACCTGGACTGCTGAGTTTTCTTTCCCAGGGAAAATGGCCAAAGGATGTGCCCAGGGGCTCCTGGCCCTGGGCAGGGCCCTCACTGCAAAAAATCCTTATATCGAAGGATGGACCCCACACCGAAGTTGTCCCCACCTCAAACTTGTGCTGCCCTGATAGACCCAAGGGAGCCCTACAAACTGACATCAGGAACCTGGACTGCTGAGTTTTCTTTCCCACGGAAAATGGAAAAAGGATGTGCCCAGGGGCCCCTGGCCCTGACTGCAAAAAATCCTTATATCGAAGGATGGACCCCACACCGAAGTTGTCCCCACCTCAAACTTGTGCTGCCCTGATACACCCAAGGGAGCCCTACAAACTGACATCAGGAACCTGGACTGCTGAGTTTTCTTTCCCAGGGAAAATGGCCAAAGGTTGTACCCGGGGGTCCTTGGTCCTGACTGAAAAAAATCCTTATATCGAAGGATGGACCCCACACCGAAGTTGTCCCCACCTCAAACTTGTGCTGCCCTGATAGACCCAAGGGAGCCCTACAAACTGACATCAGGAACCTGGACTGCTGAGTTTTCTATCCCAGGGAAAATGGAAAAAGGATGTGCCCTGGGGCCCCTGGCCCTGACTGCAAAAAATCCTTATATCGAAGGATGGACCCCACACCGAAGCTGTGCCCACCTCACACTTGTACTGCCCTGATAGAACCAAGGGAGCCCTACAAACTGACATCAGGAACCTGGACTGCTGAGTTTTCTTTCCCAGGGAAAATGGAAAAAGGATGTGCCCTGGGGCCCCTGGCCCTGACTGCAAAAAATCCTTATATCGAAGGATGGACCCCACACCGAAGCTGTGCCCACTTCAAACTTGTACTGCCCTGATAGAACCAAGGGAGCCCTACAAACTGACATCAGGAACCTGGACTGCTGAGTTTTCTTTCCCAGGGAAAATGGAAAAAGGATGTGCCCTGGGGCCCCTGGCCCTGACTGCAAAAAATCCTTATATCGAAGGATGGACCCCACACCGAAGTTGTCCCCACCTCAAACTTGTGCTACCCTGATAGACCCAAGGGAGCCCTACAAACTGACATCAGGAACCTGGACTGCTGAGTTTTCTTTCCCAGGGAAAATGGAAAAAGGATGTGCCCAGGGGCCCCTGGCCCAGGGCTGCGACCTCACTGCAAAGAATCCTTATATCGACGAATGGACCCCACACCGAAGTTGTCCCCACCTCAAACTTGTGCTACCCTGATACACCCAAGAGAGCCCTACAAACTGACATCAGGAACCGGGACTGCTGAGTTTCCTTTCCCAGGGAAAATGGCCAAAGGATGTGCTCTGGGGCCCCTGGCCCAGACTGCAAAAAATCCATATATACAAGGATGGACCCCACACTGAAGTTGTCCCCACCTCAAACTTGTGCTGCCCTGATAGACCCAAGGGAGCCCTACAAACTGACATCAGGAACCTGGACTGCTGAGTTTTCTTTCCCAGGGAAAATGGAAAAAGGATGTGCCCAGGGGCCCCTGGCCCTGACTGCAAAATATCCTTATATCGAAGGATGGACCCCACACCGAAGTTTTCCCCACCTCAAACTTGTGCTGCCCTGATAGACCCAAGGGAGCCCTACAAACTGACATCAGGAACCTGGACTGCTGAGTTTTCTTTCCCAGGGAAAATGGAAAAAGGATGTGCCCAGGGGCCCCTGGCCCTGACTGCAAAAAATCCTTATATCGAAGGATGGACCCCACACCGAAGTTGTCCCCACCTCAAACTTGTGCTGCCCTGATAGACCCAAGGGAGCCCTACAAACTGACATCAGGAACCTGGACTGCTGAGTTTTCTTTCCCAGGGAAAATGGAAAAAGGATGTGCCCTGGGGCCCCTGGCCCTGACTGCAAAAAATCCTTATATCGAAGGATGGACCCCACACCGAAGTTGTCCCCACCTCAAACTTGTGCTACCCTGGTAGACCCAAGGGAGCCCTACAAACTGACATCAGGAACCTGGACTGCTGAGTTTTCTTTCCCAGGGAAAATGGAAAAAGGATGTGCCCAGGGGCCCCTGGCCCTGACTGCAAAGAATCCTTATATCGAAGGATGGACCCCACACCGAAGTTGTCCCCACCTCAAACTTGTGCTGCCCTGATACACCCAAGGGAGCCCTACAAACTGACATCAGGAACCTGGACTGCTGAGTTTTCTTTCCCAGGGAAAATGGAAAAAGGATGTGCCCTGGGGCCCCTGGCCCAGGGCTGCGACCTCACTGCAAAGAATCCTTATATCGACGAATGGACCCCACACCGAAGTTGTCCCCATCTCAAACTTGTGCTGCCCTGATAGACCCAAGGGAGCCCTACAAACTGACATCAGGAACCGGGACTGCTGAGTTTTCTTTCCCAGGGAAAATGGCCAAAGGATGTGCCCAGGGGCTCCTGGCCCTGGGCAGGGCCTTCACTGCAAAAAATCCTTATATCGAAGGATGGACCCCACACCGAAGTTGTCCCCACCTCAAACTTGTGCTGCCCTGATACACCCAAGGGAGCCCTACAAACTGACATCAGGAACCTGGACTGCTGAGTTTTCTTTCCCAGGGAAAATGGAAAAAGGATGTGCCCTGGGGCCCCTGGCCCTGACTGCAAAAAATCCTTATATCGAAGGATGGACCCCACACCGAAGTTGTCCCCACCTCAAACTTGTGCTACCCTGATAGACCCAAGGGAGCCCTACAAACTGACATCAGGAACCTGGACTGCTGAGTTTTCTTTCCCAGGGGAAATGGAAAAAGGATGTGCCCAGGGGCCCCTGGCCCTGACTGCAAAGAATCCTTATATCGAAGGATGCACCCCACACCGAAGTTGTCCCCACCTCAAACTTGTGCTGCCCTGATAGACCCAAGAGAGCCCTACAAACTGACATCAGGAACCTGGACTGCTGAGTTTTCTTTCCCAGGGAAAATGGCCAAAGATTGTGCCCGGGGGCCCTTGGCCCTGACTGAAAAAAATCCTTATATCGAAGGATGGACCCCACACCGAAGTTGTCCCCACCTCAAACTTGTGCTGCCCTGATACACCCAAGGGAGCCCTACAAACTGACATCAGGAACCTGGACTGCTGAGTTTTCTTTCCCAGGGAAAATGGAAAAAGGATGTGCCCTGGGGCCCCTGGCCCTGACTGCAAAATATCCTTATATTGAAGGATGGACCCCACACCGAAGTTCTCCCCACCTCAAACTTGTGCTGCCCTGATAGACCTCAGGGAGCCCTACAAACTGACATCAGGAACCTGGACTGCTGAGTTTTCTTTCCCAGGGAAAATGGAAAAAGGATGTGCCCTGGGGCCCCTGGCCCTGACTGCAAAAAATCCTTATATCGAAGGATGGACCCCACACCGAAGTTGTCCCCACCTCAAACTTGTGCTGCCCTGATAGACCCAAGGGAGCCCTACAAACTGACATCAGGAACCTGGACTGCTGAGTTTTCTTTCCCAGGGAAAATGGAAAAAGGATGTGCCCAGGGGCCCCTGGCCCTGACTGCAAAGAATCCTTATATTGAAGGATGGACCCCACACCGAAGTTGTCCCCACCTCAAACTTGTGCTGCCCTGATAGACCCAAGGGAGCCCTACAAACTGACATCAGGAACCTGGACTGCTGAGTTTTCTTTCCCAGGGAAAATGGAAAAAGGATGTGCCCAGGGGCCCCTGGCCCTGTGCTGGGACCTCACTGCAAAAAATCCTTATATCGAAGGATGGACCCCACACCGAAGTTGTCCCCACCTCAAACTTGTGCTGCCCTGATAGACCCAAGGGAGCCCTACAAACTGACATCAGGAACCTGGACTGCTGAGTTTTCTTTGCAGGGAAAATGGCCAAAGGATGTGCCCAGGGGCCCCTGTACCTGGGTAGGGACCTCATTGCAAAGAATCCTTATATCGAAGGATGGACCCCACACCGAAGTTGTCCCCACCTCAAACTTGTGCTGCCCTGATACACCCAAGGGAGCCCTACAAACTGACATCAGGAACCGGGACTGCTGAGTTTCCTTTCCCAGGGAAAATGGCCAAAGGATGTGCCCTGGGGCCCCTGGCCCTGACTGCAAAAAATCCATATATAGAAGGATGGACCCCACACTGAAGTTGTCCCCACCTCAAACTTGTGCTGCCCTGATAGACCCAACGGAGCCCTACAAACTGACATCAGGAACCTGGACTGCTGAGTTTTCTTTCCCAGGGAAAATGGAAAAAGGATGTGCCCAGTGGCCCCTGGCCCTGTGCTGGGACATCACTGCAAAAAATCCTTATATCGAAGGATGGACCCCACACCGAAGTTGTCCCCACCTCAAACTTGTGCTGCCCTGATAGACCCAAGGGAGCCCTACAAACTGACATCAGGAACCTGGACTGCTGAGTTTTCTTTCCCAGGGAAAATGGCCAAAGGGTGTGCCCAGGGGCCCCTGTACCTGGGTAGGGACCTCATTGCAAAGAATCCTTATATCGAAGGATGGACCCCACACCGAAGTTGTCCCCACCTCAAACTTGTGCTGCCCTGATAGACCCAAGGGAGCCCTACAAACTGACATCAGGAACCTGGACTGCTGAGTTTTCTTTCCCAGGGAAAATGGCCAAAGGTTTTGCACGGGGGCCCTTGGCCCTGACTGAAAAAAATCCTTATATCGAAGGATGGACCCCACACCGAAGTTGTCCCCACCTCAAACTTGTGCTGCCCTGATAGACCCAAGGGAGCCCTACAAACTGACATCAGGAACCTGGACTGCTGAGTTTTCTTTCCCAGGGAAAATGGAAAAAGGATGTGCCCAGGGGCCCCTGGCCCTGACTGCAAAAAATCCTTATATCGAAGGATGGACCCCACACCGAAGTTGTCCCCACCTCAAACTTGTGCTGCCCTGATAGACCCAAGGGAGCCCTACAAACTGACATCAGGAACCTGGACTGCTGAGTTTTCTTTCCCAGGGAAAATGGCCAAAGGTTGTACCCGGGGGTCCTTGGTCCTGACTGAAAAAAATCCTTATATCGAAGGATGGACCCCACACCGAAGTTGTCCCCACCTCAAACTTGTGCTGCCCTGATAGACCCAAGGGAGCCCTACAAACTGACATCAGGAACCTGGACTGCTGAGTTTTCTTTCCCAGGGAAAATGGAAAAAGGATGTGCCCAGGGGCCCCTGGCCCAGGGCTGCGACCTCACTGCAAAGAATCCTTATATCGACGAATGGACCCCACACCGAAGTTGTCCCCACCTCAAACTTGTGCTACCCTGATACACCCAAGAGAGCCCTACAAACTGACATCAGGAACCGGGACTGCTGAGTTTCCTTTCCCAGGGAAAATGGCCAAAGGATGTGCTCTGGGGCCCCTGGCCCAGACTGCAAAAAATCCATATATAGAAGGATGGACCCCACACTGAAGTTGTCCCCACCTCAAACTTGTGCTGCCCTGATAGACCCAAGGGAGCCCTACAAACTGACATCAGGAACCTGGACTGCTGAGTTTTCTTTCCCAGGGAAAATGGAAAAAGGATGTGCCCAGGGGCCCCTGGCCCTGACTGCAAAATATCCTTATATCGAAGGATGGACCCCACACCGAAGTTTTCCCCACCTCAAACTTGTGCTGCCCTGATAGACCCAAGGGAGCCCTACAAACTGACATCAGGAACCTGGACTGCTGAGTTTTCTTTCCCAGGGAAAATGGAAAAAGGATGTGCCCTTGGGCCCCTGGCCCTGACTGCAAAAAATCCTTATATCGAAGGATGGACCCCACACCAAAGTTGTCCCCACCTCAAACTTGTGCTACCCTGATAGACCCAAGGGAGCCCTACAAACTGACATCAGGAACCTGGACTGCTGAGTTTTCTTTCCCAGGGAAAATGGCCAAAGGATGTGCCCAGGGGCTCCTGGCCCTGGACAGGGCCCTCACTGCAAAAAATCCTTATATCGAAGGATGGACCCCACACCGAAGTTGTCCCCACCTCAAACTTGTGCTGCCCTGATAGACCCAAGGGAGCCCTACAAACTGACATCAGGAACCTGGACTGCTGAGTTTTCTTTCCCACGGAAAATGGAAAAAGGATGTGCCCAGGGGCCCCTGGCCCTGACTGCAAAAAATCCTTATATCGAAGGATGGACCCCACACCGAAGTTGTCCCCACCTCAAACTTGTGCTGCCCTGATAGACCCAAGGGAGCCCTACAAACTGACATCAGGAACCTGGACTGCTGAGTTTTCTTTCCCAGGGAAAATGGAAAAAGGATGTGCCCTGGGGCCCCTGGCCCTGACTGCAAAAAATCCTTATATCGAAGGATGGACCCCACACCGAAGTTGTCCCCACCTCAAACTTGTGCTACCCTGGTAGACCCAAGGGAGCCCTACAAACTGACATCAGGAACCTGGACTGCTGAGTTTTCTTTCCCAGGGAAAATGGAAAAAGGATGTGCCCAGGGGCCCCTGGCCCTGACTGCAAAGAATCCTTATATCGAAGGATGGACCCCACACCGAAGTTGTCCCCACCTCAAACTTGTGCTGCCCTGATACACCCAAGGGAGCCCTACAAACTGACATCAGGAACCTGGACTGCTGAGTTTTCTTTCCCAGGGAAAATGGAAAAAGGATGTGCCCAGGGGCCCCTGGCCCAGGGCTGCGACCTCACTGCAAAGAATCCTTATATCGACGAATGGACCCCACACCGAAGTTGTCCCCATCTCAAACTTGTGCTGCCCTGATAAACCCAAGGGAGCCCTACAAACTGACATCAGGAACCTGGACTGCTGAGTTTTCTTTCCCAGGGAAAATGGCCAAAGGATGTGCCCAGGGGCTCCTGGCCCTGGGCAGGGCCCTCACTGCAAAAAATCCTTATATCGAAGGATGGACCCCACACCGAAGTTGTCCCCACCTCAAACTTGTGCTGCCCTGATAGACCCAAGGGAGCCCTACAAACTGACATCAGGAACCTGGACTGCTGAGTTTTCTTTCCCAGGGAAAATGGAAAAAGGATGTGCCCAGGGGCCCCTGGCCCTGACTGCAAAAAATCCTTATATCGAAGGATGGACCCCACACCGAAGTTGTCCCCACCTCAAACTTGTGCTGCCCTGATAGACCCAAGGGAGCCCTACAAACTGACATCAGGAACCTGGACTGCTGAGTTTTCTTTCCCAGGGAAAATGGCCAAAGGTTGTGCCCGGGGGTCCTTGGCCCTGACTGAAAAAAATCCTTATATCGAAGGATGGACCCCACACCGAAGTTGTCCCCACCTCAAACTTGTGCTGCCCTGATAGACCCAAGGGAGCCCTACAAACTGACATCAGGAACCTGGACTGCTGAGTTTTCTTTCCCACGGAAAATGGAAAAAGGATGTGCCCAGGGGCCCCTGGCCCTGACTGCAAAAAATCCTTATATCGAAGGATGGACCCCACACCGAAGTTGTCCCCACCTCAAACTTGTGCTGCCCTGATAGACCCAAGGGAGCCCTACAAACTGACATCAGGAACCTGGACTGCTGAGTTTTCTTTCCCAGGGAAAATGGAAAAAGGATGTGCCCTGGGGCCCCTGGCCCTGACTGCAAAAAATCCTTATATCGAAGGATGGACCCCACACCGAAGTTGTCCCCACCTCAAACTTGTGCTACCCTGGTAGACCCAAGGGAGCCCTACAAACTGTCATCAGGAACCTGGACTGCTGAGTTTTCTTTCCCAGGGAAAATGGAAAAAGGATGTGCCCAGGGGCCCCTGGCCCTGACTGCAAAGAATCCTTATATCGAAGGATGGACCCCACACCGAAGTTGTCCCCACCTCAAACTTGTGCTGCCCTGATACACCCAAGGGAGCCCTACAAACTGACATCAGGAACCTGGACTGCTGAGTTTTCTTTCCCAGGGAAAATGGAAAAAGGATGTGCCCAGGGGCCCCTGGCCCAGGGCTGCGACCTCACTGCAAAGAATCCTTATATCGACGAATGGACCCCACACCGAAGTTGTCCCCATCTCAAACTTGTGCTGCCCTGATAAACCCAAGGGAGCCCTACAAACTGACATCAGGAACCTGGACTGCTGAGTTTTCTTTCCCAGGGAAAATGGCCAAAGGATGTGCCCAGGGGCTCCTGGCCCTGGGCAGGGCCCTCACTGCAAAAAATCCTTATATCGAAGGATGGACCCCACACCGAAGTTGTCCCCACCTCAAACTTGTGCTGCCCTGATAGACCCAAGGGAGCCCTACAAACTGACATCAGGAACCTGGACTGCTGAGTTTTCTTTCCCAGGGAAAATGGAAAAAGGATGTGCCCAGGGGCCCCTGGCCCTGACTGCAAAAAATCCTTATATCGAAGGATGGACCCCACACCGAAGTTGTCCCCACCTCAAACTTGTGCTGCCCTGATAGACCCAAGGGAGCCCTACAAACTGACATCAGGAACCTGGACTGCTGAGTTTTCTTTCCCAGGGAAAATGGCCAAAGGTTGTGCCCGGGGGTCCTTGGCCCTGACTGAAAAAAATCCTTATATCGAAGGATGGACCCCACACCGAAGTTGTCCCCACCTCAAACTTGTGCTGCCCTGATACACCCAAGGGAGCCCTACAAACTGACATCAGGAACCTGGACTGCTGAGTTTTCTTTCCCAGGGAAAATGGAAAAAGGATGTGCCCAGGGGCCCCTGGCCCTGACTGCAAAAAATCCTTATATCGAAGGATGGACCCCACACCGAAGCTGTGCCCACCTCAAACTTGTGCTGCCCTGATAGACCCAAGGGAGCCCTACAAACTGACATCAGGAACCTGGACTGCTGAGTTTTCTTTCCCAGGGAAAATGGAAAAAGGATGTGCCCAGGGGCCCCTGGCCCTGACTGCAAAGAATCCTTATATCGAAGGATGGACCCCACACCGAAGTTGTCCCCACCTCAAACTTGTGCTGCCCTGATAGACCCAAGGGAGCCCTACAAACTGACATCAGGAACCTGGACTGCTGAGTTTTCTTTCCCAGGGAAAATGGAAAAAGGATGTGCCCAGGGGCCCCTGGCCCAGGGCTGCGACCTCACTGCAAAGAATCCTTATATCGACGAATGGACCCCACACCGAAGTTGTCCCCATCTCAAACTTGTGCTGCCCTGATAGACCCAAGGGAGCCCTACAAACTGACATCAGGAACCGGGACTGCTGAGTTTTCTTTCCCAGGGAAAATGGCCAAAGGATGTGCCCAGGGGCTCCTGGCCTGGGCAGGGCCCTCACTGCAAAAAATCCTTATATCGAAGGATGGACCCCACACCGAAGTTGTCCCCACCTCAAACTTGTGCTGCCCTGATAGACCCAAGGGAGCCCTACAAACTGACATCAGGAACCTGGACTGCTGAGTTTTCTTTCCCAGGGAAAATGGCCAAAGGTTGTGCCCGGGGGTCCTTGGCCCTGACTGAAAAAAATCCTTATATCGAAGGATGGACCCCACACCGAAGTTGTCCCCACCTCAAACTTGTGCTGCCCTGATAGACCCAAGGGAGCCCTACAAACTGACATCAGGAACCTGGACTGCTGAGTTTTCTTTCCCAGGGAAAATGGAAAAAGGATGTGCCCTGGGGCCCCTGGCCCTGACTGCAAAAAATCCTTATATCGAAGGATGGACCCCACACCGAAGTTGTCCCCACCTCAAACTTGTGCTACCCTGATAGACCCAAGGGAGCCCTACAAACTGACATCAGGAACCTGGACTGCTGAGTTTTCTTTCCCAGGGGAAATGGAAAAAGGATGTGCCCAGGGGCCCCTGGCCCTGACTGCAAAGAATCCTTATATCGAAGGATGCACCCCACACCGAAGTTGTCCCCACCTCAAACTTGTGCTGCCCTGATAGACCCAAGAGAGCCCTACAAACTGACATCAGGAACCTGGACTGCTGAGTTTTCTTTCCCAGGGAAAATGGCCAAAGATTGTGCCCGGGGGCCCTTGGCCCTGACTGAAAAAAATCCTTATATCGAAGGATGGACCCCACACCGAAGTTGTCCCCACCTCAAACTTGTGCTGCCCTGATAGACCCAAGGGAGCCCTACAAACTGACATCAGGAACCTGGACTGCTGAGTTTTCTTTCCCAGGGAAAATGGAAAAAGGATGTGCCCAGGGGCCCCTGGCCCTGACTGCAAAATATCCTTATATTGAAGGATGGACCCCACACCGAAGTTGTCCCCACCTCAAACTTGTGCTGCCCTGATACACCCAAGGGAGCCCTACAAACTGACATCAGGAACCTGGACTGCTGAGTTTTCTTTCCCAGGGAAAATGGAAAAAGGATGTGCCCTGGGGCCCCTGGCCCTGACTGCAAAAAATCCTTATATCGAAGGATGGACCCCACACCGAAGTTGTCCCCACCTCAAACTTGTGCTGCCCTGATAGACCCAAGGGAGCCCTACAAACTGACATCAGGAACCTGGACTGCTGAGTTTTCTTTCCCAGGGAAAATGGAAAAAGGATGTGCCCTGGGGCCCCTGGCCCTGACTGCAAAAAATCCTTATATCGAAGGATGGACCCCACACCGAAGTTGTCCCCACCTCAAACTTGTGCTACCCTGATAGACCCAAGGGAGCCCTACAAACTGACATCAGGAACCTGGACTGCTGAGTTTTCTTTCCCAGGGAAAATGGAAAAAGGATGTGCCCAGGGGCCCCTGGCCCTGACTGCAAAGAATCCTTATATTGAAGGATGGACCCCACACCGAAGTTGTCCCCACCTCAAACTTGTGCTGCCCTGATAGACCCAAGGGAGCCCTACAAACTGACATCAGGAACCTGGACTGCTGAGTTTTCTTTCCCAGGGAAAATGGCCAAAGGATGTGCCCAGGGGCCCCTGGCCCTGTGCTGGGACCTCACTGCAAAAAATCCTTATATCGAAGGATGGACCCCACACCGAAGTTGTCCCCCCTCAAACTTGTGCTGCCCTGATAGACCCAAGGGAGCCCTACAAACTGACATCAGGAACCTGGACTGCTGAGTTTTCTTTGCAGGGAAAATGGCCAAAGGATGTGCCCAGGGGCCCCTGTACCTGGGTAGGGACCTCATTGCAAAGAATCCTTATATCGAAGGATGGACCCCACACCGAAGTTGTCCCCACCTCAAACTTGTGCTGCCCTGATACACCCAAGGGAGCCCTACAAACTGACATCAGGAACCGGGACTGCTGAGTTTCCTTTCCCAGGGAAAATGGCCAAAGGATGTGCCCTGGGGCCCCTGGCCCTGACTGCAAAAAATCCTTATATAGAAGGATGGACCCCACACTGAAGTTGTCCCCACCTCAAACTTGTGCTGCCCTGATAGACCCAACGGAGCCCTACAAACTGACATCAGGAACCTGGACTGCTGAGTTTTCTTTCCCAGGGAAAATGGAAAAAGGATGTGCCCAGTGGCCCCTGGCCCTGTGCTGGGACATCACTGCAAAAAATCCTTATATCGAAGGATGGACCCCACACCGAAGTTGTCCCCACCTCAAACTTGTGCTGCCCTGATACACCCAAGGGAGCCCTACAAACTGACATCAGGAACCTGGACTGCTGAGTTTTCTTTCCCAGGGAAAATGGCCAAAGGTTGTGCCCGGGGGCCCTTGGCCCTGACTGAAAAAAATCCTTATATCGAAGGATGGACCCCACACCGAAGTTGTCCCCACCTCAAACTTGTGCTGCCCTGATACACCCAAGGGAGCCCTACAAACTGACATCAGGAACCTGGACTGCTGAGTTTTCTTTCCCAGGGAAAATGGAAAAAGGATGTGCCCAGGGGCCCCTGGCCCTGACTGCAAAATATCCTTATATCGAAGGATGGACCCCACACCGAAGTTCTCCCCACCTCAAACTTGTGCTGCCCTGATAGACCCAAGGGAGCCCTACAAACTGACATCAGGAACCTGGACTGCTGAGTTTTCTTTCCCAGGGAAAATGGAAAAAGGATGTGCCCTGGGGCCCCTGGCCCTGACTGCAAAAAATCCTTATATCGAAGGATGGACCCCACACCGAAGTTGTCCCCACCTCAAACTTGTGCTACCCTGATAGACCCAAGGGAGCCCTACAAACTGACATCAGGAACCTGGACTGCTGAGTTTTCTTTCCCAGGGAAAATGGAAAAAGGATGTGCCCAGGGGCCCCTGGCCCTGACTGCAAAGAATCCTTATATTGAAGGATGGACCCCACACCGAAGTTGTCCCCACCTCAAACTTGTGCTGCCCTGATAGACCCAAGGGAGCCCTACAAACTGACATCAGGAACCGGGACTGCTGAGTTTTCTTTCCCAGGGAAAATGGAAAAAAGGATGTGCCCAGGGGCCCGTGGCCCTGGACTGGGGCCTCACTATAAAAAATCCTTATGTCAAAGGATGGACCCCACACCGAAGTTTTCCCCACCTCAAACTTGTGCTGCCCTGATAGACCCAAGGGAGCCCTACAAACTGACATCAGGAACCTGGACTGCTGAGTTTTCTTTCCCAGGGAAAATGGAAAAAGGATGTGCCCAGGGGCCCCTGGCCCTGACTGCAAAAAATCCTTATATCGAAGGATGGACCCCACACCGAAGTTGTCCCCACCTCAAACTTGTGCTGCCCTGATAGACCCAAGGGAGCCCTACAAACTGACATCAGGAACCTGGACTGCTGAGTTTTCTTTCCCAGGGAAAATGGAAAAAGGATGTGCCCTGGGGCACCTAGCCCTGACTGCAAATAATCCTTATATCGAAGGACGGACCCCACACCGAAGCTGTGCCCACCTCAAACTTGTACTGCCCTGATAGACCCAAGGCAGCCCTACAAACTGACATCAGGAACCTGGACTGCTGAGTTTTCTTTCCCAGAGAAAATGGAAAAAGAATGTGCCCAGGGGCCGCTGGCCCAGGGCAGCGACCTCACTGCAAAGAATCCTTATATCGAAGAATGGACCCCACACCGAAGTTGTCCCCACCTCAAACTTGTGCTGCCCTGATAGACCCAAGGGAGCCCTACAAACTGACATCAGGAACCTGGACTGCTGAGTTTTCTTTGCAGGGAAAATGGCCAAAGGATGTGCCCAGGGGCCCCTGTACCTGGGTAGGGACCTCATTGCAAAGAATCCTTATATCGAAGGATGGACCCCACACCGAAGTTGTCCCCACCTCAAACTTGTGCTGCCCTGATAGACCCAAGGGAGCCCTACAAACTGACATCAGGAACCTGGACTGCTGAGTTTCCTTTCCCAGGGAAAATGGCCAAAGGATGTGCCCTGGGGCCCCTGGCCCTGACTGCAAAAAATCCATATATAGAAGGATGGACCCCACACTGAAGTTGTCCCCACCTCAAACTTGTGCTGCCCTGATAGACCCAAGGGAGCCCTACAAACTGACATCAGGAACCTGGACTGCTGAGTTTTCTTTCCCAGGGAAAATGGAAAAAGGATGTGCCCCGTGGCCCCTGGCCCTGTGCTGGGACATCACTGCAAAAAATCCTTATATCGAAGGATGGACCCCACACCGAAGTTGTCCCCACCTCAAACTTGTGCTGCCCTGATAGACCCAAGGGAGCCCTACAAACTGACATCAGGAACCTGGACTGCTGAGTTTTCTTTCCCAGGGAAAATGGCCAAAGGTTGTGCCCAGGGGCCCCTCTACCTGGGTAGGGACCTCATTGCAAAGAATCCTTATATCGAAGGATGGACCCCACACCGAAGTTGTCCCCACCTCAAACTTGTGCTGCCCTGATACACCCAAGGGAGCCCTACAAACTGACATCAGGAACCTGGACTGCTGAGTTTTCTTTCCCAGGGAAAATGGCCAAAGGTTGTGCCCGGGGGCCCTTGGCCCTGACTGAAAAAAATCCTTATATCGAAGGATGGACCCCACACCGAAGTTGTCCCCACCTCAAACTTGTGCTGCCCTGATAGACCCAAGGGAGCCCTACAAACTGACATCAGGAACCTGGACTGCTGAGTTTTCTTTCCCAGGGAAAATGGAAAAAGGATGTGCCCAGGGGCCCCTGGCCCTGACTGCAAAATATCCTTATATCGAAGGATGGACCCCACACCGAAGTTCTCCCCAGCTCAAACTTGTGCTGCCCTGATAGACCCCAGGGAGCCCTACAAACTGACATCAGGAACCTGAACTGCTGAGTTTTCTTTCCCAGGGAAAATGGAAAAAGGATGTGCCCTGGGGCCCCTGGCCCTGACTGCAAAAAATCCTTATATCGAAGGATGGACCCCACACCGAAGTTGTCCCCACCTCAAACTTGTGCTGCCCTGATAGACCCAAGGGAGCCCTACAAACTGACATCAGGAACCTGGACTGCTGAGTTTTCTTTCCCAGGGAAAATGGAAAAAGGATGTGCCCTGGGGCCCCTGGCCCTGACTGCAAAAAATCCTTATATCGAAGGATGGACCCCACACCGAAGTTGTCCCCACCTCAAACTTGTGCTACCCTGATAGACCCAAGGGAGCCCTACAAACTGACATCAGGAACCTGGACTGCTGAGTTTTCTTTCCCAGGGAAAATGGAAAAAGGATGTGCCCAGGGGCCCCTGGCCCTGACTGCAAAGAATCCTTATATTGAAGGATGGACCCCACACCGAAGTTGTCCCCACCTCAAACTTGCGCTGCCCTGATAGACCCAAGGGAGCCCTACAAACTGACATCAGGAACCGGGACTGCTGAGTTTCCTTTCCCAGGGAAAATGGCCAAAGGATGTGCCCAGGGGCCCCTGGCCCTGACTGCAAAAAATCCATATATAGAAGGATGGACCCCACACTGAAGTTGTCCCCACCTCAAACTTGTGCTGCCCTGATAGACCCAAGGGAGCCCTACAAACTGACATCAGGAACCTGGACTGCTGAGTTTTCTTTCCCAGGGAAAATGGAAAAAAGGATGTGCCCAGGGGCCCGTGGCCCTGGGCTGGGTCCTCACTATAAAAAATCCTTATGTCAAAGGATGGACCCCACACCGAAGTTGTCCCCACCTCAAACTTGTGCTGCCCTGATACACCCAAGGGAGCCCTACAAACTGACATCAGGAACCTGGACTGCTGAGTTTTCTTTCCCAGGGAAAATGGAAAAAGGATGTGCCCAGGGGCCCCTGGCCCTGACTGCAAAAAATCCTTATATCGAAGGATGGACCCCACACCGAAGTTGTCCCCACCTCAAACTTGTGCTGCCCTGATAGACCCAAGGGAGCCCTACAAACTGACATCAGGAACCTGGACTGCTGAGTTTTCTTTCCCAAGGAAAATGGAAAATGGATGTGCCCAGGGGCACCTAGCCCTGACTGCAAATAATCCTTATATCGAAGGACGGACCCCACACCGAAGCTGTGCCCACCTCAAACTTGTACTGCCCTGATAGACCCAAGGCAGCCCTACAAACTGACATCAGGAACCTGGACTGCTGAGTTTTCTTTCCCAGAGAAAATGGAAAAAGAATGTGCCCAGGGGCCGCTGGCCCAGGGCTGCGACCTCACTGCAAAGAATCCTTATATCGAAGAATGGACCCCACACCGAAGTTGTCCCCACCTCAAACTTGTGCTGCCCTGATACACCCAAGGGAGCCCTACAAACTGACATCAGGAACCTGGACTGCTGAGTTTTCTTTCCCAGAGAAAATGGAAGAAGAATGTGCCCAGGGGCCCCTTGCCCAGGGCAGCGACCTCACTGCAAAGAATCCTTATATTGAAGAATGGACCCCACACCGAAGTTGTCCCCACCTCAAACTTGTGCTGCCCTGATAGACCCAAGGGAGCCCTACAAACTGACATCAGGAACCTGGACTGCTGAGTTTTCTTTCCCAGGGAAAATGGAAAGAGGATGTGCCCTGGGGCCCCTGGCCCTGACTGCAAAAAATCCTTATATCGAAGGATGGACCCCACACCGAAGTTGTCCCCACCTCAAACTTGTGCTGCCCTGATAGACCCAAGGGAGCCCTACAAACTGACATCAGGAACCTGGACTGCTGAGTTTTCTTTCCCAGGGAAAATGGAAAAAGGTTGTGCCCAGGGGCCGCTGGCCTTGGGCAGGGACCTCACTACAAGAAATCCTTATATCGAAGGATGGACCCCACACCGAAGTTGTCCCCACCTCAAACTTGTGCTGCCCTGATAGACCCAAGGGAGCCCTACAAACTGACATCAGGAACCTGGACTGCTGAGTTTTCTTTCCCAGGGAAAATGGAAAAAGGATGTGCCCAGGGTCCCCTAGCCCTGGACAGGGCCATCACTACAAAGAATCCTTATATCGAAGGATGGACCCCACACCGAAGTTGTCCCCACCTCAAACTTGTGCTGCCCTGATAGACCCAAGGGAGCCCTACAAACTGACATCAGGAACCTGGACTGCTGAGTTTTCTTTCCCAGGGAAAATGGAAAAAGGATGTGCCCTGGGGCCCCTGGCCCTGACTGCAAAAAATCCTTATATCGAAGGATGGACCCCACACCGAAGTTGTCCCCACCTCAAACTTGTGCTACCCTGATAGACCCAAGGGAGCCCTACAAACTGACATCAGGAACCTGGACTGCTGAGTTTTCTTTCCCAGGGAAAATGGAAAAAGGATGTGCCCAGGGGCCCCTGGCCCTGACTGCAAAGAATCCTTATATTGAAGGATGGACCCCACACCGAAGTTGTCCCCACCTCAAACTTGTGCTGCCCTGATAGACCCAAGGGAGCCCTACAAACTGACATCAGGAACCGGGACTGCTGAGTTTCCTTTCCCAGGGAAAATGGCCAAAGGATGTGCCCTGGGGCCCCTGGCCCTGACTGCAAAAAATCCATATATAGAAGGATGGACCCCACACTGAAGTTGTCCCCACCTCAAACTTGTGCTGCCCTGATAGACCCAAGGGAGCCCTACAAACTGACATCAGGAACCTAGACTGCTGAGTTTTCTTTCCCAGGGAAAATGGAAAAAAGGATGTGCCCAGGGGCCCGTGGCCCTGGGCTGGGGCCTCACTATAAAAAATCCTTATGTCAAAGGATGGACCCCACACCGAAGTTGTCCCCACCTCAAACTTGTGCTGCCCTGATAGACCCAAGGGAGCCCTACAAACTGACATCAGGAACCTGGACTGCTGAGTTTTCTTTCCCAGGGAAAATGGAAAAAGGATGTGCCCAGGGGCCCCTGGCCCTGACTGCAAAAAATCCTTATATCGAAGGATGGACCCCACACCGAAGTTGTCCCCACCTCAAACTTGTGCTGCCCTGATAGACCCAAGGGAGCCCTACAAACTGACATCAGGAACCTGGACTGCTGAGTTTTCTTTCCCAGGGAAAATGGAAAATGGATGTGCCCAGGGGCACCTAGCCCTGACTGCAAATAATCCTTATATCGAAGGACGGACCCCACACCGAAGCTGTGCCCACCTCAAACTTGTACTGCCCTGATAGACCCAAGGCAGCCCTACAAACTGACATCAGGAACCTGGACTGCTGAGTTTTCTTTCCCAGAGAAAATGGAAAAAGAATGTGCCCAGGGGCCGCTGGCCCAGGGCTGCGACCTCACTGCAAAGAATCCTTATATCGAAGAATGGACCCCACACCGAAGTTGTCCCCACCTCAAACTTGTGCTGCCCTGATACACCCAAGGGAGCCCTACAAACTGACATCAGGAACCTGGACTGCTGAGTTTTCTTTCCCAGAGAAAATGGAAGAAGAATATGCCCAGGAGCCCCTGGCCCAGGGCAGCGACTTCACTGCAAAGAATCCTTATATTGAAGAATGGACCCCACACCGAAGTTGTCCCCACCTCAAACTTGTGCTGCCCTGATAGACCCAAGGGAGCCCTACAAACTGACATCAGGAACCTGGACTGCTGAGTTTTCTTTCCCAGGGAAAATGGAAAAAGGATGTGCCCTGGGGCCCCTGGCCCTGACTGCAAAAAATCCTTATATCGAAGGATGGACCCCACACCGAAGTTGTCCCCACCTCAAACTTGTGCTGCCCTGATACACCCAAGGGAGCCCTACAAACTGACATCAGGAACCTGGACTGCTGAGTTTTCTTTCCCAGGGAAAATGGAAAAAGGTTTTGCCCAGGGGCCGCTGGCCTTGGGCAGGGACCTCACTACAAGAAATCCTTATATCGAAGGATGGACCCCACACCGAAGTTGTCCCCACCTCAAACTTGTGCTGCCCTGATAGACCCAAGGGAGCCCTACAAACTGACATCAGGAACCTGGACTGCTGAGTTTTCTTTCCCAGGGAAAATGGAAAAAGGATGTGCCCAGGGGAACCTAGCCCTGGACAGGGCCATCACTACAAAGAATCCTTATATCGAAGGATGGACCCCACACCGAAGTTGTCCCCACCTCAAACTTGTGCTGCCCTGATAGACCCAAGGGAGCCCTACAAACTGACATCAGGAACCTGGACTGCTGAGTTTTCTTTCCCAGGGAAAATGGAAAAAGGATGTGCCCTGGGGCCCCTGGCCCTGACTGCAAAAAATCCTTATATCGAAGGATGGACCCCACACCGAAGTTGGCCCCACCTCAAACTTGTGCTACCCTGATAGACCCAAGGGAGCCCTACAAACTGACATCAGGAACCTGGACTGCTGAGTTTTCTTTCCCAGGGAAAATGGCCAAAGGATGTGCCCAGGGGCCCCTGTACCTGGGTAGGGACCTCATTGCAAAGAATCCTTATATCGAAGGATGGACCCCACACCGAAGTTGTCCCCACCTCAAACTTGTGCTGCCCTGATACACCCAAGGGAGCCCTACAAACTGACATCAGGAACCGGGACTGCTGAGTTTCCTTTCCCAGGGAAAATGGAAAAAGGATGTGCCCTGGGCCCCTGGCCCTGACTGCAAAAAATCCTTATATCGAAGGATGGATCCCACACCGAAGTTGTCCCCACCTCAAACTTGTGCTGCCCTGATACACCCAAGGGAGCCCTACAAACTGACATCAGGAACCTGGACTGCTGAGTTTTCTTTCCCAGGGAAAATGGAAAAAGGATGTGCCCTGGGGCCCCTGGCCCTGACTGCAAAAAATCCTTATATCGAAGGATGGACCCCACACCGAAGTTGTCCCCACCTCAAACTTGTGCTGCCCTGACAGACCCAAGGGAGCCCTACAAACTGACATCAGGAACCTGGACTGCTGAGTTTTCTTTCCCAGGGAAAATGGAAAAAGGATGTGCCCAGGGGCCCCTGACCCTGACTGCAAAGAATCCTTATATCGAAGGATGGACCCCACACCGAAGTTGTCCCCACCTCAAACTTGTGCTGCCCTGATAGACCCAAGGGAGCCCTACAAACTGACATCAGGAACCTGGACTGCTGAGTTTTCTTTCCCAGGGAAAATGGAAAAAGGATGTGCCCAGGGGCCCCTGGCCCAGGGCTGCGACCTCACTGCAAAGAATCCTTATATCGATGGATGGACCCCACACCGAAGTTGTCCCCACCTCAAACTTGTGCTGCCCTGATAGACCCAAGAGAGCCCTACAAACTGACATCAGGAACCTGGACTGCTGAGTTTTCTTTCCCAGGGAAAATGGCCAAAGGTTGTGCCCGGGGGCCCTTGGCCCTGACTGAAAAAAATCCTTATATCGAAGGATGGACCCCACACCGAAGTTGTCCCCACCTCAAACTTGTGCTGCCCTGATACACCCAAGGGAGCCCTACAAACTGACATCAGGAACCTGGACTGCTGAGTTTTCTTTCCCAGGGAAAATGGATAAAGGATGTGCCCAGGGGCCCCTGGCGATGGACCGGGACCTCACGACAAGAAATCCTTATATCAAAGGATGGACCCCACACCGAAGTTGTCCCCACCTCAAACTTGTGCTGCCCTGATAGACCTCAGGGAGCCCTACAAACTGACATCAGGAACCTGGACTGCTGAGTTTTCTTTCCCAGGGAAAATGGAAAAAGGATGTGCCCTGGGGCCCCTGGCCCTGACTGCAAATATCCTTATATCGAAGGATGGGCCCCACACCGAAGTTGTCCCCACCTCAAACTTGTGCTGCCGTGATAGACCCAAGGGAGCCCTACAAACTGACATCAGGAACCTGGACTGCTGAGTTTTCTTTCCCAGGGAAAATGGAAAAAGGATGTGCCCAGGGGCCCCTGGCCCTGACTGCAAAAAATCCTTATATCAAAGGATGGACCCCACACCGAAGTTGTCCCCACCTCAAACTTGTGCTGCCCTGATAGACCCAAGGGAGCCCTACAAACTGACATCAGGAACCTGGACTGCTGAGTTTTCTTTCCCAGGGAAAATGGAAAAAGGTTGTGCCCAGGGGAACCTAGCCCTGACTGCAAATAATCCTTATACCGAAGGACGGACCCCACACCGAAGCTGTGCCCACCTCAAACTTGTACTGCCCTGATAGACCCAAGGCAGCCCTACAAACTGACATCAGGAACCTGGACTGCTGAGTTTTCTTTCCCAGAGAAAATGGAAAAAGAATGTGCCCAGGGGCCCCTGGCCCAGGGCTGCGACCTCACTGCAAAGAATCCTTATATCGAAGAATGGACCCCACACCGAAGTTGTCCCCACCTCAAACTTGTGCTGCCCTGATACACCCAAGGGAGCCCTACAAACTGACATCAGGAACCTGGACTGCTGAGTTTTCTTTCCCAGAGAAAATGGAAGAAGAATGTGCCCAGGGGCCCCTGGCCCTGGGCAGCGACCTCACTGCAAAGAATCCTTATATCGAAGAATGGACCCCACACCGAAGTTGTCCCCACCTCAAACTTGTGCTGCCCTGATAGACCCAAGGGAGCCCTACAAACTGACATCAGGAACCTGGACTGCTGAGTTTTCTTTCCCAGGGAAAATGGAAAAAGGATGTGCCCTGGGGCCCCTGGCCCTGACTGCAAAAAATCCTTATATCGAAGGATGGACCCCACACCGAAGTTGTCCCCACCTCAAACTTGTGCTGCCCTGATACACCCAAGGGAGCCCTACAAACTGACATCAGGAACCTGGACTGCTGAGTTTTCTTTCCCAGGGAAAATGGAAAAAGGTTGTGCCCAGGGGCCGCTGGCCTTGGGCAGGGACCTCACTACAAGAAATCCTTATATCGAAGGATGGACCCCACACCGAAGTTGTCCCCACCTCAAACTTGTGCTGCCCTGATAGACCCAAGGGAGCCCTACAAACTGACATCAGGAACCTGGACTGCTGAGTTTTCTTTCCCAGGGAAAATGGAAAAAGGATGTGCCCGGGGGCCCCTGGCCCTGACTGCAAAGAATCCTTATATCGAAGGATGGACCCCACACCGAAGTTGTCCCCACCTCAAACTTGTGCTACCCTGATAGACCCAAGGCAGCCCTACAAACTGACATCAGGAACCTGGACTGCTGAGTTTTCTTTCCCAGGGAAAATGGAAAAAGGATGTGCCCAGGGGCCCCTGGCCCAGGGCTGCGACCACACTGCAAAGAATCCTTATATCGACGAATGGACCCCACACCGAAGTTGTCCCCATCTCAAACTTGTGCTGCCCTGATAGACCCAAGGGAGCCCTACAAACTGACATCAGGAACCTGGACTGCTGAGTTTTCTTTCCCAGGGAAAATGGCCAAGGATGTGCCCAGGGGCTCCTGGCCCTGACTGAAAAAAATCCTTATATCGAAGGATGGACCCCACACCGAAGTTGTCCCCACCTCAAACTTGTGCTGCCCTGATACACCCAAGGGAGCCCTACAAACTGACATCAGGAACCTGGACTGCTGAGTTTTCTTTCCCAGGGAAAATGGAAAAAGGATGTGCCCTGGGGCCCCAGGCCCTGACTGCAAAATATCCTTATATTGAAGGATGGACCCCACACCGAAGTTCTCCCCACCTCAAACTTGTGCTGCCCTGATAGACCCCAGGGAGCCCTACAAACTGACATCAGGAACCTGGACTGCTGAGTTTTCTTTCCCAGGGAAAATGGAAAAAGGATGTGCCCTGGGGCCCCTGGCCCTGACTGCAAAAAATCCTTATATCGAAGGATGGACCCCACACCGAAGTTGTCCCCACCTCAAACTTGTGCTGCCCTGATAGACCCAAGGGAGCCCTACAAACTGACATCAGGAACCTGGACTGCTGAGTTTTCTTTCCCAGGGAAAATGGAAAAAGGATGTGCCCAGGGGCCCCTGGCCCTGACTGCAAAAAATCCTTATATCGAAGGATGGACCCCACACCGAAGTTGTCCCCACCTCAAACTTGTGCTACCCTGATAGACCCAAGGGAGCCCTACAAACTGACATCAGGAACCTGGACTGCTGAGTTTTCTTTCCCAGGGAAAATGGAAAAAGGTTGTGCCCAGGGGCCCCTGGCCCTGACTGCAAAGAATCCTTATATCGAAGGATGGACCCCAAACCGAAGTTGTCCCCACCTCAAACTTCTGCTGCCCTGATAGACCCAAGGGAGCCCTATAAACTGACATCAGGAACCTGGACTGCTGAGTTTTCTTTCCCAGGGAAAATGGAAAAAGGATGTGCCCAGGGGCCCCTGGCCCTGTGCTGGGACCTCACTGCAAAAAATCCTTATATCGAAGGATGGACCCCACACCGAAGTTGTCCCCACCTCAAACTTGTGCTGCCCTGATACACCCAAGGGAGCCCTACAAACTGACATCAGGAACCTGGACTGCTGAGTTTTCTTTCCCAGGGAAAATGGAAAAAGGATGTGCCCAGGGGCCCCTGGCCCTGGGCTGGGACCTCATTGCAAAGAATCATTATATCGAAGGATGGACCCCACACCGAAGTTGTCCCCACCTCAAACTTGTGCTGCCCTGATACACCCAAGGGAGCCCTACAAACTGACATCAGGAACCTGGACTGCTGAGTTTTCTTTCCCAGGGAAAATGGAAAAAGGATGTGCCCAGGGGCCCCTGGCCCTGGGCTGGGGCCTCACTACAAAAAATCCTTATATCGAAGGATGGACCCCACACCGAAGTTGTCCCCACCTCAAACTTGTGCTGCCCTGATAGACCCAAGGGAGCCCTACAAACTGACATCAGGAACCTGGACTGCTGAGTTTTCTTTCCCAGGGAAAATGGAAAAAGGATGTGCCCAGGGGCCCCTGGCCCTGACTGCAAAAAATCCTTATATCAAAGGATGGACCCCACACCGAAGTTGTCCCCACCTCAAACTTGTGCTGCCCTGATAGACCCAAGGGAGCCCTACAAACTGACATCAGGAACCTGGACTGCTGAGTTTTCTTTCCCAGGGAAAATGGAAAAAGGTTGTGCCCAGGGGAACCTAGCCCTGACTGCAAATAATCCTTATACCGAAGGACGGACCCCACACCGAAGCTGTGCCCACCTCAAACTTGTACTGCCCTGATAGACCCAAGGCAGCCCTACAAACTGACATCAGGAACCTGGACTGCTGAGTTTTCTTTCCCAGAGAAAATGGAAAAAGAATGTGCCCAGGGGCCCCTGGCCCAGGGCTGCGACCTCACTGCAAAGAATCCTTATATCGAAGAATGGACCCCACACCGAAGTTGTCCCCACCTCAAACTTGTGCTGCCCTGATACACCCAAGGGAGCCCTACAAACTGACATCAGGAACCTGGACTGCTGAGTTTTCTTTCCCAGAGAAAATGGAAGAAGAATGTGCCCAGGGGCCCCTGGCCCTGGGCAGCGACCTCACTGCAAAGAATCCTTATATCGAAGAATGGACCCCACACCGAAGTTGTCCCCACCTCAAACTTGTGCTGCCCTGATAGACCCAAGGGAGCCCTACAAACTGACATCAGGAACCTGGACTGCTGAGTTTTCTTTCCCAGGGAAAATGGAAAAAGGATGTGCCCTGGGGCCCCTGGCCCTGACTGCAAAAAATCCTTATATCGAAGGATGGACCCCACACCGAAGTTGTCCCCACCTCAAACTTGTGCTGCCCTGATACACCCAAGGGAGCCCTACAAACTGACATCAGGAACCTGGACTGCTGAGTTTTCTTTCCCAGGGAAAATGGAAAAAGGTTGTGCCCAGGGGCCGCTGGCCTTGGGCAGGGACCTCACTACAAGAAATCCTTATATCGAAGGATGGACCCCACACCGAAGTTGTCCCCACCTCAAACTTGTGCTGCCCTGATAGACCCAAGGGAGCCCTACAAACTGACATCAGGAACCTGGACTGCTGAGTTTTCTTTCCCAGGGAAAATGGAAAAAGGATGTGCCCGGGGGCCCCTGGCCCTGACTGCAAAGAATCCTTATATCGAAGGATGGACCCCACACCGAAGTTGTCCCCACCTCAAACTTGTGCTACCCTGATAGACCCAAGGCAGCCCTACAAACTGACATCAGGAACCTGGACTGCTGAGTTTTCTTTCCCAGGGAAAATGGAAAAAGGATGTGCCCAGGGGCCCCTGGCCCAGGGCTGCGACCACACTGCAAAGAATCCTTATATCGACGAATGGACCCCACACCGAAGTTGTCCCCATCTCAAACTTGTGCTGCCCTGATAGACCCAAGGGAGCCCTACAAACTGACATCAGGAACCTGGACTGCTGAGTTTTCTTTCCCAGGGAAAATGGCCAAGGATGTGCCCAGGGGCTCCTGGCCCTGACTGAAAAAAATCCTTATATCGAAGGATGGACCCCACACCGAAGTTGTCCCCACCTCAAACTTGTGCTGCCCTGATACACCCAAGGGAGCCCTACAAACTGACATCAGGAACCTGGACTGCTGAGTTTTCTTTCCCAGGGAAAATGGAAAAAGGATGTGCCCTGGGGCCCCAGGCCCTGACTGCAAAATATCCTTATATTGAAGGATGGACCCCACACCGAAGTTCTCCCCACCTCAAACTTGTGCTGCCCTGATAGACCCCAGGGAGCCCTACAAACTGACATCAGGAACCTGGACTGCTGAGTTTTCTTTCCCAGGGAAAATGGAAAAAGGATGTGCCCTGGGGCCCCTGGCCCTGACTGCAAAAAATCCTTATATCGAAGGATGGACCCCACACCGAAGTTGTCCCCACCTCAAACTTGTGCTGCCCTGATAGACCCAAGGGAGCCCTACAAACTGACATCAGGAACCTGGACTGCTGAGTTTTCTTTCCCAGGGAAAATGGAAAAAGGATGTGCCCAGGGGCCCCTGGCCCTGACTGCAAAAAATCCTTATATCGAAGGATGGACCCCACACCGAAGTTGTCCCCACCTCAAACTTGTGCTACCCTGATAGACCCAAGGGAGCCCTACAAACTGACATCAGGAACCTGGACTGCTGAGTTTTCTTTCCCAGGGAAAATGGAAAAAGGTTGTGCCCAGGGGCCCCTGGCCCTGACTGCAAAGAATCCTTATATCGAAGGATGGACCCCAAACCGAAGTTGTCCCCACCTCAAACTTCTGCTGCCCTGATAGACCCAAGGGAGCCCTATAAACTGACATCAGGAACCTGGACTGCTGAGTTTTCTTTCCCAGGGAAAATGGAAAAAGGATGTGCCCAGGGGCCCCTGGCCCTGTGCTGGGACCTCACTGCAAAAAATCCTTATATCGAAGGATGGACCCCACACCGAAGTTGTCCCCACCTCAAACTTGTGCTGCCCTGATACACCCAAGGGAGCCCTACAAACTGACATCAGGAACCTGGACTGCTGAGTTTTCTTTCCCAGGGAAAATGGAAAAAGGATGTGCCCAGGGGCCCCTGGCCCTGGGCTGGGACCTCATTGCAAAGAATCATTATATCGAAGGATGGACCCCACACCGAAGTTGTCCCCACCTCAAACTTGTGCTGCCCTGATACACCCAAGGGAGCCCTACAAACTGACATCAGGAACCTGGACTGCTGAGTTTTCTTTCCCAGGGAAAATGGAAAAAGGATGTGCCCAGGGGCCCCTGGCCCTGGGCTGGGACCTCACTACAAAAAATCCTTATATCGAAGGATGGACCCCACACCGAAGTTGTCCCCACCTCAAACTTGTGCTGCCCTGATAGACCCAAGGGAGCCCTACAAACTGACATCAGGAACCTGGACTGCTGAGTTTTCTTTCCCAGGGAAAATGGAAAAAGGATGTGCCCAGGGGCCCCTGGCCCTGACTGCAAAAATTCCTTATATCGAAGGATGGAGCCCACACCAAATTTGTCCCCACCTCAGCCTTGTGCTGCCCTGATAGACCCAAGTGAGTCCTACAAACTGACATCAGGAACCTGGACTGCTGAGTTTTCTTTCCCAGGGAAAATGGAAAAAGGATGTGCCATGGGGCCCCTGGCCCTGGGCTGGGGACTCACTACAAAAAATCCTTATATCGAAGGATGGACCCTACACCGAAGTTGTCCCCACCTCAAACTTGTGCTGCCCTGATAGACCCAAGGGAGCCCTACAAACTGACATCAGGAACCTGGACTGCTGAGTTTTCTTTCCCAGGGAAAATGGAAAAAGGATGTGCCCAGGGGCCCCTGGCCCTGACTGCAAAAAATCCTTATATCGAAGAATGGACCCCACACCGAAGTTGTCCCCACCTCAAACTTGTGCTGCCCTGATACACCCAAGGGAGCCCTACAAACTGACATCAGGAACCTGGACTGCTGAGTTTTCTTTCCCAGAGAAAATGGAAGAAGAATATGCCCAGGAGCCCCTGGCCCAGGGCAGCGACTTCACTGCAAAGAATCCTTATATTGAAGAATGGACCCCACACCGAAGTTGTCCCCACCTCAAACTTGTGCTGCCCTGATACACCCAAGGGAGCCCTACAAACTGACATCAGGAACCTGGACTGCTGAGTTTTCTTTCCCAGGGAAAATGGAAAAAGGATGTGCCCTGGGGCCCCTGGCCCTGACTGCAAAAAATCCTTATATCGAAGGATGGACCCCACACCGAAGTTGTCCCCACCTCAAACTTGTGCTGCCCTGATACACCCAAGGGAGCCCTACAAACTGACATCAGGAACCTGGACTGCTGAGTTTTCTTTCCCAGGGAAAATGGAAAAAGGTTGTGCCCAGGGGCCGCTGGCCTTGGGCAGGGACCTCACTACAAGAAATCCTTATATCGAAGGATGGACCCCACACCGAAGTTGTCCCCACCTCAAACTTGTGCTGCCCTGATAGACCCAAGGGAGCCCTACAAACTGACATCAGGAACCTGGACTGCTGAGTTTTCTTTCCCAGGGAAAATGGAAAAAGGATGTGCCCAGGGGCCCCTGGCCCTGACTGCAAAGAATCCTTATATTGAAGGATGGACCCCACACCGAAGTTGTCCCCACCTCAAACTTGTGCTGCCCTGATAGACCCAAGGGAGCCCTACAAACTGACATCAGGAACCTGGACTGCTGAGTTTTCTTTCCCAGGGAAAATGGCCAAAGGATGTGCCCAGGGGCCCCTGGCCCTGTGCTGGGACCTCACTGCAAAAAATCCTTATATCGAAGGATGGACCCCACACCGAAGTTGTCCCCCCTCAAACTTGTGCTGCCCTGATAGACCCAAGGGAGCCCTACAAACTGACATCAGGAACCGGGACTGCTGAGTTTCCTTTCCCAGGGAAAATGGCCAAAGGATGTGCCCTGGGGCCCCTGGCCCTGACTGCAAAAAATCCTTATATAGAAGGATGGACCCCACACTGAAGTTGTCCCCACCTCAAACTTGTGCTGCCCTGATAGACCCAACGGAGCCCTACAAACTGACATCAGGAACCTGGACTGCTGAGTTTTCTTTCCCAGGGAAAATGGAAAAAGGATGTGCCCAGTGGCCCCTGGCCCTGTGCTGGGACATCACTGCAAAAAATCCTTATATCGAAGGATGGACCCCACACCGAAGTTGTCCCCACCTCAAACTTGTGCTGCCCTGATAGACCCAAGGGAGCCCTACAAACTGACATCAGGAACCTGGACTGCTGAGTTTTCTTTCCCAGGGAAAATGGCCAAAGGGTGTGCCCAGGGGCCCCTGTACCTGGGTAGGGACCTCATTGCAAAGAATCCTTATATCGAAGGATGGACCCCACACCGAAGTTGTCCCCACCTCAAACTTGTGCTGCCCTGATACACCCAAGGGAGCCCTACAAACTGACATCAGGAACCTGGACTGCTGAGTTTTCTTTCCCAGGGAAAATGGCCAAAGGTTGTGCCCGGGGGCCCTTGGCCCTGACTGAAAAAAATCCTTATATCGAAGGATGGACCCCACACCGAAGTTGTCCCCACCTCAAACTTGTGCTGCCCTGATACACCCAAGGGAGCCCTACAAACTGACATCAGGAACCTGGACTGCTGAGTTTTCTTTCCCAGGGAAAATGGAAAAAGGATGTGCCCAGGGGCCCCTGGCCCTGACTGCAAAATATCCTTATATCGAAGGATGGACCCCACACCGAAGTTCTCCCCACCTCAAACTTGTGCTGCCCTGATAGACCCAAGGGAGCCCTACAAACTGACATCAGGAACCTGGACTGCTGAGTTTTCTTTCCCAGGGAAAATGGAAAAAGGATGTGCCCTGGGGCCCCTGGCCCTGACTGCAAAAAATCCTTATATCGAAGGATGGACCCCACACCGAAGTTGTCCCCACCTCAAACTTGTGCTACCCTGATAGACCCAAGGGAGCCCTACAAACTGACATCAGGAACCTGGACTGCTGAGTTTTCTTTCCCAGGGAAAATGGAAAAAGGATGTGCCCAGGGGCCCCTGGCCCTGACTGCAAAGAATCCTTATATTGAAGGATGGACCCCACACCGAAGTTGTCCCCACCTCAAACTTGTGCTGCCCTGATAGACCCAAGGGAGCCCTACAAACTGACATCAGGAACCTGGACTGCTGAGTTTTCTTTCCCAGGGAAAATGGAAAAAAGGATGTGCCCAGGGGCCCGTGGCCCTGGACTGGGGCCTCACTATAAAAAATCCTTATGTCAAAGGATGGACCCCACACCGAAGTTTTCCCCACCTCAAACTTGTGCTGCCCTGATAGACCCAAGGGAGCCCTACAAACTGACATCAGGAACCTGGACTGCTGAGTTTTCTTTCCCAGGGAAAATGGAAAAAGGATGTGCCCAGGGGCCCCTGGCCCTGACTGCAAAAAATCCTTATATCGAAGGATGGACCCCACACCGAAGTTGTCCCCACCTCAAACTTGTGCTGCCCTGATAGACCCAAGGGAGCCCTACAAACTGACATCAGGAACCTGGACTGCTGAGTTTTCTTTCCCAGGGAAAATGGAAAAAGGATGTGCCCTGGGGCACCTAGCCCTGACTGCAAATAATCCTTATATCGAAGGACGGACCCCACACCGAAGCTGTGCCCACCTCAAACTTGTACTGCCCTGATAGACCCAAGGCAGCCCTACAAACTGACATCAGGAACCTGGACTGCTGAGTTTTCTTTCCCAGAGAAAATGGAAAAAGAATGTGCCCAGGGGCCGCTGGCCCAGGGCAGCGACCTCACTGCAAAGAATCCTTATATCGAAGAATGGACCCCACACCGAAGTTGTCCCCACCTCAAACTTGTGCTGCCCTGATAGACCCAAGGGAGCCCTACAAACTGACATCAGGAACCTGGACTGCTGAGTTTTCTTTGCAGGGAAAATGGCCAAAGGATGTGCCCAGGGGCCCCTGTACCTGGGTAGGGACCTCATTGCAAAGAATCCTTATATCGAAGGATGGACCCCACACCGAAGTTGTCCCCACCTCAAACTTGTGCTGCCCTGATAGACCCAAGGGAGCCCTACAAACTGACATCAGGAACCTGGACTGCTGAGTTTCCTTTCCCAGGGAAAATGGCCAAAGGATGTGCCCTGGGGCCCCTGGCCCTGACTGCAAAAAATCCATATATAGAAGGATGGACCCCACACTGAAGTTGTCCCCACCTCAAACTTGTGCTGCCCTGATAGACCCAACGGAGCCCTACAAACTGACATCAGGAACCTGGACTGCTGAGTTTTCTTTCCCAGGGAAAATGGAAAAAGGATGTGCCCAGTGGCCCCTGGCCCTGTGCTGGGCCATCACTGCAAAAAATCCTTATATCGAAGGATGGACCCCACACCGAAGTTGTCCCCACCTCAAACTTGTGCTGCCCTGATAGACCCAAGGGAGCCCTACAAACTGACATCAGGAACCTGGACTGCTGAGTTTTCTTTCCCAGGGAAAATGGCCAAAGGTTGTGCCCAGGGGCCCCTGTACCTGGGTAGGGACCTCATTGCAAAGAATCCTTATATCGAAGGATGGACCCCACACCGAAGTTGTCCCCACCTCAAACTTGTGCTGCCCTGATACACCCAAGGGAGCCCTACAAACTGACATCAGGAACCTGGACTGCTGAGTTTTCTTTCCCAGGGAAAATGGCCAAAGGTTGTGCCCGGGGGCCCTTGGCCCTGACTGAAAAAAATCCTTATATCGAAGGATGGACCCCACACCGAAGTTGTCCCCACCTCAAACTTGTGCTGCCCTGATAGACCCAAGGGAGCCCTACAAACTGACATCAGGAACCTGGACTGCTGAGTTTTCTTTCCCAGGGAAAATGGAAAAAGGATGTGCCCAGGGGCCCCTGGCCCTGACTGCAAAATATCCTTATATCGAAGGATGGACCCCACACCGAAGTTCTCCCCAGCTCAAACTTGTGCTGCCCTGATAGACCCCAGGGAGCCCTACAAACTGACATCAGGAACCTGAACTGCTGAGTTTTCTTTCCCAGGGAAAATGGAAAAAGGATGTGCCCTGGGGCCCCTGGCCCTGACTGCAAAAAATCCTTATATCGAAGGATGGACCCCACACCGAAGTTGTCCCCACCTCAAACTTGTGCTGCCCTGATAGACCCAAGGGAGCCCTACAAACTGACATCAGGAACCTGGACTGCTGAGTTTTCTTTCCCAGGGAAAATGGAAAAAGGATGTGCCCTGGGGCCCCTGGCCCTGACTGCAAAAAATCCTTATATCGAAGGATGGACCCCACACCGAAGTTGTCCCCACCTCAAACTTGTGCTACCCTGATAGACCCAAGGGAGCCCTACAAACTGACATCAGGAACCTGGACTGCTGAGTTTTCTTTCCCAGGGAAAATGGAAAAAGGATGTGCCCAGGGGCCCCTGGCCCTGACTGCAAAGAATCCTTATATTGAAGGATGGACCCCACACCGAAGTTGTCCCCACCTCAAACTTGTGCTGCCCTGATAGACCCAAGGGAGCCCTACAAACTGACATCAGGAACCGGGACTGCTGAGTTTCCTTTCCCAGGGAAAATGGCCAAAGGATGTGCCCAGGGGCCCCTGGCCCTGACTGCAAAAAATCCATATATAGAAGGATGGACCCCACACTGAAGTTGTCCCCACCTCAAACTTGTGCTGCCCTGATAGACCCAAGGGAGCCCTACAAACTGACATCAGGAACCTGGACTGCTGAGTTTTCTTTCCCAGGGAAAATGGAAAAAAGGATGTGCCCAGGGGCCCGTGGCCCTGGGCTGGGTCCTCACTATAAAAAATCCTTATGTCAAAGGATGGACCCCACACCGAAGTTGTCCCCACCTCAAACTTGTGCTGCCCTGATAGACCCAAGGGAGCCCTACAAACTGACATCAGGAACCTGGACTGCTGAGTTTTCTTTCCCAGGGAAAATGGAAAAAGGATGTGCCCAGGGGCCCCTGGCCCTGACTGCAAAAAATCCTTATATCGAAGGATGGACCCCACACCGAAGTTGTCCCCACCTCAAACTTGTGCTGCCCTGATAGACCCAAGGGAGCCCTACAAACTGACATCAGGAACCTGGACTGCTGAGTTTTCTTTCCCAAGGAAAATGGAAAATGGATGTGCCCAGGGGCACCTAGCCCTGACTGCAAATAATCCTTATATCGAAGGACGGACCCCACACCGAAGCTGTGCCCACCTCAAACTTGTACTGCCCTGATAGACCCAAGGCAGCCCTACAAACTGACATCAGGAACCTGGACTGCTGAGTTTTCTTTCCCAGAGAAAATGGAAAAAGAATGTGCCCAGGGGCCGCTGGCCCAGGGCTGCGACCTCACTGCAAAGAATCCTTATATCGAAGAATGGACCCCACACCGAAGTTGTCCCCACCTCAAACTTGTGCTGCCCTGATACACCCAAGGGAGCCCTACAAACTGACATCAGGAACCTGGACTGCTGAGTTTTCTTTCCCAGAGAAAATGGAAGAAGAATGTGCCCAGGGGCCCCTTGCCCAGGGCAGCGACCTCACTGCAAAGAATCCTTATATTGAAGAATGGACCCCACACCGAAGTTGTCCCCACCTCAAACTTGTGCTGCCCTGATAGACCCAAGGGAGCCCTACAAACTGACATCAGGAACCTGGACTGCTGAGTTTTCTTTCCCAGGGAAAATGGAAAGAGGATGTGCCCTGGGGCCCCTGGCCCTGACTGCAAAAAATCCTTATATCGAAGGATGGACCCCACACCGAAGTTGTCCCCACCTCAAACTTGTGCTGCCCTGATAGACCCAAGGGAGCCCTACAAACTGACATCAGGAACCTGGACTGCTGAGTTTTCTTTCCCAGGGAAAATGGAAAAAGGTTGTGCCCAGGGGCCGCTGGCCTTGGGCAGGGACCTCACTACAAGAAATCCTTATATCGAAGGATGGACCCCACACCGAAGTTGTCCCCACCTCAAACTTGTGCTGCCCTGATAGACCCAAGGGAGCCCTACAAACTGACATCAGGAACCTGGACTGCTGAGTTTTCTTTCCCAGGGAAAATGGAAAAAGGATGTGCCCAGGGTCCCCTAGCCCTGGACAGGGCCATCACTACAAAGAATCCTTATATCGAAGGATGGACCCCACACCGAAGTTGTCCCCACCTCAAACTTGTGCTGCCCTGATAGACCCAAGGGAGCCCTACAAACTGACATCAGGAACCTGGACTGCTGAGTTTTCTTTCCCAGGGAAAATGGAAAAAGGATGTGCCCAGGGGCCCCTGGCCCTGACTGCAAAAAATCCTTATATCGAAGGATGGACCCCACACCGAAGTTGTCCCCACCTCAAACTTGTGCTACCCTGATAGACCCAAGGGAGCCCTACAAACTGACATCAGGAACCTGGACTGCTGAGTTTTCTTTCCCAGGGAAAATGGAAAAAGGATGTGCCCAGGGGCCCCTGGCCCTGACTGCAAAGAATCCTTATATTGAAGGATGGACCCCACACCGAAGTTGTCCCCACCTCAAACTTGTGCTGCCCTGATAGACCCAAGGGAGCCCTACAAACTGACATCAGGAACCGGGACTGCTGAGTTTCCTTTCCCAGGGAAAATGGCCAAAGGATGTGCCCTGGGGCCCCTGGCCCTGACTGCAAAAAATCCATATATAGAAGGATGGACCCCACACTGAAGTTGTCCCCACCTCAAACTTGTGCTGCCCTGATAGACCCAAGGGAGCCCTACAAACTGACATCAGGAACCTAGACTGCTGAGTTTTCTTTCCCAGGGAAAATGGAAAAAAGGATGTGCCCAGGGGCCCGTGGCCCTGGGCTGGGGCCTCACTATAAAAAATCCTTATGTCAAAGGATGGACCCCACACCGAAGTTGTCCCCACCTCAAACTTGTGCTGCCCTGATAGACCCAAGGGAGCCCTACAAACTGACATCAGGAACCTGGACTGCTGAGTTTTCTTTCCCAGGGAAAATGGAAAAAGGATGTGCCCAGGGGCCCCTGGCCCTGACTGCAAAAAATCCTTATATCGAAGGATGGACCCCACACCGAAGTTGTCCCCACCTCAAACTTGTGCTGCCCTGATAGACCCAAGGGAGCCCTACAAACTGACATCAGGAACCTGGACTGCTGAGTTTTCTTTCCCAGGGAAAATGGAAAATGGATGTGCCCAGGGGCACCTAGCCCTGACTGCAAATAATCCTTATATCGAAGGACGGACCCCACACCGAAGCTGTGCCCACCTCAAACTTGTACTGCCCTGATAGACCCAAGGCAGCCCTACAAACTGACATCAGGAACCTGGACTGCTGAGTTTTCTTTCCCAGAGAAAATGGAAAAAGAATGTGCCCAGGGGCCGCTGGCCCAGGGCTGCGACCTCACTGCAAAGAATCCTTATATCGAAGAATGGACCCCACACCGAAGTTGTCCCCACCTCAAACTTGTGCTGCCCTGATACACCCAAGGGAGCCCTACAAACTGACATCAGGAACCTGGACTGCTGAGTTTTCTTTCCCAGAGAAAATGGAAGAAGAATATGCCCAGGAGCCCCTGGCCCAGGGCAGCGACTTCACTGCAAAGAATCCTTATATTGAAGAATGGACCCCACACCGAAGTTGTCCCCACCTCAAACTTGTGCTGCCCTGATACACCCAAGGGAGCCCTACAAACTGACATCAGGAACCTGGACTGCTGAGTTTTCTTTCCCAGGGAAAATGGAAAAAGGATGTGCCCTGGGGCCCCTGGCCCTGACTGCAAAAAATCCTTATATCGAAGGATGGACCCCACACCGAAGTTGTCCCCACCTCAAACTTGTGCTGCCCTGACAGACCCAAGGGAGCCCTACAAACTGACATCAGGAACCTGGACTGCTGAGTTTTCTTTCCCAGGGAAAATGGAAAAAGGATGTGCCCAGGGGCCCCTGGCCCTGACTGCAAAAAATCCTTATATCGAAGGATGGACCCCACACCGAAGTTGTCCCCACCTCAAACTTGTGCTGCCCTGATAGACCCAAGGGAGCCCTACAAACTGACATCAGGAACCTGGACTGCTGAGTTTTCTTTCCCAGGGAAAATGGAAAAAGGATGTGCCCAGGGGCCCCTGGCCCAGGGCTGCGACCTCACTGCAAAGAATCCTTATATCGATGGATGGACCCCACACCGAAGTTGTCCCCACCTCAAACTTGTGCTGCCCTGATAGACCCAAGAGAGCCCTACAAACTGACATCAGGAACCTGGACTGCTGAGTTTTCTTTCCCAGGGAAAATGGCCAAAGGTTGTGCCCGGGCGCCCTTGGCCCTGACTGAAAAAAATCCTTATATCGAAGGATGGACCCCACACCGAAGTTGTCCCCACCTCAAACTTGTGCTGCCCTGATACACCCAAGGGAGCCCTACAAACTGACATCAGGAACCTGGACTGCTGAGTTTTCTTTCCCAGGGAAAATGGATAAAGGATGTGCCCAGGGGCCCCTGGCGATGGACCGGGACCTCACGACAAGAAATCCTTATATCAAAGGATGGACCCCACACCGAAGTTGTCCCCACCTCAAACTTGTGCTGCCCTGATAGACCTCAGGGAGCCCTACAAACTGACATCAGGAACCTGGACTGCTGAGTTTTCTTTCCCAGGGAAAATGGAAAAAGGATGTGCCCTGGGGCCCCTGGCCCTGACTGCAAATATCCTTATATCGAAGGATGGGCCCCACACCGAAGTTGTCCCCACCTCAAACTTGTGCTGCCGTGATAGACCCAAGGGAGCCCTACAAACTGACATCAGGAACCTGGACTGCTGAGTTTTCTTTCCCAGGGAAAATGGAAAAAGGATGTGCCCAGGGGCCCCTGGCCCTGACTGCAAAAAATCCTTATATCAAAGGATGGACCCCACACCGAAGTTGTCCCCACCTCAAACTTGTGCTGCCCTGATAGACCCAAGGGAGCCCTACAAACTGACATCAGGAACCTGGACTGCTGAGTTTTCTTTCCCAGGGAAAATGGAAAAAGGATGTGCCCAGGGGAACCTAGCCCTGACTGCAAATAATCCTTATACCGAAGGACGGACCCCACACCGAAGCTGTGCCCACCTCAAACTTGTACTGCCCTGATAGACCCAAGGCAGCCCTACAAACTGACATCAGGAACCTGGACTGCTGAGTTTTCTTTCCCAGAGAAAATGGAAAAAGAATGTGCCCAGGGGCCCCTGGCCCAGGGCTGCGACCTCACTGCAAAGAATCCTTATATCGAAGAATGGACCCCACACCGAAGTTGTCCCCACCTCAAACTTGTGCTGCCCTGATACACCCAAGGGAGCCCTACAAACTGACATCAGGAACCTGGACTGCTGAGTTTTCTTTCCCAGAGAAAATGGAAGAAGAATGTGCCCAGGGGCCCCTGGCCCAGGGCAGCGACCTCACTGCAAAGAATCCTTATATCGAAGAATGGACCCCACACCGAAGTTGTCCCCACCTCAAACTTGTGCTGCCCTGATAGACCCAAGGGAGCCCTACAAACTGACATCAGGAACCTGGACTGCTGAGTTTTCTTTCCCAGGGAAAATGGAAAAAGGATGTGCCCTGGGGCCCCTGGCCCTGACTGCAAAAAATCCTTATATCGAAGGATGGACCCCACACCGAAGTTGTCCCCACCTCAAACTTGTGCTGCCCTGATACACCCAAGGGAGCCCTACAAACTGACATCAGGAACCTGGACTGCTGAGTTTTCTTTCCCAGGGAAAATGGAAAAAGGTTGTGCCCAGGGGCCGCTGGCCTTGGGCAGGGACCTCACTACAAGAAATCCTTATATCGAAGGATGGACCCCACACCGAAGTTGTCCCCACCTCAAACTTGTGCTGCCCTGATAGACCCAAGGGAGCCCTACAAACTGACATCAGGAACCTGGACTGCTGAGTTTTCTTTCCCAGGGAAAATGGAAAAAGGATGTGCCCGGGGGCCCCTGGCCCTGACTGCAAAGAATCCTTATATCGAAGGATGGACCCCACACCGAAGTTGTCCCCACCTCAAACTTGTGCTACCCTGATAGACCCAAGGCAGCCCTACAAACTGACATCAGGAACCTGGACTGCTGAGTTTTCTTTCCCAGGGAAAATGGAAAAAGGATGTGCCCAGGGGCCCCTGGCCCAGGGCTGCGACCACACTGCAAAGAATCCTTATATCGACGAATGGACCCCACACCGAAGTTGTCCCCATCTCAAACTTGTGCTGCCCTGATAGACCCAAGGGAGCCCTACAAACTGACATCAGGAACCTGGACTGCTGAGTTTTCTTTCCCAGGGAAAATGGCCAAGGATGTGCCCAGGGGCTCCTGGCCCTGACTGAAAAAAATCCTTATATCGAAGGATGGACCCCACACCGAAGTTGTCCCCACCTCAAACTTGTGCTGCCCTGATACACCCAAGGGAGCCCTACAAACTGACATCAGGAACCTGGACTGCTGAGTTTTCTTTCCCAGGGAAAATGGAAAAAGGATGTGCCCTGGGGCCCCAGGCCCTGACTGCAAAATATCCTTATATTGAAGGATGGACCCCACACCGAAGTTCTCCCCACCTCAAACTTGTGCTGCCCTGATAGACCCCAGGGAGCCCTACAAACTGACATCAGGAACCTGGACTGCTGAGTTTTCTTTCCCAGGGAAAATGGAAAAAGGATGTGCCCTGGGGCCCCTGGCCCTGACTGCAAAAAATCCTTATATCGAAGGATGGACCCCACACCGAAGTTGTCCCCACCTCAAACTTGTGCTGCCCTGATAGACCCAAGGGAGCCCTACAAACTGACATCAGGAACCTGGACTGCTGAGTTTTCTTTCCCAGGGAAAATGGAAAAAGGATGTGCCCAGGGGCCCCTGGCCCTGACTGCAAAAAATCCTTATATCGAAGGATGGACCCCACACCGAAGTTGTCCCCACCTCAAACTTGTGCTACCCTGATAGACCCAAGGGAGCCCTACAAACTGACATCAGGAACCTGGACTGCTGAGTTTTCTTTCCCAGGGAAAATGGAAAAAGGTTGTGCCCAGGGGCCCCTGGCCCTGACTGCAAAGAATCCTTATATCGAAGGATGGACCCCAAACCGAAGTTGTCCCCACCTCAAACTTCTGCTGCCCTGATAGACCCAAGGGAGCCCTATAAACTGACATCAGGAACCTGGACTGCTGAGTTTTCTTTCCCAGGGAAAATGGAAAAAGGATGTGCCCAGGGGCCCCTGGCCCTGTGCTGGGACCTCACTGCAAAAAATCCTTATATCGAAGGATGGACCCCACACCGAAGTTGTCCCCACCTCAAACTTGTGCTGCCCTGATACACCCAAGGGAGCCCTACAAACTGACATCAGGAACCTGGACTGCTGAGTTTTCTTTCCCAGGGAAAATGGAAAAAGGATGTGCCCAGGGGCCCCTGGCCCTGGGCTGGGACCTCATTGCAAAGAATCATTATATCGAAGGATGGACCCCACACCGAAGTTGTCCCCACCTCAAACTTGTGCTGCCCTGATACACCCAAGGGAGCCCTACAAACTGACATCAGGAACCTGGACTGCTGAGTTTTCTTTCCCAGGGAAAATGGAAAAAGGATGTGCCCAGGGGCCCCTGGCCCTGGGCTGGGGCCTCACTACAAAAAATCCTTATATCGAAGGATGGACCCCACACCGAAGTTGTCCCCACCTCAAACTTGTGCTGCCCTGATAGACCCAAGGGAGCCCTACAAACTGACATCAGGAACCTGGACTGCTGAGTTTTCTTTCCCAGGGAAAATGGAAAAAGGATGTGCCCAGGGGCCCCTGGCCCTGACTGCAAAAATTCCTTATATCGAAGGATGGAGCCCACACCAAATTTGTCCCCACCTCAGCCTTGTGCTGCCCTGATAGACCCAAGTGAGTCCTACAAACTGACATCAGGAACCTGGACTGCTGAGTTTTCTTTCCCAGGGAAAATGGAAAAAGGATGTGCCCAGGGGCCCCTGGCCCTGACTGCAAAAAATCCTTATATCGAAGAATGGACCCCACACCGAAGTTGTCCCCACCTCAAACTTGTGCTGCCCTGATACACCCAAGGGAGCCCTACAAACTGACATCAGGAACCTGGACTGCTGAGTTTTCTTTCCCAGAGAAAATGGAAGAAGAATATGCCCAGGAGCCCCTGGCCCAGGGCAGCGACTTCACTGCAAAGAATCCTTATATTGAAGAATGGACCCCACACCGAAGTTGTCCCCACCTCAAACTTGTGCTGCCCTGATACACCCAAGGGAGCCCTACAAACTGACATCAGGAACCTGGACTGCTGAGTTTTCTTTCCCAGGGAAAATGGAAAAAGGATGTGCCCTGGGGCCCCTGGCCCTGACTGCAAAAAATCCTTATATCGAAGGATGGACCCCACACCGAAGTTGTCCCCACCTCAAACTTGTGCTGCCCTGATACACCCAAGGGAGCCCTACAAACTGACATCAGGAACCTGGACTGCTGAGTTTTCTTTCCCAGGGAAAATGGAAAAAGGTTGTGCCCAGGGGCCGCTGGCCTTGGGCAGGGACCTCACTACAAGAAATCCTTATATCGAAGGATGGACCCCACACCGAAGTTGTCCCCACCTCAAACTTGTGCTGCCCTGATAGACCCAAGGGAGCCCTACAAACTGACATCAGGAACCTGGACTGCTGAGTTTTCTTTCCCAGGGAAAATGGAAAAAGGATGTGCCCAGGGTCCCCTAGCCCTGGACAGGGCCATCACTACAAAGAATCCTTATATCGAAGGATGGACCCCACACCGAAGTTGTCCCCACCTCAAACTTGTGCTGCCCTGATAGACCCAAGGGAGCCCTACAAACTGACATCAGGAACCTGGACTGCTGAGTTTTCTTTCCCAGGGAAAATGGAAAAAGGATGTGCCCTGGGGCCCCTGGCCCTGACTGCAAAAAATCCTTATATCGAAGGATGGACCCCACACCGAAGTTGGCCCCACCTCAAACTTGTGCTACCCTGATAGACCCAAGGGAGCCCTACAAACTGACATCAGGAACCTGGACTGCTGAGTTTTCTTTCCCAGGGAAAATGGCCAAAGGATGTGCCCAGGGGCCCCTGTACCTGGGTAGGGACCTCATTGCAAAGAATCCTTATATCGAAGGATGGACCCCACACCGAAGTTGTCCCCACCTCAAACTTGTGCTGCCCTGATAGACCCAAGGGAGCCCTACAAACTGACATCAGGAACCTGGACTGCTGAGTTTTCTTTCCCAGGGAAAATGGAAAAAGGATGTGCCCAGGGGCCCCTGGCCCAGGGCTGCGACCTCACTGCAAAGAATCCTTATATCGATGGATGGACCCCACACCGAAGTTGTCCCCACCTCAAACTTGTGCTGCCCTGATAGACCCAAGAGAGCCCTACAAACTGACATCAGGAACCTGGACTGCTGAGTTTTCTTTCCCAGGGAAAATGGCCAAAGGTTGTGCCCGGGGGCCCTTGGCCCTGACTGAAAAAAATCCTTATATCGAAGGATGGACCCCACACCGAAGTTGTCCCCACCTCAAACTTGTGCTGCCCTGATACACCCAAGGGAGCCCTACAAACTGACATCAGGAACCTGGACTGCTGAGTTTTCTTTCCCAGGGAAAATGGATAAAGGATGTGCCCAGGGGCCCCTGGCGATGGACCGGGACCTCACGACAAGAAATCCTTATATCAAAGGATGGACCCCACACCGAAGTTGTCCCCACCTCAAACTTGTGCTGCCCTGATAGACCTCAGGGAGCCCTACAAACTGACATCAGGAACCTGGACTGCTGAGTTTTCTTTCCCAGGGAAAATGGAAAAAGGATGTGCCCTGGGGCCCCTGGCCCTGACTGCAAATATCCTTATATCGAAGGATGGGCCCCACACCGAAGTTGTCCCCACCTCAAACTTGTGCTGCCGTGATAGACCCAAGGGAGCCCTACAAACTCACATCAGGAACCTGGACTGCTGAGTTTTCTTTCCCAGGGAAAATGGAAAAAGGATGTGCCCAGGGGCCCCTGGCCCTGACTGCAAAAAATCCTTATATCAAAGGATGGACCCCACACCGAAGTTGTCCCCACCTCAAACTTGTGCTGCCCTGATAGACCCAAGGGAGCCCTACAAACTGACATCAGGAACCTGGACTGCTGAGTTTTCTTTCCCAGGGAAAATGGAAAAAGGATGTGCCCAGGGGAACCTAGCCCTGACTGCAAATAATCCTTATACCGAAGGACGGACCCCACACCGAAGCTGTGCCCACCTCAAACTTGTACTGCCCTGATAGACCCAAGGCAGCCCTACAAACTGACATCAGGAACCTGGACTGCTGAGTTTTCTTTCCCAGAGAAAATGGAAAAAGAATGTGCCCAGGGGCCCCTGGCCCAGGGCTGCGACCTCACTGCAAAGAATCCTTATATCGAAGAATGGACCCCACACCGAAGTTGTCCCCACCTCAAACTTGTGCTGCCCTGATACACCCAAGGGAGCCCTACAAACTGACATCAGGAACCTGGACTGCTGAGTTTTCTTTCCCAGAGAAAATGGAAGAAGAATGTGCCCAGGGGCCCCTGGCCCAGGGCAGCGACCTCACTGCAAAGAATCCTTATATCGAAGAATGGACCCCACACCGAAGTTGTCCCCACCTCAAACTTGTGCTGCCCTGATAGACCCAAGGGAGCCCTACAAACTGACATCAGGAACCTGGACTGCTGAGTTTTCTTTCCCAGGGAAAATGGAAAAAGGATGTGCCCTGGGGCCCCTGGCCCTGACTGCAAAAAATCCTTATATCGAAGGATGGACCCCACACCGAAGTTGTCCCCACCTCAAACTTGTGCTGCCCTGATACACCCAAGGGAGCCCTACAAACTGACATCAGGAACCTGGACTGCTGAGTTTTCTTTCCCAGGGAAAATGGAAAAAGGTTGTGCCCAGGGGCCGCTGGCCTTGGGCAGGGACCTCACTACAAGAAATCCTTATATCGAAGGATGGACCCCACACCGAAGTTGTCCCCACCTCAAACTTGTGCTGCCCTGATAGACCCAAGGGAGCCCTACAAACTGACATCAGGAACCTGGACTGCTGAGTTTTCTTTCCCAGGGAAAATGGAAAAAGGATGTGCCCGGGGGCCCCTGGCCCTGACTGCAAAGAATCCTTATATCGAAGGATGGACCCCACACCGAAGTTGTCCCCACCTCAAACTTGTGCTACCCTGATAGACCCAAGGCAGCCCTACAAACTGACATCAGGAACCTGGACTGCTGAGTTTTCTTTCCCAGGGAAAATGGAAAAAGGATGTGCCCAGGGGCCCCTGGCCCAGGGCTGCGACCACACTGCAAAGAATCCTTATATCGACGAATGGACCCCACACCGAAGTTGTCCCCATCTCAAACTTGTGCTGCCCTGATAGACCCAAGGGAGCCCTACAAACTGACATCAGGAACCTGGACTGCTGAGTTTTCTTTCCCAGGGAAAATGGCCAAGGATGTGCCCAGGGGCTCCTGGCCCTGACTGAAAAAAATCCTTATATCGAAGGATGGACCCCACACCGAAGTTGTCCCCACCTCAAACTTGTGCTGCCCTGATACACCCAAGGGAGCCCTACAAACTGACATCAGGAACCTGGACTGCTGAGTTTTCTTTCCCAGGGAAAATGGAAAAAGGATGTGCCCTGGGGCCCCAGGCCCTGACTGCAAAATATCCTTATATTGAAGGATGGACCCCACACCGAAGTTCTCCCCACCTCAAACTTGTGCTGCCCTGATAGACCCCAGGGAGCCCTACAAACTGACATCAGGAACCTGGACTGCTGAGTTTTCTTTCCCAGGGAAAATGGAAAAAGGATGTGCCCTGGGGCCCCTGGCCCTGACTGCAAAAAATCCTTATATCGAAGGATGGACCCCACACCGAAGTTGTCCCCACCTCAAACTTGTGCTGCCCTGATAGACCCAAGGGAGCCCTACAAACTGACATCAGGAACCTGGACTGCTGAGTTTTCTTTCCCAGGGAAAATGGAAAAAGGATGTGCCCAGGGGCCCCTGGCCCTGACTGCAAAAAATCCTTATATCGAAGGATGGACCCCACACCGAAGTTGTCCCCACCTCAAACTTGTGCTACCCTGATAGACCCAAGGGAGCCCTACAAACTGACATCAGGAACCTGGACTGCTGAGTTTTCTTTCCCAGGGAAAATGGAAAAAGGTTGTGCCCAGGGGCCCCTGGCCCTGACTGCAAAGAATCCTTATATCGAAGGATGGACCCCACACCGAAGTTGTCCCCACCTCAAACTTCTGCTGCCCTGATAGACCCAAGGGAGCCCTATAAACTGACATCAGGAACCTGGACTGCTGAGTTTTCTTTCCCAGGGAAAATGGAAAAAGGATGTGCCCAGGGGCCCCTGGCCCTGTGCTGGGACCTCACTGCAAAAAATCCTTATATCGAAGGATGGACCCCACACCGAAGTTGTCCCCACCTCAAACTTGTGCTGCCCTGATACACCCAAGGGAGCCCTACAAACTGACATCAGGAACCTGGACTGCTGAGTTTTCTTTCCCAGGGAAAATGGAAAAAGGATGTGCCCAGGGGCCCCTGGCCCTGGGCTGGGACCTCATTGCAAAGAATCATTATATCGAAGGATGGACCCCACACCGAAGTTGTCCCCACCTCAAACTTGTGCTGCCCTGATACACCCAAGGGAGCCCTACAAACTGACATCAGGAACCTGGACTGCTGAGTTTTCTTTCCCAGGGAAAATGGAAAAAGGATGTGCCCAGGGGCCCCTGGCCCTGGGCTGGGGCCTCACTACAAAAAATCCTTATATCGAAGGATGGACCCCACACCGAAGTTGTCCCCACCTCAAACTTGTGCTGCCCTGATAGACCCAAGGGAGCCCTACAAACTGACATCAGGAACCTGGACTGCTGAGTTTTCTTTCCCAGGGAAAATGGAAAAAGGATGTGCCCAGGGGCCCCTGGCCCTGACTGCAAAAATTCCTTATATCGAAGGATGGAGCCCACACCAAATTTGTCCCCACCTCAGCCTTGTGCTGCCCTGATAGACCCAAGTGAGTCCTACAAACTGACATCAGGAACCTGGACTGCTGAGTTTTCTTTCCCAGGGAAAATGGAAAAAGGATGTGCCATGGGGCCCCTGGCCCTGGGCTGGGGACTCACTACAAAAAATCCTTATATCGAAGGATGGACCCTACACCGAAGTTGTCCCCACCTCAAACTTGTGCTGCCCTGATAGACCCAAGGGAGCCCTACAAACTGACATCAGGAACCTGGACTGCTGAGTTTTCTTTCCCAGGGAAAATGGAAAAAGGATGTGCCCAGGGGCCCCTGGCCCTGACTGCAAAAAATCCTTATATCGAAGGATGGACCCCACACCGAAGTTGTCCCCACCTCAAACTTGTGCTACCCTGATAGACCCAAGGGAGCCCTACAAACTGACATCAGGAACCTGGACTGCTGAGTTTTCTTTCCCAGGGAAAATGGAAAAAGGATGTGCCCAGGGGCCCCTGGCCCTGACTGCAAAGAATCCTTATATCGAAGGATGGACCCCACACCGAAGTTGTCCCCACCTCAAACTTCTGCTGCCCTGATAGACCCAAGGGAGCCCTACAAACTGACATCAGGAACCTGGACTGCTGAGTTTTCTTTCCCAGGGAAAATGGAAAAAGGATGTGCCCAGGGGCCCCTGGCCCTGTGCTGGGACCTCACTGCAAAAAATCCTTATATCGAAGGATGGACCCCACACCGAAGTTGTCCCCACCTCAAACTTGTGCTGCCCTGATACACCCAAGGGAGCCCTACAAACTGACATCAGGAACCTGGACTGCTGAGTTTTCTTTCCCAGGGAAAATGGAAAAAGGATGTGCCCAGGGGCCCCTGGCCCTGGGCTGGGACCTCATTGCAAAGAATCATTATATCGAAGGATGGACCCCACACCGAAGTTGTCCCCACCTCAAACTTGTGCTGCCCTGATAGACCCAAGGGAGCCCTACAAACTGACATCAGGAACCTGGACTGCTGAGTTTTCTTTCCCAGGGAAAATGGAAAAAGGATGTGCCCAGGGGCCCCTGGCCCTGGGCTGGGGCCTCACTACAAAAAATCCTTATATTCGAAGGATGGACCCCACACCGAAGTTGTCCCCACCTCAAACTTGTGCTGCCCTGATAGACCCAAGGGAGCCCTACAAACTGACATCAGGAACCTGGACTGCTGAGTTTTCTTTCCCAGGGAAAATGGAAAAAGGATGTGCCCAGGGGCCCCTGGCCCTGACTGCAAAAATTCCTTATATCGAAGGATGGAGCCCACACCAAATTTGTCCCCACCTCATACTTGTGCTGCCCTGATAGACCCAAGGGAGCCCTACAAACTGACATCAGGAACCTGGACTGCTGAGTTTTCTTTCCCAGGGAAAATGGAAAAAGGATGTGCCATGGGGCCCCTGGCCCTGGGCTGGGGCCTCACTACAAAAAATCCATATATCGAAGGATGGACCCCACACCGAAGTTGTCCCCACCTCAAACTTGTGCTGCCCTGATAGACCCAAGGGAGCCCTACAAACTGACATCAGGAACCTGGACTGCTGAGTTTTCTTTCCCAGGGAAAATGGAAAAAGGATGTGCCCAGGGGCCCCTGGCCCTGACTGCAAAAAATCCTTATATCGAAGGATGGACCCCACACCGAAGTTGTCCCCACCTCAAACTTGTGCTGCCCTGATACACCCAAGGGAGCCCTACAAACTGACATCAGGAACCTGGACTGCTGAGTTTTCTTTCCCAGGGGAAATGGAAAAAGGACGTGCCCAGGGGCCCCTGGCCCTGACTGTAAAAAATCCTTATATCGAAGGATGGACCCCACACCGAAGTTGTCCCCACCTCAAACTTGTGCTGCCCTGATAGACCCAAGGGAGCCCTACAAACTGACATCAGGAACCTGGACTGCTGAGTTTTCTTTCCCAGGGAAAATGGAAAAAGGATGTGCCCAGGGGCCCCTGGCCCTGACTGCAAAGAATCCTTATATCGAAGGATGGACCCCACACCAAAGTGTTCCCCACCTCAAACTTGTGCTGCCCTGATAGACCCAAGGGAGCACTACAAACTGACATCAGGAACCTGGACTGCTGAGTTTTCTTTCCCAGGGAAAATGGAAAAAGGTTGTGCCCAGGGGCCCCTGGGCCTGGGCTGGGGCCTCACTGCAAAGAATCCTTATATCGAAGGATGGACCCCACACCGAAGTTGTCCCCACCTCAAACTTGTGCTGCCCTGATAGACCCAAGGGAGCCCTACAAACTGACATCAGGAACCTGGACTGCTGAGTTTTCTTTCCCAGGGAAAATGGAAAAAGGATGTGCCCAGGGACCCCTGGCCCTGACTGCAAAAAATCCATATATCGAAGGATGGACCCCACACCGAAGTTGTCCCCATCTCAAACTTGTGCTGCCCTGATACACCCAAGGGAGCCCTACAAACTGACATCAGGAACCTGGACTGCTAAGTTTTCTTTCCCAGGGAAAATGGAAAAAGGAAATGGGCAGGGGCCCCGGACCCTGACTGCGAAAAATCCTTATATCGAAGGACGGACCCCACACCGAAGTTGTCCCCACCTCAAACTTGTGCTGCCCTGATAGACCCAAGGGAGCCCTACAAACTGACATCAGGAACCTGGACTGCTGAGTTTTCTTTCCCAGGGAAAATGGAAAAAGGATGTGCCCAGGGGCCCCTGGCCCTGACTGCAAAGAATCCTTATATCGAAGGATGGACCCCACACCAAAGTGTTCCCCACCTCAAACTTGTGCTGCCCTGATAGACCCAAGGGAGCACTACAAACTGACATCAGGAACCTGGACTGCTGAGTTTTCTTTCCCAGGGAAAATGGAAAAAGGTTGTGCCCAGGGTCCCCTGGCCCTGGGCTGGGGCCTCACTGCAAAAAATCCTTATATCGAAGGATGGACCCCACACCGAAGTTGTCCCCACCTCAAACTTGTACTGCCCTGATAGACCCAAGGGAGCCCTACAAACTGACATCAGGAACCTGGACTGCTGAGTTTTCTTTCCCAGGGAAAATGGAAAAAGGATGTGCCCAGGGGCCCCTGGCCCTGACGGCAAAAAATCCTTATATCGAAGGATGGACCCCACACCAAAGTTGTCCCCTCCTCAAACTTGTGCTGCCCTGATAGACCCAAGGGAGCCCTACAAACTGACATCAGGAACCTGGACTGCTGAGTTTTCTTTCCCAGGGAAAATGGAAAAAGGATGTGCCCAGGGGCCCCTGGCCCTGGGCTGGGGCCTCACTACAAAAAATCCTTATATCGAAGGATGGACCCCACACCGAAGTTGTCCCCACCTCAAACTTGTGCTGCCCTGATAGACCCAAGGGAGCCCTACAAACTGACATCAGGAACCTGGACTGCTGAGTTTTCTTTCCCAGGGAAAATGGAAAAAGGATGTGCCCAGGGGTCCCTGGCCATGGGCTGGGGCCACACTGCAAAAAATCCTTATATCGAAGGATGGACCCCACACCGAAGTTGTCCCCACCTCAAACTTGTGCTGCCCTGATAGACCCAAGGGAGCCCTACAAACTGACATCAGGAACCTGGACTGCTGAGTTTTCTTTCCCAGGGAAAATGGAAAAAGTATGTGCCCAGGGGCCCCTGGCCCTGACTGCAAAAAATCCTTATATCGAAGGATGGAGCCCACACCAAATTTGTCCCCACCTCATACTTGTGCTGCCCTGATAGACCCAAGGGAGCCCTACAAACTGACATCAGGAACCTGGACTGCTGAGTTTTCTTTCCCAGGGAAAATGGAAAAAGGATGTGCCCAGGGGCCCCTGGCCCTGACAGCAAAAAATCCTTATATCAAAGGATGGACCCCACACCGAAGTTGTCCCCACCTCAAACTTGTGCTGCCCTGATACAACCAAGGGAGCCCTACAAACTGACATCAGGAACCTGGACTGCTGAGTTTTCTTTCCCAGGGAAAATGGAAAAAGGATGTGCCCAGGGGCCCCTGGGCCTGGGCTGGGGCCTCACTACAAAAAATCCTTATATCGAAGGATGGACCCCACACCGAAGTTGTCCCCACCTCAAACTTGTGCTGCCCTGACAGACCCAAGGGAGCCCTACAAACTGACATCAGGAACCTGGACTGCTGAGTTTTCTTTCCCAGGGAAAATGGAAAAAGGATGTGCCCAGGGGCCCCTGGCCCTGACGGCAAAAAATCCTTATATCGAAGGATGGACCCCACACCAAAGTTGTCCCCTCCTCAAACTTGTGCTGCCCTGATAGACCCAAGGGAGCCCTACAAACTGACATCAGGAACCTGGACTGCTGAGTTTTCTTTCCCAGGGAAAATGGAAAAAGGATGTGCCCAGGGGCCCCTGGCCCTGGGCTGGGGCCTCACTACAAAAAATCCTTATATCGAAGGATGGACCCCACACCGAAGTTGTCCCCACCTCAAACTTGTGCTGCCCTGATAGACCCAAGGGAGCCCTACAAACTGACATCAGGAACCTGGACTGCTGAGTTTTCTTTCCCAGGGAAAATGGAAAAAGGATGTGCCCAGGGGTCCCTGGCCATGGGCTGGGGCCACACTGCAAAAAATCCTTATATCGAAGGATGGACCCCACACCGAAGTTGTCCCCACCTCAAACTTGTGCTGCCCTGATAGACCCAAGGGAGCCCTACAAACTGACATCAGGAACCTGGACTGCTGAGTTTTCTTTCCCAGGGAAAATGGAAAAAGGATGTGCCCAGGGGCCCCTGGCCCTGACTGCAAAAAATCCTTATATCGAAGGATGGAGCCCACACCAAATTTGTCCCCACCTCATACTTGTGCTGCCCTGATAGACCCAAGGGAGCCCTACAAACTGACATCAGGAACCTGGACTGCTGAGTTTTCTTTCCCAGGGAAAATGGAAAAAGGATGTGCCCAGGGGCCCCTGGCCCTGACAGCAAAAAATCCTTATATCAAAGGATGGACCCCACACCGAAGTTGTCCCCACCTCAAACTTGTGCTGCCCTGATACAACCAAGGGAGCCCTACAAACTGACATCAGGAACCTGGACTGCTGAGTTTTCTTTCCCAGGGAAAATGGAAAAAGGATGTGCCCAGGGGCCCCTGGGCCTGGGCTGGGGCCTCACTACAAAAAATCCTTATATCGAAGGATGGACCCCACACCGAAGTTGTCCCCACCTCAAACTTGTGCTGCCCTGACAGACCCAAGGGAGCCCTACAAACTGACATCAGGAACCTGGACTGCTGAGTTTTCTTTCCCAGGGAAAATGGAAAAAGGATGTGCCCAGGGGCCCCTGGCCCTGGGCCCCATACACTGACTGCAAAAAATCCTTATATCAAAGGATGGACCCCACACCGAAGTTGTCCCCACCTCAAACTTGTGCTGCCCTGATACACCCAAGGGAGCCCTACAAACTGACATCAGGAACCTGGACTGCTGAGTTTTCTTTCCCAGGGAAAATGGAAAAAGGATGTGCCCAGGGGCCCCTGGCCCTGACTGCAAAAAATCTTTATATCGAAGGATGGACCCCACATTAAAGTTGTCCCCACCTCAAAATTGTGCTGCCCTGATACACCCAAGGGAACCCTACAAACTGACATCAGGAACCTGGACTGCTGAGTTTTCTTTCCCAGGGAAAATGGAAAAAGGATGTGCCCAGGGACCCCTGGCCATGGGCTGGGCCCACACTGCAAAGAACACATATATCGAAGGATGGACCCCACACCGAAGTTGTCCCCACCTCAAACTTGTGCTGCCCTGATAGACCCAAGGGAGCCCTACAAACTGACATCAGGAACCTGGACTGCTGAGTTTTCTTTCCCAGGGAAAATGGAAAAAGGATGTGCCCAGGGGCCCCTGGCCCTGACTGCAAAAAATCCTTATATCGAAGGATGGACCCCACACCGAAGTTGTCCCCACCTCAAACTTGTGCTGCCCTGATAGACCCAAGGTAGCCCTACAAACTGACATCAGGAACCTGGACTGCTGAGTTTTCTTTCCCAGGGAAAATGGAAAAAGGATGTGCCCAGGGGCCCCTGGCCCTGACTGCAAAATATCCTTATATCGAAGGATGGACCCCACACCAAAGTTGTCCCCTCCTCAAACTTGTGCTGCCCTGATACACCCAAGGGAACCCTACAAACTGACATCAGGAACCTGGACTGCTGAGTTTTCTTTCCCAGGGAAAATGGAAAAAGGATGTGCCCAGGGGCCCCTGGCCATGGGCTGGGGCCACACTGCAAAGAATCCTTATATCGAAGGATGGACCCCACATCGAAGTTGTCCCCACCTCAAACTTGTGCTGCCCTGATAGACCCAAGGGAGCCCTACAAACTGACATCAGGAACCTGGACTGCTGAGTTTTCTTTCCCAGGGAAAATGGAAAAAGGATGTGCCCAGGGGCCCCTGGCCCTCACTACAAAAAATCCTTATATCGAAGGATGGACCCCACACCGAAGTTGTCCCCACCTCAAACTTGTGCTGCCCTGATAGACCCAAGGGAGCCCTACAAACTGACATCAGGAACCTGGACTGCTGAGTTTTCTTTCCCAGGGAAAATGGAAAAAGGATGTGCCCAGGGGCCCCTGGCCCTGGGGAGGGCACTCACTGCAAAAAATCCTTATATCGAAGGATGGACCCCACACCGAAGTTGTCCCCACCTCAAACTTGTGCTGCCCTGATAGACCCAAGGGAGCCCTACAAACTGACATCAGGAACCTGGACTGCTGAGTTTTCTTTCCCAGGGAAAATGGAAAAAGGATGTGCCCAGGGGTCCCTGGCCATGGGCTGGGGCCACACTGCAAAAAATCCTTATATCGAAGGATGGACCCCACACCGAAGTTGTCCCCACCTCAAACTTGTGCTGCCCTGATAGACCCAAGGGAACCCTACAAACTGACATCAGGAACCTGGACTGCTGAGTTTTCTTTCCCAGGGAAAATGGAAAAAGGATGTGCCCAGGGGCCCCTGGCCCTGACTGCAAAAAATCCTTATATCGAAGGATGGACCCCACACCAAATTTGTCCCCACCTCATACTTGTGCTGCCCTGATAGACCCAAGGGAGCCCTACAAACTGACATCAGGAACCTGGACTGCTGAGTTTTCTTTCCCAGGGAAAATGGAAAAAGGATGTGCCCAGGGGCCCCTGGCCCTGACTGCAAAAAATCCTTATATCGAAGGATGGACCCCACACCGAAGTTGTCCCCACCTCAAACTTGTGCTGCCCTGATACACCCAAGGGAGCCCTACAAACTGACATCAGGAACCTGGACTGCTGAGTTTTCTTTCCCAGGGAAAATGGAAAAAGGATGTGCCCAGGGGCCCCTGGGCCTGGGCTGGGGCCTCACTACAAAAAATCCTTATATCGAAGGATGGACCCCACACCGAAGTTGTCCCCACCTCAAACTTGTGCTGCCCTGACAGACGCAAGGGAGCCCTACAAACTGACATCAGGAACCTGGACTGCTGAGTTTTCTTTCCCAGGGAAAATGGAAAAAGGATGTGCCCAGGGGCCCCTGGCCCTGGGCCCCATACCCTGACTGCAAAAAATCCTTATATCAAAGAATGGACCCCACACCGAAGTTGTCCCCACCTCAAACTTGTGCTGCCCTGATACACCCAAGGGAGCCCTACAAACTGACATCAGGAACCTGGACTGCTGAGTTTTCTTTCCCAGGGAAAATGGAAAAAGGATGTGCCCAGGGGCCCCTGGCCCTGACTGCAAAAAATCTTTATATCGAAGGATGGACCCCACATTAAAGTTGTCCCCACCTCAAAATTGTGCTGCCCTGATACACCCAAGGGAACCCTACAAACTGACATCAGGAACCTGGACTGCTGAGTTTTCTTTCCCAGGGAAAATGGAAAAAGGATGTGCCCAGGGACCCCTGGCCATGGGCTGGGCCCACACTGCAAAGAACACATATATCGAAGGATGGACCCCACACCGAAGTTGTCCCCACCTCAAACTTGTGCTGCCCTGATAGACCCAAGGGAGCCCTACAAACTGACATCAGGAACCTGGACTGCTGAGTTTTCTTTCCCAGGGAAAATGGAAAAAGGATGTGCCCAGGGGCCCCTGGCCCTGACTGCAAAAAATCCTTATATCGAAGGATGGACCCCACACCGAAGTTGTCCCCACCTCAAACTTGTGCTGCCCTGATAGACCCAAGGTAGCCCTACAAACTGACATCAGGAACCTGGACTGCTGAGTTTTCTTTCCCAGGGAAAATGGAAAAAGGATGTGCCCAGGGGCCCCTGGCCCTGGGCTGGGGCCTCACTACAAAAAATCCTTATATCGAAGGATGGACCCCACACCGAAGTTGTCCCCACCTCAAACTTGTGCTGCCCTGATAGACCCAAGGGAGCCCTACAAACTGACATCAGGAACCTGGACTGCTGAGTTTTCTTTCCCAGGGAAAATGGAAAAAGGATGTGCCCAGGGGCCCCTGGCCCTGACTGCAAAATATCCTTATATCGAAGGATGGACCCCACACCAAAGTTGTCCCCTCCTCAAACTTGTGCTACCCTGATACACCCAAGGGAACCCTACAAACTGACATCAGGAACCTGGACTGCTGAGTTTTCTTTCCCAGGGAAAATGGAAAAAGGATGTGCCCAGGGGCCCCTGGCCATGGGCTGGGGCCACACTGCAAAGAATCCTTATATCGAAGGATGGACCCCACATCGAAGTTGTCCCCACCTCAAACTTGTGCTGCCCTGATAGACCCAAGGGAGCCCTACAAACTGACATCAGGAACCTGGACTGCTGAGTTTTCTTTCCCAGGGAAAATGGAAAAAGGATGTGCCCAGGGGCCCCTGGCCCTCACTACAAAAAATCCTTATATCGAAGGATGGACCCCACACCGAAGTTGTCCCCACCTCAAACTTGTGCTGCCCTGATAGACCCAAGGGAGCCCTACAAACTGACATCAGGAACCTGGACTGCTGAGTTTTCTTTCCCAGGGAAAATGGAAAAAGGATGTGCCCAGGGGCCCCTGGCCCTGGGGAGGGCACTCACTGCAAAAAATCCTTATATCGAAGGATGGACCCCACACCGAAGTTGTCCCCACTTCAAACTTGTGCTGCCCTGATAGACCCAAGGGAGCCCTACAAACTGACATCAGGAACCTGGACTGCTGAGTTTTCTTTCCCAGGGAAAATGGAAAAAGGATGTCCCAAGGGGCCCCTGGCCCTGACTGTAAAAAATCCTTATATCGAAGGATGGACCCCACACCGAAGTTGTCCCCACCTCAAACTTGTGCTGCCCAGATAGACCCAAGGGAGCCCTACAAACTGACATCAGGAACCTGGACTGCTGAGTTTTCTTTCCCAGGGAAAATGGTAAAAGGTTGTGCCCAGGGGCCCCTGGCCCTGGGCTGGGGCCTCAATGCAAATAATCCTTATATCGAAGGATGGAGCCCACACCGAAGTTGTCCCCACCTCAAACTCGTACTGCCCTGATAGACCCAAGGGAGCCCTACAAACTGACATCAGGAACCTGGACTGCTGAGTTTTCTTTCCCAGGGAAAATGGAAAAAGGATGTGCCCTGGGGCTCCTGGCCCTGACTGCAAAAAATCCTTATATCGAAGGATGGGCCCCACATCAAAGTTGTCCCCACCTCAAACTTGTGCTGCCCTGATAGACCCAAGGGAGCCCTACAAACTGACATCAGGAACCTGGACTGCTGAGTTTTCTTTCCCAGGGAAAATGGAAAAAGGATGTGCCCAGGGGCCCCTGGCCCTGACTGCAAAGAATCCTTATATCGAAGGATGGACCCCACACCAAAGTGTTCCCCACCTCAAACTTGTGCTGCCCTGATAGACCCAAGGGAGCCCTACAAACTGACATCAGGAACCTGGACTGCTGAGTTTTCTTTCCCAGGGAAAATGGAAAAAGGTTGTGCCCAGGGGCCCCTGGCCCTGGGCCCCATACCCTGACTGCAAAAAATCCTTATATCAAAGGATGGACCCCACACCGAAGTTGTCCCCACCTGAAACTTGTGCTGCCCTGATAGACCCAAGGGAGCCCTACAAACTGACATCAGGAACCTGGACTGCTGAGTTTTCTTTCCCAGGGAAAATGGAAAAAGGTCGTGCCCAGGGGCCCCTGGCCCTGACTGCAAAAAATCCTTATATCGAAGGATGGACCCCACATTAAAGTTGTCCCCACCTCAAAATTGTGCTGCCCTGATAGACCCAAGGGAACCCTACAAACTGACATCAGGAACCTGGACTGCTGAGTTTTCTTTCCCAGGGAAAATGGAAAAAGGATGTGCCCAGGGGCCCCTGGCCCTGGGCTGGGGCCTCACTACAAAAAATCCTTATATCGAAGGATGGACCCCACACCGAAGTTGTCCCCACCTCAAACTTGTGCTGCCCTGATAGACCCAAGGGAGCCCTACAAACTGACATCAGGAACCTGGACTGCTGAGTTTTCTTTCCCAGGGAAAATGGAAAAAGGATGTGCCCAGGGGCCCCTGGCCCTGACTGCAAAAAATCCTTATATCGAAGGATGGACCCCACACCGAAGTTGTCCCCACCTCAAACTTGTGCTGCCCTGATAGACCCAAGGGAGCCCTACAAACTGACATCAGGAACCTGGACTGCTGAGTTTTCTTTCCCAGGGAAAATGGAAAAAGGATGTGCCCAGGGGCCCCTGGCCCTGGGCTGGGGCCTCACTACAAAAAATCCTTATATCGAAGGATGGACCCCACACCGAAGTTGTCCCCACCTCAAACTTGTGCTGCCCTGATAGACCCAAGGGAGCCCTACAAACTGACATCAGGAACCTGGACTGCTGAGTTTTCTTTCCCAGGGAAAATGGAAAAAGGATGTGCCCAGGGGCCCCTGGCCCTGACTGCAAAAAATCCTTATATCGAAGGATGGACCCCACACCGAAGTTGTCCCCACCTCAAACTTGTGCTGCCCTGATAGACCCAAGGGAGCCCTACAAACTGACATCAGGAACCTGGACTGCTGAGTTTTCTTTCCCAGGGAAAATGGAAAATGGATGTGCCCAGGGGCACCTAGCCCTGACTGCAAATAATCCTTATATCGAAGGACGGACCCCACACCGAAGCTGTGCCCACCTCAAACTTGTACTGCCCTGATAGACCCAAGGCAGCCCTACAAACTGACATCAGGAACCTGGACTGCTGAGTTTTCTTTCCCAGAGAAAATGAAAAAAGAATGTGCCCAGGGGCCGCTGGCCCAGGGCTGCGACCTCACTGCAAAGAATCCTTATATCGAAGAATGGACCCCACACCGAAGTTGTCCCCACCTCAAACTTGTGCTGCCCTGATACACCCAAGGGAGCCCTACAAACTGACATCAGGAACCTGGACTGCTGAGTTTTCTTTCCCAGAGAAAATGGAAGAAGAATATGCCCAGGAGCCCCTGGCCCAGGGCAGCGACTTCACTGCAAAGAATCCTTATATTGAAGAATGGACCCCACACCGAAGTTGTCCCCACCTCAAACTTGTGCTGCCCTGATAGACCCAAGGGAGCCCTACAAACTGACATCAGGAACCTGGACTGCTGAGTTTTCTTTCCCAGGGAAAATGGAAAAAGGATGTGCCCTGGGGCCCCTGGCCCTGACTGCAAAAAATCCTTATATCGAAGGATGGACCCCACACCGAAGTTGTCCCCACCTCAAACTTGTGCTGCCCTGATACACCCAAGGGAGCCCTACAAATTGACATCAGGAACCTGGACTGCTGAGTTTTCTTTCCCAGGGAAAATGGAAAAAGGTTGTGCCCAGGGGCCGCTGGCCTTGGGCAGGGACCTCACTACAAGAAATCCTTATATCGAAGGATGGACCCCACACCGAAGTTGTCCCCACCTCAAACTTGTGCTGCCCTGATAGACCCAAGGGAGCCCTACAAACTGACATCAGGAACCTGGACTGCTGAGTTTTCTTTCCCAGGGAAAATGGAAAAAGGATGTGCCCAGGTCCCCTAGCCCAGGACAGGGCCATCACTACAAAGAATCCTTATATCGAAGGATGGACCCCACACCGAAGTTGTCCCCACCTCAAACTTGTGCTGCCCTGATAGACCCAAGGGAGCCCTACAAACTGACATCAGGAACCTGGACTGCTGAGTTTTCTTTCCCAGGGAAAATGGAAAAAGGATGTCCCCTGGGGCCCCTGGCCCTGACTGCAAAAAATCCTTATATCGAAGGATGGACCCCACACCGAAGTTGGCCCCACCTCAAACTTGTGCTACCCTGATAGACCCAAGGGAGCCCTACAAACTGACATCAGGAACCTGGACTGCTGAGTTTTCTTTCCCAGGGAAAATGGCCAAAGGATGTGCCCAGGGGCCCCTGTACCTGGGTAGGGACCTCATTGCAAAGAATCCTTATATCGAAGGATGGACCCCACACCGAAGTTGTCCCCACCTCAAACTTGTGCTGCCCTGATACACCCAAGGGAGCCCTACAAACTGACATCAGGAACCGGGACTGCTGAGTTTCCTTTCCCAGGGAAAATGGAAAAAGGATGTGCCCAGGGGAACCTAGCCCTGACTGCAAATAATCCTTATACCGAAGGACGGACCCCACACCGAAGCTGTGCCCACCTCAAACTTGTACTGCCCTGATAGACCCAAGGGAGCCCTACAAACTGACATCAGGAACCTGGACTGCTGAGTTTTCTTTCCCAGAGAAAATGGAAAAAGAATGTGCCCAGGGGCCCCTGGCCCAGGGCTGCGACCTCACTGCAAAGAATCCTTATATCGAAGAATGGACCCCACACCGAAGTTGTCCCCACCTCAAACTTGTGCTGCCCTGATACACCCAAGGGAGCCCTACAAACTGACATCAGGAACCTGGACTGCTGAGTTTTCTTTCCCAGAGAAAATGGAAGAAGAATGTGCCCAGGGGCCCCTGGCCCAGGGCAGCGACCTCACTGCAAAGAATCCTTATATCGAAGAATGGACCCCACACCAAAGTTGTCCCCACCTCAAACTTGTGCTGCCCTGATAGACCCAAGGGAGCCCTACAAACTGACATCAGGAACCTGGACTGCTGAGTTTTCTTTCCCAGGGAAAATGGAAAAAGGATGTGCCCTGGGGCCCCTGGCCCTGACTGCAAAAAATCCTTATATCGAAGGATGGACCCCACACCGAAGTTGTCCCCACCTCAAACTTGTGCTGCCCTGATACACCCAAGGGAGCCCTACAAACTGACATCAGGAACCTGGACTGCTGAGTTTTCATTCCCAGGGAAAATGGAAAAAGGTTGTGCCCAGGGGCCGCTGGCCTTGGGCAGGGACCTCACTACAAGAAATCCTTATATCGAAGGATGGACCCCACACCGAAGTTGTCCCCACCTCAAACTTGTGCTACCCTGATAGACCCAAGGCAGCCCTACAAACTGACATCAGGAACCTGGACTGCTGAGTTTTCTTTCCCAGGGAAAATGGAAAAAGGATGTGCCCAGGGGCCCCTGGCCCAGGGCTGCGACCACACTGCAAAGAATCCTTATATCGACGAATGGACCCCACACCGAAGTTGTCCCCATCTCAAACTTGTGCTGCCCTGATAGACCCAAGGGAGCCCTACAAACTGACATCAGGAACCTGGACTGCTGAGTTTTCTTTCCCAGGGAAAATGGCCAAGGATGTGCCCAGGGGCTCCTGGCCCTGACTGAAAAAAATCCTTATATCGAAGGATGGACCCCACACCGAAGTTGTCCCCACCTCAAACTTGTGCTGCCCTGATAGACCCAAGGGAGCCCTACAAACTGACATCAGGAACCTGGACTGCTGAGTTTTCTTTCCCAGGGAAAATGGCCAAAGGTTGTGCCCGGGGGTCCTTGGCCCTGACTGAAAAAAATCCTTATATCGAAGGATGGACCCCACACCGAAGTTGTCCCCACCTCAAACTTGTGCTGCCCTGATACACCCAAGGGAGCCCTACAAACTGACATCAGGAACCTGGACTGCTGAGTTTTCTTTCCCAGGGAAAATGGAAAAAGGATGTGCCCTGGGGCCCCAGGCCCTGACTGCAAAATATCCTTATATTGAAGGATGGACCCCACACCGAAGTTCTCCCCACCTCAAACTTGTGCTGCCCTGATAGACCCCAGGGAGCCCTACAAACTGACATCAGGAACCTGGACTGCTGAGTTTTCTTTCCCAGGGAAAATGGAAAAAGGATGTGCCCTGGGGCCCCTGGCCCTGACTGCAAAAAATCCTTATATCGAAGGATGGACCCCACACCGAAGTTGTCCCCACCTCAAACTTGTGCTGCCCTGATAGACCCAAGGGAGCCCTACAAACTGACATCAGGAACCTGGACTGCTGAGTTTTCTTTCCCAGGGAAAATGGAAAAAGGATGTGCCCAGGGGCCCCTGGCCCTGACTGCAAAAAATCCTTATATCGAAGGATGGACCCCACACCGAAGTTGTCCCCACCTCAAACTTGTGCTACCCTGATAGACCCAAGGGAGCCCTACAAACTGACATCAGGAACCTGGACTGCTGAGTTTTCTTTCCCAGGGAAAATGCAAAAAGGTTGTGCCCAGGGGCCCCTGGCCCTGACTGCAAAGAATCCTTATATCGAAGGATGGACCCCACACCGAAGTTGTCCCCACCTCAAACTTCTGCTGCCCTGATAGACCCAAGGGAGCCCTATAAACTGACATCAGGAACCTGGACTGCTGAGTTTTCTTTCCCAGGGAAAATGGAAAAAGGATGTGCCCAGGGGCCCCTGGCCCTGTGCTGGGACCTCACTGCAAAAAATCCTTATATCGAAGGATGGACCCCACACCGAAGTTGTCCCCACCTCAAACTTGTGCTGCCCTGATACACCCAAGGGAGCCCTACAAACTGACATCAGGAACCTGGACTGCTGAGTTTTCTTTCCCAGGGAAAATGGAAAAAGGATGTGCCCAGGGGCCCCTGGCCCTGGGCTGGGACCTCATTGCAAAGAATCATTATATCGAAGGATGGACCCCACACCGAAGTTGTCCCCACCTCAAACTTGTGCTGCCCTGATACACCCAAGGGAGCCCTACAAACTGACATCAGGAACCTGGACTGCTGAGTTTTCTTTCCCAGGGAAAATGGAAAAAGGATGTGCCCAGGGGCCCCTGGCCCTGGGCTGGGGCCTCACTACAAAAAATCCTTATATCGAAGGATGGACCCCACACCGAAGTTGTCCCCACCTCAAACTTGTGCTGCCCTGATAGACCCAAGGGAGCCCTACAAACTGACATCAGGAACCTGGACTGCTGAGTTTTCTTTCCCAGGGAAAATGGAAAAAGGATGTGCCCAGGGGCCCCTGGCCCTGACTGCAAAAATTCCTTATATCGAAGGATGGAGCCCACACCAAATTTGTCCCCACCTCAGCCTTGTGCTGCCCTGATAGACCCAAGTGAGTCCTACAAACTGACATCAGGAACCTGGACTGCTGAGTTTTCTTTCCCAGGGAAAATGGAAAAAGGATGTGCCATGGGGCCCCTGGCCCTGGGCTGGGGACTCACTACAAAAAATCCTTATATCGAAGGATGGACCCCACACCGAAGTTGTCCCCACCTCAAACTTGTGCTGCCCTGATAGACCCAAGGGAGCCCTACAAACTGACATCAGGAACCTGGACTGCTGAGTTTTCTTTCCCAGGGAAAATGGAAAAAGGATGTGCCCAGGGGCCCCTGGCCCTGACTGCAAAAAATCCTTATATCGAAGGATGGACCCCACACCGAAGTTGTCCCCACCTCAAACTTGTGCTACCCTGATAGACCCAAGGGAGCCCTACAAACTGACATCAGGAACCTGGACTGCTGAGTTTTCTTTCCCAGGGAAAATGGAAAAAGGATGTGCCCAGGGGCCCCTGGCCCTGAATGCAAAGAATCCTTATATCGAAGGATGGACCCCACACCGAAGTTGTCCCCACCTCAAACTTCTGCTGCCCTGATAGACCCAAGGGAGCCCTACAAACTGACATCAGGAACCTGGACTGCTGAGTTTTCTTTCCCAGGGAAAATGGAAAAAGGATGTGCCCAGGGGCCCCTGGCCCTGTGCTGGGACCTCACTGCAAAAAATCCTTATATCGAAGGATGGACCCCACACCGAAGTTGTCCCCACCTCAAACTTGTGCTGCCCTGATACACCCAAGGGAGCCCTACAAACTGACATCAGGAACCTGGACTGCTGAGTTTTCTTTCCCAGGGAAAATGGAAAAAGGATGTGCCCAGGGGCCCCTGGCCCTGGGCTGGGACCTCATTGCAAAGAATCATTATATCGAAGGATGGACCCCACACCGAAGTTGTCCCCACCTCAAACTTGTGCTGCCCTGATACACCCAAGGGAGCCCTACAAACTGACATCAGGAACCTGGACTGCTGAGTTTTCTTTCCCAGGGAAAATGGAAAAAGGATGTGCCCAGGGGCCCCTGGCCCTGGGCTGGGGCCTCACTACAAAAAATCCTTATATCGAAGGATGGACCCCACACCGAAGTTGTCCCCACCTCAAACTTGTGCTGCCCTGATAGACCCAAGGGAGCCCTACAAACTGACATCAGGAACCTGGACTGCTGAGTTTTCTTTCCCAGGGAAAATGGAAAAAGGATGTGCCCAGGGGCCCCTGGCCCTGACTGCAAAAATTCCTTATATCGAAGGATGGAGCCCACACCAAATTTGTCCCCACCTCATACTTGTGCTGCCCTGATAGACCCAAGGGAGCCCTACAAACTGACATCAGGAACCTGGACTGCTGAGTTTTCTTTCCCAGGGAAAATGGAAAAAGGATGTGCCATGGGGCCCCTGGCCCTGGGCTGGGGCCTCACTACAAAAAATCCATATATCGAAGGATGGACCCCACACCGAAGTTGTCCCCACCTCAAACTTGTGCTGCCCTGATAGACCCAAGGGAGCCCTACAAACTGACATCAGGAACCTGGACTGCTGAGTTTTCTTTCCCAGGGAAAATGGAAAAAGGATGTGCCCAGGGGCCCCTGGCCCTGACTGCAAAAAATCCTTATATCGAAGGATGGACCCCACACCGAAGTTGTCCCCACCTCAAACTTGTGCTGCCCTGATACACCCAAGGGAGCCCTACAAACTGACATCAGGAACCTGGACTGCTGAGTTTTCTTTCCCAGGGGAAATGGAAAAAGGACGTGCCCAGGGGCCCCTGGCCCTGACTGTAAAAAATCCTTATATCGAAGGATGGACCCCACACCGAAGTTGTCCCCACCTCAAACTTGTGCTGCCCTGATAGACCCAAGGGAGCCCTACAAACTGACATCAGGAACCTGGACTGCTGAGTTTTCTTTCCCAGGGAAAATGGAAAAAGGATGTGCCCAGGGGCCCCTGGCCCTGACTGCAAAGAATCCTTATATCGAAGGATGGACCCCACACCAAAGTGTTCCCCACCTCAAACTTGTGCTGCCCTGATAGACCCAAGGGAGCACTACAAACTGACATCAGGAACCTGGACTGCTGAGTTTTCTTTCCCAGGGAAAATGGAAAAAGGTTGTGCCCAGGGGCCCCTGGGCCTGGGCTGGGGCCTCACTGCAAAGAATCCTTATATCGAAGGATGGACCCCACACCGAAGTTGTCCCCACCTCAAACTTGTGCTGCCCTGATAGACCCAAGGGAGCCCTACAAACTGACATCAGGAACCTGGACTGCTGAGTTTTCTTTCCCAGGGAAAATGGAAAAAGGATGTGCCCAGGGACCCCTGGCCCTGACTGCAAAAAATCCATATATCGAAGGATGGACCCCACACCGAAGTTGTCCCCATCTCAAACTTGTGCTGCCCTGATACACCCAAGGGAGCCCTACAAACTGACATCAGGAACCTGGACTGCTAAGTTTTCTTTCCCAGGGAAAATGGAAAAAGGAAATGGGCAGGGGCCCCGGACCCTGACTGCGAAAAATCCTTATATCGAAGGACGGACCCCACACCGAAGTTGTCCCCACCTCAAACTTGTGCTGCCCTGATAGACCCAAGGGAGCCCTACAAACTGACATCAGGAACCTGGACTGCTGAGTTTTCTTTCCCAGGGAAAATGGAAAAAGGATGTGCCCAGGGGCCCCTGGCCCTGACTGCAAAGAATCCTTATATCGAAGGATGGACCCCACACCAAAGTGTTCCCCACCTCAAACTTGTGCTGCCCTGATAGACCCAAGGGAGCACTACAAACTGACATCAGGAACCTGGACTGCTGAGTTTTCTTTCCCAGGGAAAATGGAAAAAGGTTGTGCCCAGGGGCCCCTGGCCCTGGGCTGGGGCCTCACTGCAAAAAATCCTTATATCGAAGGATGGACCCCACACCGAAGTTGTCCCCACCTCAAACTTGTACTGCCCTGATAGACCCAAGGGAGCCCTACAAACTGACATCAGGAACCTGGACTGCTGAGTTTTCTTTCCCAGGGAAAATGGAAAAAGGATGTGCCCAGGGGCCCCTGGCCCTGACTGCAAAAAATCCTTATATCGAAGGATGGACCCCACACCAAAGTTGTCCCCTCCTCAAACTTGTGCTGCCCTGATAGACCCAAGGGAGCCCTACAAACTGACATCAGGAACCTGGACTGCTGAGTTTTCTTTCCCAGGGAAAATGGAAAAAGGATGTGCCCAGGGGCCCCTGGCCCTGGGCTGGGGCCTCACTACAAAAAATCCTTATATCGAAGGATGGACCCCACACCGAAGTTGTCCCCACCTCAAACTTGTGCTGCCCTGATAGACCCAAGGGAGCCCTACAAACTGACATCAGGAACCTGGACTGCTGAGTTTTCTTTCCCAGGGAAAATGGAAAAAGGATGTGCCCAGGGGTCCCTGGCCATGGGCTGGGGCCACACTGCAAAAAATCCTTATATCGAAGGATGGACCCCACACCGAAGTTGTCCCCACCTCAAACTTGTGCTGCCCTGATAGACCCAAGGGAGCCCTACAAACTGACATCAGGAACCTGGACTGCTGAGTTTTCTTTCCCAGGGAAAATGGAAAAAGGATGTGCCCAGGGGCCCCTGGCCCTGACTGCAAAAAATCCTTATATCGAAGGATGGAGCCCACACCAAATTTGTCCCCACCTCATACTTGTGCTGCCCTGATAGACCCAAGGGAGCCCTACAAACTGACATCAGGAACCTGGACTGCTGAGTTTTCTTTCCCAGGGAAAATGGAAAAAGGATGTGCCCAGGGGCCCCTGGCCCTGACTGCAAAAAATCCTTATATCGAAGGATGGACCCCACACCGAAGTTGTCCCCACCTCAAACTTGTGCTGCCCTGATAGACCCAAGGGAGCCCTACAAACTGACATCAGGAACCTGGACTGCTGAGTTTTCTTTCCCAGGGAAAATGGAAAAAGGATGTGCCCAGGGGCCCCTGGGCCTGGGCTGGGGCCTCACTACAAAAAATCCTTATATCGAAGGATGGACCCCACACCGAAGTTGTCCCCACCTCAAACTTGTGCTGCCCTGACAGACCCAAGGGAGCCCTACAAACTGACATCAGGAACCTGGACTGCTGAGTTTTCTTTCCCAGGGAAAATGGAAAAAGGATGTGCCCAGGGGCCCCTGGCCCTGGGCCCCATACCCTGACTGCAAAAAATCCTTATATCAAAGGATGGACCCCACACCGAAGTTGTCCCCACCTCAAACTTGTGCTGCCCTGATACACCCAAGGGAGCCCTACAAACTGACATCAGGAACCTGGACTGCTGAGTTTTCTTTCCCAGGGAAAATGGAAAAAGGATGTGCCCAGGGGCCCCTGGCCCTGACTGCAAAAAATCTTTATATCGAAGGATGGACCCCACATTAAAGTTGTCCCCACCTCAAAATTGTGCTGCCCTGATACACCCAAGGGAACCCTACAAACTGACATCAGGAACCTGGACTGCTGAGTTTTCTTTCCCAGGGAAAATGGAAAAAGGATGTGCCCAGGGACCCCTGGCCATGGGCTGGGCCCACACTGCAAAGAACACTTATATCGAAGGATGGACCCCACACCGAAGTTGTCCCCACCTCAAACTTGTGCTGCCCTGATAGACCCAAGGGAGCCCTACAAACTGACATCAGGAACCTGGACTGCTGAGTTTTCTTTCCCAGGGAAAATGGAAAAAGGATGTGCCCAGGGGCCCCTGGCCATGGGCTGGGGCCACACTGCAAAGAATCCTTATATCGAAGGATGGACCCCACATCGAAGTTGTCCCCACCTCAAACTTGTGCTGCCCTGATAGACCCAAGGGAGCCCTACAAACTGACATCAGGAACCTGGACTGCTGAGTTTTCTTTCCCAGGGAAAATGGAAAAAGGATGTGCCCAGGGGCCCCTGGCCCTGGGGAGGGCACTCACTGCAAAAAATCCTTATATCGAAGGATGGACCCCACACCGAAGTTGTCCCCACCTCAAACTTGTGCTGCCCTGATAGACCCAAGGGAGCCCTACAAACTGACATCAGGAACCTGGACTGCTGAGTTTTCTTTCCCAGGGAAAATGGAAAAAGGATGTGCCCAGGGGTCCCTGGCCATGGGCTGGGGCCACACTGCAAAAAATCCTTATATCGAAGGATGGACCCCACACCGAAGTTGTCCCCACCTCAAACTTGTGCTGCCCTGATAGACCCAAGGGAACCCTACAAACTGACATCAGGAACCTGGACTGCTGAGTTTTCTTTCCCAGGGAAAATGGAAAAAGGATGTGCCCAGGGGCCCCTGGCCCTGACTGCAAAAAATCCTTATATCGAAGGATGGAGCCCACACCAAATTTGTCCCCACCTCATACTTGTGCTGCCCTGATAGACCCAAGGGAGCCCTACAAACTGACATCAGGAACCTGGACTGCTGAGTTTTCTTTCCCAGGGAAAATGGAAAAAGGATGTGCCCAGGGGCCCCTGGCCCTGACTGCAAAAAATCCTTATATCGAAGGATGGACCCCACACCGAAGTTGTCCCCACCTCAAACTTGTGCTGCCCTGATACACCCAAGGGAGCCCTACAAACTGACATCAGGAACCTGGACTGCTGAGTTTTCTTTCCCAGGGAAAATGGAAAAAGGATGTGCCCAGGGGCCCCTGGGCCTGGGCTGGGGCCTCACTACAAAAAATCCTTATATCGAAGGATGGACCCCACACCGAAGTTGTCCCCACCTCAAACTTGTGCTGCCCTGACAGACCCAAGGGAGCCCTACAAACTGACATCAGGAACCTGGACTGCTGAGTTTTCTTTCCCAGGGAAAATGGAAAAAGGATGTGCCCAGGGGCCCCTGGCCCTGGGCCCCATACCCTGACTGCAAAAAATCCTTATATCAAAGAATGGACCCCACACCGAAGTTGTCCCCACCTCAAACTTGTGCTGCCCTGATACACCCAAGGGAGCCCTACAAACTGACATCAGGAACCTGGACTGCTGAGTTTTCTTTCCCAGGGAAAATGGAAAAAGGATGTGCCCAGGGGCCCCTGGCCCTGACTGCAAAAAATCTTTATATCGAAGGATGGACCCCACATTAAAGTTGTCCCCACCTCAAAATTGTGCTGCCCTGATACACCCAAGGGAACCCTACAAACTGACATCAGGAACCTGGACTGCTGAGTTTTCTTTCCCAGGGAAAATGGAAAAAGGATGTGCCCAGGGACCCCTGGCCATGGGCTGGGCCCACACTGCAAAGAATCCTTATATCGAAGGATGGACCCCACACCGAAGTTGTCCCCACCTCAAACTTGTGCTGCCCTGATAGACCCAAGGGAGCCCTACAAACTGACATCAGGAACCTGGACTGCTGAGTTTTCTTTCCCAGGGAAAATGGAAAAAGGATGTGCCCAGGGGCCCCTGGCCCTGACTGCAAAAAATCCTTATATCGAAGGATGGACCCCACACCGAAGTTGTCCCCACCTCAAACTTGTGCTGCCCTGATAGACCCAAGGTAGCCCTACAAACTGACATCAGGAACCTGGACTGCTGAGTTTTCTTTCCCAGGGAAAATGGAAAAAGGATGTGCCCAGGGGCCCCTGGCCCTGGGCTGGGGCCTCACTACAAAAAATCCTTATATCGAAGGATGGACCCCACACCGAAGTTGTCCCCACCTCAAACTTGTGCTGCCCTGATAGACCCAAGGGAGCCCTACAAACTGACATCAGGAACCTGGACTGCTGAGTTTTCTTTCCCAGGGAAAATGGAAAAAGGATGTGCCCAGGGGCCCCTGGCCCTGACTGCAAAATATCCTTATATCGAAGGATGGACCCCACACCAAAGTTGTCCCCTCCTCAAACTTGTGCTACCCTGATACACCCAAGGGAACCCTACAAACTGACATCAGGAACCTGGACTGCTGAGTTTTCTTTCCCAGGGAAAATGGAAAAAGGATGTGCCCAGGGGCCCCTGGCCATGGGCTGGGGCCACACTGCAAAGAATCCTTATATCGAAGGATGGACCCCACATCGAAGTTGTCCCCACCTCAAACTTGTGCTGCCCTGATAGACCCAAGGGAGCCCTACAAACTGACATCAGGAACCTGGACTGCTGAGTTTTCTTTCCCAGGGAAAATGGAAAAAGGATGTGCCCAGGGGCCCCTGGCCCTCACTACAAAAAATCCTTATATCGAAGGATGGACCCCACACCGAAGTTGTCCCCACCTCAAACTTGTGCTGCCCTGATAGACCCAAGGGAGCCCTACAAACTGACATCAGGAACCTGGACTGCTGAGTTTTCTTTCCCAGGGAAAATGGAAAAAGGATGTGCCCAGGGGCCCCTGGCCCTGGGGAGGGCACTCACTGCAAAAAATCCTTATATCGAAGGATGGACCCCACACCGAAGTTGTCCCCACTTCAAACTTGTGCTGCCCTGATAGACCCAAGGGAGCCCTACAAACTGACATCAGGAACCTGGACTGCTGAGTTTTCTTTCCCAGGGAAAATGGAAAAAGGATGTCCCAAGGGGCCCCTGGCCCTGACTGTAAAAAATCCTTATATCGAAGGATGGACCCCACACCGAAGTTGTCCCCACCTCAAACTTGTGCTGCCCAGATAGACCCAAGGGAGCCCTACAAACTGACATCAGGAACCTGGACTGCTGAGTTTTCTTTCCCAGGGAAAATGGTAAAAGGTTGTGCCCAGGGGCCCCTGGCCCTGGGCTGGGGCCTCAATGCAAATAATCCTTATATCGAAGGATGGAGCCCACACCAAAGTGTTCCCCACCTCAAACTTGCGCTGCCCTGATAGACCCAAGGGAGCCCTACAAACTGACATCAGGAACCTGGACTGCTGAGTTTTCTTTCCCAGGGAAAATGGAAAAAGGTTGTGCCCACGGGCCCCTGGCCCTGGGCCCCATACCCTGACTGCAAAAAATCCTTATATCAAAGGATGGACCCCACACCGAAGTTGTCCCCACCTGAAACTTGTGCTGCCCTGATAGACCCAAGGGAGCCCTACAAACTGACATCAGGAACCTGGACTGCTGAGTTTTCTTTCCCAGGGAAAATGGAAAAAGGTCGTGCCCAGGGGCCCCTGGCCCTGACTGCAAAAAATCCTTATATCGAAGGATGGACCCCACATTAAAGTTGTCCCCACCTCAAAATTGTGCTGCCCTGATAGACCCAAGGGAACCCTACAAACTGACATCAGGAACCTGGACTGCTGAGTTTTCTTTCCCAGGGAAAATGGAAAAAGGATGTGCCCAGGGGCCCCTGGCCCTGGGCTGGGGCCTCACTACAAAAAATCCTTATATCGAAGGATGGACCCCACACCGAAGTTGTCCCCACCTCAAACTTGTGCTGCCCTGATAGACCCAAGGGAGCCCTACAAACTGACATCAGGAACCTGGACTGCTGAGTTTTCTTTCCCAGGGAAAATGGAAAAAGGATGTCCCAAGGGGCCCCTGGCCCTGACTGTAAAAAATCCTTATATCGAAGGATGGACCCCACACCGAAGTTGTCCCCACCTCAAACTTGTGCTGCCCAGATAGACCCAAGGGAGCCCTACAAACTGACATCAGGAACCTGGACTGCTGAGTTTTCTTTCCCAGGGAAAATGGTAAAAGGTTGTGCCCAGGGGCCCCTGGCCCTGGGCTGGGGCCTCAATGCAAATAATCCTTATATCGAAGGATGGAGCCCACACCGAAGTTGTCCCCACCTCAAACTCGTACTGCCCTGATAGACCCAAGGGAGCCCTACAAACTGACATCAGGAACCTGGACTGCTGAGTTTTCTTTCCCAGGGAAAATGGAAAAAGGATGTGCCCTGGGGCTCCTGGCCCTGACTGCAAAAAATCCTTATATCGAAGGATGGGCCCACATCAAAGTTGTCCCCACCTCAAACTTGTGCTGCCCTGATAGACCCAAGGGAGCCCTACAAACTGACATCAGGAACCTGGACTGCTGAGTTTTCTTTCCCAGGGAAAATGGAAAAAGGATGTGCCCAGGGGCCCCTGGCCCTGACTGCAAAGAATCCTTATATCGAAGGATGGACCCCACACCAAAGTGTTCCCCACCTCAAACTTGTGCTGCCCTGATAGACCCAAGGGAGCCCTACAAACTGACATCAGGAACCTGGACTGCTGAGTTTTCTTTCCCAGGGAAAATGGAAAAAGGTTGTGCCCAGGGGCCCCTGGCCCTGGGCCCCATACCCTGACTGCAAAAAATCCTTATATCAAAGGATGGACCCCACACCGAAGTTGTCCCCACCTGAAACTTGTGCTGCCCTGATAGACCCAAGGGAGCCCTACAAACTGACATCAGGAACCTGGACTGCTGAGTTTTCTTTCCCAGGGAAAATGGAAAAAGGTCGTGCCCAGGGGCCCCTGGCCCTGACTGCAAAAAATCCTTATATCGAAGGATGGACCCCACATTAAAGTTGTCCCCACCTCAAAATTGTGCTGCCCTGATAGACCCAAGGGAACCCTACAAACTGACATCAGGAACCTGGACTGCTGAGTTTTCTTTCCCAGGGAAAATGGAAAAAGGATGTGCCCAGGGGCCCCTGGCCCTGGGCTGGGGCCTCACTACAAAAAATCCTTATATCGAAGGATGGACCCCACACCGAAGTTGTCCCCACCTCAAACTTGTGCTGCCCTGATAGACCCAAGGGAGCCCTACAAACTGACATCAGGAACCTGGACTGCTGAGTTTTCTTTCCCAGGGAAAATGGAAAAAGGATGTGCCCAGGGGCCCCTGGCCCTGACTGCAAAAAATCCTTATATCGAAGAATGGACCCCACACCGAAGTTGTCCCCACCTCAAACTTGTGCTGCCCTGATAGACCCAAGGGAGCCCTACAAACTGACATCAGGAACCTGGACTGCTGAGTTTTCTTTCCCAGGGAAAATGGAAAAAGGATGTGCCCAGGGGCCCCTGGCCCTGGGCTGGGGCCTCACTACAAAAAATCCTTATATCGAAGGATGGACCCCACACCGAAGTTGTCCCCACCTCAAACTTGTGCTGCCCTGATAGACCCAAGGGAGCCCTACAAACTGACATCAGGAACCTGGACTGCTGAGTTTTCTTTCCCAGGGAAAATGGAAAAAGGATGTGCCCAGGGGCCCCTGGCCCTGGGCTGGGGACTCACTACAAAAAATCCTTATATCGAAGGATGGACCCCACACCGAAGTTGTCCCCACCTCAAACTTGTGCTGCCCTGACGGACCCAAGGGAGCCCTACAAACTGACATCAGGAACCTGGACTGCTGAGTTTTCTTTCCCAGGGAAAATGGAAAAAGGATGTGCCCAGGGGCCCCTGGCCCTGGGCCCCATACCCCGACTGCAAAAAATCCTTATATCAAAGGATGGACCCCACACCGAAGTTGTCCCCACCTCAAACTTGTGCTGCCCTGATACACCCAAGGGAGCCCTACAAACTGACATCAGGAACCTGGACTGCTGAGTTTTCTTTCCCAGGGAAAATGGAAAAAGGATGTGCCCAGGGGCCCCTGGCCCTGACTGCAAAAAATCCTTATATCGAAGGATGGACCCCACATTAAAGTTGTCCCCACCTCAAAATTGTGCTGCCCTGATACACCCAAGGGAACCCTACAAACTGACATCAGGAACCTGGACTGCTGAGTTTTCTTTCCCAGGGAAAATGGAAAAAGGATGTGCCCAGGGACCCCTGGCCATGGGCTGGGCCCACACTGCAAAGAATCCTTATATCGAAGGATGGACCCCACACCGAAGTTGTCCCCACCTCAAACTTGTGCTGCCCTGATAGACCCAAGGGAGCCCTACAAACTGACATCAGGAACCTGGACTGCTGAGTTTTCTTTCCCAGGGAAAATGGAAAAAGGATGTGCCCAGGGGCCCCTGGCCCTGACTGCAAAGAATCCTTATATCGAAGGATGGACCCCACACCGAAGTTGTCCCCACCTCAAACTTGTGCTGCCCTGATAGACCCAAGGTAGCCCTACAAACTGACATCAGGAACCTGGACTGCTGAGTTTTCTTTCCCAGGGAAAATGGAAAAAGGATGTGCCCAGGGGCCCCTGGCCCTGGGCTGGGGCCTCACTACAAAAAATCCTTATATCGAAGGATGGACCCCACACCGAAGTTGTCCCCACCTCAAACTTGTGCTGCCCTGATAGACCCAAGGGAGCCCTACAAACTGACATCAGGAACCTGGACTGCTGAGTTTTCTTTCCCAGGGAAAATGGAAAAAGGATGTGCCCAGGGGCCCCTGGCCCTGACTGCAAAGAATCCTTATATCGAAGGATGGACCCCACACCAAAGTGTTCCCCACCTCAAACTTGTGCTGCCCTGATAGACCCAAGGGAGCCCTACAAACTGACATCAGGAACCTGGACTGCTGAGTTTTCTTTCCCAGGGAAAATGGAAAAAGGTTGTGCCCAGGGGCCCCTGGCCCTGGGCCCCATACCCTGACTGCAAAAAATCCTTATATCAAAGGATGGACCCCACACGGAAGTTGTCCCCACCTCAAACTTGTGCTGCCCTGATAGACCCAAGGGAGCTCTACAAACTGACATCAGGAACCTGGACTGCTGAGTTTTCTTTCCCAGGGAAAATGGAAAAAGGACGTGCCCAGGGGCCCCTGGCCCTGACTGCAAAAAATCCTTATATCGAAGGATGGACCCCACATTAAAGTTGTCCCCACCTCAAAATTGTGCTGCCCTGATAGACCCAAGGGAACCCTACAAACTGACATCAGGAACCTGGACTGCTGAGTTTTCTTTCCCAGGGAAAATGGAAAAAGGATGTGCCCAGGGGCCCCTGGCCATGGGCTGGGCCCACACTGCAAAGAATCCTTATATCGAAGGATGGACCCCACACCGAAGTTGTCCCCACCTCAAACTTGTGCTGCCCTGATAGACCCAAGGTAGCCCTACAAACTGACATCAGGAACCTGGACTGCTGAGTTTTCTTTCCCAGGGAAAATGGAAAAAGGATGTGCCCAGGGGCCCCTGGCCCTGGGCTGGGGCCTCACTACAAAAAATCCTTATATCGAAGGATGGACCCCACACCGAAGTTGTCCCCACCTCAAACTTGTGCTGCCCTGATAGACCCAAGGGAGCCCTACAAACTGACATCAGGAACCTGGACTGCTGAGTTTTCTTTCCCAGGGAAAATGGAAAAAGGATGTGCCCAGGGGCCCCTGGCCCTGACTGCAAAATATCCTTATATCGAAGGATGGACCCCACACCAAAGTTGTCCCCTCCTCAAACTTGTGCTACCCTGATACACCCAAGGGAACCCTACAAACTGACATCAGGAACCTGGACTGCTGAGTTTTCTTTCCCAGGGAAAATGGAAAAAGGATGTGCCCAGGGGCCCCTGGCCATGGGCTGGGGCCACACTGCAAAGAATCCTTATATCGAAGGATGGACCCCACATCGAAGTTGTCCCCACCTCAAACTTGTGCTGCCCTGATAGACCCAAGGGAGCCCTACAAACTGACATCAGGAACCTGGACTGCTGAGTTTTCTTTCCCAGGGAAAATGGAAAAAGGATGTGCCCAGGGGCCCCTGGCCCTCACTACAAAAAATCCTTATATCGAAGGATGGACCCCACACCGAAGTTGTCCCCACCTCAAACTTGTGCTGCCCTGATAGACCCAAGGGAGCCCTACAAACTGACATCAGGAACCTGGACTGCTGAGTTTTCTTTCCCAGGGAAAATGGAAAAAGGATGTGCCCAGGGGCCCCTGGCCCTGGGGAGGGCACTCACTGCAAAAAATCCTTATATCGAAGGATGGACCCCACACCGAAGTTGTCCCCACTTCAAACTTGTGCTGCCCTGATAGACCCAAGGGAGCCCTACAAACTGACATCAGGAACCTGGACTGCTGAGTTTTCTTTCCCAGGGAAAATGGAAAAAGGATGTCCCAAGGGGCCCCTGGCCCTGACTGTAAAAAATCCTTATATCGAAGGATGGACCCCACACCGAAGTTGTCCCCACCTCAAACTTGTGCTGCCCAGATAGACCCAAGGGAGCCCTACAAACTGACATCAGGAACCTGGACTGCTGAGTTTTCTTTCCCAGGGAAAATGGTAAAAGGTTGTGCCCAGGGGCCCCTGGCCCTGGGCTGGGGCCTCAATGCAAATAATCCTTATATCGAAGGATGGAGCCCACACCAAAGTGTTCCCCACCTCAAACTTGCGCTGCCCTGATAGACCCAAGGGAGCCCTACAAACTGACATCAGGAACCTGGACTGCTGAGTTTTCTTTCCCAGGGAAAATGGAAAAAGGTTGTGCCCACGGGCCCCTGGCCCTGGGCCCCATACCCTGACTGCAAAAAATCCTTATATCAAAGGATGGACCCCACACCGAAGTTGTCCCCACCTGAAACTTGTGCTGCCCTGATAGACCCAAGGGAGCCCTACAAACTGACATCAGGAACCTGGACTGCTGAGTTTTCTTTCCCAGGGAAAATGGAAAAAGGTCGTGCCCAGGGGCCCCTGGCCCTGACTGCAAAAAATCCTTATATCGAAGGATGGACCCCACATTAAAGTTGTCCCCACCTCAAAATTGTGCTGCCCTGATAGACCCAAGGGAACCCTACAAACTGACATCAGGAACCTGGACTGCTGAGTTTTCTTTCCCAGGGAAAATGGAAAAAGGATGTGCCCAGGGGCCCCTGGCCCTGGGCTGGGGCCTCACTACAAAAAATCCTTATATCGAAGGATGGACCCCACACCGAAGTTGTCCCCACCTCAAACTTGTGCTGCCCTGATAGACCCAAGGGAGCCCTACAAACTGACATCAGGAACCTGGACTGCTGAGTTTTCTTTCCCAGGGAAAATGGAAAAAGGATGTCCCAAGGGGCCCCTGGCCCTGACTGTAAAAAATCCTTATATCGAAGGATGGACCCCACACCGAAGTTGTCCCCACCTCAAACTTGTGCTGCCCAGATAGACCCAAGGGAGCCCTACAAACTGACATCAGGAACCTGGACTGCTGAGTTTTCTTTCCCAGGGAAAATGGTAAAAGGTTGTGCCCAGGGGCCCCTGGCCCTGGGCTGGGGCCTCAATGCAAATAATCCTTATATCGAAGGATGGAGCCCACACCGAAGTTGTCCCCACCTCAAACTCGTACTGCCCTGATAGACCCAAGGGAGCCCTACAAACTGACATCAGGAACCTGGACTGCTGAGTTTTCTTTCCCAGGGAAAATGGAAAAAGGATGTGCCCTGGGGCTCCTGGCCCTGACTGCAAAAAATCCTTATATCGAAGGATGGGCCCACATCAAAGTTGTCCCCACCTCAAACTTGTGCTGCCCTGATAGACCCAAGGGAGCCCTACAAACTGACATCAGGAACCTGGACTGCTGAGTTTTCTTTCCCAGGGAAAATGGAAAAAGGATGTGCCCAGGGGCCCCTGGCCCTGACTGCAAAGAATCCTTATATCGAAGGATGGACCCCACACCAAAGTGTTCCCCACCTCAAACTTGTGCTGCCCTGATAGACCCAAGGGAGCCCTACAAACTGACATCAGGAACCTGGACTGCTGAGTTTTCTTTCCCAGGGAAAATGGAAAAAGGTTGTGCCCAGGGGCCCCTGGCCCTGGGCCCCATACCCTGACTGCAAAAAATCCTTATATCAAAGGATGGACCCCACACCGAAGTTGTCCCCACCTGAAACTTGTGCTGCCCTGATAGACCCAAGGGAGCCCTACAAACTGACATCAGGAACCTGGACTGCTGAGTTTTCTTTCCCAGGGAAAATGGAAAAAGGTCGTGCCCAGGGGCCCCTGGCCCTGACTGCAAAAAATCCTTATATCGAAGGATGGACCCCACATTAAAGTTGTCCCCACCTCAAAATTGTGCTGCCCTGATAGACCCAAGGGAACCCTACAAACTGACATCAGGAACCTGGACTGCTGAGTTTTCTTTCCCAGGGAAAATGGAAAAAGGATGTGCCCAGGGGCCCCTGGCCCTGGGCTGGGGCCTCACTACAAAAAATCCTTATATCGAAGGATGGACCCCACACCGAAGTTGTCCCCACCTCAAACTTGTGCTGCCCTGATAGACCCAAGGGAGCCCTACAAACTGACATCAGGAACCTGGACTGCTGAGTTTTCTTTCCCAGGGAAAATGGAAAAAGGATGTGCCCAGGGGCCCCTGGCCCTGACTGCAAAAAATCCTTATATCGAAGAATGGACCCCACACCGAAGTTGTCCCCACCTCAAACTTGTGCTGCCCTGATAGACCCAAGGGAGCCCTACAAACTGACATCAGGAACCTGGACTGCTGAGTTTTCTTTCCCAGGGAAAATGGAAAAAGGATGTGCCCAGGGGCCCCTGGCCCTGGGCTGGGGCCTCACTACAAAAAATCCTTATATCGAAGGATGGACCCCACACCGAAGTTGTCCCCACCTCAAACTTGTGCTGCCCTGATAGACCCAAGGGAGCCCTACAAACTGACATCAGGAACCTGGACTGCTGAGTTTTCTTTCCCAGGGAAAATGGAAAAAGGATGTGCCCAGGGGCCCCTGGCCCTGGGCTGGGGACTCACTACAAAAAATCCTTATATCGAAGGATGGACCCCACACCGAAGTTGTCCCCACCTCAAACTTGTGCTGCCCTGACGGACCCAAGGGAGCCCTACAAACTGACATCAGGAACCTGGACTGCTGAGTTTTCTTTCCCAGGGAAAATGGAAAAAGGATGTGCCCAGGGGCCCCTGGCCCTGGGCCCCATACCCCGACTGCAAAAAATCCTTATATCAAAGGATGGACCCCACACCGAAGTTGTCCCCACCTCAAACTTGTGCTGCCCTGATACACCCAAGGGAGCCCTACAAACTGACATCAGGAACCTGGACTGCTGAGTTTTCTTTCCCAGGGAAAATGGAAAAAGGATGTGCCCAGGGGCCCCTGGCCCTGACTGCAAAAAATCCTTATATCGAAGGATGGACCCCACATTAAAGTTGTCCCCACCTCAAAATTGTGCTGCCCTGATACACCCAAGGGAACCCTACAAACTGACATCAGGAACCTGGACTGCTGAGTTTTCTTTCCCAGGGAAAATGGAAAAAGGATGTGCCCAGGGACCCCTGGCCATGGGCTGGGCCCACACTGCAAAGAATCCTTATATCGAAGGATGGACCCCACACCGAAGTTGTCCCCACCTCAAACTTGTGCTGCCCTGATAGACCCAAGGGAGCCCTACAAACTGACATCAGGAACCTGGACTGCTGAGTTTTCTTTCCCAGGGAAAATGGAAAAAGGATGTGCCCAGGGGCCCCTGGCCCTGACTGCAAAGAATCCTTATATCGAAGGATGGACCCCACACCGAAGTTGTCCCCACCTCAAACTTGTGCTGCCCTGATAGACCCAAGGTAGCCCTACAAACTGACATCAGGAACCTGGACTGCTGAGTTTTCTTTCCCAGGGAAAATGGAAAAAGGATGTGCCCAGGGGCCCCTGGCCCTGGGCTGGGGCCTCACTACAAAAAATCCTTATATCGAAGGATGGACCCCACACCGAAGTTGTCCCCACCTCAAACTTGTGCTGCCCTGATAGACCCAAGGGAGCCCTACAAACTGACATCAGGAACCTGGACTGCTGAGTTTTCTTTCCCAGGGAAAATGGAAAAAGGATGTGCCCAGGGGCCCCTGGCCCTGACTGCAAAGAATCCTTATATCGAAGGATGGACCCCACACCAAAGTGTTCCCCACCTCAAACTTGTGCTGCCCTGATAGACCCAAGGGAGCCCTACAAACTGACATCAGGAACCTGGACTGCTGAGTTTTCTTTCCCAGGGAAAATGGAAAAAGGTTGTGCCCAGGGGCCCCTGGCCCTGGGCCCCATACCCTGACTGCAAAAAATCCTTATATCAAAGGATGGACCCCACACCGAAGTTGTCCCCACCTCAAACTTGTGCTGCCCTGATAGACCCAAGGGAGCTCTACAAACTGACATCAGGAACCTGGACTGCTGAGTTTTCTTTCCCAGGGAAAATGGAAAAAGGACGTGCCCAGGGGCCCCTGGCCCTGACTGCAAAAAATCCTTATATCGAAGGATGGACCCCACATTAAAGTTGTCCCCACCTCAAAATTGTGCTGCCCTGATAGACCCAAGGGAACCCTACAAACTGACATCAGGAACCTGGACTGCTGAGTTTTCTTTCCCAGGGAAAATGGAAAAAGGATGTGCCCAGGGGCCCCTGGCCATGGGCTGGGCCCACACTGCAAAGAATCCTTATATCGAAGGATGGACCCCACACCGAAGTTGTCCCCACCTCAAACTTGTGCTGCCCTGATAGACCTAAGGGAGCCCTACAAACTGACATCAGGAACCTGGACTGCTGAGTTTTCTTTCCCAGGGAAAATGGAAAAAGGATGTGCCCAGGGGCCCCTGGCCCTGGGCTGGGGCCTCACTACAAAAAATCCTTATATCGAAGGATAGACCCCACACCGAAGTTGTCCCCACCTCAAACTTGTGCTGCCCTGATAGACCCAAGGGAGCCCTACAAACTGACATCAGGAACCTGGACTGCTGAGTTTTCTTTCCCAGGGAAAATGGAAAAAGGATGTGCCCAGGGGCCCCTGGCCCTGACTGCAAAAATTCCTTATATCGAAGGATGGACCCCACACCAAATTTGTCCCCACCTCATACTTGTGCTGCCCTGATAGACCCAAGGGAGCCCTACAAACTGACATCAGGAACCTGGACTGCTGAGTTTTCTTTCCCAGGGAAAATGGATAAAGGATGTGCCATGGGGCCCCTGGCCCTGGGCTGGGGCCTCACTACAAAAAATCCATATATCGAAGGATGGACCCCACACCGAAGTTGTCCCCACCTCAAACTTGTGCTGCCCTGATACACCCAAGGGAGCCCTACAAACTGACATCAGGAACCTGGACTGCTGAGTTTTCTTTCCCAGGGAAAATGGAAAAAGGATGTGCCCAGGGTTCCCTGGCCATGGGCTGGGGCCACACTGCAAAAAATCCTTATATCGAAGGATGGACCCCACACCGAAGTTGTCCCCACCTCAAACTTGTGCTGCCCTGATAGACCCAAGGGAGCCCTACAAACTGACATCAGGAACCTGGACTGCTGAGTTTTCTTTCCCAGGGAAAATGGAAAAAGGATGTGCCCAGGGGCCCCTGGCCCTGACTGCAAAAAATCCTTATATCGAAGGATGGAGCCCATACCGAAGTTGTCCCCACCTCAAACTTGTGCTGCCCTGATAGACCCAAGGGAGCCCTACAAACTGACATCAGGAACCTGGACTGCTGAGTTTTCTTTCCCAGGGAAAATGGAAAAAGGATGTGCCCAGGGGCCCCTGGCCCTGACTGCAAAAAATCCTTATATCGAAGGATGGACCCCACACCGAAGTTGTCCCCACCTCAAATTTGTGCTGCCCTGATAGACCCAAGGGAGCCCTACAAACTGACATCAGGAACCTGGACTGCTGAGTTTTCTTTCCCAGGGAAAATGGAAAAAGGATGTGCCCAGGGGCCCCTGGCCCTGGGCTGGGGACTCACTACAAAAAATCCTTATATCGAAGGATGGACCCCACACCGAAGTTGTCCCCACCTCAAACTTGTGCTGCCCTGACAGACCCAAGGGAGCCCTACAAACTGACATCAGGAACCTGGACTGCTGAGTTTTCTTTCCCAGGGAAAATGGAAAAAGGATGTGCCCAGGGGCCCCTGGCCCTGGGCCCCATACCCTGACTGCAAAAAATCCTTATATCAAAGGATGGACCCCACACCGAAGTTGTCCCCACCTCAAACTTGTGCTGCCCTGATACACCCAAGGGAGCCCTACAAACTGACATCAGGAACCTGGACTGCTGAGTTTTCTTTCCCAGGGAAAATGGAAAAAGGATGTGCCCAGGGGCCCCTGGCCCTGACTGCAAAAAATCCTTATATCGAAGGATGGACCCCACACCGAAGTTGTCCCCACCTCAAACTTGTGCTGCCCTGATAGACCCAAGGTAGCCCTACAAACTGACATCAGGAACCTGGACTGCTGAGTTTTCTTTCCCAGGGAAAATGGAAAAAGGATGTGCCCAGGGGCCCCTGGCCCTGGGCTGGGGCCTCACTACAAAAAATCCTTATATCGAAGGATGGACCCCACACCGAAGTTGTTCCCACCTCAAACTTGTGCTGCCCTGATAGACCCAAGGGAGCCCTACAAACTGACATCAGGAACCTGGACTGCTGAGTTTTCTTTCCCAGGGAAAATGGAAAAAGGATGTGCCCAGGGGCCCCTGGCCCTGACTGCAAAATATCCTTATATCGAAGGATGGACCCCACACCAAAGTTGTCCCCTCCTCAAACTTGTGCTGCCCTGATACACCCAAGGGAACCCTACAAACTGACATCAGGAACCTGGACTGCTGAGTTTTCTTTCCCAGGGAAAATGGAAAAAGGATGTGCCCAGGGGCCCCTGGCCATGGGCTGGGGCCACACTGCAAAGAATCCTTATATCGAAGGATGGACCCCACACCGAAGTTGTCCCCACCTCAAACTTGTGCTGCCCTGATAGACCCAAGGGAGCCCTACAAACTGACATCAGGAACCTGGACTGCTGAGTTTTCTTTCCCAGGGAAAATGGAAAAAGGATGTGCCCAGGGGCCCCTGGCCCTCACTACAAAAAATCCTTATATCGAAGGATGGACCCCACACCGAAGTTGTCCCCACCTCAAACTTGTGCTGCCCTGATAGACCCAAGGGAGCCCTACAAACTGACATCAGGAACCTGGACTGCTGAGTTTTCTTTCCCAGGGAAAATGGAAAAAGGATGTGCCCAGGGGCCCCTGGCCCTGGGGAGGGCACTCACTGCAAAAAATCCTTATATCGAAGGATGGACCCCACACCGAAGTTGTCCCCACCTCAAACTTGTGCTGCCCTGATAGACCCAAGGGAGCCCTACAAACTGACATCAGGAACCTGGACTGCTGAGTTTTCTTTCCCAGGGAAAATGGAAAAAGGATGTGCCCAGGGGCCCCTGGCCCTGACTGTAAAAAATCCTTATATCGAAGGATGGACCCCACACCGAAGTTGTCCCCACCTCAAACTTGTGCTGCCCAGATTGACCCAAGGGAGCCCTACAAACTGACATCAGGAACCTGGACTGCTGAGTTTTCTTTCCCAGGGAAAATGGTAAAAGGTTGTGCCCAGGGGCCCCTGGCCCTGGGCTGGGGCCTCAATGCAAATAATCCTTATATCGAAGGATGGAGCCCACACCGAAGTTGTCCCCACCTCAAACTTGTGCTGCCCTGATAGACCCAAGGGAGCCCTACAAACTGACATCAGGAACCTGGACTGCTGAGTTTTCTTTCCCAGGGAAAATGGAAAAAGGACGTGCCCAGGGGCCCCTGGCCCTGACTGCAAAAAATCCTTATATCGAAGGATGGACCCCACATTAAAGTTGTCCCCACCTCAAAATTGTGCTGCCCTGATAGACCCAAGGGAACCCTACAAACTGACATCAGGAACCTGGACTGCTGAGTTTTCTTTCCCAGGGAAAATGGAAAAAGGATGTGCCCAGGGGCCCCTGGCCATGGGCTGGGCCCACACTGCAAAGAATCCTTATATCGAAGGATGGACGCCACACCGAAGTTGTCCCCACCTCAAACTTGTGCTGCCCTGATAGACCCAAGGGAGCCCTACAAACTGACATCAGGAACCTGGACTGCTGAGTTTTCTTTCCCAGGGAAAATGGAAAAAGGATGTGCCCAGGGGCCCCTGGCCCTGGGCTGGGGCCTCACTACAAAAAATCCTTATATCGAAGGATGGACCCCACACCGAAGTTGTCCCCACCTCAAACTTGTGCTACCCTGATAGACCCAAGGGAGCCCTACAAACTGACATCAGGAACCTGGACTGCTGAGTTTTCTTTCCCAGGGAAAATGGAAAAAGGATGTGCCCAGGGGCCCCTGGCCCTGACTGCAAAAATTCCTTATATCGAAGGATGGAGCCCACACCAAATTTGTCCCCACCTCATACTTGTGCTGCCCTGATAGACCCAAGGGAGCCCTACAAACTGACATCAGGAACCTGGACTGCTGAGTTTTCTTTGCCAGGGAAAATGGAAAAAGGATGTGCCATGGGGCCCCTGGCCCTGGGCTGGGGCCTCACTACAAAAAATCCATATATCGAAGGATGGACCCCACACCGAAGTTGTCCCCACCTCAAACTTGTGCTGCCCTGATAGACCCAAGGGAGCCCTACAAACTGACATCAGGAACCTGGACTGCTGAGTTTTCTTTCCCAGGGAAAATGGAAAAAGGATGTGCCCAGGGGCCCCTGGCCATGGGCTGGGCCCACACTGCAAAGAATCCTTATATCGAAGGATGGACCCCACACCGAAGTTGTCCCCACCTCAAACTTGTGCTGCCCTGATACACCCAAGGGAGCCCTACAAACTGACATCAGGAACCTGGACTGCTGAGTTTTCTTTCCCAGGGAAAATGGAAAAAGGATGTGCCCAGGGGCCCCTGGCCCTGACTGCAAAAAATCCTTATATCGAAGGATGGACCCCACACCGAAGTTGTCCCCACCTCAAACTTGTGCTGCCCTGATACACCCAAGGGAGCCCTACAAACTGACATCAGGAACCTGGACTGCTGAGTTTTCTTTCCCAGGGAAAATGGAAAAAGGATGTGCCCAGGGGCCCCTGGCCCTGGGCTGGGGCCTCACTACAAAAAATCCATATATCGAAGGATGGACCCCACACCGAAGTTGTCCCCACCTCAAACTTGTGCTGCCCTGATAGACCCAAGGGAGCCCTACAAACTGACATCAGGAACCTGGACTGCTGAGTTTTCTTTCCCAGGGAAAATGGAAAAAGGATGTGCCCAGGGGCCCCTGGCCCTGACTGCAAAAAATCCTTATATCGAAGGATGGACCCCACACCGAAGTTGTCCCCACCTCAAACTTGTGCTGCCCTGATAGACCCAAGGGAGCCCTACAAACTGACATCAGGAACCTGGACTGCTGAGTTTTCTTTCCCAGGGAAAATGGAAAAAGGATGTGCCCAGGGGCCCCTGGCCCTGGGCTGGGGCCTCACTACAAAAAATCCTTATATCGAAGGATGGACCCCACACCGAAGTTGTCCCCACCTCAAACTTGTGCTGCCCTGATAGACCCAAGGGAGCCCTACAAACTGACATCAGGAACCTGGACTGCTGAGTTTTCTTTCCCAGGGAAAATGGAAAAAGGTTGTGCCCAGGGGCCCCTGGGCCTGGGCTGGGGCCTCACTGCAAAAAATCCTTATATCGAAGGATGGACCCCACACCGAAGTTGTCCCCACCTCAAACTTGTGCTGCCCTGATAGACCCAAGGGAGCCCTACAAACTGACATCAGGAACCTGGACTGCTGAGTTTTCTTTCCCAGGGAAAATGGAAAAAGGATGTGCCCAGGGGCCCCTGGCCCTGACTGCAAAAAATCCTTATATCGAAGGATGGACCCCACACCGAAGTTGTCCCCACCTCAAACTTGTGCTGCCCTGATAGACCCAAGGGAGCCCTACAAACTGACATCAGGAACCTGGACTGCTGAGTTTTCTTTCCCAGGGAAAATGGAAAAAGGATGTGCCCAGGGGCCCCTGGCCCTGGGCGAGGGCCTCACTACAAAAAATCCTTATATCGAAGGATGGACCCCACACCGAAGTTGTCCCCACCTCAAACTTGTGCTGCCCTGATAGACCCAAGGGAGCCCTACAAACTGACATCAGGAACCTGGACTGCTGAGTTTTCTTTCCCAGGGAAAATGGAAAAAGGATGTGCCCAGGGGCCCCTGGCCCTGGGCTGGGGCCTCACTACAAAAAATCCTTATATCGAAGGATGGACCCCACACCGAAGTTGTCCCCACCTCAAACTTGTGCTGCCCTGATAGACCCAAGGGAGCCCTACAAACTGACATCAGGAACCTGGACTGCTGAGTTTTCTTTCCCAGGGAAAATGGAAAAAGGATGTGCCCAGGAACCCCTGGCCCTTGACAGGGACCTCACTACAAGAAATCCTTATATCGAAGGATGGACGCCACACCGAAGTTGTCCCCACCTCAAACTTGTGCTGCCCTGATACACCCAAGGGAGCCCTACAAACTGACATCAGGAACCTGGACTGCTGAGTTTTCTTTCCCAGGGAAAATGGAAAAAGGATGTGCCCAGGGGACCCTGGCCCTGACTGCAAAGAATCCTTATATCGAAGGATGGACCCCACACCGAAGTTGTCCCCACCTCAAACTTGTGCTGCCCTGATACACCCAAGGGAGCCCTACAAACTGACATCAGGAACCTGGACTGCTGAGTTTTCTTTCCCAGGGAAAATGGATAAAGGATGTACCCAGGGGCCCCTGGCACTGGACCGGGACCTCACTACGAGAAATCCTTATATCAAAGGATGGACCCCACACCGAAGTTGTCCCCACCTCAAACTTGTGCTGCCCTGATAGACCCAAGGGAGCCCTACAAACTGACATCAGGAACCTGGACTGCTGAGTTTTCTTTCCCAGGGAAAATGGAAAAGGATGTGCCCAGGGGCCCCTGGCCCTGACTGCAAAAAATCCTTATATCGAAGGATGCACCCCACACCAAAGTTGTCCCCACCTCAAACTTCTGCTGCCCTGATAGACACAAGGGAGCCCTACAAACTGACATCAGGAACCTGGACTGCTGAGTTTTCTTTCCCAGGGAAAATGGAAAAAGGATGTGCCCAGGGGCCCCTGCCCTGAGTAGGGGCCTCACTGCAAAAAATGCTTATATCGAAGGATGGACCCCACACCGAAGTTGTTGCAACCTCAAACTTGTGCTACCCTGATAGACCCAAGGGAGCCCTACAAACTGACATCAGGAACCTGGACTGCTGAGTTTTCTTTCCCAGCAAAAATGGCCAAAGGATGTGCCCGGGGGACCCTGGCCCTGACTGCAAAGAATCCTTATATCGAAGGATGGACCCCACACCGAAGTTGTCCCCACCTCAAACTTGTGCTGCCCTGATAGACCCAAGAGAGCCCTACAAACTGACATCAGGAACCTGGACTGCTGAGTTTTCTTTCCCAGGGAAAATGGAAAAAGGATGTGCCCAGGTGCCCCTGGCCCTGGACAGGGACCCCACTACAAAAAATCCTTATATCGAAGGATGGACCCCACACCGAAGTTGTTGAAACCTCAAACTTGTGCTACCCTGATAGACCCAAGGGAGCCGTACAAACTGACATCAGGAACCTGGACTGCTGAGTTTTCTTTCCCAGGGAAAATGGAAAAAGGATGTGCTCAGGGGCCCCTGGCCCTGGGCAGGGGCCTCACTGCAAAGAATCCTTATATCGAAGGATGGACCCCACACCGAAGTTGTCCCCACCTCAAACTTGTGCTGCCCTGATAGACCCAAGGGAGCTCTACAAACTGACATCAGGAACCTGGACTGCTGAGTTTTCTTTCCCAGGGAAAATGGAAAAAGGATGTGCCCAGGGGCCCCTGGCCCTGACTGCAAAAAATCCTTATATCGAAGGATGGACCCCACACAGAAGTTGTTCCCACCTCAAACTTGTGCTGCCCTGATAGACCCAAGGGAGCCCTACAAACTGACATCAGGAACCTGGACTGCTGAGTTTTCTTTCCCAGCGAAAATGGCCAAAGGATGTGGCCGGGGGACCCTGGCCCTGACTGCAAAGAATCCTTATATCGAAGGATGGACCCCACACCGAAGTTGTCCCCACCTCAAACTTGTGCTGCCCTGATACACCCAAGGGAGCCCTACAAACTGACATCAGGAACCTGGACTGCTGAGTTTTCTTTCCCAGGGAAAATGGAAAAAGGATGTGCCCAGGGGCCCCTGGCCCTGACTGCAAAAAATCCTTATATCGAAGGATGGACCCCACACCGAAGTTGTCCCCACCTCAAACTTGTGCTGCCCTGATAGACCCAAGGGAGCCCTACAAACTGACATCAGGAACCTGGACTGCTGAGTTTTCTTTCCCAGGGAAAATGGAAAAAGGATGTGCCCAGGGGCCCCTGGCCCTGGACAGGGACCTCACTACAAAAAATCCTTATATCGAAGGATGGACCCCACACCGAAGTTGTTGAAACCTCAAAATTGTGTTACCCTGATAGACCCAAGGGAGCCCTACAAACTGACATCAGGAACCTGGACTGCTGAGTTTTCTTTCCCAGGGAAAATGGAAAAAGGATGTGCTCAGGGCCCGCTGGCCCTGACTGCAAAGAATCCTTATATCGAAAGATGGACCCCACACCGAAGTTGTCCCCACCTCAAACTTGTGCTGCCCTGATAGACCCAAGGGAGCCCTACAAACTGACATCAGGAACCTGGACTGCTGAGTTTTCTTTCCCAGGGAAAATGGAAAAAGGATGTGCCCAGGGGCCCCTGGCCCTGGGCAGGGGCCTCACTGCAAAAAATCCTTATATCGAAGGATGGACCCCACACCGAAGTTGTCCCCACCTCAAACTTGTGCTGCCCTGATAGACCCAAGGGAGCCCTACAAACTGACATCAGGAACCTGGACTGCTGACTTTTCTTTCCCAGGGAAAATGGAAAAAGGATGTGCCCAGGGGCCCCTGGCCCTGACTGCAAAAAATCCTTATATCGAAGGATGGACCCCACACCGAAGTTGTCCCCACCTCAAACTTGTGCTGCCCTGATACACCCAAGGGAGCCCTACAAACTGACATCAGGAACCTGGACTGCTGAGTTTTCTTTCCCAGGGAAAATGGAAAAAGGATGTGCCCAGGGGCCCCTGGCCCTGACTGCAAAAAATCCTTATATCGAAGGATGGACCCCACACCGAAGTTGTCCCCACCTCTAACTTGTGCTGCCCTGATAGACCCAAGGGAGCCCTACAAACTGACATCAGGAACCTGGACTGCTGAGTTTTCTTTCCCAGGGAAAATGGAAAAAGGATGTGCCCAGGGGCCCCTGGCCCTGGGCTGGGGCCTCACTACAAAAAATCCTTATATCGAAGGATGGACCCCACACCGAAGTTGTCCCCACCTCAAACTTGTGCTGCCCTGATAGACCCAAGGGAGCCCTACAAACTGACATCAGGAACCTGGACTGCTGAGTTTTCTTTCCCAGGGAAAATGGAAAAAGGTTGTGCCCAGGGGCCCCTGGGCCTGGGCTGGGGCCTCACTGCAAAAAATCCTTATATCGAAGGATGGACCCCACACCGAAGTTGTCCCCACCTCAAACTTGTGCTGCCCTGATAGACCCAAGGGAGCCCTACAAACTGACATCAGGAACCTGGACTGCTGAGTTTTCTTTCCCAGGGAAAATGGAAAAAGGATGTGCCCAGGGGCCCCTGGCCCTGACTGCAAAAAATCCTTATATCGAAGGATGGACCCCACACCGAAGTTGTCCCCACCTCAAACTTGTGCTGCCCTGATAGACCCAAGGGAGCCCTACAAACTGACATCAGGAACCTGGACTGCTGAGTTTTCTTTCCCAGGGAAAATGGAAAAAGGATGTGCCCAGGGGCCCCTGGCCCTGGGCGAGGGCCTCACTACAAAAAATCCTTATATCGAAGGATGGACCCCACACCGAAGTTGTCCCCACCTCAAACTTGTGCTGCCCTGATAGACCCAAGGGAGCCCTACAAACTGACATCAGGAACCTGGACTGCTGAGTTTTCTTTCCCAGGGAAAATGGAAAAAGGATGTGCCCAGGGGCCCCTGGCCCTGGGCTGGGGCCTCACTACAAAAAATCCTTATATCGAAGGATGGACCCCACACCGAAGTTGTCCCCACCTCAAACTTGTGCTGCCCTGATAGACCCAAGGGAGCCCTACAAACTGACATCAGGAACCTGGACTGCTGAGTTTTCTTTCCCAGGGAAAATGGAAAAAGGATGTGCCCAGGAACCCCTGGCCCTTGACAGGGACCTCACTACAAGAAATCCTTATATCGAAGGATGGACGCCACACCGAAGTTGTCCCCACCTCAAACTTGTGCTGCCCTGATACACCCAAGGGAGCCCTACAAACTGACATCAGGAACCTGGACTGCTGAGTTTTCTTTCCCAGGGAAAATGGAAAAAGGATGTGCCCAGGGGACCCTGGCCCTGACTGCAAAGAATCCTTATATCGAAGGATGGACCCCACACCGAAGTTGTCCCCACCTCAAACTTGTGCTGCCCTGATACACCCAAGGGAGCCCTACAAACTGACATCAGGAACCTGGACTGCTGAGTTTTCTTTCCCAGGGAAAATGGATAAAGGATGTACCCAGGGGCCCCTGGCACTGGACCGGGACCTCACTACGAGAAATCCTTATATCAAAGGATGGACCCCACACCGAAGTTGTCCCCACCTCAAACTTGTGCTGCCCTGATAGACCCAAGGGAGCCCTACAAACTGACATCAGGAACCTGGACTGCTGAGTTTTCTTTCCCAGGGAAAATGGAAAAGGATGTGCCCAGGGGCCCCTGGCCCTGACTGCAAAAAATCCTTATATCGAAGGATGCACCCCACACCAAAGTTGTCCCCACCTCAAACTTCTGCTGCCCTGATAGACACAAGGGAGCCCTACAAACTGACATCAGGAACCTGGACTGCTGAGTTTTCTTTCCCAGCGAAAATGGCCAAAGGATGTGCCCGGGGGACCCTGGCCCTGACTGCAAAGAATCCTTATATCGAAGGATGGACCCCACACCGAAGTTGTCCCCACCTCAAACTTGTGCTGCCCTGATAGACCCAAGAGAACCCTAAAAACTGACATCAGGAACCTGGACTGCTGAGTTTTCTTTCCCAGGGAAAATGGAAAAAGGATGTGCCCAGGTGCCCCTGGCCCTGGACAGGGACCCCACTACAAAAAATCCTTATATCGAAGGATGGACCCCACACCGAAGTTGTTGAAACCTCAAACTTGTGCTACCCTGATAGACCCAAGGGAGCCCTACAAACTGACATCAGGAACCTGGACTGCTGAGTTTTCTTTCCCAGGGAAAATGGAAAAAGGATGTGCTCAGGGGCCCCTGGCCCTGGGCAGGGGCCTCACTGCAAAGAATCCTTATATCGAAGGATGGACCCCACACCGAAGTTGTCCCCACCTCAAACTTGTGCTGCCCTGATAGACCCAAGGGAGCTCTACAAACTGACATCAGGAACCTGGACTGCTGAGTTTTCTTTCCCAGGGAAAATGGAAAAAGGATGTGCCCAGGGGCCCCTGGCCCTGACTGCAAAAAATCCTTATATCGAAGGATGGACCCCACACAGAAGTTGTTCCCACCTCAAACTTGTGCTGCCCTGATAGACCCAAGGGAGCCCTACAAACTGACATCAGGAACCTGGACTGCTGAGTTTTCTTTCCCAGCGAAAATGGCCAAAGGATGTGGCCGGGGGACCCTGGCCCTGACTGCAAAGAATCCTTATATCGAAGGATGGACCCCACACCGAAGTTGTCCCCACCTCAAACTTGTGCTGCCCTGATACACCCAAGGGAGCCCTACAAACTGACATCAGGAACCTGGACTGCTGAGTTTTCTTTCCCAGGGAAAATGGAAAAAGGATGTGCCCAGGGGCCCCTGGCCCTGACTGAAAAAAATCCTTATATCGAAGGATGGACCCCACACCGAAGTTGTCCCCACCTCAAACTTGTGCTGCCCTGATAGACCCAAGGGAGCCCTACAAACTGACATCAGGAACCTGGACTGCTGAGTTTTCTTTCCCAGGGAAAATGGAAAAAGGATGTGCCCAGGGGCCCCTGGCCCTGGACATGGACCTCACTACAAAAAATCCTTATATCGAAGGATGGACCCCACACCGAAATTGTTGAAACCTCAAAATTGTGTTACCCTGATAGACCCAAGGGAGCCCTACAAACTGACATCAGGAACCTGGACTGCTGAGTTTTCTTTCCCAGGGAAAATGGAAAAAGGATGTGCTCAGGGCCCGCTGGCCCTGACTGCAAAGAATCCTTATATCGAAAGATGGACCCCACACCGAAGTTGTCCCCACCTCAAACTTGTGCTGCCCTGATAGACCCAAGGGAGCCCTACAAACTGACATCAGGAACCTGGACTGCTGAGTTTTCTTTCCCAGGGAAAATGGAAAAAGGATGTGCCCAGGGGCCCCTGGCCCTGGGCAGGGGCCTCACTGCAAAAAATCCTTATATCGAAGGATGGACCCCACACCGAAGTTGTCCTCACCTCAAACTTGTGCTACCCTGATAGACCCAAGGGAGCCCTACAAACTGACATCAGGAACCTGGACTGCTGAGTTTTCTTTCCCAGGGAAAATGGAAAAAGGATGTGCCCAGGGGCCCCTGGCCCTGACTGCAAAGAATCCTTATATCGAAGGATGGACCCCACACCGAAGTTGTCCCCACCTCAAACTTGTGCTGCCCTGATAGACCCAAGGGAGCCCTACAAACTGACATCAGGAACCTGGACTGCTGAGTTTTCTTTCCCAGGGAAAATGGATAAAGGATGTGCCCAGGGGCCCCTGGCGATGGACCGGGACCTCACGACAAGAAATCCTTATATCAAAGGATGGACCCCACACCGAAGTTGTCCCCACCTCAAACTTGTGCTGCCCTGATACACCCAAGGGAGCCCTACAAACTGACATCAGGAACCTGGACTGCTGAGTTTTCTTTCCCAGGGAAAATGGCCAAAGGATGTGCCCGGCGGACCCTGGCCCTGACTGCAAAAAATCCTTATATCGAAGGACGGACCCCACACCGAAGTTGTCCCCACCTCAAACTTGTGCTGCCCTGATACACCCAAGGGAGCCCTACAAACTGACATCAGGAACCTGGACTGCTGAGTTTTCTTTCCCAGGGAAAATGGAAAAAGGATGTGCCCAGGGGCCCTGGCCCTGGGCAAGGCCCTCAATGCAAAAAATCCTTATATCGAAGGATGGACCCCACACCGAAGTTGTCCCCACCTCAAACTTGTGCTGCCCTGATACACCCAAGGGAGCCCTACAAACTGACATCAGGAACCTGGATTGCTGAGTTTTCTTTCCCAGGGAAAATGAAAAAGGATGTGCCCAGGAGCCCCTAGCCCTGACTGCAAAAAATCCTTATATCGAAGGATGGACACCGCACCGAAGCTGTCCCCACCTCAAACTTGTGCTGCCCTGATAGACCCAAGGGAGCCCTACAAACTGACATCAGGAACCTGGACTGCTGAGTTTTCTTTCCCAGGGAAAATGGAAAAAGGATGTGCACAGGGGCCCCTGGCGCTGGACAGGGACCTCACTACAAAAAATCCTTATATCGAAGGATGGACCCCACACCGAAGTTGTCCCCACCTCAAACTTGTGCTACCCTTATAGACCCAAGGGAGCCCTACAAACTGATATCAGGAACCTGGACTGCTGAGTTTTCTTTCCCAGGGAAAATGGAAAAAGGATGTGCCCAGGGGCCCCTGGCCCTGACTGCAAAAAATACTTATATCGAAGGATGGAGCCCACACCGAAGTTGTCCCCACCTCAAACTTGTGCTGCCCTGATAGACCCAAGGGAGCCCTACAAACTGACATCAGGAACCTGGACTGCTGAGTTTTCTTTCCCAGGGAAAATGGAAAAAGGATGTGCCATGGGGCCCCTGGCCCTGACTGCAAAAAATCCTTATATCGAAGGATGGACCCCACACCGAAGTTGTCCCCACCTCAAATTTGTGCTGCCCTGATAGACCCAAGGGAGCCCTACAAACTGACATCAGGAACCTGGACTGCTGAGTTTTCTTTCCCAGGGAAAATGGAAAAAGGATGTGCCCAGGGGCCCCTGGCCCTGGGCTGGGGACTCACTACAAAAAATCCTTATATCGAAGGATGGACCCCACACCGAAGTTGTCCCCACCTCAAACTTGTGCTGCCCTGACAGACCCAAGGGAGCCCTACAAACTGACATCAGGAACCTGGACTGCTGAGTTTTCTTTCCCAGGGAAAATGGAAAAAGGATGTGCCCAGGGGCCCCTGGCCCTGGGCCCCATACCCTGACTGCAAAAAATCCTTATATCAAAGGATGGACCCCACACCGAAGTTGTCCCCACCTCAAACTTGTGCTGCCCTGATACACCCAAGGGAGCCCTACAAACTGACATCAGGAACCTGGACTGCTGAGTTTTCTTTCCCAGGGAAAATGGAAAAAGGATGTGCCCAGGGGCCCCTGGCCCTGACTGCAAAAAATCCTTATATCGAAGGATGGACCCCACATTAAAGTTGTCCCCACCTCAAAATTGTGCTGCCCTGATACACCCAAGGGAACCCTACAAACTGACATCAGGAACCTGGACTGCTGAGTTTTCTTTCCCAGGGAAAATGGAAAAAGGATGTGCCCAGGGACCCCTGGCCATGGGCTGGGCCCACACTGCAAAGAATCCTTATATCGAAGGATGGACCCCACACCGAAGTTGTCCCCACCTCAAACTTGTGCTGCCCTGATAGACCCAAGGGAGCCCTACAAACTGACATCAGGAACCTGGACTGCTGAGTTTTCTTTCCCAGGGAAAATGGAAAAAGGATGTGCCCAGGGGCCCCTGGCCCTGACTGCAAAAAATCCTTATATCGAAGGATGGACCCCACACCGAAGTTGTCCCCACCTCAAACTTGTGCTGCCCTGATAGACCCAAGGTAGCCCTACAAACTGACATCAGGAACCTGGACTGCTGAGTTTTCTTTCCCAGGGAAAATGGCCAAAGGATGTGCCCAGGGGCCCCTGGCCCTGGGCTGGGGCCTCACTACAAAAAATCCTTATATCGAAGGATGGACCCCACACCGAAGTTGTCCCCACCTCAAACTTGTGCTGCCCTGATAGACCCAAGGGAGCCCTACAAACTGACATCAGGAACCTGGACTGCTGAGTTTTCTTTCCCAGGGAAAATGGAAAAAGGATGTGCCCAGGGGCCCCTGGCCCTGACTGCAAAATATCCTTATATCGAAGGATGGACCCCACACCAAAGTTGTCCCCTCCTCAAACTTGTGCTGCCCTGATACACCCAAGGGAACCCTACAAACTGACATCAGGAACCTGGACTGCTGAGTTTTCTTTCCCAGGGAAAATGGAAAAAGGATGTGCCCAGGGGCCCCTGGCCATGGGCTGGGGCCACACTGCAAAGAATCCTTATATCGAAGGATGGACCCCACATCGAAGTTGTCCCCACCTCAAACTTGTGCTGCCCTGATAGACCCAAGGGAGCCCTACAAACTGACATCAGGAACCTGGACTGCTGAGTTTTCTTTCCCAGGGAAAATGGAAAAAGGATGTGCCCAGGGGCCCCTGGCCCTCACTACAAAAAATCCTTATATCGAAGGATGGACCCCACACCGAAGTTGTCCCCACCTCAAACTTGTGCTGCCCTGATAGACCCAAGGGAGCCCTACAAACTGACATCAGGAACCTGGACTGCTGAGTTTTCTTTCCCAGGGAAAATGGAAAAAGGATGTGCCCAGGGGCCCCTGGCCCTGGGGAGGGCACTCACTGCAAAAAATCCTTATATCGAAGGATGGACCCCACACCGAAGTTGTCCCCACCTCAAACTTGTGCTGCCCTGATAGACCCAAGGGAGCCCTACAAACTGACATCAGGAACCTGGACTGCTGAGTTTTCTTTCCCAGGGAAAATGGAAAAAGGATGTGCCCAGGGGCCCCTGGCCCTGACTGTAAAAAATCCTTATATCGAAGGATGGACCCCACACCGAAGTTGTCCCCACCTCAAACTTGTGCTGCCCAGATAGACCCAAGGGAGCCCTACAAACTGACATCAGGAACCTGGACTGCTGAGTTTTCTTTCCCAGGGAAAATGGTAAAAGGTTGTGCCCAGGGGCCCCTGGCCCTGGGCTGGGGCCTCAATGCAAATAATCCTTATATCGAAGGATGGAGCCCACACCGAAGTTGTCCCCACCTCAAACTTGTGCTGCCCTGATAGACCCAAGGGAGCCCTACAAACTGACATCAGGAACCTGGACTGCTGAGTTTTCTTTCCCAGGGAAAATGGAAAAAGGACGTGCCCAGGGGCCCCTGGCCCTGACTGCAAAAAATCCTTATATCGAAGGATGGACCCCACATTAAAGTTGTCCCCACCTCAAAATTGTGCTGCCCTGATAGACCCAAGGGAACCCTACAAACTGACATCAGGAACCTGGACTGCTGAGTTTTCTTTCCCAGGGAAAATGGAAAAAGGATGTGCCCAGGGGCCCCTGGCCATGGGCTGGGCCCACACTGCAAAGAATCCTTATATCGAAGGATGGACCCCACACCGAAGTTGTCCCCACCTCAAACTTGTGCTGCCCTGATAGACCCAAGGGAGCCCTACAAACTGACATCAGGAACCTGGACTGCTGAGTTTTCTTTCCCAGGGAAAATGGAAAAAGGATGTGCCCAGGGGCCCCTGGCCCTGGGCTGGGGCCTCACTACAAAAAATCCTTATATCGAAGGATGGACCCCACACCGAAGTTGTCCCCACCTCAAACTTGTGCTGCCCTGATAGACCCAAGGGAGCCCTACAAACTGACATCAGGAACCTGGACTGCTGAGTTTTCTTTCCCAGGGAAAATGGAAAAAGGATGTGCCCAGGGGCCCCTGGCCCTGACTGCAAAAATTCCTTATATCGAAGGATGGAGCCCACACCAAATTTGTCCCCACCTCATACTTGTGCTGCCCTGATAGACCCAAGGGAGCCCTACAAACTGACATCAGGAACCTGGACTGCTGAGTTTTCTTTCCCAGGGAAAATGGAAAAAGGATGTGCCATGGGGCCCCTGGCCCTGGGCTGGGGCCTCACTACAAAAAATCCATATATCGAAGGATGGACCCCACACCGAAGTTGTCCCCACCTCAAACTTGTGCTGCCCTGATAGACCCAAGGGAGCCCTACAAACTGACATCAGGAACCTGGACTGCTGAGTTTTCTTTCCCAGGGAAAATGGAAAAAGGATGTGCCCAGGGGCCCCTGGCCATGGGCTGGGCCCACACTGCAAAGAATCCTTATATCGAAGGATGGACCCCACACCGAAGTTGTCCCCACCTCAAACTTGTGCTGCCCTGATAGACCCAAGGGAGCCCTACAAACTGACATCAGGAACCTGGACTGCTGAGTTTTCTTTCCCAGGGAAAATGGAAAAAGGATGTGCCCAGGGGCCCCTGGCCCTGACTGCAAAAAATCCTTATATCGAAGGATGGACCCCACACCGAAGTTGTCCCCACCTCAAACTTGTGCTGCCCTGATACACCCAAGGGAGCCCTACAAACTGACATCAGGAACCTGGACTGCGGAGTTTTCTTTCCCAGGGAAAATGGAAAAAGGATGTGCCCAGGGGCCCCTGGCCCTGACTGCAAAAAATCCTTATATCGAAGGATGGACCCCACACCGAAGTTGTCCCCACCTCAAACTTGTGCTGCCCTGATAGACCCAAGGGAGCCCTACAAACTGACATCAGGAACCTGGACTGCTGAGTTTTCTTTCCCAGGGAAAATGGAAAAAGGATGTGCCCAGGGGCCCCTGGCCCTGGGCTGGGGCCTCACTATAAAAAATCCTTATATCGAAGGATGGACCCCACACCGAAGTTGTCCCCACCTCAAACTTGTGCTGCCCTGATACACCCAAGGGAGCCCTACAAACTGACATCAGGAACCTGGACTGCTGAGTTTTCTTTCCCAGGGAAAATGGATAAAGGATGTACCCAGGGGCCCCTGGCACTGGACCGGGACCTCACTACGAGAAATCCTTATATCAAAGGATGGACCCCACACCGAAGTTGTCCCCACCTCAAACTTGTGCTGCCCTGATAGACCCAAGGGAGCCCTACAAACTGACATCAGGAACCTGGACTGCTGAGTTTTCTTTCCCAGGGAAAATGGAAAAGGATGTGCCCAGGGGCCCCTGGCCCTGACTGCAAAAAATCCTTATATCGAAGGATGCACCCCACACCAAAGTTGTCCCCACCTCAAACTTCTGCTGCCCTGATAGACACAAGGGAGCCCTACAAACTGACATCAGGAACCTGGACTGCTGAGTTTTCTTTCCCAGGGAAAATGGAAAAAGGATGTGCCCAGGGGCCCCTGGCCCTGGGTAGGGGCCTCACTGCAAAAAATCCTTATATCGAAGGATGGACCCCACACCGAAGTTGTTGCAACCTCAAACTTGTGCTACCCTGATAGACCCAAGGGAGCCCTACAAACTGACATCAGGAACCTGGACTGCTGAGTTTTCTTTCCCAGCGAAAATGGCCAAAGGATGTGCCCGGGGGACCCTGGCCCTGACTGCAAAGAATCCTTATATCGAAGGATGGACCCCACACCGAAGTTGTCCCCACCTCAAACTTGTGCTGCCCTGATAGACCCAAGAGAGCCCTACAAACTGACATCAGGAACCTGGACTGCTGAGTTTTCTTTCCCAGGGAAAATGGAAAAAGGATGTGCCCAGGTGCCCCTGGCCCTGGACAGGGACCCCACTACAAAAAATCCTTATATCGAAGGATGGACCCCACACCGAAGTTGTTGAAACCTCAAACTTGTGCTACCCTGATAGACCCAAGGGAGCCCTACAAACTGACATCAGGAACCTGGACTGCTGAGTTTTCTTTCCCAGGGAAAATGGAAAAAGGATGTGCTCAGGGGCCCCTGGCCCTGGGCAGGGGCCTCACTGCAAAGAATCCTTATATCGAAGGATGGACCCCACACCGAAGTTGTCCCCACCTCAAACTTGTGCTGCCCTGATAGACCCAAGGGAGCTCTACAAACTGACATCAGGAACCTGGACTGCTGAGTTTTCTTTCCCAGGGAAAATGGAAAAAGGATGTGCCCAGGGGCCCCTGGCCCTGACTGCAAAAAATCCTTATATCGAAGGATGGACCCCACACCGAAGTTGTCCCCACCTCAAACTTGTGCTGCCCTGATAGACCCAAGGGAGCCCTACAAACTGACATCAGGAACCTGGACTGCTGAGTTTTCTTTCCCAGCGAAAATGGCCAAAGGATGTGGCCGGGGGACCCTGGCCCTGACTGCAAAGAATCCTTATATCGAAGGATGGACCCCACACCGAAGTTGTCCCCACCTCAAACTTGTGCTGCCCTGATACACCCAAGGGAGCCCTACAAACTGACATCAGGAACCTGGACTGCTGAGTTTTCTTTCCCAGGGAAAATGGAAAAAGGATGTGCCCAGGGGCCCCTGGCCCTGACTGCAAAAAATCCTTATATCGAAGGATGGACCCCACACCGAAGTTGTCCCCACCTCAAACTTGTGCTGCCCTGATAGACCCAAGGGAGCCCTACAAACTGACATCAGGAACCTGGACTGCTGAGTTTTCTTTCCCAGGGAAAATGGAAAAAGGATGTGCCCAGGGGCCCCTGGCCCTGGAGAGGGACCTCACTACAAAAAATCCTTATATCGAAGGATGGACCCCACACCGAAGTTGTTGAAACCTCAAAATTGTGTTACCCTGATAGACCCAAGGGAGCCCTACAAACTGACATCAGGAACCTGGACTGCTGAGTTTTCTTTCCCAGGGAAAATGGAAAAAGGATGTGCCCAGGGGCCCCTGGCCCTGACTGCAAAAAATCCTTATATCGAAGGATGGACCCCACACCGAAGTTGTCCCCACCTCAAACTTGTGCTGCCCTGATAGACCCAAGGGAGCCCTACAAACTGACATCAGGAACCTGGACTGCTGAGTTTTCTTTCCCAGGGAAAATGGAAAAAGGATGTGCCCAGGGGCCCCTGGCCCTGGGCTGGGGCCTCACTGCAAAAAATCCTTATATCGAAGGATGGACCCCACACCGAAGTTGTCCTCACCTCAAACTTGTGCTACCCTGATAGACCCAAGGGAGCCCTACAAACTGACATCAGGAACCTGGACTGCTGAGTTTTCTTTCCCAGGGAAAATGGAAAAAGGATGTGCCCAGGGGCCCCTGGCCCTGACTGCAAAGAATCCTTATATCGAAGGATGGACCCCACACCGAAGTTGTCCCCACCTCAAACATGTGCTGCCCTGATCGACCCAAGGGAGCCCTACAAACTGACATCAGGAACCTGGACTGCTGAGTTTTCTTTCCCAGGGAAAATGGATAAAGGATGTGCCCAGGGGCCCCTGGCGATGGACCGGGACCTCACGACAAGAAATCCTTATATCAAAGGATGGACCCCACACCGAAGTTGTCCCCACCTCAAACTTGTGCTGCCCTGATACACCCAAGGGAGCCCTACAAACTGACATCAGGAACCTGGACTGCTGAGTTTTCTTTCCCAGGGAAAATGGCCAAAGGATGTGCCCGGGGGACCCTGGCCCTGACTGCAAAAAATCCTTATATCGAAGGACGGACCCCACACCGAAGTTGTCCCCACCTCAAACTTGTGCTGCCCTGATACACCCAAGGGAGCCCTACAAACTGACATCAGGAACCTGGACTGCTGAGTTTTCTTTCCCAGGGAAAATGGAAAAAGGATGTGCCCAGGGGCCCTGGCCCTGGGCAAGGCCCTCAATGCAAAAAATCCTTATATCGAAGGATGGACCCCACACCGAAGTTGTCCCCACCTCAAACTTGTGCTGCCCTGATACACCCAAGGGAGCCCTACAAACTGACATCAGGAACCTGGATTGCTGAGTTTTCTTTCCCAGGGAAAATGAAAAAGGATGTGCCCAGGAGCCCCTAGCCCTGACTGCAAAAAATCCTTATATCGAAGGATGGACACCACACCGAAGCTGTCCCCACCTCAAACTTGTGCTGCCCTGATAGACCCAAGGGAGCCCTACAAACTGACATCAGGAACCTGGACTGCTGAGTTTTCTTTCCCAGGGAAAATGGAAAAAGGATGTGCACAGGGGCCCCTGGCGCTGGACAGGGACCTCACTACAAAAAATCCTTATATCGAAGGATGGACCCCACACCGAAGTTGTCCCCACCTCAAACTTGTGCTACCCTTATAGACCCAAGGGAGCCCTACAAACTGATATCAGGAACCTGGACTGCTGAGTTTTCTTTCCCAGGGAAAATGGAAAAAGGATGTGCCCAGGGGCCCCTGGCCCTGACTGCAAAAAATCTTTATATCGAAGGATGGACCCCACACCGAAGTTGTCCCCACCTCAAAATTGTGCTGCCCTGATAGACCCAAGGGAGCGCTACAAACTGACATCAGGAACCTGGACTGCTGAGTTTTCTTTCCCAGGGAAAATGGAAAAAGGATGTGCCCAGGAACCCCTGGCCCTTGACAGGGACCTCACTACAAGAAATCCTTATATCGAAGGATGGACGCCACACCGAAGTTGTCCCCACCTCAAACTTGTGCTGCCCTGATACACCCAAGGGAGCCCTACAAACTGACATCAGGAACCTGGACTGCTGAGTTTTCTTTCCCAGGGAAAATGGAAAAAGGATGTGCTCAGGGGCCCCTGGCCCTGACTGCAAAGAATCCTTATATCGAAGGATGGACCCCACACCGAAGTTGTCCCCACCTCAAACTTGTGCTGCCCTGATACACCCAAGGGAGCCCTACAAACTGACATCAGGAACCTGGACTGCTGAGTTTTCTTTCCCAGGGAAAATGGAAAAAGGATGTGCCATGGGGCCCCTGGCCCTGACTGCAAAAAATCCTTATATCGAAGGATGGACCCCACACCGAAGTTGTCCCCACCTCAAACTTGTGCTGCCCTGATAGACCCAAGGGAGCCCTACAAACTGACATCAGGAACCTGGACTGCTGAGTTTTCTTTCCCAGGGAAAATGGAAAAAGGATGTGCCCAGGGGCCCCTGGCCCTGGGCTGGGGACTCACTACAAAAAATCCTTATATCGAAGGATGGACCCCACACCGAAGTTGTCCCCACCTCAAACTTGTGCTGCCCTGACAGACCCAAGGGAGCCCTACAAACTGACATCAGGAACCTGGACTGCTGAGTTTTCTTTCCCAGGGAAAATGGAAAAAGGATGTGCCCAGGGGCCCCTGGCCCTGGGCCCCATACCCTGACTGCAAAAAATCCTTATATCAAAGGATGGACCCCACACCGAAGTTGTCCCCACCTCAAACTTGTGCTGCCCTGATACACCCAAGGGAGCCCTACAAACTGACATCAGGAACCTGGACTGCTGAGTTTTCTTTCCCAGGGAAAATGGAAAAAGGATGTGCCCAGGGGCCCCTGGCCCTGACTGCAAAAAATCCTTATATCGAAGGATGGACCCCACATTAAAGTTGTCCCCACCTCAAAATTGTGCTGCCCTGATACACCCAAGGGAACCCTACAAACTGACATCAGGAACCTGGACTGCTGAGTTTTCTTTCCCAGGGAAAATGGAAAAAGGATGTGCCCAGGGACCCCTGGCCATGGGCTGGGCCCACACTGCAAAGAATCCTTATATCGAAGGATGGACCCCACACCGAAGTTGTCCCCACCTCAAACTTGTGCTGCCCTGATAGACCCAAGGGAGCCCTACAAACTGACATCAGGAACCTGGACTGCTGAGTTTTCTTTCCCAGCGAAAATGGCCAAAGGATGTGCCCGGGGGACCCTGGCCCTGACTGCAAAGAATCCTTATATCGAAGGATGGACCCCACACCGAAGTTGTCCCCACCTCAAACTTGTGCTGCCCTGATACACCCAAGGGAGCCCTACAAACTGACATCAGGAACCTGGACTGCTGAGTTTTCTTTCCCAGGGAAAATGGCCAAAGGATGTGCCCAGGGGCCCCTGGCCCTGGGCTGGGGCCTCACTACAAAGAATCCTTATATCGAAGGATGGACCCCACACCGAAGTTGTCCCCACCTCAAACTTGTGCTGCCCTGATAGACCCAAGGGAGCCCTACAAACTGACATCAGGAACCTGGACTGCTGAGTTTTCTTTCCCAGGGAAAATGGAAAAAGGATGTGCCCAGGGGCCCCTGGCCCTGACTGCAAAATATCCTTATATCGAAGGATGGACCCCACACGAAAGTTGTCCCCTCCTCAAACTTGTGCTGCCCTGATACACCCAAGGGAACCCTACAAACTGACATCAGGAACCTGGACTGCTGAGTTTTCTTTCCCAGGGAAAATGGAAAAAGGATGTGCCCAGGGGCCCCTGGCCATGGGCTGGGGCCACACTGCAAAGAATCCTTATATCGAAGGATGGACCCCACATCGAAGTTGTCCCCACCTCAAACTTGTGCTGCCCTGATAGACCCAAGGGAGCCCTACAAACTGACATCAGGAACCTGGACTGCTGAGTTTTCTTTCCCAGGGAAAATGGAAAAAGGATGTGCCCAGGGGCCCCTGGCCCTGGGCTGGGGACTCACTACAAAAAATCCTTATATCGAAGGATGGACCCCACACCGAAGTTGTCCCCACCTCAAACTTGTGCTGCCCTGACAGACCCAAGGGAGCCCTACAAACTGACATCAGGAACCTGGACTGCTGAGTTTTCTTTCCCAGGGAAAATGGAAAAAGGATGTGCCCAGGGGCCCCTGGCCCTGGGCCCCATACCCTGACTGCAAAAAATCCTTATATCAAAGGATGGACCCCACACCGAAGTTGTCCCCACCTCAAACTTGTGCTGCCCTGATACACCCAAGGGAGCCCTACAAACTGACATCAGGAACCTGGACTGCTGAGTTTTCTTTCCCAGGGAAAATGGAAAAAGGATGTGCCCAGGGGCCCCTGGCCCTGACTGCAAAAAATCCTTATATCGAAGGATGGACCCCACATTAAAGTTGTCCCCACCTCAAAATTGTGCTGCCCTGATACACCCAAGGGAACCCTACAAACTGACATCAGGAACCTGGACTGCTGAGTTTTCTTTCCCAGGGAAAATGGAAAAAGGATGTGCCCAGGGACCCCTGGCCATGGGCTGGGCCCACACTGCAAAGAATCCTTATATCGAAGGATGGACCCCACACCGAAGTTGTCCCCACCTCAAACTTGTGCTGCCCTGATAGACCCAAGGGAGCCCTACAAACTGACATCAGGAACCTGGACTGCTGAGTTTTCTTTCCCAGGGAAAATGGAAAAAGGATGTGCCCAGGGGCCCCTGGCCCTGACTGCAAAAAATCCTTATATCGAAGGATGGACCCCACACCGAAGTTGTCCCCACCTCAAACTTGTGCTGCCCTGATAGACCCAAGGTAGCCCTACAAACTGACATCAGGAACCTGGACTGCTGAGTTTTCTTTCCCAGGGAAAATGGCCAAAGGATGTGCCCAGGGGCCCCTGGCCCTGGGCTGGGGCCTCACTACAAAGAATCCTTATATCGAAGGATGGACCCCACACCGAAGTTGTCCCCACCTCAAACTTGTGCTGCCCTGATAGACCCAAGGGAGCCCTACAAACTGACATCAGGAACCTGGACTGCTGAGTTTTCTTTCCCAGGGAAAATGGAAAAAGGATGTGCCCAGGGGCCCCTGGCCCTGACTGCAAAATATCCTTATATCGAAGGATGGACCCCACACGAAAGTTGTCCCCTCCTCAAACTTGTGCTGCCCTGATAGACCCAAGGGAACCCTACAAACTGACATCAGGAACCTGGACTGCTGAGTTTTCTTTCCCAGGGAAAATGGAAAAAGGATGTGCCCAGGGGCCCCTGGCCATGGGCTGGGGCCACACTGCAAAGAATCCTTATATCGAAGGATGGACCCCACATCGAAGTTGTCCCCACCTCAAACTTGTGCTGCCCTGATAGACCCAAGGGAGCCCTACAAACTGACATCAGGAACCTGGACTGCTGAGTTTTCTTTCCCAGGGAAAATGGAAAAAGGATGTGCCCAGGGGCCCCTGGCCCTCACTACAAAAAATCCTTATATCGAAGGATGGACCCCACACCGAAGTTGTCCCCACCTCAAACTTGTGCTGCCCTGATAGACCCAAGGGAGCCCTACAAACTGACATCAGGAACCTGGACTGCTGAGTTTTCTTTCCCAGGGAAAATGGAAAAAGGATGTGCCCAGGGGCCCCTGGCCCTGGGGAGGGCACTCACTGCAAAAAATCCTTATATCGAAGGATGGACCCCACACCGAAGTTGTCCCCACCTCAAACTTGTGCTGCCCTGATAGACCCAAGGGAGCCCTACAAACTGACATCAGGAACCTGGACTGCTGAGTTTTCTTTCCCAGGGAAAATGGAAAAAGGATGTGCCCAGGGGCCCCTGGCCCTGACTGTAAAAAATCCTTATATCGAAGGATGGACCCCACACCGAAGTTGTCCCCACCTCAAACTTGTGCTGCCCAGATAGACCCAAGGGAGCCCTACAAACTGACATCAGGAACCTGGACTGCTGAGTTTTCTTTCCCAGGGAAAATGGTAAAAGGTTGTGCCCAGGGGCCCCTGGCCCTGGGCTGGGGCCTCAATGCAAATAATCCTTATATCGAAGGATGGAGCCCACACCGAAGTTGTCCCCACCTCAAACTTGTGCTGCCCTGATAGACCCAAGGGAGCCCTACAAACTGACATCAGGAACCTGGACTGCTGAGTTTTCTTTCCCAGGGAAAATGGAAAAAGGACGTGCCCAGGGGCCCCTGGCCCTGACTGCAAAAAATCCTTATATCGAAGGATGGACCCCACATTAAAGTTGTCCCCACCTCAAAATTGTGCTGCCCTGATAGACCCAAGGGAACCCTACAAACTGACATCAGGAACCTGGACTGCTGAGTTTTCTTTCCCAGGGAAAATGGAAAAAGGATGTGCCCAGGGGCCCCTGGCCATGGGCTGGGCCCACACTGCAAAGAATCCTTATATCGAAGGATGGACCCCACACCGAAGTTGTCCCCACCTCAAACTTGTGCTGCCCTGATAGACCCAAGGGAGCCCTACAAACTGACATCAGGAACCTGGACTGCTGAGTTTTCTTTCCCAGGGAAAATGGAAAAAGGATGTGCCCAGGGGCCCCTGGCCCTGGGCTGGGGCCTCACTACAAAGAATCCTTATATCGAAGGATGGACCCCACACCGAAGTTGTCCCCACCTCAAACTTGTGCTGCCCTGATAGACCCAAGGGAGCCCTACAAACTGACATCAGGAACCTGGACTGCTGAGTTTTCTTTCCCAGGGAAAATGGAAAAAGGATGTGCCCAGGGGCCCCTGGCCCTGACTGCAAAAATTCCTTATATCGAAGGATGGAGCCCACACCAAATTTGTCCCCACCTCATACTTGTGCTGCCCTGATAGACCCAAGGGAGCCCTACAAACTGACATCAGGAACCTGGACTGCTGAGTTTTCTTTCCCAGGGAAAATGGAAAAAGGATGTGCCATGGGGCCCCTGGCCCTGGGCTGGGGCCTCAATACAAAAAATCCATATATCGAAGGATGGACCCCACACCGAAGTTGTCCCCACCTCAAACTTGTGCTACCCTGATAGACCCAAGGGAGCCCTACAAACTGACATCAGGAACCTGGACTGCTGAGTTTTCTTTCCCAGGGAAAATGGAAAAAGGATGTGCTCAGGGGCCCCTGGCCCTGGGCAGGGGCCTCACTGCAAAGAATCCTTATATCGAAGGATGGACCCCACACCGAAGTTGTCCCCACCTCAAACTTGTGCTGCCCTGATAGACCCAAGGGAGCTCTACAAACTGACATCAGGAACCTGGACTGCTGAGTTTTCTTTCCCAGGGAAAATGGAAAAAGGATGTGCCCAGGGGCCCCTGGCCCTGACTGCAAAAAATCCTTATATCGAAGGATGGACCCCACACAGAAGTTGTTCCCACCTCAAACTTGTGCTGCCCTGATAGACCCAAGGGAGCCCTACAAACTGACATCAGGAACCTGGACTGCTGAGTTTTCTTTCCCAGCGAAAATGGCCAAAGGATGTGGCCGGGGGACCCTGGCCCTGACTGCAAAGAATCCTTATATCGAAGGATGGACCCCACACCGAAGTTGTCCCCACCTCAAACTTGTGCTGCCCTGATACACCCAAGGGAGCCCTACAAACTGACATCAGGAACCTGGACTGCTGAGTTTTCTTTCCCAGGGAAAATGGAAAAAGGATGTGCCCAGGGGCCCCTGGCCCTCACTACAAAAAATCCTTATATCGAAGGATGGACCCCACACCGAAGTTGTCCCCACCTCAAACTTGTGCTGCCCTGATAGACCCAAGGGAGCCCTACAAACTGACATCAGGAACCTGGACTGCTGAGTTTTCTTTCCCAGGGAAAATGGAAAAAGGATGTGCCCAGGGGCCCCTGGCCCTGGACAGGGACCTCACTACAAAAAATCCTTATATCGAAGGATGGACCCCACACCGAAATTGTTGAAACCTCAAAATTGTGTTACCCTGATAGACCCAAGGGAGCCCTACAAACTGACATCAGGAACCTGGACTGCTGAGTTTTCTTTCCCAGGGAAAATGGAAAAAGGATGTGCTCAGGGCCCGCTGGCCCTGACTGCAAAGAATCCTTATATCGAAAGATGGACCCCACACCGAAGTTGTCCCCACCTCAAACTTGTGCTGCCCTGATAGACCCAAGGGAGCCCTACAAACTGACATCAGGAACCTGGACTGCTGAGTTTTCTTTCCCAGGGAAAATGGAAAAAGGATGTGCCCAGGGGCCCCTGGCCCTGGGCTGGGGCCTCACTGCAAAAAATCCTTATATCGAAGGATGGACCCCACACCGAAGTTGTCCTCACCTCAAACTTGTGCTACCCTGATAGACCCAAGGGAGCCCTACAAACTGACATCAGGAACCTGGACTGCTGAGTTTTCTTTCCCAGGGAAAATGGAAAAAGGATGTGCCCAGGGGCCCCTGGCCCTGACTGCAAAGAATCCTTATATCGAAGGATGGACCCCACACCGAAGTTGTCCCCACCTCAAACATGTGCTGCCCTGATCGACCCAAGGGAGCCCTACAAACTGACATCAGGAACCTGGACTGCTGAGTTTTCTTTCCCAGGGAAAATGGATAAAGGATGTGCCCAGGGGCCCCTGGCGATGGACCGGGACCTCACGACAAGAAATCCTTATATCAAAGGATGGACCCCACACCGAAGTTGTCCCCACCTCAAACTTGTGCTGCCCTGATACACCCAAGGGAGCCCTACAAACTGACATCAGGAACCTGGACTGCTGAGTTTTCTTTCCCAGGGAAAATGGCCAAAGGATGTGCCCGGCGGACCCTGGCCCTGACTGCAAAAAATCCTTATATCGAAGGACGGACCCCACACCGAAGTTGTCCCCACCTCAAACTTGTGCTGCCCTGATACACCCAAGGGAGCCCTACAAACTGACATCAGGAACCTGGACTGCTGAGTTTTCTTTCCCAGGGAAAATGGAAAAAGGATGTGCCCAGGGGCCCTGGCCCTGGGCAAGGCCCTCAATGCAAAAAATCCTTATATCGAAGGATGGGCCCCACATCGAAGTTGTCCCCACCTCAAACTTGTGCTGCCCTGATACACCCAAGGGAGCCCTACAAACTGACATCAGGAACCTGGATTGCTGAGTTTTCTTTCCCAGGGAAAATGAAAAAGGATGTGCCCAGGAGCCCCTAGCCCTGACTGCAAAAAATCCTTATATCGAAGGATGGACACCACACCGAAGCTGTCCCCACCTCAAACTTGTGCTGCCCTGATAGACCCAAGGGAGCCCTACAAACTGACATCAGGAACCTGGACTGCTGAGTTTTCTTTCCCAGGGAAAATGGAAAAAGGATGTGCACAGGGGCCCCTGGCGCTGGACAGGGACCTCACTACAAAAAATCCTTATATCGAAGGATGGACCCCACACCGAAGTTGTCCCCACCTCAAACTTGTGCTACCCTTATAGACCCAAGGGAGCCCTACAAACTGATATCAGGAACCTGGACTGCTGAGTTTTCTTTCCCAGGGAAAATGGAAAAAGGATGTGCCCAGGGGCCCCTGGCCCTGACTGCAAAAAATCCTTATATCGAAGGATGGAGCCCACACCGAAGTTGTCCCCACCTCAAACTTGTGCTGCCCTGATAGACCCAAGGGAGCCCTACAAACTGACATCAGGAACCTGGACTGCTGAGTTTTCTTTCCCAGGGAAAATGGAAAAAGGATGTGCCATGGGGCCCCTGGCCCTGACTGCAAAAAATCCTTATATCGAAGGATGGACCCCACACCGAAGTTGTCCCCACCTCAAATTTGTGCTGCCCTGATAGACCCAAGGGAGCCCTACAAACTGACATCAGGAACCTGGACTGCTGAGTTTTCTTTCCCAGGGAAAATGGAAAAAGGATGTGCCCAGGGGCCCCTGGCCCTGGGCTGGGGCCTCACTACAAAAAATCCTTATATAGAAGGATGGACCCCACACCGAAGTTGTCCCCACCTCAAACTTGTGCTGCCCTGACAGACCCAAGGGAGCCCTACAAACTGACATCAGGAACCTGGACTGCTGAGTTTTCTTTCCCAGGGAAAATGGAAAAAGGATGTGCCCAGGGGCCCCTGGCCCTGGGCCCCATACCCTGACTGCAAAAAATCCTTATATCAAAGGATGGACCCCACACCGAAGTTGTCCCCACCTCAAACTTGTGCTGCCCTGATACACCCAAGGGAGCCCTACAAACTGACATCAGGAACCTGGACTGCTGAGTTTTCTTTCCCAGGGAAAATGGAAAAAGGATGTGCCCAGGGGCCCCTGGCCCTGACTGCAAAAAATCCTTATATCGAAGGATGGACCCCACATTAAAGTTGTCCCCACCTCAAAATTGTGCTGCCCTGATACACCCAAGGGAACCCTACAAACTGACATCAGGAACCTGGACTGCTGAGTTTTCTTTCCCAGGGAAAATGGAAAAAGGATGGGCCCAGGGGAACCTGGCCATGGGCTGGGCCCACACTGCAAAGAATCCTTATATCGAAGGATGGACCCCACACCGAAGTTGTCCCCACCTCAAACTTGTGCTGCCCTGATAGACCCAAGGGAGCCCTACAAACTGACATCAGGAACCTGGACTGCTGAGTTTTCTTTCCCAGGGAAAATGGAAAAAGGATGTGCCCAGGGGCCCCTGGCCCTGACTGCAAAAAATCCTTATATCGAAGGATGGACCCCACACCGAAGTTGTCCCCACCTCAAACTTGTGCTGCCCTGATAGACCCAAGGTAGCCCTACAAACTGACATCAGGAACCTGGACTGCTGAGTTTTCTTTCCCAGGGAAAATGGCCAAAGGATGTGCCCAGGGGCCCCTGGCCCTGGGCTGGGGCCTCACTACAAAGAATCCTTATATCGAAGGATGGACCCCACACCGAAGTTGTCCCCACCTCAAACTTGTGCTGCCCTGATAGACCCAAGGGAGCCCTACAAACTGACATCAGGAACCTGGACTGCTGAGTTTTCTTTCCCAGGGAAAATGGAAAAAGGATGTGCCCAGGGGCCCCTGGCCCTGACTGCAAAATATCCTTATATCGAAGGATGGACCCCACACCGAAGTTGTCCCCTCCTCAAACTTGTGCTGCCCTGATACACCCAAGGGAACCCTACAAACTGACATCAGGAACCTGGACTGCTGAGTTTTCTTTCCCAGGGAAAATGGAAAAAGGATGTGCCCAGGGGCCCCTGGCCATGGGCTGGGGCCACACTGCAAAGAATCCTTATATCGAAGGATGGACCCCACATCGAAGTTGTCCCCACCTCAAACTTGTGCTGCCCTGATAGACCCAAGGGAGCCCTACAAACTGACATCAGGAACCTGGACTGCTGAGTTTTCTTTCCCAGGGAAAATGGAAAAAGGATGTGCCCAGGGGCCCCTGGCCCTCACTACAAAAAATCCTTATATCGAAGGATGGACCCCACACCGAAGTTGTCCCCACCTCAAACTTGTGCTGCCCTGATAGACCCAAGGGAGCCCTACAAACTGACATCAGGAACCTGGACTGCTGAGTTTTCTTTCCCAGGGAAAATGGAAAAAGGATGTGCCCAGGGGCCCCTGGCCCTGGGGAGGGCACTCACTGCAAAAAATCCTTATATCGAAGGATGGACCCCACACCGAAGTTGTCCCCACCTCAAACTTGTGCTGCCCTGATAGACCCAAGGGAGCCCTACAAACTGACATCAGGAACCTGGACTGCTGAGTTTTCTTTCCCAGGGAAAATGGAAAAAGGATGTGCCCAGGGGCCCCTGGCCCTGACTGTAAAAAATCCTTATATCGAAGGATGGACCCCACACCGAAGTTGTCCCCACCTCAAACTTGTGCTGCCCAGATAGACCCAAGGGAGCCCTACAAACTGACATCAGGAACCTGGACTGCTGAGTTTTCTTTCCCAGGGAAAATGGTAAAAGGTTGTGCCCAGGGGCCCCTGGCCCTGGGCTGGGGCCTCAATGCAAATAATCCTTATATCGAAGGATGGAGCCCACACCGAAGTTGTCCCCACCTCAAACTTGTGCTGCCCTGATAGACCCAAGGGAGCCCTACAAACTGACATCAGGAACCTGGACTGCTGAGTTTTCTTTCCCAGGGAAAATGGAAAAAGGACGTGCCCAGGGGCCCCTGGCCCTGACTGCAAAAAATCCTTATATCGAAGGATGGACCCCACATTAAAGTTGTCCCCACCTCAAAATTGTGCTGCCCTGATAGACCCAAGGGAACCCTACAAACTGACATCAGGAACCTGGACTGCTGAGTTTTCTTTCCCAGGGAAAATGGAAAAAGGATGTGCCCAGGGGCCCCTGGCCATGGGCTGGGCCCACACTGCAAAGAATCCTTATATCGAAGGATGGACCCCACACCGAAGTTGTCCCCACCTCAAACTTGTGCTGCCCTGATAGACCCAAGGGAGCCCTACAAACTGACATCAGGAACCTGGACTGCTGAGTTTTCTTTCCCAGGGAAAATGGAAAAAGGATGTGCCCAGGGGCCCCTGGCCCTGGGCTGGGGCCTCACTACAAAAAATCCTTATATCGAAGGATGGACCCCACACCGAAGTTGTCCCCACCTCAAACTTGTGCTGCCCTGATAGACCCAAGGGAGCCCTACAAACTGACATCAGGAACCTGGACTGCTGAGTTTTCTTTCCCAGGGAAAATGGAAAAAGGATGTGCCCAGGGGCCCCTGGCCCTGACTGCAAAAATTCCTTATATCGAAGGATGGAGCCCACACCAAATTTGTCCCCACCTCATACTTGTGCTGCCCTGATAGACCCAAGGGAGCCCTACAAACTGACATCAGGAACCTGGACTGCTGAGTTTTCTTTCCCAGGGAAAATGGAAAAAGGATGTGCCATGGGGCCCCTGGCCCTGGGCTGGGGCCTCACTACAAAAAATCCATATATCGAAGGATGGACCCCACACCGAAGTTGTCCCCACCTCAAACTTGTGCTGCCCTGATAGACCCAAGGGAGCCCTACAAACTGACATCAGGAACCTGGACTGCTGAGTTTTCTTTCCCAGGGAAAATGGAAAAAGGATGTGCCCAGGGGCCCCTGGCCATGGGCTGGGCCCACACTGCAAAGAATCCTTATATCGAAGGATGGACCCCACACCGAAGTTGTCCCCACCTCAAACTTGTGCTGCCCTGATAGACCCAAGGGAGCCCTACAAACTGACATCAGGAACCTGGACTGCTGAGTTTTCTTTCCCAGGGAAAATGGAAAAAGGATGTGCCCAGGGGCCCCTGGCCCTGACTGCAAAAAATCCTTATATCGAAGGATGGACCCCACACCGAAGTTGTCCCCACCTCAAACTTGTGCTGCCCTGATACACCCAAGGGAGCCCTACAAACTGACATCAGGAACCTGGACTGCGGAGTTTTCTTTCCCAGGGAAAATGGAAAAAGGATGTGCCCAGGGGCCCCTGGCCCTGACTGCAAAAAATCCTTATATCGAAGGATGGACCCCACACCGAAGTTGTCCCCACCTCAAACTTGTGCTGCCCTGATAGACCCAAGGGAGCCCTACAAACTGACATCAGGAACCTGGACTGCTGAGTTTTCTTTCCCAGGGAAAATGGAAAAAGGATGTGCCCAGGGGCCCCTGGCCCTGGGCTGGGGCCTCACTACAAAAAATCCTTATATCGAAGGATGGACCCCACACCGAAGTTGTCCCCACCTCAAACTTGTGCTGCCCTGATACACCCAAGGGAGCCCTACAAACTGACATCAGGAACCTGGACTGCTGAGTTTTCTTTCCCAGGGAAAATGGATAAAGGATGTACCCAGGGGCCCCTGGCACTGGACCGGGACCTCACTACGAGAAATCCTTATATCAAAGGATGGACCCCACACCGAAGTTGTCCCCACCTCAAACTTGTGCTGCCCTGATAGACCCAAGGGAGCCCTACAAACTGACATCAGGAACCTGGACTGCTGAGTTTTCTTTCCCAGGGAAAATGGAAAAGGATGTGCCCAGGGGCCCCTGGCCCTGACTGCAAAAAATCCTTATATCGAAGGATGCACCCCACACCAAAGTTGTCCCCACCTCAAACTTCTGCTGCCCTGATAGACACAAGGGAGCCCTACAAACTGACATCAGGAACCTGGACTGCTGAGTTTTCTTTCCCAGGGAAAATGGAAAAAGGATGTGCCCAGGGGCCCCTGGCCCTGGGTAGGGGCCTCACTGCAAAAAATCCTTATATCGAAGGATGGACCCCACACCGAAGTTGTTGCAACCTCAAACTTGTGCTACCCTGATAGACCCAAGGGAGCCCTACAAACTGACATCAGGAACCTGGACTGCTGAGTTTTCTTTCCCAGCGAAAATGGCCAAAGGATGTGCCCGGGGGACCCTGGCCCTGACTGCAAAGAATCCTTATATCGAAGGATGGACCCCACACCGAAGTTGTCCCCACCTCAAACTTGTGCTGCCCTGATAGACCCAAGAGAGCCCTACAAACTGACATCAGGAACCTGGACTGCTGAGTTTTCTTTCCCAGGGAAAATGGAAAAAGGATGTGCCCAGGTGCCCCTGGCCCTGGACAGGGACCCCACTACAAAAAATCCTTATATCGAAGGATGGACCCCACACCGAAGTTGTTGAAACCTCAAACTTGTGCTACCCTGATAGACCCAAGGGAGCCCTACAAACTGACATCAGGAACCTGGACTGCTGAGTTTTCTTTCCCAGGGAAAATGGAAAAAGGATGTGCTCAGGGGCCCCTGGCCCTGGGCAGGGGCCTCACTGCAAAGAATCCTTATATCGAAGGATGGACCCCACACCGAAGTTGTCCCCACCTCAAACTTGTGCTGCCCTGATAGACCCAAGGGAGCTCTACAAACTGACATCAGGAACCTGGACTGCTGAGTTTTCTTTCCCAGGGAAAATGGAAAAAGGATGTGCCCAGGGGCCCCTGGCCCTGACTGCAAAAAATCCTTATATCGAAGGATGGACCCCACACAGAAGTTTTTCCCACCTCAAACTTGTGCTGCCCTGATAGACCCAAGGGAGCCCTACAAACTGACATCAGGAACCTGGACTGCTGAGTTTTCTTTCCCAGCGAAAATGGCCAAAGGATGTGGCCGGGGGACCCTGGCCCTGACTGCAAAGAATCCTTATATCGAAGGATGGACCCCACACCGAAGTTGTCCCCACCTCAAACTTGTGCTGCCCTGATACACCCAAGGGAGCCCTACAAACTGACATCAGGAACCTGGACTGCTGAGTTTTCTTTCCCAGGGAAAATGGAAAAAGGATGTGCCCAGGGGCCCCTGGCCCTGACTGCAAAAAATCCTTATATCGAAGGATGGACCCCACACCGAAGTTGTCCCCACCTCAAACTTGTGCTGCCCTGATAGACCCAAGGGAGCCCTACAAACTGACATCAGGAACCTGGACTGCTGAGTTTTCTTTCCCAGGGAAAATGGAAAAAGGATGTGCCCAGGGGCCCCTGGCCCTGGAGAGGGACCTCACTACAAAAAATCCTTATATCGAAGGATGGACCCCACACCGAAGTTGTTGAAACCTCAAAATTGTGTTACCCTGATAGACCCAAGGGAGCCCTACAAACTGACATCAGGAACCTGGACTGCTGAGTTTTCTTTCCCAGGGAAAATGGAAAAAGGATGTGCCCAGGGGCCCCTGGCCCTGACTGCAAAAAATCCTTATATCGAAGGATGGACCCCACACCGAAGTTGTCCCCACCTCAAACTTGTGCTGCCCTGATAGACCCAAGGGAGCCCTACAAACTGACATCAGGAACCTGGACTGCTGAGTTTTCTTTCCCAGGGAAAATGGAAAAAGGATGTGCCCAGGGGCCCCTGGCCCTGGGCTGGGGCCTCACTACAAAAAATCCTTATATCGAAGGATGGACCCCACACCGAAGTTGTCCCCACCTCAAACTTGTGCTGCCCTGATACACCCAAGGGAGCCCTACAAACTGACATCAGGAACCTGGACTGCTGAGTTTTCTTTCCCAGGGAAAATGGATAAAGGATGTACCCAGGGGCCCCTGGCACTGGACCGGGACCTCACTACGAGAAATCCTTATATCAAAGGATGGACCCCACACCGAAGTTGTCCCCACCTCAAACTTGTGCTGCCCTGATAGACCCAAGGGAGCCCTACAAACTGACATCAGGAACCTGGACTGCTGAGTTTTCTTTCCCAGGGAAAATGGAAAAGGATGTGCCCAGGGGCCCCTGGCCCTGACTGCAAAAAATCCTTATATCGAAGGATGCACCCCACACCGAAGTTGTCCCCACCTCAAACTTCTGCTGCCCTGATAGACACAAGGGAGCCCTACAAACTGACATCAGGAACCTGGACTGCTGAGTTTTCTTTCCCAGGGAAAATGGAAAAAGGATGTGCCCAGGGGCCCCTGGCCCTGGGTAGGGGCCTCACTGCAAAAAATCCTTATATCGAAGGATGGACCCCACACCGAAGTTGTTGCAACCTCAAACTTGTGCTACCCTGATAGACCCAAGGGAGCCCTACAAACTGACATCAGGAACCTGGACTGCTGAGTTTTCTTTCCCAGCGAAAATGGCCAAAGGATGTGCCCGGGGGACCCTGGCCCTGACTGCAAAGAATCCTTATATCGAAGGATGGACCCCACACCGAAGTTGTCCCCACCTCAAACTTGTGCTGCCCTGATAGACCCAAGAGAGCCCTACAAACTGACATCAGGAACCTGGACTGCTGAGTTTTCTTTCCCAGGGAAAATGGAAAAAGGATGTGCCCAGGTGCCCCTGGCCCTGGACAGGGACCCCACTACAAAAAATCCTTATATCGAAGGATGGACCCCACACCGAAGTTGTTGAAACCTCAAACTTGTGCTACCCTGATAGACCCAAGGGAGCCCTACAAACTGACATCAGGAACCTGGACTGCTGAGTTTTCTTTCCCAGGGAAAATGGAAAAAGGATGTGCTCAGGGGCCCCTGGCCCTGGGCAGGGGCCTCACTGCAAAGAATCCTTATATCGAAGGATGGACCCCACACCGAAGTTGTCCCCACCTCAAACTTGTGCTGCCCTGATAGACCCAAGGGAGCTCTACAAACTGACATCAGGAACCTGGACTGCTGAGTTTTCTTTCCCAGGGAAAATGGAAAAAGGATGTGCCCAGGGGCCCCTGGCCCTGACTGCAAAAAATCCTTATATCGAAGGATGGACCCCACACAGAAGTTTTTCCCACCTCAAACTTGTGCTGCCCTGATAGACCCAAGGGAGCCCTACAAACTGACATCAGGAACCTGGACTGCTGAGTTTTCTTTCCCAGCGAAAATGGCCAAAGGATGTGGCCGGGGGACCCTGGCCCTGACTGCAAAGAATCCTTATATCGAAGGATGGACCCCACACCGAAGTTGTCCCCACCTCAAACTTGTGCTGCCCTGATACACCCAAGGGAGCCCTACAAACTGACATCAGGAACCTGGACTGCTGAGTTTTCTTTCCCAGGGAAAATGGAAAAAGGATGTGCCCAGGGGCCCCTGGCCCTGACTGCAAAAAATCCTTATATCGAAGGATGGACCCCACACCGAAGTTGTCCCCACCTCAAACTTGTGCTGCCCTGATAGACCCAAGGGAGCCCTACAAACTGACATCAGGAACCTGGACTGCTGAGTTTTCTTTCCCAGGGAAAATGGAAAAAGGATGTGCCCAGGGGCCCCTGGCCCTGGACAGGGACCTCACTACAAAAAATCCTTATATCGAAGGATGGACCCCACACCGAAGTTGTTGAAACCTCAAAATTGTGTTACCCTGATAGACCCAAGGGAGCCCTACAAACTGACATCAGGAACCTGGACTGCTGAGTTTTCTTTCCCAGGGTAAATGGAAAAAGGATGTGCTCAGGGCCCGCTGGCCCTGACTGCAAAGAATCCTTATATCGAAAGATGGACCCCACACCGAAGTTGTCCCCACCTCAAACTTGTGCTGCCCTGATAGACCCAAGGGAGCCCTACAAACTGACATCAGGAACCTGGACTGCTGAGTTTTCTTTCCCAGGGAAAATGGAAAAAGGATGTGCCCAGGGGCCCCTGGCCCTGGGCAGGGGCCTCACTGCAAAAAATCCTTATATCGAAGGATGGACCCCACACCGAAGTTGTCCTCACCTCAAACTTGTGCTACCCTGATAGACCCAAGGGAGCCCTACAAACTGACATCAGGAACCTGGACTGCTGAGTTTTCTTTCCCAGGGAAAATGGAAAAAGGATGTGCCCAGGGGCCCCTGGCCCTGACTGCAAAGAATCCTTATATCGAAGGATGGACCCCACACCGAAGTTGTCCCCACCTCAAACATGTGCTGCCCTGATCGACCCAAGGGAGCCCTACAAACTGACATCAGGAACCTGGACTGCTGAGTTTTCTTTCCCAGGGAAAATGGATAAAGGATGTGCCCAGGGGCCCCTGGCGATGGACCGGGACCTCACGACAAGAAATCCTTATATCAAAGGATGGACCCCACACCGAAGTTGTCCCCACCTCAAACTTGTGCTGCCCTGATACACCCAAGGGAGCCCTACAAACTGACATCAGGAACCTGGACTGCTGAGTTTTCTTTCCCAGGGAAAATGGCCAAAGGATGTGCCCGGGGGACCCTGGCCCTGACTGCAAAAAATCCTTATATCGAAGGACGGACCCCACACCGAAGTTGTCCCCACCTCAAACTTGTGCTGCCCTGATACACCCAAGGGAGCCCTACAAACTGACATCAGGAACCTGGACTGCTGAGTTTTCTTTCCCAGGGAAAATGGAAAAAGGATGTGCCCAGGGGCCCTGGCCCTGGGCAAGGCCCTCAATGCAAAAAATCCTTATATCGAAGGATGGACCCCACACCGAAGTTGTCCCCACCTCAAACTTGTGCTGCCCTGATACACCCAAGGGAGCCCTACAAACTGACATCAGGAACCTGGATTGCTGAGTTTTCTTTCCCAGGGAAAATGAAAAAGGATGTGCCCAGGAGCCCCTAGCCCTGACTGCAAAAAATCCTTATATCGAAGGATGGACACCACACCGAAGCTGTCCCCACCTCAAACTTGTGCTGCCCTGATAGACCCAAGGGAGCCCTACAAACTGACATCAGGAACCTGGACTGCTGAGTTTTCTTTCCCAGGGAAAATGGAAAAAGGATGTGCACAGGGGCCCCTGGCGCTGGACAGGGACCTCACTACAAAAAATCCTTATATCGAAGGATGGACCCCACACCGAAGTTGTCCCCACCTCAAACTTGTGCTACCCTTATAGACCCAAGGGAGCCCTACAAACTGATATCAGGAACCTGGACTGCTGAGTTTTCTTTCCCAGGGAAAATGGAAAAAGGATGTGCCCAGGGGCCCCTGGCCCTGACTGCAAAAAATCTTTATATCGAAGGATGGACCCCACACCGAAGTTGTCCCCACCTCAAACTTGTGCTGCCCTGATAGACCCAAGGGAGCCCTACAAACTGACATCAGGAACCTGGACTGCTGAGTTTTCTTTCCCAGGGAAAATGGAAAAAGGATGTGCCCAGGAACCCCTGGCCCTTGACAGGGACCTCACTACAAGAAATCCTTATATCGAAGGATGGACGCCACACCGAAGTTGTCCCCACCTCAAACTTGTGCTGCCCTGATACACCCAAGGGAGCCCTACAAACTGACATCAGGAACCTGGACTGCTGAGTTTTCTTTCCCAGGGAAAATGGAAAAAGGATGTGCTCAGGGGCCCCTGGCCCTGACTGCAAAGAATCCTTATATCGAAGGATGGACCCCACACCGAAGTTGTCCCCACCTCAAACTTGTGCTGCCCTGATACACCCAAGGGAGCCCTACAAACTGACATCAGGAACCTGGACTGCTGAGTTTTCTTTCCCAGGGAAAATGGAAAAAGGATGTGCCATGGGGCCCCTGGCCCTGACTGCAAAAAATCCTTATATCGAAGGATGGACCCCACACCGAAGTTGTCCCCACCTCAAACTTGTGCTGCCCTGATAGACCCAAGGGAGCCCTACAAACTGACATCAGGAACCTGGACTGCTGAGTTTTCTTTCCCAGGGAAAATGGAAAAAGGATGTGCCCAGGGGCCCCTGGCCCTGGGCTGGGGACTCACTACAAAAAATCCTTATATCGAAGGATGGACCCCACACCGAAGTTGTCCCCACCTCAAACTTGTGCTGCCCTGACAGACCCAAGGGAGCCCTACAAACTGACATCAGGAACCTGGACTGCTGAGTTTTCTTTCCCAGGGAAAATGGAAAAAGGATGTGCCCAGGGGCCCCTGGCCCTGGGCCCCATACCCTGACTGCAAAAAATCCTTATATCAAAGGATGGACCCCACACCGAAGTTGTCCCCACCTCAAACTTGTGCTGCCCTGATACACCCAAGGGAGCCCTACAAACTGACATCAGGAACCTGGACTGCTGAGTTTTCTTTCCCAGGGAAAATGGAAAAAGGATGTGCCCAGGGGCCCCTGGCCCTGACTGCAAAAAATCCTTATATCGAAGGATGGACCCCACATTAAAGTTGTCCCCACCTCAAAATTGTGCTGCCCTGATACACCCAAGGGAACCCTACAAACTGACATCAGGAACCTGGACTGCTGAGTTTTCTTTCCCAGGGAAAATGGAAAAAGGATGTGCCCAGGGACCCCTGGCCATGGGCTGGGCCCACACTGCAAAGAATCCTTATATCGAAGGATGGACCCCACACCGAAGTTGTCCCCACCTCAAACTTGTGCTGCCCTGATAGACCCAAGGGAGCCCTACAAACTGACATCAGGAACCTGGACTGCTGAGTTTTCTTTCCCAGGGAAAATGGAAAAAGGATGTGCCCAGGGGCCCCTGGCCCTGACTGCAAAAAATCCTTATATCGAAGGATGGACCCCACACCGAAGTTGTCCCCACCTCAAACTTGTGCTGCCCTGATAGACCCAAGGTAGCCCTACAAACTGACATCAGGAACCTGGACTGCTGAGTTTTCTTTCCCAGGGAAAATGGATAAAGGATGTGCCCAGGGGCCCCTGGCGATGGACCGGGACCTCACGACAAGAAATCCTTATATCAAAGGATGGACCCCACACCGAAGTTGTCCCCACCTCAAACTTGTGCTGCCCTGATACACCCAAGGGAGCCCTACAAACTGACATCAGGAACCTGGACTGCTGAGTTTTCTTTCCCAGGGAAAATGGCCAAAGGATGTGCCCGGGGGACCCTGGCCCTGACTGCAAAAAATCCTTATATCGAAGGACGGACCCCACACCGAAGTTGTCCCCACCTCAAACTTGTGCTGCCCTGATACACCCAAGGGAGCCCTACAAACTGACATCAGGAACCTGGACTGCTGAGTTTTCTTTCCCAGGGAAAATGGAAAAAGGATGTGCCCAGGGGCCCTGGCCCTGGGCAAGGCCCTCAATGCAAAAAATCCTTATATCGAAGGATGGACCCCACACCGAAGTTGTCCCCACCTCAAACTTGTGCTGCCCTGATACACCCAAGGGAGCCCTACAAACTGACATCAGGAACCTGGATTGCTGAGTTTTCTTTCCCAGGGAAAATGAAAAAGGATGTGCCCAGGAGACCCTAGCCCTGACTGCAAAAAATCCTTATATCGAAGGATGGACACCACACCGAAGCTGTCCCCACCTCAAACTTGTGCTGCCCTGATAGACCCAAGGGAGCCCTACAAACTGACATCAGGAACCTGGACTGCTGAGTTTTCTTTCCCAGGGAAAATGGAAAAAGGATGTGCACAGGGGCCCCTGGCGCTGGACAGGGACCTCACTACAAAAAATCCTTATATCGAAGGATGGACCCCACACCGAAGTTGTCCCCACCTCAAACTTGTGCTACCCTTATAGACCCAAGGGAGCCCTACAAACTGATATCAGGAACCTGGACTGCTGAGTTTTCTTTCCCAGGGAAAATGGAAAAAGGATGTGCCCAGGGGCCCCTGGCCCTGACTGCAAAAAATCTTTATATCGAAGGATGGACCCCACACCGAAGTTGTCCCCACCTCAAACTTGTGCTGCCCTGATAGACCCAAGGGAGCCCTACAAACTGACATCAGGAACCTGGACTGCTGAGTTTTCTTTCCCAGGGAAAATGGAAAAAGGATGTGCCCAGGAACCCCTGGCCCTTGACAGGGACCTCACTACAAGAAATCCTTATATCGAAGGATGGACGCCACACCGAAGTTGTCCCCACCTCAAACTTGTGCTGCCCTGATACACCCAAGGGAGCCCTACAAACTGACATCAGGAACCTGGACTGCTGAGTTTTCTTTCCCAGGGAAAATGGAAAAAGGATGTGCTCAGGGGCCCCTGGCCCTGACTGCAAAGAATCCTTATATCGAAGGATGGACCCCACACCGAAGTTGTCCCCACCTCAAACTTGTGCTGCCCTGATACACCCAAGGGAGCCCTACAAACTGACATCAGGAACCTGGACTGCTGAGTTTTCTTTCCCAGGGAAAATGGAAAAAGGATGTGCCATGGGGCCCCTGGCCCTGACTGCAAAAAATCCTTATATCGAAGGATGGACCCCACACCGAAGTTGTCCCCACCTCAAACTTGTGCTGCCCTGATAGACCCAAGGGAGCCCTACAAACTGACATCAGGAACCTGGACTGCTGAGTTTTCTTTCCCAGGGAAAATGGAAAAAGGATGTGCCCAGGGGCCCCTGGCCCTGGGCTGGGGACTCACTACAAAAAATCCTTATATCGAAGGATGGACCCCACACCGAAGTTGTCCCCACCTCAAACTTGTGCTGCCCTGACAGACCCAAGGGAGCCCTACAAACTGACATCAGGAACCTGGACTGCTGAGTTTTCTTTCCCAGGGAAAATGGAAAAAGGATGTGCCCAGGGGCCCCTGGCCCTGGGCCCCATACCCTGACTGCAAAAAATCCTTATATCAAAGGATGGACCCCACACCGAAGTTGTCCCCACCTCAAACTTGTGCTGCCCTGATACACCCAAGGGAGCCCTACAAACTGACATCAGGAACCTGGACTGCTGAGTTTTCTTTCCCAGGGAAAATGGAAAAAGGATGTGCCCAGGGGCCCCTGGCCCTGACTGCAAAAAATCCTTATATCGAAGGATGGACCCCACATTAAAGTTGTCCCCACCTCAAAATTGTGCTGCCCTGATACACCCAAGGGAACCCTACAAACTGACATCAGGAACCTGGACTGCTGAGTTTTCTTTCCCAGGGAAAATGGAAAAAGGATGTGCCCAGGGACCCCTGGCCATGGGCTGGGCCCACACTGCAAAGAATCCTTATATCGAAGGATGGACCCCACACCGAAGTTGTCCCCACCTCAAACTTGTGCTGCCCTGATAGACCCAAGGGAGCCCTACAAACTGACATCAGGAACCTGGACTGCTGAGTTTTCTTTCCCAGGGAAAATGGAAAAAGGATGTGCCCAGGGGCCCCTGGCCCTGACTGCAAAAAATCCTTATATCGAAGGATGGACCCCACACCGAAGTTGTCCCCACCTCAAACTTGTGCTGCCCTGATAGACCCAAGGTAGCCCTACAAACTGACATCAGGAACCTGGACTGCTGAGTTTTCTTTCCCAGGGAAAATGGCCAAAGGATGTGCCCAGGGGCCCCTGGCCCTGGGCTGGGGCCTCACTACAAAAAATCCTTATATCGAAGGATGGACCCCACACCGAAGTTGTCCCCACCTCAAACTTGTGCTGCCCTGATAGACCCAAGGGAGCCCTACAAACTGACATCAGGAACCTGGACTGCTGAGTTTTCTTTCCCAGGGAAAATGGAAAAAGGATGTGCCCAGGGGCCCCTGGCCCTGGGGAGGGCACTCACTGCAAAAAATCCTTATATCGAAGGATGGACCCCACACCGAAGTTGTCCCCACCTCAAACTTGTGCTGCCCTGATAGACCCAAGGGAGCCCTACAAACTGACATCAGGAACCTGGACTGCTGAGTTTTCTTTCCCAGGGAAAATGGAAAAAGGATGTGCCCAGGGGCCCCTGGCCCTGACTGTAAAAAATCCTTATATCGAAGGATGGACCCCACACCGAAGTTGTCCCCACCTCAAACTTGTGCTGCCCAGATAGACCCAAGGGAGCCCTACAAACTGACATCAGGAACCTGGACTGCTGAGTTTTCTTTCCCAGGGAAAATGGTAAAAGGTTGTGCCCAGGGGCCCCTGGCCCTGGGCTGGGGCCTCAATGCAAATAATCCTTATATCGAAGGATGGAGCCCACACCGAAGTTGTCCCCACCTCAAACTTGTGCTGCCCTGATAGACCCAAGGGAGCCCTACAAACTGACATCAGGAACCTGGACTGCTGAGTTTTCTTTCCCAGGGAAAATGGAAAAAGGACGTGCCCAGGGGCCCCTGGCCCTGACTGCAAAAAATCCTTATATCGAAGGATGGACCCCACATTAAAGTTGTCCCCACCTCAAAATTGTGCTGCCCTGATAGACCCAAGGGAACCCTACAAACTGACATCAGGAACCTGGACTGCTGAGTTTTCTTTCCCAGGGAAAATGGAAAAAGGATGTGCCCAGGGGCCCCTGGCCATGGGCTGGGCCCACACTGCAAAGAATCCTTATATCGAAGGATGGACCCCACACCGAAGTTGTCCCCACCTCAAACTTGTGCTGCCCTGATAGACCCAAGGGAGCCCTACAAACTGACATCAGGAACCTGGACTGCTGAGTTTTCTTTCCCAGGGAAAATGGAAAAAGGATGTGCCCAGGGGCCCCTGGCCCTGGGCTGGGGCCTCACTACAAAAAATCCTTATATCGAAGGATGGACCCCACACCGAAGTTGTCCCCACCTCAAACTTGTGCTGCCCTGATACACCCAAGGGAGCCCTACAAACTGACATCAGGAACCTGGACTGCTGAGTTTTCTTTCCCAGGGAAAATGGAAAAAGGATGTGCCCAGGGGCCCCTGGCCCTGACTGCAAAAATTCCTTATATCGAAGGATGGAGCCCACACCAAATTTGTCCCCACCTCATACTTGTGCTGCCCTGATAGACCCAAGGGAGCCCTACAAACTGACATCAGGAACCTGGACTGCTGAGTTTTCTTTCCCAGGGAAAATGGAAAAAGGATGTGCCATGGGGCCCCTGGCCCTGGGCTGGGGCCTCAATACAAAAAATCCATATATCGAAGGATGGACCCCACACCGAAGTTGTCCCCACCTCAAACTTGTGCTGCCCTGATAGACCCAAGGGAGCCCTACAAACTGACATCAGGAACCTGGACTGCTGAGTTTTCTTTCCCAGGGAAAATGGAAAAAGGATGTGCCCAGGGGCCCCTGGCCATGGGCTGGGCCCACACTGCAAAGAATCCTTATATCGAAGGATGGACCCCACACCGAAGTTGTCCCCACCTCAAACTTGTGCTGCCCTGATAGACCCAAGGGAGCCCTACAAACTGACATCAGGAACCTGGACTGCTGAGTTTTCTTTCCCAGGGAAAATGGAAAAAGGATGTGCCCAGGGGCCCCTGGCCCTGACTGCAAAAAATCCTTATATCGAAGGATGGACCCCACACCGAAGTTGTCCCCACCTCAAACTTGTGCTGCCCTGATACACCCAAGGGAGCCCTACAAACTGACATCAGGAACCTGGACTGCGGAGTTTTCTTTCCCAGGGAAAATGGAAAAAGGATGTGCCCAGGGGCCCCTGGCCCTGACTGCAAAAAATCCTTATATCGAAGGATGGACCCCACACCGAAGTTGTCCCCACCTCAAACTTGTGCTGCCCTGATACACCCAAGGGAGCCCTACAAACTGACATCAGGAACCTGGACTGCTGAGTTTTCTTTCCCAGGGAAAATGGAAAAAGGATGTGCCCAGGGGCCCCTGGCCCTCACTACAAAAAATCCTTATATCGAAGGATGGACCCCACACCGAAGTTGTCCCCACCTCAAACTTGTGCTGCCCTGATAGACCCAAGGGAGCCCTACAAACTGACATCAGGAACCTGGACTGCTGAGTTTTCTTTCCCAGGGAAAATGGAAAAAGGATGTGCCCAGGGGCCCCTGGCCCTGGGGAGGGCACTCACTGCAAAAAATCCTTATATCGAAGGATGGACCCCACACCGAAGTTGTCCCCACCTCAAACTTGTGCTGCCCTGATAGACCCAAGGGAGCCCTACAAACTGACATCAGGAACCTGGACTGCTGAGTTTTCTTTCCCAGGGAAAATGGAAAAAGGATGTGCCCAGGGGCCCCTGGCCCTGACTGTAAAAAATCCTTATATCGAAGGATGGACCCCACACCGAAGTTGTCCCCACCTCAAACTTGTGCTGCCCAGATAGACCCAAGGGAGCCCTACAAACTGACATCAGGAACCTGGACTGCTGAGTTTTCTTTCCCAGGGAAAATGGTAAAAGGTTGTGCCCAGGGGCCCCTGGCCCTGGGCTGGGGCCTCAATGCAAATAATCCTTATATCGAAGGATGGAGCCCACACCGAAGTTGTCCCCACCTCAAACTTGTGCTGCCCTGATAGACCCAAGGGAGCCCTACAAACTGACATCAGGAACCTGGACTGCTGAGTTTTCTTTCCCAGGGAAAATGGAAAAAGGACGTGCCCAGGGGCCCCTGGCCCTGACTGCAAAAAATCCTTATATCGAAGGATGGACCCCACATTAAAGTTGTCCCCACCTCAAAATCGTGCTGCCCTGATAGACCCAAGGGAACCCTACAAACTGACATCAGGAACCTGGACTGCTGAGTTTTCTTTCCCAGGGAAAATGGAAAAAGGATGTGCCCAGGAACCCCTGGCCCTTGACAGGGACCTCACTACAAGAAATCCTTATATCGAAGGATGGACGCCACACCGAAGTTGTCCCCACCTCAAACTTGTGCTGCCCTGATACACCCAAGGGAGCCCTACAAACTGACATCAGGAACCTGGACTGCTGAGTTTTCTTTCCCAGGGAAAATGGAAAAAGGATGTGCTCAGGGGCCCCTGGCCCTGACTGCAAAGAATCCTTATATCGAAGGATGGACCCCACACCGAAGTTGTCCCCACCTCAAACTTGTGCTGCCCTGATACACCCAAGGGAGCCCTACAAACTGACATCAGGAACCTGGACTGCTGAGTTTTCTTTCCCAGGGAAAATGGAAAAAGGATGTGCCATGGGGCCCCTGGCCCTGACTGCAAAAAATCCTTATATCGAAGGATGGACCCCACACCGAAGTTGTCCCCACCTCAAACTTGTGCTGCCCTGATAGACCCAAGGGAGCCCTACAAACTGACATCAGGAACCTGGACTGCTGAGTTTTCTTTCCCAGGGAAAATGGAAAAAGGATGTGCCCAGGGGCCCCTGGCCCTGGGCTGGGGACTCACTACAAAAAATCCTTATATCGAAGGATGGACCCCACACCGAAGTTGTCCCCACCTCAAACTTGTGCTGCCCTGACAGACCCAAGGGAGCCCTACAAACTGACATCAGGAACCTGGACTGCTGAGTTTTCTTTCCCAGGGAAAATGGAAAAAGGATGTGCCCAGGGGCCCCTGGCCCTGGGCCCCATACCCTGACTGCAAAAAATCCTTATATCAAAGGATGGACCCCACACCGAAGTTGTCCCCACCTCAAACTTGTGCTGCCCTGATACACCCAAGGGAGCCCTACAAACTGACATCAGGAACCTGGACTGCTGAGTTTTCTTTCCCAGGGAAAATGGAAAAAGGATGTGCCCAGGGGCCCCTGGCCCTGACTGCAAAAAATCCTTATATCGAAGGATGGACCCCACATTAAAGTTGTCCCCACCTCAAAATTGTGCTGCCCTGATACACCCAAGGGAACCCTACAAACTGACATCAGGAACCTGGACTGCTGAGTTTTCTTTCCCAGGGAAAATGGAAAAAGGATGTGCCCAGGGACCCCTGGCCATGGGCTGGGCCCACACTGCAAAGAATCCTTATATCGAAGGATGGACCCCACACCGAAGTTGTCCCCACCTCAAACTTGTGCTGCCCTGATAGACCCAAGGGAGCCCTACAAACTGACATCAGGAACCTGGACTGCTGAGTTTTCTTTCCCAGGGAAAATGGAAAAAGGATGTGCCCAGGGGCCCCTGGCCCTGACTGCAAAAAATCCTTATATCGAAGGATGGACCCCACACCGAAGTTGTCCCCACCTCAAACTTGTGCTGCCCTGATAGACCCAAGGTAGCCCTACAAACTGACATCAGGAACCTGGACTGCTGAGTTTTCTTTCCCAGGGAAAATGGCCAAAGGATGTGCCCAGGGGCCCCTGGCCCTGGGCTGGGGCCTCACTACAAAAAATCCTTATATCGAAGGATGGACCCCACACCGAAGTTGTCCCCACCTCAAACTTGTGCTGCCCTGATAGACCCAAGGGAGCCCTACAAACTGACATCAGGAACCTGGACTGCTGAGTTTTCTTTCCCAGGGAAAATGGAAAAAGGATGTGCCCAGGGGCCCCTGGCCCTGGGGAGGGCACTCACTGCAAAAAATCCTTATATCGAAGGATGGACCCCACACCGAAGTTGTCCCCACCTCAAACTTGTGCTGCCCTGATAGACCCAAGGGAGCCCTACAAACTGACATCAGGAACCTGGACTGCTGAGTTTTCTTTCCCAGGGAAAATGGAAAAAGGATGTGCCCAGGGGCCCCTGGCCCTGACTGTAAAAAATCCTTATATCGAAGGATGGACCCCACACCGAAGTTGTCCCCACCTCAAACTTGTGCTGCCCAGATAGACCCAAGGGAGCCCTACAAACTGACATCAGGAACCTGGACTGCTGAGTTTTCTTTCCCAGGGAAAATGGTAAAAGGTTGTGCCCAGGGGCCCCTGGCCCTGGGCTGGGGCCTCAATGCAAATAATCCTTATATCGAAGGATGGAGCCCACACCGAAGTTGTCCCCACCTCAAACTTGTGCTGCCCTGATAGACCCAAGGGAGCCCTACAAACTGACATCAGGAACCTGGACTGCTGAGTTTTCTTTCCCAGGGAAAATGGAAAAAGGACGTGCCCAGGGGCCCCTGGCCCTGACTGCAAAAAATCCTTATATCGAAGGATGGACCCCACATTAAAGTTGTCCCCACCTCAAAATTGTGCTGCCCTGATAGACCCAAGGGAACCCTACAAACTGACATCAGGAACCTGGACTGCTGAGTTTTCTTTCCCAGGGAAAATGGAAAAAGGATGTGCCCAGGGGCCCCTGGCCATGGGCTGGGCCCACACTGCAAAGAATCCTTATATCGAAGGATGGACCCCACACCGAAGTTGTCCCCACCTCAAACTTGTGCTGCCCTGATAGACCCAAGGGAGCCCTACAAACTGACATCAGGAACCTGGACTGCTGAGTTTTCTTTCCCAGGGAAAATGGAAAAAGGATGTGCCCAGGGGCCCCTGGCCCTGGGCTGGGGCCTCACTACAAAAAATCCTTATATCGAAGGATGGACCCCACACCGAAGTTGTCCCCACCTCAAACTTGTGCTGCCCTGATACACCCAAGGGAGCCCTACAAACTGACATCAGGAACCTGGACTGCTGAGTTTTCTTTCCCAGGGAAAATGGAAAAAGGATGTGCCCAGGGGCCCCTGGCCCTGACTGCAAAAATTCCTTATATCGAAGGATGGAGCCCACACCAAATTTGTCCCCACCTCATACTTGTGCTGCCCTGATAGACCCAAGGGAGCCCTACAAACTGACATCAGGAACCTGGACTGCTGAGTTTTCTTTCCCAGGGAAAATGGAAAAAGGATGTGCCATGGGGCCCCTGGCCCTGGGCTGGGGCCTCAATACAAAAAATCCATATATCGAAGGATGGACCCCACACCGAAGTTGTCCCCACCTCAAACTTGTGCTGCCCTGATAGACCCAAGGGAGCCCTACAAACTGACATCAGGAACCTGGACTGCTGAGTTTTCTTTCCCAGGGAAAATGGAAAAAGGATGTGCCCAGGGGCCCCTGGCCATGGGCTGGGCCCACACTGCAAAGAATCCTTATATCGAAGGATGGACCCCACACCGAAGTTGTCCCCACCTCAAACTTGTGCTGCCCTGATAGACCCAAGGGAGCCCTACAAACTGACATCAGGAACCTGGACTGCTGAGTTTTCTTTCCCAGGGAAAATGGAAAAAGGATGTGCCCAGGGGCCCCTGGCCCTGACTGCAAAAAATCCTTATATCGAAGGATGGACCCCACACCGAAGTTGTCCCCACCTCAAACTTGTGCTGCCCTGATACACCCAAGGGAGCCCTACAAACTGACATCAGGAACCTGGACTGCGGAGTTTTCTTTCCCAGGGAAAATGGAAAAAGGATGTGCCCAGGGGCCCCTGGCCCTGACTGCAAAAAATCCTTATATCGAAGGATGGACCCCACACCGAAGTTGTCCCCACCTCAAACTTGTGCTGCCCTGATACACCCAAGGGAGCCCTACAAACTGACATCAGGAACCTGGACTGCTGAGTTTTCTTTCCCAGGGAAAATGGAAAAAGGATGTGCCCAGGGGCCCCTGGCCCTCACTACAAAAAATCCTTATATCGAAGGATGGACCCCACACCGAAGTTGTCCCCACCTCAAACTTGTGCTGCCCTGATAGACCCAAGGGAGCCCTACAAACTGACATCAGGAACCTGGACTGCTGAGTTTTCTTTCCCAGGGAAAATGGAAAAAGGATGTGCCCAGGGGCCCCTGGCCCTGGGGAGGGCACTCACTGCAAAAAATCCTTATATCGAAGGATGGACCCCACACCGAAGTTGTCCCCACCTCAAACTTGTGCTGCCCTGATAGACCCAAGGGAGCCCTACAAACTGACATCAGGAACCTGGACTGCTGAGTTTTCTTTCCCAGGGAAAATGGAAAAAGGATGTGCCCAGGGGCCCCTGGCCCTGACTGTAAAAAATCCTTATATCGAAGGATGGACCCCACACCGAAGTTGTCCCCACCTCAAACTTGTGCTGCCCAGATAGACCCAAGGGAGCCCTACAAACTGACATCAGGAACCTGGACTGCTGAGTTTTCTTTCCCAGGGAAAATGGTAAAAGGTTGTGCCCAGGGGCCCCTGGCCCTGGGCTGGGGCCTCAATGCAAATAATCCTTATATCGAAGGATGGAGCCCACACCGAAGTTGTCCCCACCTCAAACTTGTGCTGCCCTGATAGACCCAAGGGAGCCCTACAAACTGACATCAGGAACCTGGACTGCTGAGTTTTCTTTCCCAGGGAAAATGGAAAAAGGACGTGCCCAGGGGCCCCTGGCCCTGACTGCAAAAAATCCTTATATCGAAGGATGGACCCCACATTAAAGTTGTCCCCACCTCAAAATCGTGCTGCCCTGATAGACCCAAGGGAACCCTACAAACTGACATCAGGAACCTGGACTGCTGAGTTTTCTTTCCCAGGGAAAATGGAAAAAGGATGTGCCCAGGGGCCCCTGGCCATGGGCTGGGCCCACACTGCAAAGAATCCTTATATCGAAGGATGGACCCCACACCGAAGTTGTCCCCACCTCAAACTTGTGCTGCCCTGATAGACCCAAGGGAGCCCTACAAACTGACATCAGGAACCTGGACTGCTGAGTTTTCTTTCCCAGGGAAAATGGAAAAAGGATGTGCCCAGGGGCCCCTGGCCCTGGGCTGGGGCCTCACTACAAAAAATCCTTATATCGAAGGATGGACCCCACACCGAAGTTGTCCCCACCTCAAACTTGTGCTGCCCTGATAGACCCAAGGGAGCCCTACAAACTGACATCAGGAACCTGGACTGCTGAGTTTTCTTTCCCAGGGAAAATGGAAAAAGGATGTGCCCAGGGGCCCCTGGCCCTGACTGCAAAAATTCCTTATATCGAAGGATGGAGCCCACACCAAATTTGTCCCCACCTCATACTTGTGCTGCCCTGATAGACCCAAGGGAGCCCTACAAACTGACATCAGGAACCTGGACTGCTGAGTTTTCTTTCCCAGGGAAAATGGAAAAAGGATGTGCCATGGGGCCCCTGGCCCTGGGCTGGGGCCTCACTACAAAAAATCCATATATCGAAGGATGGACCCCACACCGAAGTTGTCCCCACCTCAAACTTGTGCTGCCCTGATAGACCCAAGGGAGCCCTACAAACTGACATCAGGAACCTGGACTGCTGAGTTTTCTTTCCCAGGGAAAATGGAAAAAGGATGTGCCCAGGGGCCCCTGGCCATGGGCTGGGCCCACACTGCAAAGAATCCTTATATCGAAGGATGGACCCCACACCGAAGTTGTCCCCACCTCAAACTTGTGCTGCCCTGATAGACCCAAGGGAGCCCTACAAACTGACATCAGGAACCTGGACTGCTGAGTTTTCTTTCCCAGGGAAAATGGATAAAGGATGTGCCCAGGGGCCCCTGGCCCTGACTGCAAAAAATCCTTATATCGAAGGATGGACCCCACACCGAAGTTGTCCCCACCTCAAACTTGTGCTGCCCTGATACACCCAAGGGAGCCCTACAAACTGACATCAGGAACCTGGACTGCGGAGTTTTCTTTCCCAGGGAAAATGGAAAAAGGATGTGCCCAGGGGCCCCTGGCCCTGACTGCAAAAAATCCTTATATCGAAGGATGGACCCCACACCGAAGTTGTCCCCACCTCAAACTTGTGCTGCCCTGATAGACCCAAGGGAGCCCTACAAACTGACATCAGGAACCTGGACTGCTGAGTTTTCTTTCCCAGGGAAAATGGAAAAAGGATGTGCCCAGGGGCCCCTGGCCCTGGGCTGGGGCCTCACTACAAAAAATCCTTATATCGAAGGATGGACCCCACACCGAAGTTGTCCCCACCTCAAACTTGTGCTGCCCTGATACACCCAAGGGAGCCCTACAAACTGACATCAGGAACCTGGACTGCTGAGTTTTCTTTCCCAGGGAAAATGGAAAAGGATGTGCCCAGGGGCCCCTGGCCCTGACTGCAAAAAATCCTTATATCGAAGGATGCACCCCACACCAAAGTTGTCCCCACCTCAAACTTCTGCTGCCCTGATAGACACAAGGGAGCCCTACAAACTGACATCAGGAACCTGGACTGCTGAGTTTTCTTTCCCAGGGAAAATGGAAAAAGGATGTGCCCAGGGGCCCCTGGCCCTGGGTAGGGGCCTCACTGCAAAAAATCCTTATATCGAAGGATGGACCCCACACCGAAGTTGTTGCAACCTCAAACTTGTGCTGCCCTGATACACCCAAGGGAGCCCTACAAACTGACATCAGGAACCTGGACTGCTGAGTTTTCTTTCCCAGCGAAAATGGCCAAAGGATGTGCCCGGGGGACCCTGGCCCTGACTGCAAAGAATCCTTATATCGAAGGATGGACCCCACACTGAAGTTGTCCCCACCTCAAACTTGTGCTGCCCTGATAGACCCAAGAGAGCCCTACAAACTGACATCAGGAACCTGGACTGCTGAGTTTTCTTTCCCAGGGAAAATGGAAAAAGGATGTGCCCAGGTGCCCCTGGCCCTGGACAGGGACCCCACTACAAAAAATCCTTATATCGAAGGATGGACCCCACACCGAAGTTGTTGAAACCTCAAACTTGTGCTACCCTGATAGACCCAAGGGAGCCCTACAAACTGACATCAGGAACCTGGACTGCTGAGTTTTCTTTCCCAGGGAAAATGGAAAAAGGATGTGCTCAGGGGCCCCTGGCCCTGGGCAGGGGCCGCACTGCAAAGAATCCTTATATCGAAGGATGGACCCCACACCGAAGTTGTCCCCACCTCAAACTTGTGCTGCCCTGATAGACCCAAGGGAGCTCTACAAACTGACATCAGGAACCTGGACTGCTGAGTTTTCTTTCCCAGGGAAAATGGAAAAAGGATGTGCCCAGGGGCCCCTGGCCCTGACTGCAAAAAATCCTTATATCGAAGGATGGACCCCACACAGAAGTTTTTCCCACCTCAAACTTGTGCTGCCCTGATAGACCCAAGGGAGCCCTACAAACTGACATCAGGAACCTGGACTGCTGAGTTTTCTTTCCCAGCGAAAATGGCCAAAGGATGTGGCGGGGGGACCCTGGCCCTGACTGCAAAGAATCCTTATATCGAAGGATGGACCCCACACCGAAGTTGTCCCCACCTCAAACTTGTGCTGCCCTGATACACCCAAGGGAGCCCTACAAACTGACATCAGGAACCTGGACTGCTGAGTTTTCTTTCCCAGGGAAAATGGAAAAAGGATGTGCCCAGGGGCCCCTGGCCCTGACTGCAAAAAATCCTTATATCGAAGGATGGACCCCACACCGAAGTTGTCCCCACCTCAAACTTGTGCTGCCCTGATAGACCCAAGGGAGCCCTACAAACTGACATCAGGAACCTGGACTGCTGAGTTTTCTTTCCCAGGGAAAATGGAAAAAGGATGTGCCCAGGGGCCCCTGGCCCTGGACAGGGACCTCACTACAAAAAATCCTTATATCGAAGGATGGACCCCACACCGAAGTTGTTGAAACCTCAAAATTGTGTTACCCTGATAGACCCAAGGGAGCCCTACAAACTGACATCAGGAACCTGGACTGCTGAGTTTTCTTTCCCAGGGAAAATGGAAAAAGGATGTGCTCAGGGCCCGCTGGCCCTGACTGCAAAGAATCCTTATATCGAAAGATGGACCCCACACCGAAGTTGTCCCCACCTCAAACTTGTGCTGCCCTGATAGACCCAAGGGAGCCCTACAAACTGACATCAGGAACCTGGACTGCTGAGTTTTCTTTCCCAGGGAAAATGGAAAAAGGATGTGCCCAGGGGCCCCTGGCCCTGGGCAGGGGCCTCACTGCAAAAAATCCTTATATCGAAGGATGGACCCCACACCGAAGTTGTCCTCACCTCAAACTTGTGCTACCCTGATAGACCCAAGGGAGCCCTACAAACTGACATCAGGAACCTCGACTGCTGAGTTTTCTTTCCCAGGGAAAATGGAAAAAGGATGTGCCCAGGGGCCCCTGGCCCTGACTGCAAAGAATCCTTATATCGAAGGATGGACCCCACACCGAAGTTGTCCCCACCTCAAACATGTGCTGCCCTGATCGACCCAAGGGAGCCCTACAAACTGACATCAGGAACCTGGACTGCTGAGTTTTCTTTCCCAGGGAAAATGGATAAAGGATGTGCCCAGGGGCCCCTGGCGATGGACCGGGACCTCACGACAAGAAATCCTTATATCAAAGGATGGACCCCACACCGAAGTTGTCCCCACCTCAAACTTGTGCTGCCCTGATACACCCAAGGGAGCCTTACAAACTGACATCAGGAACCTGGACTGCTGAGTTTTCTTTCCCAGGGAAAATGGCCAAAGGATGTGCCCGGGGGACCCTGGCCCTGACTGCAAAAAATCCTTATATCGAAGGACGGACCCCACACCGAAGTTGTCCCCACCTCAAACTTGTGCTGCCCTGATACACCCAAGGGAGCCCTACAAACTGACATCAGGAACCTGGACTGCTGAGTTTTCTTTCCCAGGGAAAATGGAAAAAGGATGTGCCCAGGGGCCCTGGCCCTGGGCAAGGCCCTCAATGCAAAAAATCCTTATATCGAAGGATGGACCCCACACCGAAGTTGTCCCCACCTCAAACTTGTGCTGCCCTGATACACCCAAGGGAGCCCTACAAACTGACATCAGGAACCTGGATTGCTGAGTTTTCTTTCCCAGGGAAAATGAAAAAGGATGTGCCCAGGAGCCCCTAGCCCTGACTGCAAAAAATCCTTATATCGAAGGATGGACACCACACCGAAGCTGTCCCCACCTCAAACTTGTGCTGCCCTGATAGACCCAAGGGAGCCCTACAAACTGACATCAGGAACCTGGACTGCTGAGTTTTCTTTCCCAGGGAAAATGGAAAAAGGATGTGCACAGGGGCCCCTGGCGCTGGACAGGGACCTCACGACAAAAAATCCTTATATCGAAGGATGGACCCCACACCGAAGTTGTCCCCACCTCAAACTTGTGCTACCCTTATAGACCCAAGGGAGCCCTACAAACTGATATCAGGAACCTGGACTGCTGAGTTTTCTTTCCCAGGGAAAATGGAAAAAGGATGTGCCCTGGGGCCCCTGGCCCTGACTGCAAAAAATCTTTATATCGAAGGATGGACCCCACACCGAAGTTGTCCCCACCTCAAACTTGTGCTGCCCTGATAGACCCAAGGGAGCCCTACAAACTGACATCAGGAACCTGGACTGCTGAGTTTTCTTTCCCAGGGAAAATGGAAAAAGGATGTGCCCAGGAACCCCTGGCCCTTGACAGGGACCTCACTACAAGAAATCCTTATATCGAAGGATGGACGCCACACCGAAGTTGTCCCCACCTCAAACTTGTGCTGCCCTGATACACCCAAGGGAGCCCTACAAACTGACATCAGGAACCTGGACTGCTGAGTTTTCTTTCCCAGGGAAAATGGAAAAAGGATGTGCTCAGGGGCCCCTGGCCCTGACTGCAAAGAATCCTTATATCGAAGGATGGACCCCACACCGAAGTTGTCCCCACCTCAAACTTGTGCTGCCCTGATACACCCAAGGGAGCCCTACAAACTGACATCAGGAACCTGGACTGCTGAGTTTTCTTTCCCAGGGAAAATGGATAAAGGATGTGCCCAGGGGCCCCTGGCACTGGACCGGGACCTCACTACGAGAAATCCTTATATCAAAGGATGGACCCCACACCGAAGTTGTCCCCACCTCAAACTTGTGCTGCCCTGATACACCCAAGGGAGCCCTACAAACTGACATCAGGAACCTGGACTGCTGAGTTTTCTTTCCCAGGGAAAATGGAAAAAGGATGTGCCCAGGGGCCCCTGGCCCTGACTGCAAAGAATCCTTATATCGAAGGATGGACCCCACACCGAAGTTGTCCCCACCTCAAACATGTGCTGCCCTGATCGACCCAAGGGAGCCCTACAAACTGACATCAGGAACCTGGACTGCTGAGTTTTCTTTCCCAGGGAAAATGGATAAAGGATGTGCCCAGGGGCCCCTGGCGATGGACCGGGACCTCACGACAAGAAATCCTTATATCAAAGGATGGACCCCACACCGAAGTTGTCCCCACCTCAAACTTGTGCTGCCCTGATACACCCAAGGGAGCCCTACAAACTGACATCAGGAACCTGGACTGCTGAGTTTTCTTTCCCAGGGAAAATGGCCAAAGGATGTGCCCGGGGGACCCTGGCCCTGACTGAAAAAAATCCTTATATCGAAGGACGGACCCCACACCGAAGTTGTCCCCACCTCAAACTTGTGCTGCCCTGATACACCCAAGGGAGCCCTACAAACTGACATCAGGAACCTGGACTGCTGAGTTTTCTTTCCCAGGGAAAATGGAAAAAGGATGTGCCCAGGGGCCCTGGCCCTGGGCAAGGCCCTCAATGCAAAAAATCCTTATATCGAAGGATGGACCCCACACCGAAGTTGTCCCCACCTCAAACTTGTGCTGCCCTGATACACCCAAGGGAGCCCTACAAACTGACATCAGGAACCTGGATTGCTGAGTTTTCTTTCCCAGGGAAAATGAAAAAGGATGTGCCCAGGGGCCCCTGGCCCTGACTGCAAAAAATCCTTATATCGAAGGATGGACACCACACCGAAGCTGTCCCCACCTCAAACTTGTGCTGCCCTGATAGACCCAAGGGAGCCCTACAAACTGACATCAGGAACCTGGACTGCTGAGTTTTCTTTCCCAGGGAAAATGGAAAAAGGATGTGCACAGGGGCCCCTGGCGCTGGACAGGGACCTCACTACAAAAAATCCTTATATCGAAGGATGGACCCCACACCGAAGTTGTCCCCACCTCAAACTTGTGCTACCCTTATAGACCCAAGGGAGCCCTACAAACTGATATCAGGAACCTGGACTGCTGAGTTTTCTTTCCCAGGGAAAATGGAAAAAGGATGTGCCCAGGGGCCCCTGGCCCTGACTGCAAAAAATCTTTATATCGAAGGATGGACCCCACACCGAAGTTGTCCCCACCTCAAACTTGTGCTGCCCTGATAGACCCAAGGGAGCCCTACAAACTGACATCAGGAACCTGGACTGCTGAGTTTTCTTTCCCAGGGAAAATGGAAAAAGGATGTGCCCAGGAACCCCTGGCCCTTGACAGGGACCTCACTACAAGAAATCCTTATATCGAAGGATGGACGCCACACCGAAGTTGTCCCCACCTCAAACTTGTGCTGCCCTGATACACCCAAGGGAGCCCTACAAACTGACATCAGGAACCTGGACTGCTGAGTTTTCTTTCCCAGGGAAAATGGAAAAAGGATGTGCTCAGGGGCCCCTGGCCCTGACTGCAAAGAATCCTTATATCGAAGGATGGACCCCACACCGAAGTTGTCCCCACCTCAAACTTGTGCTGCCCTGATACACCCAAGGGAGCCCTACAAACTGACATCAGGAACCTGGACTGCTGAGTTTTCTTTCCCAGGGAAAATGGATAAAGGATGTGCCCAGGGGCCCCTGGCACTGGACCGGGACCTCACTACGAGAAATCCTTATATCAAAGGATGGACCCCACACCGAAGTTGTCCCCACCTCAAACTTGTGCTGCCCTGATACACCCAAGGGAGCTCTACAAACTGACATCAGGAACCTGGACTGCTGAGTTTTCTTTCCCAGGGAAAATGGAAAAGGATGTGCCCAGGGGCCCCTGGCCCTGACTGCAAAAAATCCTTATATCGAAGGATGCACCCCACACCAAAGTTGTCCCCACCTCAAACTTCTGCTGCCCTGATAGACACAAGGGAGCCCTACAAACTGACACCAGGAACCTGGACTGCTGAGTTTTCTTTCCCAGGGAAAATGGAAAAAGGATGTGCCCAGGGGCCCCTGGCCCTGGGTAGGGGCCTCACTGCAAAAAATCCTTATATCGAAGGATGGACCCCACACCGAAGTTGTCCCCACCTCAAACTTGTGCTGCCCTGATAGACCCAAGGGAGCCCTACAAACTGACATCAGGAACCTGGACTGCTGAGTTTTCTTTCCCAGCGAAAATGGCCAAAGGATGTGCCCGGGGGACCCTGGCCCTGACTGCAAAGAATCCTTATATCGAAGGATGGACCCCACACCGAAGTTGTCCCCACCTCAAACTTGTGCTGCCCTGATAGACCCAAGAGAGCCCTACAAACTGACATCAGGAACCTGGACTGCTGAGTTTTCTTTCCCAGGGAAAATGGAAAAAGGATGTGCCCAGGAACCCCTGGCCCTTGACATGGACCTCACTACAAGAAATCCTTATATCGAAGGATGGACGCCACACCGAAGTTGTCCCCACCTCAAACTTGTGCTGCCCTGATACACCCAAGGGAGCCCTACAAACTGACATCAGGAACCTGGACTGCTGAGTTTTCTTTCCCAGGGAAAATGGAAAAAGGATGTGCCCAGGGGCCCCTGGCCCTGACTGCAAAGAATCCTTATATCGAAGGATGGACCCCACACCGAAGTTGTCCCCACCTCAAACTTGTGCTGCCCTGATACAGCCAAGGGAGCCCTACAAACTGACATCAGGAACCTGGACTGCTGAGTTTTCTTTCCCAGGGAAAATGGATAAAGGATGTGCCCAGGGGCCCCTGGTACTGGACCGGGACCTCACTACGAGAAATCCTTATATCAAAGGATGGACCCCACACCGAAGTTGTCCCCACCTCAAACTTGTGCTGCCCTGATACACCCAAGGGAGCCCTACAAACTGATATCAGGAACCTGGACTGCTGAGTTTTCTTTCCCAGGGAAAATGGAAAAGGATGTGCCCAGGGGCCCCTGGCCCTGACTGCAAAAAATCCTTATATCGAAGGATGCACCCCACACCAAAGTTGTCCCCACCTCAAACTTCTGCTGCCCTGATAGACACAAGGGAGCCCTACAAACTGACATCAGGAACCTGGACTGCTGAGTTTTCTTTCCCAGGGAAAATGGAAAAAGGATGTGCCCAGGGGCCCCTGGCCCTGGGTAGGGGCCTCACTGCAAAAAATCCTTATATCGAAGGATGGACCCCACACCGAAGTTGTTGCAACCTCAAACTTGTGCTACCCTGATAGACCCAAGGGAGCCCTACAAACTGACATCAGGAACCTGGACTGCTGAGTTTTCTTTCCCAGCGAAAATGGCCAAAGGATGTGCCCGGGGGACCCTGGCCCTGACTGCAAAAAATCCTTATATCGAAGGATGGACCCCACACCGAAGTTGTCCCCACCTCAAACTTGTGCTGCCCTGATAGACCCAAGAGAGCCCTACAAACTGACATCAGGAACCTGGACTGCTGAGTTTTCTTTCCCAGGGAAAATGGAAAAAGGATGTGCCCAGGGGCCCCTGGCCCTGGACAGGGACCCCACTACAAAAAATCCTTATATCGAAGGATGGACCCCACACCGAAGTTGTTGAAACCTCGAGCTTGTGCTACCCTGATAGACCCAAGGGAGCCCTACAAACTGACATCAGGAACCTGGACTGCTGAGTTTTCTTTCCCAGGGAAAATGGAAAAAGGATGTGCCCAGGGGCCCCTGGCCCTGACTGCAAAGAATCCTTATATCGAAGGATGGACCCCACACAGAAGTTGTTCCCACCTCAAACTTGTGCTGCCCTGATAGACCCAAGGGAGCCCTACAAACTGACATCAGGAACCTGGACTGCTGTGTTTTCTTTCCCAGCGAAAATGGCCAAAGGATGTGGCCGGGGGACCCTGGCCCTGACTGCAAAAAATCCTTATATCGAAGGATGGACCCCACACCGAAGTTGTTGAAACCTCAAAATTGTGTTACCCTGATAGACCCAAGGGAGCCCTACAAACTGACATCAGGAACCTGGACTGCTGAGTTTTCTTTCCCAGGGAAAATGGAAAAAGGATGTGCCCAGGGGCCCCTGGCCCTGGGCAGGGGCCTCACTGCAAAAAATCCTTATATCGAAGGATGGACCCCACACCGAAGTTGTCCTCACCTCAAACTTGTGCTACCCTGATAGACCCAAGGGAGCCCTACAAACTGACATCAGGAACCTGGACTGCTGAGTTTTCTTTCCCAGGGAAAATGGAAAAAGGATGTGCCCAGGGGCCCCTGGCCCTGACTGCAAAGAATCCTTATATCGAAGGATGGACCCCACACCGAAGTTGTCCCCACCTCAAACATGTGCTGCCCTGATCGACCCAAGGGAGCCCTACAAACTGACATCAGGAACCTGGACTGCTGAGTTTTCTTTCCCAGGGAAAATGGATAAAGGATGTGCCCAGGGGCCCCTGGCGATGGACCGGGACCTCACGACAAGAAATCCTTATATCAAAGGATGGACCCCACACCGAAGTTGTCCCCACCTCAAACTTGTGCTGCCCTGATACACCCAAGGGAGCCCTACAAACTGACATCAGGAACCTGGACTGCTGAGTTTTCTTTCCCAGCGAAAATGGCCAAAGGATGTGCCCGGGGGACCCTGGCCCTGACTGCAAAAAATCCTTATATCGAAGGACGGACCCCACACCGAAGTTGTCCCCACCTCAAACTTGTGCTGCCCTGATACACCCAAGGGAGCCCTACAAACTGACATCAGGAACCTGGACTGCTGAGTTTTCTTTCCCAGGGAAAATGGAAAAAGGATGTGCCCAGGGGCCCTGGCCCTGGGCAAGGCCCTCAATGCAAAAAATCCTTATATCGAAGGATGGACCCCACACCGAAGTTGTCCCCACCTCAAACTTGTGCTGCCCTGATACACCCAAGGGAGCCCTACAAACTGACATCAGGAACCTGGATTGCTGAGTTTTCTTTCCCAGGGAAAATGAAAAAGGATGTGCCCAGGAGCCCCTAGCCCTGACTGCAAAAAATCCTTATATCGAAGGATGGACACCACACCGAAGCTGTCCCCACCTCAAACTTGTGCTGCCCTGATAGACCCAAGGGAGCCCTACAAACTGACATCAGGAACCTGGACTGCTGAGTTTTCTTTCCCAGGGAAAATGGAAAAAGGATGTGCACAGGGGCCCCTGGCGCTGGACAGGGACCTCACTACAAAAAATCCTTATATCGAAGGATGGACCCCACACCGAAGTTGTCCCCACCTCAAACTTGTGCTACCCTGATAGACCCAAGGGAGCCCTACAAACTGATATCAGGAACCTGGACTGCTGAGTTTTCTTTCCCAGGGAAAATGGAAAAAGGATGTGCCCAGGGGCCCCTGGCCCTGACTGCAAAAAATCTTTATATCGAAGGATGGACCCCACACCGAAGTTGTCCCCACCTCAAACTTGTGCTGCCCTGATAGACCCAAGGGAGCCCTACAAACTGACATCAGGAACCTGGACTGCTGAATTTTCTTTCCCAGGGAAAATGGAAAAAGGATGTGCCCAGGAACCCCTGGCCCTTGACAGGGACCTCACTACAAGAAATCCTTATATCGAAGGATGGACGCCACACCGAAGTTGTCCCCACCTCAAACTTGTGCTGCCCTGATAGACCCAAGGGAGCCCTACAAACTGACATCAGGAAGCTGGACTGCTGAGTTTTCTTTCCCAGGGAAAATGGAAAAAGGATGTGCCCAGGGGCCCCTGGCCCTGACTGCAAAGAATCCTTATATCGAAGGATGGACCCCACACCGAAGTTGTCCCCACCTCAAACTTGTGCTGCCCTGATCGACCCAAGGGAGCCCTACAAACTGACATCAGGAACCTGGACTGCTGAGTTTTCTTTCCCAGGGAAAATGGATAAAGGATGTGCCCAGGGGCCCCTGGCACTGGACCGGGACCTCACTACGAGAAATCCTTATATCAAAGGATGGACCCCACACCGAAGTTGTCCCCACCTCAAACTTGTGCTGCCCTGATACACCCAAGGGAGCCCTACAAACTGACATCAGGAACCTGGACTGCTGAGTTTTCTTTCCCAGGGAAAATGGAAAAAGGATGTGCCCAGGGGCCCCTGGCCCTGACTGCAAAAAATCCTTATATCGAAGGATGCACCCCACACCAAAGTTGTCCCCACCTCAAACTTCTGCTGCCCTGATAGACACAAGGGAGCCCTACAAACTGACATCAGGAACCTGGACTGCTGAGTTTTCTTTCCCAGGGAAAATGGAAAAAGGATGTGCCCAGGGGCCCTGGCCCTGGGTAGGGGCCTCACTGCAAAAAATCCTTATATCGAAGGATGGACCCCACACCGAAGTTGTTGCAACCTCAAACTTGTGCTACACTGATAGACCCAAGGGAGCCCTACAAACTGACATCAGGAACCTGGACTGCTGAGTTTTCTTTCCCAGGGAAAATGGCCAAAGGATGTGCCCGGGGGACCCTGGCCCTGACTGCAAAGAATCCTTATATCGAAGGATGGACCCCACACCGAAGTTGTCCCCACCTCAAACTTGTGCTGCCCTGATAGACCCAAGGGAGCCCTACAAACTGACATCAGGAACCTGGACTGCTGAGTTTTCTTTCCCAGGGAAAATGGAAAAAGGATGTGCCCAGGGGCCCCTGGCCCTGGGCAGGGGCCTCACTGCAAAAAATCCTTATATCGAAGGATGGACCCCACACCGAAGTTGTCCTCACCTCAAACTTGTGCTACCCTGATAGACCCAAGGGAGCCCTACAAACTGACATCAGGAACCTGGACTGCTGAGTTTTCTTTCCCAGGGAAAATGGAAAAAGGATGTGCCCAGGGGCCCCTGGCCCTGACTGCAAAGGATCCTTATATCGAAGGATGGACCCCACACCGAAGTTGTCCCCACCTCAAACATGTGCTGCCCTGATCGACCCAAGGGAGCCCTACAAACTGAATTCAGGAACCTCGACTGCTGAGTTTTCTTTCCCAGGGAAAATGGATAAAGGATGTGCCCAGGGCCCCCTGGCGATGGACCGGGACCTCACGACAAGAAATCCTTATATCAAAGGATGGACCCCACACCGAAGTTGTCCCCACCTCAAACTTGTGCTGCCCTGATACACCCAAGGGAGCCCTACAAACTGACATCAGGAACCTGGACTGCTGAGTTTTCTTTCCCAGGGAAAATGGCCAAAGGATGTGCCCGGGGGACCCTGGCCCTGACTGAAAAAAATCCTTATATCAAAGGACGGACCCCACACCGAAGTTGTCCCCACCTCAAACTTGTGCTGCCCTGATACACCCAAGGGAGCCCTACAAACTGACATCAGGAACCTGGACTGCTGAGTTTTCTTTCCCAGGGAAAATGGAAAAAGGATGTGCCCAGGGGCCCTGGCCCTGGGCAAGGCCCTCAATGCAAAAAATCCTTATATCGAAGGATGGACCCCACACTGAAGTTGTCCCCACCTCAAGCTTGTGCTGCCCTGATACACCCAAGGGAGCCCTACAAACTGACATCAGGAACCTGGACTGCTGAGTTTTCTTTCCCAGGGAAAATGGAAAAAGGATGTGCACAGGGGCCCCTGGCGCTGGACAGGGACCTCACTACAAAAAATCCTTATATCGAAGGATGGACCCCACACCGAAGTTGTCCCCACCTCAAACTTGTGCTACCCTTATAGACCCAAGGGAGCCCTACAAACTGATATAAGGACCTGGACTGCTGAGTTTTCTTTCCCAGGGAAAATGGAAAAAGGATGTGCCCAGGGGCCCCTGGCCCTGACTGCAAAAAATCTTTATATCGAAGGATGGACCCCACACCGAAGTTGTCCCCACCTCAAACTTGTGCTGCCCTGATAGACCCAAGGGAGCCCTACAAACTGACATCAGGAACCTGGACTGCTGAGTTTCCTTTCCCAGGGAAAATGGAAAAAGGATGTGCCCAGGAAGCCCTGGCCCTTGACAGGGACCTCACTACAAGAAATCCTTATATCGAAGGATGGACGCCACACCGAAGTTGTCCCCACCTCAAACTTGTGCTGCCCTGATAGACCCAAGGGAGCCCTACAAACTGACATCAGGAACCTGGACTGCTGAGTTTTCTTTCCCAGGGAAAATGGAAAAAGGATGTGCCCAGGGGCCCCTGGCCCTGAATGCAAAGAATCCTTATATCGAAGGATGGACCCTACACCGAAGTTGTCCCCACCTCAAACTTGTGCTGCCCTGATACACCCAAGGGAGCCCTACAAACTGACATCAGGAACCTGGACTGCTGAGTTTTCTTTCCCAGGGAAAATGGATAAAGGATGTGCCCAGGGGCCCCTGGCACTGGACCGGGACCTCACTACGAGAAATCCTTATATCAAAGGATGGACCCCACACCGAAGTTGTCCCCACCTCAAACTTGTGCTGCCCTGATACACCCAAGGGAGCCCTACAAACTGACATCAGGAACCTGGACTGCTGAGTTTTCTTTCCCAGGGAAAATGGAAAAGGATGTGCCCAGGGGCCCCTGGCCCTGACTGCAAAAAATCCTTATATCGAAGGATGCACCCCACACCAAAGTTGTCCCCACCTCAAACTTCTGCTGCCCTGATAGACACAAGGGAGCCCTACAAACTGACATCAGGAACCTGGACTGCTGAGTTTTCTTTCCCAGGGAAAATGGAAAAAGGATGTGCCCAGGGGCCCCTGGCCCTGGGTAGGGGCCTCACTGCAAAAAATCCTTATATCGAAGGATGGACCCCACACCGAAGTTGTTGCAACCTCAAACTTGTGCTACCCTGATAGACCCAAGGGAGCCCTACAAACTGACATCAGGAACCTGGACTGCTGAGTTTTCTTTCCCAGCGAAAATGGCCAAAGGATGTGCCCGGGGGACCCTGGCCCTGACTGCAAAGAATCCTTATATCGAAGGATGGACCCCACACCGAAGTTGTCCCCACCTCAAACTTGTGCTGCCCTGATACACCCAAGAGAGCCCTACAAACTGACATCAGGAACCTGGACTGCTGAGTTTTCTTTCCCAGGGAAAATGGAAAAAGGATGTGCCCTGGGGCCCCTGGTCCTGGACAGGGACCCCACTACAAAAAATCCTTATATCGAAGGATGGACCCCACACCGAAGTTGTTGAAACCTCGAGCTTGTTCTACCCTGATAGACCCAAGGGAGCCCTACAAACTGACATCAGGAACCTGGACTGCTGAGTTTTCTTTCCCAGGGAAAATGGAAAAAGGATGTGCTCAGGGGCCCCTGGCCCTGGGCAGGGGCCTCACTGCAAAGAATCCTTATATCGAAGGATGGACCCCACACCGAAGTTGTCCCCACCTCAAACTTGTGCTGCCCTGATAGACCCAAGGGAGCTCTACAAACTGACATCAGGAACCTGGACTGCTGAGTTTTCTTTCCCAGGGAAAATGGAAAAAGGATGTGCCCAGGGGCCCCTGGCCCTGACTGCAAAAAATCCTTATATCGAAGGATGGACCCCACACAGAAGTTGTCCCCACCTCAAACTTGTGCTGCCCTGATAGACCCAAGGGAGCCCTACAAACTGACAGCAGGAACCTGGACTGCTGAGTTTTCTTTCCCAGGGAAAATGGAAAAAGGATGTGCCCAGGGGCCCCTGGCCCTGGGCAGGGGCCTCACTGCAAAAAATCCTTATATCGAAGGATGGACCCCACACCGAAGTTGTCCTCACCTCAAACTTGTGCTGCCCTGATAGACCCAAGGGAGCTCTACAAACTGACATCAGGAACCTGGACTGCTGAGTTTTCTTTCCCAGGGAAAATGGAAAAAGGATGTGCTCAGGGGCCCCTGGCCCTGACTGCAAAGAATCCTTATATCGAAGGATGGACGCCACACCAAAGTTGTCCCCACCTCAAACATGTGCTGCCCTGATAGACCCAAGGGAGCCCTACAAACTGACATCAGGAACCTGGACTGCTGAGTTTTCTTTCCCAGGGAAAATGGAAAAGGATGTGCCCAGGGGCCCCTGGCCCTGACTGCAAAAAATCCTTATATCGAAGGATGGACACCACACCAAAGTTGTCCCCACCTCAAACTTGTGCTGCCCTGATAGACCCAAGGGAGCCCTACAAACTGACATCAGGAACCAGGACTGCTGAGTTTTCTTTCCCAGGGAAAATGGAGAAAGGATGTGCACAGGGGCCCCTGGCCCTGGGCTGGGGCCTGACTGCAAAGAATCCTTATATCGAAGGATGGACCCCACACCAAAGTTGTCCCCACCTCAAACTTGTGCTGCCCTGATACACCCAAGGGAGCCCTACAAACTGACATCAGGAACCTGGACTGCTGAGTTTTCTTTCCCAGGGAAAATGGATAAAGGATGTGCCCAGGGGCCCCTGGCCCTGGACAGGGACCTCACTACAAAAAATCCTTATATCGAAGGATGGACCCCACACCGAAGTTGTTGAAACCTCGAACTTGTGCTACCCTGATAGACCCAAGGGAGCCCTACAAACTGACATCAGGAACCTGGACTGCTGAGTTTTCTTTCCCAGGGAAAATGGAAAAAGGATGTGCCCAGGGGCCCCTGGCCCTGACTGCAAAACATCCTTATATCGAAGGATGGACCCCACACCGAAGTTGTCCCCACCTCAAACTTGTGCTGCCCTGATACACCCAAGGGAGCCCTACAAACTGACATCAGGAACCTGGACTGCTGAGTTTTCTTTCCCAGGGAAAATGGAAAAAGGATGTGCTCAGGGGCCGCTGGCCCTGACTGCAAAGAATCCTTATATCGAAAGATGGACCCCACACCGAAGTTGTCCCCACCTCAAACTTGTGCTGCCCTGATAGACCCAAGGGAGCCCTACAAACTGACATCAGGAACCTGGACTGCTGAGTTTTCTTTCCCAGGGAAAATGGAAAAAGGATGTGCCCAGGGGCCCCTGGCCCTGGGCAGGGGCCTCACTGCAAAAAATCCTTATATCGAAGGATGGACCCCACACCGAAGTTGTCCCCACCTCAAACTTGTGCTGCCCTGATAGACCCAAGGGAGCTCTACAAACTGACATCAGGAACCTGGACTGCTGAGTTTTCTTTCCCAGGGAAAATGGAAAAAGGATGTGCCCAGGGGCCCCTGGCCCTGACTGCAAAAAATCCTTATATCGAAGGATGGACCCCACACAGAAGTTGTCCGCACCTCAAACTTGTGCTGCCCTGATAGACCCAAGGGAGCCCTACAAACTGACATCAGGAACCTGGACTGCTGAGTTTTCTTTCCCAGGGAAAAAGGAAAAAGGATGTGCCCAGGGGCCCCTGGCCCTGGGCAGGGGCCTCACTGCAGAAAATCCTTGTATCGAAGGATGGACCCCACACCGAAGTTGTCCCCACCTCAAACTTGTGCTGCCCTGATAGACCCAAGGGAGCTCTACAAACTGACATCAGGAACCTGGACTGATGAGTTTTCTTTCCCAGGGAAAATGGAAAAAGGATGTGCCCAGGGGCCCCTGGCCCTGACTGCAAAGAATCCTTATATCGAAGGATGGACGCCACAGCGAAGTTGTCCCCACCTCAAACATGTGCTGCCCTGATACAGCCAAGGGAGCCCTACAAACTGACATCAGGAACCTGGACTGCTGAGTTTTCTTTCCCAGGGAAAATGGAAAAAGGATGTGCCCAGGGGCCCCTGGCGCTGGGCTGGGCCTCAATGCAAAAAATCCTTATATCGAAGGATGGACCCCACACCGAAGTTGTCCCCATCTCAAACTTGTGCTGCCCTGATAGACCCAAGGGAGCTCTACAAACTGACATCAGGAACCGGGACTGCTGAGTTTTCTTTCCCAGGGAAAATGGCCAAAGGATGTGCCCAGGGGCCCCTGGCCCTGACTGCAAAGAATCCTTATATCGAAGGACGGACCCCACACCGAAGTTGTCCCCACCTCAAACTTGTGCTGCCCTGATACACCCAAGGGAGCCCTACAAACTGACATCAGGAACCTGGACTGCTGAATTTTCTTTCCCAGGGAAAATGGAAAAAGGATGTGCCCAGGGGCCCTGGCCCGGGACCTCACTGCAAAAAATCCTTATATCGAAGGATGGACCCCACACTGAAGCTGTCCCCACCTCAAACTTGTGCTGCCCTGATAGACCCAAGGGAGCCCTACAAACTGATATAAGGAACCTGGACTGCTGAGTTTTCTTTCCCAGGGAAAATGGAAAAAGGATGTGCCCAGGGGCCCCTGGCCCTTGACAGGGACCTCACTTCAAAAAATCCTTATATCGAAGGATGGACCCCACACCGAAGCTGTCCCCACCTCAAACTTGTGCTGCCCTGATACAGCCAAGGGAGCCCTACAAACTGACATCAGGAACCTGGACTGTTGAGTTTTCTTTCCCAGGGAAAATGGAAAAAGGATGTGCCCAGGGGCCCCTGGCCCTGACTGCAAAAAATCCTTATATCGAAGGATGGACCCCACACCAAAATTGTCCCCACCTCAAACTTGTGCTGCCCTGATACACCCAAGGGAGCCCTACAAACTGACATCAGGAACCTGGACTGCTGAGTTTTCTTTCCCAGGGAAAATGGAAAAAGGATGTGCCCAGGGGCACCTGGCCCTGACTGCAAAAATTCCTTGTATCGAAGGATGGACCCCACCTCAAACTTGTGCTGCCCTGATAGAACCAAGGGAGCCCTACAAACTGACATCAGGAACCTGGACTGCTGAGTTTTCTTTGCCAGGGAAAATGGAAAAAGGATGTGCCCAGGGGCCCCTGGCCCTGGGCCCCTGGCCCTGACTGCAAAAAATCCTTATATCGAAGGATGGACCCCACACCGAAGTTGTCCCCACCTCAAACTTGTGCTACCCTGATAGACCCAAGGGAGCCCTACAAACGGACATCAGGAACCTGGACTGCTGAGTTTTCTTTCCCAGGGAAAATGGCCAAAGGATGTGCCCAGGGTCCCCTGGCCGTGGTCAGGGCTCTGACTGCAAAGAAGCCTTATATCGAAGGGTGGACCCCACACCGAAGCTGTCCCCACCTCAAACTTGTGCTGCCCTGATAGACCCAAGGGAGCCCTACAAACTGACATCAGGAACCTGGACTGCTGAATTTTCTTTCCCAGGGTAAATGGAAAAAGGCTGTGCCCACGGGCCCCTGGCCCTGACTGCAAAAATCTTTATATTGAAGGATGGACCCCACACCGAAATTGTCCCCACCTCAAACTTGTGCTGCCCTGATACACCCAAGGGAGCCCTACAAACTGACATCAGGAACCTGGACTGCTGAGTTTTCTTTCCCAGGGAAAATGGAAAAAGGATGTGCACAGGGGCCCCTGGCCCTGACTGCAAAGAATCCTTATATCGAAGGATGGACCCCACACCGAAGGTTCCCCACCTCAAACTTGTGCTGCCCTGATAGACCCAAGGGAGCCCTACAAACTGACATCAGGAACCTGGACTGCTGAGTTTTCTTTCCCAGGGAAAATGGAAAAAGGATGTGCCCAGGGGACCCTGGCCCTGACTGCAAAGAATCCTTATATCGAAGGATGGACCCCACAGAGAAGTTGTCCCCACCTCAAACATGTGCTGCCCTGATACACCCAAGGGAGCCCTACAAACTGACATCAGGAACCTGAACTGCTGAGTTTTCTTTCCTAGGGAAAATGGAAAAAGGATGTGCCCAGGGGCCCCTGGCGCTGGGCTGGGCCTCAATGCAAAAAATCCTTATATCGAAGGATGGACCCCACACCGAAGTTGTCCCCATCTCAAACTTGTGCTGCCCTGATAGACCCAAGGGAGCTCTACAAACTGACATCAGGAACCTGGACTGCTGAGTTTTCTTTCCCAGGGAAAATGGCCAAAGGATGTGCCCAGGGGACCCTGGCCCTGACTGCAAAAAATCCTTATATCGAAGGACGGACCCCACACCGAAGTTGTCCCCACCTCAAACTTGTGCTGCCCTGATAGACCCAAGGGAGCCCTACAAACTGACATCAGGAACCTGGACTGCTGAGTTTTCTTTCCCAGGGAAAATGGAAAAAGGATGTGCCCAGGGGCCCTGGCCCGGGACCTCACTACAAAAAATCCTTATATCGAAGGATGGACCCCACACCGAAGTTGTCCCCACCTCAATCTTGTGCTGCCCTGATACACCCAAGGGAGCCCTACAAACTGACATCAGGAACCGGGACTGCTGAGTTTTCTTTCCCAGGGAAAATGGAAAAAGGATGTGCCCAGGGGCCCCTGGCCCTGACTGCAAAAAATCCTTATATAGAAGGATGGACCCCACACTGAAGCTGTCCCCACCTCAAACTTGTGCTGCCCTGATAGACCCAAGGGAGCCCTACAAACTGATATCAGGAACCTGGACTGCTGAGTTTTCTTTCCCAGGGAAAATGGAAAAAGGATGTGCCCAGGGGCCCCTGGCCCTAGTCAGGGACCTCACTTCAAAAAATCCTTATATCGAAGGATGGACCCCACACCGAAGTTGTTGAAACCTCGAGCTTGTGCTACCCTGATAGACCCAAGAGAGCCCTACAAACTGACATCAGGAACCTGGACTGCTGAGTTTTCTTTCCCAGGGAAAATGGAAAAAGGATGTGCTCAGGGGCCCCTGGCCCTGGGCAGGGGCCTCACTGCAAAGAATCCTTATATCGAAGGATGGACCCCACACCGAAGTTGTCCCCACCTCAAACTTGTGCTGCCCTGATAGACCCAAGGGAGCTCTACAAACTGACATCAGGAACCTGGACTGCTGAGTTTTCTTTCCCAGGGAAAATGGAAAAAGGATGTGCCCAGGGGCCCCTGGCCCTGACTGCAAAAAATCCTTATATCGAAGGATGGACCCCACACAGAAGTTGTCCCCACCTCAAACTTGTGCTGCCCTGATAGACCCAAGGGAGCCCTACAAACTGACATCAGGAACCTGGACTGCTGAGTTTTCTTTCCCAGGGAAAATGGAAAAAGGATGTGCCCAGGGGCCCCTGGCCCTGGGCAGGGGCCTCACTGCAAAAAATCCTTATATCGAAGGATGGACCCCACACCGAAGTTGTTGAAACCTCAAACTTGTGCTGCCCTGATAGACCCAAGGGAGCTCTACAAACTGACATCAGGAACCTGGACTGCTGAGTTTTCTTTCCCAGGGAAAATGGAAAAAGGATGTGCTCAGGGGCCCCTGGCCCTGACTGCAAAGAATCCTTATATCGAAGGATGGACGCCACACCAAAGTTGTCCCCACCTCAAACATGTGCTGCCCTGATAGACCCAAGGGAGCCCTACAAACTGACATCAGGAACCTGGACTGCTGAGTTTTCTTTCCCAGGGAAAATGGAAAAGGATGTGCCCAGGGGCCCCTGGCCCTGACTGCAAAAAATCCTTATATCGAAGGATGGACACCACACCAAAGTTGTCCCCACCTCAAACTTGTGCTGCCCTGATAGACCCAAGGGAGCCCTACAAACTGACATCAGGAACCTGGACTGCTGAGTTTTCTTTCCCAGGGAAAATGGAGAAAGGATGTGCACAGGAGCCCCTGGCCCTGGGCTGGGGCCTGACGGCAAAGCATCCTTATATCGAAGGATGGACCCCACACCAAAGTTGTCCCCACCTCAAACTTGTGCTGCCCTGATAGACCCAAGGGAGCCCTACAAACTGACATCAGGAACCTGGACTGCTGAGTTTTCTTTCCCAGGGAAAATGGATAAAGGATGTGCCCAGGGGCCCCTGGCCCTGGACAGGGACCTCACTACAAAAAATCCTTATATCGAAGGATGGACCCCACACCGAAGTTGTTGAAACCTCGAACTTGTGCTACCCTGATAGACCCAAGGGAGCCCTACAAACTGACATCAGGAACCTGGACTGCTGAGTTTTCTTTCCCAGGGAAAATGGAAAAAGGATGTGCCCAGGGGCCCCTGGCCCTGACTGCAAAAAATCCTTATATCGAAGGATGGACCCCACACCGAAGTTGTCCCCACCTCAAACTTGTGCTGCCCTGATACACCCAAGGGAGCCCTACAAACTGACATCAGGAACCTGGACTGCTGAGTTTTCTTTCCCAGGGAAAATGGAAAAAGGATGTGCTCAGGGGCCGCTGGCCCTGACTGCAAAGAATCCTTATATCGAAAGATGGACCCCACACCAAAGTTGTCCCCACCTCAAACTTGTGCTGCCCTGATAGACCCAAAGGAGCCCTACAAACTGACATCAGGAACCTGGACTGCTGAGTTTTCTTTCCCAGGGAAAATGGAAAAAGGATGTGCCCAGGGGCCCCTGGCCCTGGGCAGGGGCCTCACTGCAAAAAATCCTTATATCGAAGGATGGACCCCACACCGAAGTTGTCCCCACCTCAAACTTGTGCTGCCCTGATAGACCCAAGGGAGCTCTACAAACTGACATCAGGAACCTGGACTGCTGAGTTTTCTTCCCCAGGGAAAATGGAAAAAGGATGTGCCCAGGGGCCCCTGGCCCTGACTGCAAAAAATCCTTATATCGAAGGATGGACCCCACACAGAAGTTGTCCGCACCTCAAACTTGTGCTGCCCTGATAGACCCAAGGGAGCCCTACAAACTGACATCAGGAACCTGGACTGCTGAGTTTTCTTTCCCAGGGAAAAAGGAAAAAGGATGTGCCCAGGGGCCCCTGGCCCTGGGCAGGGGCCTCACTGCAAAAAATCCTTGTATCGAAGGATGGACCCCACACCGAAGTTGTCCCCACCTCAAACTTGTGCTGCCCTGATAGACCCAAGGGAGCTCTACAAACTGACATCAGGAACCTGGACTGCTGAGTTTTCTTTCCCAGGGAAAATGGAAAAAGGATGTGCCCAGGGGCCCCTGGCCCTGACTGCAAAGAATCCTTATATCGAAGGATGGACGCCACAGCGAAGTTGTCCCCACCTCAAACATGTGCTGCCCTGATACAGCCAAGGGAGCCCTACAAACTGACATCAGGAACCTGGACTGCTGAGTTTTCTTTCCCAGGGAAAATGGAAAAAGGATGTGCCCAGGGGCCCCTGGCGCTGGGCTGGGCCTCAATGCAAAAAATCCTTATATCGAAGGATGGACCCCACACCGAAGTTGTCCCCATCTCAAACTTGTGCTGCCCTGATAGACCCAAGGGAGCTCTACAAACTGACATCAGGAACCTGGACTGCTGAGTTTTCTTTCCCAGGGAAAATGGCCAAAGGATGTGCCCAGGGGACCCTGGCCCTGACTGCAAAGAATCCTTATATCGAAGGACGGACCCCACACCGAAGTTGTCCCCACCTCAAACTTGTGCTGCCGTGATAGACCCAAGGGAGCCCTACAAACTGACATCAGGAACCTGGACTGCTGAATTTTCTTTCCCAGGGAAAATGGAAAAAGGATGTGCCCAGGGGCCCTGGCCCGGGACCTCACTGCAAAAAATCCTTATATCGAAGGATGGACCCCACACTGAAGCCGTCCCCACCTCAAACTTGTGCTGCCCTGATAGACCCAAGGGAGCCCTACAAACTGACATCAGGAACCTGGACTGCTGAGTTTTCTTTCCCAGGGAAAATGGAAAAAGGATGTGCCCAGGGGCCCCTGGCCCTAGTCAGGGACCTCACTTCAAAAAATCCTTATATCGAAGGATGGACCCCACACCGAAACTGTCCCCACCTCAAACTTGTGCTGCCCTGATACAGCCAAGGGAGCCCTACAAACTGACATCAGGAACCTGGACTGTTGAGTTTTCTTTCCCAGGGAAAATGGAAAAAGGATGTGCCCAGGGGCCCCTGGCCCTGACTGCAAAAAATCCTTATATCGAAGGACGGACCCCACACCGAAGTTGTCCCCACCTCAAACTTGTGCTGCCGTGATAGACCCAAGGGAGCCCTACAAACTGACATCAGGAACCTGGACTGCTGAGTTTTCTTTCCCAGGGAAAATGGAAAAAGGTTGTGCCCAGGGGCCCCTGGCCCTGGGCTGGGGCCTCACTGCAAAAAATCCTTATATCGAAGGATGGACCCCACACCGAAGTTGTCCCCACCTCAAACTTGTGCTGCCCTGATACACCCAAGGGAGCCCTACAAACTGACATCAGGAACCTGGACTGCTGAGTTTTCTTTCCCAGGGAAAATGGAAAAAGGATGTGCCCAGGGGCACCTGGCCCTGACTGCAAAAATTCCTTGTATCGAAGGATGGACCCCACCTCAAACTTGTGCTGCCCTGATAGAACCAAGGGAGCCCTACAAACTGACATCAGGAACCTGGACTGCTGAGTTTTCTTTGCCAGGGAAAATGGAAAAAGGATGTGCCCAGGGGCCCCTGGCCCTGGGCCCCTGGCCCTGACTGCAAAAAATCCTTATATCGAAGGATGGACCCCACACCGAAGTTGTCCCCACCTCAAACTTGTGGTACCCTGATAGACCCAAGGGAGCCCTACAAACGGACATCAGGAACCTGGACTGCTGAGTTTTCTTTCCCAGGGAAAATGGCCAAAGGATGTGCCCAGGGTCCCCTGGCCGTGGTCAGGGCTCTGACTGCAAAGAATCCTTATATCGAAGGATGGACCCCACACCGAAGCTGTCCCCACCTCAAACTTGTGCTGCCCTGATAGACCCAAGGGAGCCCTACAAACTGACATCAGGAACCTGGACTGCTGAATTTTCTTTCCCAGGGTAAATGGAAAAAGGCTGTGCCCACGGGCCCCTGGCCCTGACTGCAAAAATCTTTATATTGAAGGATGGACCCCACACCGAAATTGTCCCCACCTCAAACTTGTGCTGCCCTGATAGACCCAAGGGAGCCCTACAAACTGACATCAGGAACCTGGACTGCTGAGTTTTCTTTCCCAGGGAAAATTGAAAAAGGATGTGCACAGGGGCCCCTGGCCCTGACTGCAAAGAATCCTTATATCGAAGGATGGACCCCACACCGAAGGTTCCCCGACTCAAACTTGTGCTGCCCTGATAGACCCAAGGGAGCCCTACAAACTGACATCAGGAACCTGGACTGCTGAGTTTTCTTTCCCAGGGAAAATGGAAAAAGGATGTGCCCAGGGGCCCCTGGCCCTGACTGCAAAGAATCCTTATATCGAAGGATGGACGCCACAGCGAAGTTGTCCCCACCTCAAACATGTGCTGCCCTGATACACCCAAGGGAGCCCTACAAACTGACATCAGGAACCTGAACTGCTGAGTTTTCTTTCCTAGGGAAAATGGAAAAAGGATGTGCCCAGGGGCCCCTGGCGCTGGGCTGGGCCTCAATGCAAAAAATCCTTATATCGAAGGATGGACCCCACACCGAAGTTGTCCCCATCTCAAACTTGTGCTGCCCTGATAGACCCAAGGGAGCTCTACAAACTGACATCAGGAACCTGGACTGCTGAGTTTTCTTTCCCAGGGAAAATGGCCAAAGGATGTGCCCAGGGGACCCTGGCCCTGACTGCAAAAAATCCTTATATCGAAGGACGGACCCCACACCGAAGTTGTCCCCACCTCAAACTTGTGCTGCCCTGATACACCCAAGGGAGCCCTACAAACTGACATCAGGAACCGGGACTGCTGAGTTTTCTTTCCCAGGGAAAATGGAAAAAGGATGTGCCCAGGGGCCCCTGGCCCTGACTGCAAAAAATCCTTATATCGAAGGATGGACCCCACACTGAAGCTGTCCCCACCTCAAACTTGTGCTGCCCTGATAGACCCAAGGGAGCCCTACAAACTGATATCAGGAACCTGGACTGCTGAGTTTTCTTTCCCAGGGAAAATGGAAAAAGGATGTGCCCAGGGGCCCCTGGCCCTAGTCAGGGACCTCACTTCAAAAAATCCTTATATCGAAGGATGGACCCCACACCGAAGCTGTCCCCACCTCAAACTTGTGCTGCCCTGATAGACCCAAGGGAGCCCTACAAACTGACATCAGGAACCTGGACTGTTGAGTTTTCTTTCCCAGGGAAAATGGATAAAGGATGTGCCCAGGGGCCCCTGGCCCTGACTGCAAAAAATCCTTATATCGAAGGATGGACCCCCCACCAAAATTGTCCCCACCTCAAACTTGTGCTGCCCTGATACACCCAAGGGAGCCCTACAAACTGACATCAGGAACCTGGACTGCTGAGTTTTCTTTCCCAGCGAAAATGGCCAAAGGATGTGCCCGGGGGACCCTGGCCCTGACTGCAAAGAATCCTTATATCGAAGGATGGACCCCACACCGAAGTTGTCCCCACCTCAAACTTGTGCTGCCCTGATAGACCCAAGAGAGCCCTACAAACTGACATCAGGAACCTGGACTGCTGAGTTTTCTTTCCCAGGGAAAATGGAAAAAGGATGTGCCCAGGGGCCCCTTGCCCTGGACAGGGACCCCACTACAAAAAATCCTTATATCGAAGGATGGACCCCACACCGAAGTTGTTGAAACCTCGAGCTTGTGCTACCCTGATAGACCCAAGGGAGCCCTACAAACTGACATCAGGAACCTGGACTGCTGAGTTTTCTTTCCCAGGGAAAATGGAAAAAGGATGTGCTCAGGGGCCCCTGGCCCTGGGCAGGGGCCTCACTGCAAAGAATCCTTATATCGAAGGATGGACCCCACACCGAAGTTGTCCCCACCTCAAACTTGTGCTGCCCTGATAGACCCAAGGGAGCTCTACAAACTGACATCAGGAACCTGGACTGCTGAGTTTTCTTTCCCAGGGAAAATGGAAAAAGGATGTGCCCAGGGGCCCCTGGCCCTGACTGCAAAGAATCCTTATATCGAAGGATGGACCCCACACAGAAGTTGTTCCCACCTCAAACTTGTGCTGCCCTGATAGACCCAAGGGAGCCCTACAAACTGACATCAGGAACCTGGACTGCTGAGTTTTCTTTCCCAGGGAAAATGGAAAAAGGATGTGCCCAGGGGCCCCTGGCCCTGGGCAGGGGCCTCACTGCAAAAAATCCTTATATCGAAGGATGGACCCCACACCGAAGTTGTCCTCACCTCAAACTTGTGCTGCCCTGATAGACCCAAGGGAGCTCTACAAACTGACATCAGGAACCTGGACTGCTGAGTTTTCTTTCCCAGGGAAAATGGAAAAAGGATGTGCTCAGGGGCCCCTGGCCCTGACTGCAAAGAATCCTTATATCGAAGGATGGACACCACACCAAAGTTGTCCCCACCTCAAACTTGTGCTGCCCTGATAGACCCAAGGGAGCCCTACAAAGTGACATCAGGAACCTGGACTGCTGAGTTTTCTTTCCCAGGGAAAATGGAGAAAGGATGTGCACAGGGGCCCCTGGCCCTGGGCTGGGGCCTGACTGCAAAGCATCCTTATATCGAAGGATGGACCCCACACCAAAGTTGTCCCCACCTCAAACTTGTGCTGCCCTGATACACCCAAGGGAGCCCTACAAACTGACATCAGGAACCTGGACTGCTGAGTTTTCTTTCCCAGGGAAAATGGAAAAAGGATGTGCCCAGGGGCCCTGGCCCGGGACCTCACTACAAAAAATCCTTATATCGAAGGATGGACCCCACACCGAAGTTGTCCCCACCTCAATCTTGTGCTGCCCTGATACACCCAAGGGAGCCCTACAAACTGACATCAGGAACCGGGACTGCTGAGTTTTCTTTCCCAGGGAAAATGGAAAAAGGATGTGCCCAGGGGCCCCTGGCCCTGACTGCAAAAAATCCTTATATCGAAGGATGGACCCCACACTGAAGCTGTCCCCACCTCAAACTTGTGCTGCCCTGATAGACCCAAGGGAGCCCTACAAACTGATATCAGGAACCTGGACTGCTGAGTTTTCTTTCCCAGGGAAAATGGAAAAAGGATGTGCCCAGGGGCCCCTGGCCCTAGTCAGGGACCTCACTTCAAAAAATCCTTATATCGAAGGATGGACCCCACACCGAAGCTGTCCCCACCTCAAACTTGTGCTGCCCTGATAGACCCAAGGGAGCCCTACAAACTGACATCAGGAACCTGGACTGTTGAGTTTTCTTTCCCAGGGAAAATGGATAAAGGATGTGCCCAGGGGCCCCTGGCCCTGACTGCAAAAAATCCTTATATCGAAGGATGGACCCCCCACCAAAATTGTCCCCACCTCAAACTTGTGCTGCCCTGATACACCCAAGGGAGCCCTACAAACTGACATCAGGAACCTGGACTGCTGAGTTTTCTTTCCCAGCGAAAATGGCCACAGGATGTGCCCGGGGGACCCTGGCCCTGACTGCAAAGAATCCTTATATCGAAGGATGGACCCCACACCGAAGTTGTCCCCACCTCAAACTTGTGCTGCCCTGATAGACCCAAGAGAGCCCTACAAACTGACATCAGGAACCTGGACTGCTGAGTTTTCTTTCCCAGGGAAAATGGAAAAAGGATGTGCCCAGGGGCCCCTTGCCCTGGACAGGGACCCCACTACAAAAAATCCTTATATCGAAGGATGGACCCCACACCGAAGTTGTTGAAACCTCGAGCTTGTGCTACCCTGATAGACCCAAGGGAGCCCTACAAACTGACATCAGGAACCTGGACTGCTGAGTTTTCTTTCCCAGGGAAAATGGAAAAAGGATGTGCTCAGGGGCCCCTGGCCCTGGGCAGGGGCCTCACTGCAAAGAATCCTTATATCGAAGGATGGACCCCACACCGAAGTTGTCCCCACCTCAAACTTGTGCTGCCCTGATAGACCCAAGGGAGCTCTACAAACTGACATCAGGAACCTGGACTGCTGAGTTTTCTTTCCCAGGGAAAATGGAAAAAGGATGTGCCCAGGGGCCCCTGGCCCTGACTGCAAAGAATCCTTATATCGAAGGATGGACCCCACACAGAAGTTGTTCCCACCTCAAACTTGTGCTGCCCTGATAGACCCAAGGGAGCCCTACAAACTGACATCAGGAACCTGGACTGCTGAGTTTTCTTTCCCAGGGAAAATGGAAAAAGGATGTGCCCAGGGGCCCCTGGCCCTGGGCAGGGGCCTCACTGCAAAAAATCCTTATATCGAAGGATGGACCCCACACCGAAGTTGTCCTCACCTCAAACTTGTGCTGCCCTGATAGACCCAAGGGAGCTCTACAAACTGACATCAGGAACCTGGACTGCTGAGTTTTCTTTCCCAGGGAAAATGGAAAAAGGATGTGCTCAGGGGCCCCTGGCCCTGACTGCAAAGAATCCTTATATCGAAGGATGGACACCACACCAAAGTTGTCCCCACCTCAAACTTGTGCTGCCCTGATAGACCCAAGGGAGCCCTACAAACTGACATCAGGAACCTGGACTGCTGAGTTTTCTTTCCCAGGGAAAATGGAGAAAGGATGTGCACAGGGGCCCCTGGCCCTGGGCTGGGGCCTGACTGCAAAGCATCCTTATATCGAAGGATGGACCCCACACCAAAGTTGTCCCCACCTCAAACATGTGCTGCCCTGATACACCCAAGGGAGCCCTACAAACTGACATCAGGAACCTGGACTGCTGAGTTTTCTTTCCTAGGGAAAATGGATAAAGGATGTGCCCAGGGGCCCCTGGCCCTGGACAGGGACCTCACTACAAAAAATCCTTATATCGAAGGATGGACCCCACACCGAAGTTGTTGAAACCTCAAACTTGTGCTACCCTGATAGACCCAAGGGAGCCCTACAAACTGACATCAGGAACCTGGACTGCTGAGTTTTCTTTCCCAGGGAAAATGGAAAAAGGATGTGCCCAGGGGCCCCTGGCCCTGACTGCAAAAAATCCTTATATCGAAGGATGGACCCCACACCGAAGTTGTCCCCACCTCAAACTTGTGCTGCCCTGATACACCCAAGGGAGCCCTACAAACTGACATCAGGAACCTGGACTGCTGAGTTTTCTTTCCCAGGGAAAATGGAAAAAGGATGTGCTCATGGGCCGCTGGCCCTGACTGCAAAGAATCCTTATATCGAAAGATGGACCCCACACCGAAGTTGTCCCCACCTCAAACTTGTGCTGCCCTGATAGACCCAAGGGAGCCCTACAAACTGACATCAGGAACCTGGACTGCTGAGTTTTCTTTCCCAGGGAAAATGGAAAAAGGATGTGCCCAGGGGCCCCTGGCCCTGGGCAGGGGCCTCACTGCAAAAAATCCTTATATCGAAGGATGGACCCCACACCGAAGTTGTCCCCACCTCAAACTTGTGCTGCCCTGATAGACCCAAGGGAGCTCTACAAACTGACATCAGGAACCTGGACTGCTGAGTTTTCTTTCCCAGGGAAAATGGAAAAAGGATGTGCCCAGGGGCCCCTGGCCCTGACTGCAAAAAAACCTTATATCGAAGGATGGACCCCACACAGAAGTTGTCCGCACCTCAAACTTGTGCTGCCCTGATAGACCCAAGAGAGCCCTACAAACTGACATCAGGAACCTGGACTGCTGAGTTTTCTTTCCCAGGGAAAAAGGAAAAAGGATGTGCCCAGGGGCCCCTGGCCCTGGGCAGGGGCCTCACTTCAAAAAATCCTTATATCGAAGGATGGACCCCACACCGAAGTTGTCCCCACCTCAAACTTGTGCTGCCCTGATAGACCCAAGGGAGCTCTACAAACTGACATCAGGAACCTGGACTGCTGAGTTTTCTTTCCCAGGGAAAATGGAAAAAGGATGTGCCCAGGGGCCCCTGGCCCTGACTGCAAAAAATCCTTATATCGAAGGATGGACCCCACACAGAAGTTGTTCCCACCTCAAACTTGTGCTGCCCTGATAGACCCAAGGGAGCCCTACAAACTGACATCAGGAACCTGGACTGCTGAGTTTTCTTTCCCAGGGAAAATGGAAAAAGGATGTGCCCAGGGGCCCCTGGCCCTGGGCAGGGGCCTCACTGCAAAAAATCCATATATCGAAGGATGGACCCCACACCGAAGTTGTCCTCACCTCAAACTTGTGCTGCCCTGATAGACCCAAGGGAGCTCTACAAACTGACATCAGGAACCTGGACTGCTGAGTTTTCTTTCCCAGGGAAAATGGAAAAAGGATGTGCTCAGGGGCCCCTGGCCCTGACTGCAAAGAATCCTTATATCGAAGGATGGACGCCACACCAAAGTTGTCCCCACCTCAAACATGTGCTGCCCTGATAGACCCAAGGGAGCCCTACAAACTGACATCAGGAACCTGGACTGCTGAGTTTTCTTTCCCAGGGAAAATGGAAAAGGATGTGCTCAGGGGCCCCTGGCCCTGACTGCAAAAACTCCTTATATCGAAGGATGGACACCACACCAAAGTTGTCCCCACCTCAAACTTGTGCTGCCCTGATAGACCCAAGGGAGCCCTACAAACTGACATCAGGAACCTGGACTGCTGAGTTTTCTTTCCCAGGGAAAATGGAGAAAGGATGTGCACAGGGGCCCTGGCCCTGGGCTGGGGCCTGACTGCAAAGCATCCTTATATCGAAGGATGGACCCCACACCAAAGTTGTCCCCACCTCAAACTTGTGCTGCCCTGATAGACCCAAGGGAGCCCTACAAACTGACATCAGGAACCTGGACTGCTGAGTTTTCTTTCCCAGGGAAAATGGATAAAGGATGTGCCCAGGGGCCCCTGGCCCTGGACAGGGACATCACTACAAAAAATCCTTATATCGAAGGATGGACCCCACACCGAAGTTGTTGAAACCTCAAACTTGTGCTACCCTGATAGACCCAAGGGAGCCCTACAAACTGACATCAGGAACCTGGACTGCTGAGTTTTCTTTCCCAGGGAAAATGGAAAAAGGATGTGCCCAGGGGCCCCTGGCCCTGGGCAGGGGCCTGACTGCAAAAAATCCTTATATCGAAGGATGGACCCCACACCGAAGTTGTCCCCACCTCAAACTTGTGCTGCCCTGATACACCCAAGGGAGCCCTACAAACTGACATCAGGAACCGGGACTGCTGAGTTTTCTTTCCCAGGGAAAAAGGAAAAAGGATGTGCCCAGGGGCCCCTGGCCCTGGGCAGGGGCCTCACTGCAGAAAATCCTTGTATCGAAGGATGGACCCCACACCGAAGTTGTCCCCACCTCAAACTTGTGCTGCCCTGATAGACCCAAGGGAGCTCTACAAACTGACATCAGGAACCTGGACTGCTGAGTTTTCTTTCCCAGGGAAAATGGAAAAAGGATGTGCCCAGGGGCCCCTGGCCCTGACTGCAAAGAATCCTTATATCGAAGGATGGACGCCACAGCGAAGTTGTCCCCACCTCAAACATGTGCTGCCCTGATACAGCCAAGGGAGCCCTACAAACTGACATCAGGAACCTGGACTGCTGAGTTTTCTTTCCCAGGGAAAATGGAAAAAGGATGTGCCCAGGGGCCCCTGGCGCTGGGCTGGGCCTCAATGCAAAAAATCCTTATATCGAAGGATGGACCCCACACCGAAGTTGTCCCCATCTCAAACTTGTGCTGCCCTGATAGACCCAAGGGAGCTCTACAAACTGACATCAGGAACCTGGACTGCTGAGTTTTCTTTCCCAGGGAAAATGGCCAAAGGATGTGCCCAGGGGACCCTGGCCCTGACTGCAAAGAATCCTTATATCGAAGGACGGACCCCACACCGAAGTTGTCCCCACCTCAAACTTGTGCTGCCCTGATACACCCAAGGGAGCCCTACAAACTGACATCAGGAACCTGGACTGCTGAATTTTCTTTCCCAGGGAAAATGGAAAAAGGATGTGCCCAGGGGCCCTGGCCCGGGACCTCACTGCAAAAAATCCTTATATCGAAGGATGGACCCCACACTGAAGCTGTCCCCACCTCAAACTTGTGCTGCCCTGATACACCCAAGGGAGCCCTACAAACTGATATCAGGAACCTGGACTGCTGAGTTTTCTTTCCCAGGGAAAATGGAAAAAGGATGTGCCCAGGGGCCCCTGGCCCTTGACAGGGACCTCACTTCAAAAAATCCTTATATCGAAGGATGGACCCCACACCGAAGCTGTCCCCACCTCAAACTTGTGCTGCCCTGATACAGCCAAGGGAGCCCTACAAACTGACATCAGGAACCTGGACTGCTGAGTTTTCTTTCCCAGGGAAAATGGAAAAAGGATGTCCCCAGGGGCCCCTGGCCCTGACTGCAAAAAATCCTTATATCGAAGGATGGACCCCACACCAAAATTGTCCCCACCTCAAACTTGTGCTGCCCTGATACACCCAAGGGAGCCCTACAAACTGACATCAGGGACCTGGACTGCTGAGTTTTCTTTCCCAGGGAAAATGGAAAAAGGATGTGCCCAGGGGCACCTGGCCCTGACTGCAAAAATTCCTTGTATCGAAGGATGGACCCCACCTCAAACTTGTGCTGCCCTGATAGAACCAAGGGAGCCCTACAAACTGACATCAGGAACCTGGACTGCTGAGTTTTCTTTGCCAGGGAAAATGGAAAAAGGATGTGCCCAGGGGCCCCTGGCCCTGGGCCCCTGGCCCTGACTGCAAAAAATCCTTATATCGAAGGATGGACCCCACACCGAAGTTGTCCCCACCTCAAACTTGTGCTACCCTGATAGACCCAAGGGAGCCCTACAAACGGACATCAGGAACCTGGACTGCTGAGTTTTCTTTCCCAGGGAAAATGGCCAAAGGATGTGCCCAGGGTCCCCTGGCCGTGGTCAGGAATCTGACTGCAAAGAATCCTTATATCGAAGGGTGGACCCCACACCGAAGCTGTCCCCACCTCAAACTTGTGCTGCCCTGATAGACCCAAGGGAGCCCTACAAACTGACATCAGGAACCTGGACTGCTGAATTTTCTTTCCCAGGGTAAATGGAAAAAGGCTGTGCCCACGGGCCCCTGGCCCTGACTGCAAAAATCTTTATATTGAAGGATGGACCCCACACCGAAATTGTCCCCACCTCAAACTTGTGCTGCCCTGATACACCCGAGGGAGCCCTACAAACTGACATCAGGAACCTGGACTGCTGAGTTTTCTTTCCCAGGGAAAATGGAAAAAGGATGTGCACAGGGGCCCCTGGCCCTGACTGCAAAGAATCCTTATATCGAAGGATGGACCCCACACCGAAGGTTCCCCACCTCAAACTTGTGCTGCCCTGATAGACCCAAGGGAGCCCTACAAACTGACATCAGGAACCTGGACTGCTGAGTTTTCTTTCCCAGGGAAAATGGAAAAAGGATGTGCCCAGGGGACCCTGGCCCTGACTGCAAAGAATCCTTATATCGAAGGATGGACCCCACAGAGAAGTTGTCCCCACCTCAAACATGTGCTGCCCTGATACACCCAAGGGAGCCCTACAAACTGACATCAGGAACCTGAACTGCTGAGTTTTCTTTCCTAGGGAAAATGGAAAAAGGATGTGCCCAGGGGCCCCTGGCGCTGGGCTGGGCCTCAATGCAAAAAATCCTTATATCGAAGGATGGACCCCACACCGAAGTTGTCCCCATCTCAAACTTGTGCTGCCCTGATAGACCCAAGGGAGCTCTACAAACTGACATCAGGAACCTGGACTGCTGAGTTTTCTTTCCCAGGGAAAATGGCCAAAGGATGTGCCCAGGGGACCCTGGCCCTGACTGCAAAAAATCCTTATATCGAAGGACGGACCCCACACCGAAGTTGTCCCCACCTCAAACTTGTGCTGCCCTGATACACCCAAGGGAGCCCTACAAACTGACATCAGGAACCTGGACTGCTGAGTTTTCTTTCCCAGGGAAAATGGAAAAAGGATGTGCCCAGGGGCCCTGGCCCGGGACCTCACTACAAAAAATCCTTATATCGAAGGATGGACCCCACACCGAAGTTGTCCCCACCTCAATCTTGTGCTGCCCTGATACACCCAAGGGAGCCCTACAAACTGACATCAGGAACCTGGACTGCTGAGTTTTCTTTCCCAGGGAAAATGGAAAAAGGATGTGCCCAGGGGCCCCTGGCCCTGACTGCAAAAAATCCTTATATCGAAGGATGGACCCCACACTGAAGCTGTCCCCACCTCAAACTTGTGCTGCCCTGATAGACCCAAGGGAGCCCTACAAACTGATATCAGGAACCTGGACTGCTGAGTTTTCTTTCCCAGGGAAAATGGAAAAAGGATGTGCCCAGGGGCCCCTGGCCCTAGTCAGGGACCTCACTTCAAAAAATCCTTATATCGAAGGATGGACCCCACACCGAAGCTGTCCCCACCTCAAACTTGTGCTGCCCTGATAGACCCAAGGGAGCTCTACAAACTGACATCAGGAACCTGGACTGTTGAGTTTTCTTTCCCAGGGAAAATGGATAAAGGATGTGCCCAGGGGCCCCTGGCCCTGACTGCAAAAAATCCTTATATCGAAGGATGGACCCCCCACCAAAATTGTCCCCACCTCAAACTTGTGCTGCCCTGATACACCCAAGGGAGCCCTACAAACTGACATCAGGAACCTGGACTGCTGAGTTTTCTTTCCCAGCGAAAATGGCCAAAGGATGTGCCCGGGGGACCCTGGCCCTGACTGCAAAGAATCCTTATATTGAAGGATGGACCCCACACCGAAGTTGTCCCCACCTCAAACTTGTGCTGCCCTGATAGACCCAAGAGAGCCCTACAAACTGACATCAGGAACCTGGACTGCTGAGTTTTCTTTCCCAGGGAAAATGGAAAAAGGATGTGCCCAGGGGCCCCTTGCCCTGGACAGGGACGCCACTACAAAAAATCCTTATATCGAAGGATGGACCCCACACCGAAGTTGTTGAAACCTCGAGCTTGTGCTACCCTGATAGACCCAAGAGAGCCCTACAAACTGACATCAGGAACCTGGACTGCTGAGTTTTCTTTCCCAGGGAAAATGGAAAAAGGATGTGCTCAGGGGCCCCTGGCCCTGGGCAGGGGCCTCACTGCAAAGAATCCTTATATCGAAGGATGGACCCCACACCGAAGTTGTCCCCACCTCAAACTTGTGCTGCCCTGATAGACCCAAGGGAGCTCTACAAACTGACATCAGGAACCTGGACTGCTGAGTTTTCTTTCCCAGGGAAAATGGAAAAAGGATGTGCCCAGGGGCCCCTGGCCCTGACTGCAAAAAATCCTTATATCGAAGGATGGACCCCACACAGAAGTTGTTCCCACCTCAAACTTGTGCTGCCCTGATAGACCCAAGGGAGCCCTACAAACTGACATCAGGAACCTGGACTGCTGAGTTTTCTTTCCCAGGGAAAATGGAAAAAGGATGTGCCCAGGGGCCCCTGGCCCTGGGCAGGGGCCTCACTGCAAAAAATCCTTATATCGAAGGATGGACCCCACACCGAAGTTGTTGAAACCTCAAACTTGTGCTGCCCTGATAGACCCAAGGGAGCTCTACAAACTGACATCAGGAACCTGGACTGCTGAGTTTTCTTTCCCAGGGAAAATGGAAAAAGGTTGTGCTCAGGGGCCCCTGGCCCTGACTGCAAAGAATCCTTATATCGAAGGATGGACGCCACACCAAAGTTGTCCCCACCTCAAACATGTGCTGCCCTGATAGACCCAAGGGAGCCCTACAAACTGACATCAGGAACCTGGACTGCTGAGTTTTCTTTCCCAGGGAAAATGGAAAAGGATGTGCCCAGGGGCCCCTGGCCCTGACTGCAAAAAATCCTTATATCGAAGGATGGACACCACACCAAAGTTGTCCCCACCTCAAACTTGTGCTGCCCTGATAGACCCAAGGGAGCCCTACAAACTGACATCAGGAACCTGGACTGCTGAGTTTTCTTTCCCAGGGAAAATGGAGAAAGGATGTGCACAGGGGCCCCTGGCCCTGGGCTGGGGCCTGACGGCAAAGCATCCTTATATCGAAGGATGGACCCCACACCAAAGTTGTCCCCACCTCAAACTTGTGCTGCCCTGATAGACCCAAGGGAGCCCTACAAACTGACATCAGGAACCTGGACTGCTGAGTTTTCTTTCCCAGGGAAAATGGAAAAAGGATGTGCCAAGGGGCCCCTGGCCCTGGACAGGGACCTCACTACAAAAAATCCTTATATCGAAGGATGGACCCCACACCGAAGTTGTTGAAACCTCGAACTTGTGCTACCCTGATAGACCCAAGGGAGACCTACAAACTGACATCAGGAACCTGGACTGCTGAATTTTCTTTCCCAGGGAAAATGGAAAAAGGATGTGCCCAGGGGCCCCTGGCCCTGACTGCAAAAAATCCTTATATCGAAGGATGGACCCCACACCGAAGTTGTCCCCACCTCAAACTTGTGCTGCCCTGATACACCCAAGGGAGCCCTACAAACTGACATCAGGAACCTGGACTGCTGAGTTTTCTTTCCCAGGGAAAATGGAAAAAGGATGTGCTCAGGGGCCGCTGGCCCTGACTGCAAAGAATCCTTATATCGAAAGATGGACCCCACACCGAAGTTGTCCCCACCTCAAACTTGTGCTGCCCTGATAGACCCAAAGGAGCCCTACAAACTGACATCAGGAACCTGGACTGCTGAGTTTTCTTTCCCAGGGAAAATGGAAAAAGGATGTGCCCAGGGGCCCCTGGCCCTGGGCAGGGGCCTCACTGCAAAAAATCCTTATATCGAAGGATGGACCCCACACCGAAGTTGTCCCCACCTCAAACTTGTGCTGCCCTGATAGACCCAAGGGAGCTCTACAAACTGACATCAGGAACCTAGACTGCTGAGTTTTCTTCCCCAGGGAAAATGGAAAAAGGATGTGCCCAGGGGCCCCTGGCCCTGACTGCAAAAAATCCTTATATCGAAGGATGGACCCCACACAGAAGTTGTCCGCACCTCAAACTTGTGCTGCCCTGATAGACCCAAGGGAGCCCTACAAACTGACATCAGGAACCTGGACTGCTGAGTTTTCTTTCCCAGGGAAAAAGGAAAAAGGATGTGCCCAGGGGCCCCTGGCCCTGGGCAGGGGCCTCACTGCAAAAAATCCTTGTATCGAAGGATGGACCCCACACCGAAGTTGTCCCCACCTCAAACTTGTGCTGCCCTGATAGACCCAAGGGAGCTCTACAAACTGACATCAGGAACCTGGACTGCTGAGTTTTCTTTCCCAGGGAAAATGGAAAAAGGATGTGCCCAGGGGCCCCTGGCCCTGACTGCAAAGAATCCTTATATCGAAGGATGGACGCCACAGCGAAGTTGTCCCCACCTCAAACATGTGCTGCCCTGATACAGCCAAGGGAGCCCTACAAACTGACATCAGGAACCTGGACTGCTGAGTTTTCTTTCCCAGGGAAAATGGAAAAAGGATGTGCCCAGGGGCCCCTGGCGCTGGGCTGGGCCTCAATGCAAAAAATCCTTATATCGAAGGATGGACCCCACACCGAAGTTGTCCCCATCTCAAACTTGTGCTGCCCTGATAGACCCAAGGGAGCTCTACAAACTGACATCAGGAACCTGGACTGCTGAGTTTTCTTTCCCAGGGAAAATGGCCAAAGGATGTGCCCAGGGGACCCTGGCCCTGACTGCAAAGAATCCTTATATCGAAGGACGGACCCCACACCGAAGTTGTCCCCACCTCAAACTTGTGCTGCCGTGATACACCCAAGGGAGCCCTACAAACTGACATCAGGAACCTGGACTGCTGAATTTTCTTTCCCAGGGAAAATGGAAAAAGGATGTGCCCAGGGGCCCTGGCCCGGGACCTCACTGCAAAAAATCCTTATATCGAAGGATGGACCCCACACTGAAGCTGTCCCCACCTCAAACTTGTGCTGCCCTGATAGACCCAAGGGAGCCCTACAAACTGATATCAGGAACCTGGACTGCTGAGTTTTCTTTCCCAGGGAAAATGGAAAAAGGATGTGCCCAGGGGCCCCTGGCCCTAGTCAGGGACCTCACTTCAAAAAATCCTTATATCGAAGGATGGACCCCACACCGAAGTTGTTGAAACCTCAAACTTGTGCTACCCTGATACAGCCAAGGGAGCCCTACAAACTGACATCAGGAACCTGGACTGTTGAGTTTTCTTTCCCAGGGAAAATGGAAAAAGGATGTGCCCAGGGGCCCCTGGCCCTGACTGCAAAAAATCCTTATATCGAAGGATGGACCCCACACCAAAATTGTCCCCACCTCAAACTTGTGCTGCCCTGATACACCCAAGGGAGCCCTACAAACTGACATCAGGAACCTGGACTGCTGAGTTTTCTTTCCCAGGGAAAATGGAAAAAGGATGTGCCCAGGGGCACCTGGCCCTGACTGCAAAAATTCCTTGTATCGAAGGATGGACCCCACCTCAAACTTGTGCTGCCCTGATACACCCAAGGGAGCCCTACAAACTGACATCAGGAACCTGGACTGCTGAGTTTTCTTTGCCAGGGAAAATGGAAAAAGGATGTGCCCAGGGGCCCCTGGCCCTGGGCCCCTGGCCCTGACTGCAAAAAATCCTTATATCGAAGGATGGACCCCACACCGAAGTTGTCCCCACCTCAAACTTGTGCTACCCTGATAGACCCAAGGGAGCCCTACAAACGGACATCAGGAACCTGGACTGCTGAGTTTTCTTTCCCAGGGAAAATGGCCAAAGGATGTGCCCAGGGTCCCCTGGCCGTGGTCAGGGCTCTGACTGCAAAGAATCCTTATATCGAAGGATGGACCCCACACCGAAGCTGTCCCCACCTCAAACTTGTGCTGCCCTGATAGACCCAAGGGAGCCCTACAAACTGACATCAGGAACCTGGACTGCTGAATTTTCTTTCCCAGGGTAAATGGAAAAAGGCTGTGCCCACGGGCCCCTGGCCCTGACTGCAAAAATCTTTATATTGAAGGATGGACCCCACACCGAAATTGTCCCCACCTCAAACTTGTGCTGCCCTGATACACCCAAGGGAGCCCTACAAACTGACATCAGGAACCTGGACTGCTGAGTTTTCTTTCCCAGGGAAAATTGAAAAAGGATGTGCACAGGGGCCCCTGGCCCTGACTGCAAAGAATCCTTATATCGAAGGATGGACCCCACACCGAAGGTTCCCCACCTCAAACTTGTGCTGCCCTGATAGACCTAAGGGAGCCCTACAAACTGACATCAGGAACCTGGACTGCTGAGTTTTCTTTCCCAGGGAAAATGGAAAAAGGATGTGCCCAGGGGCCCCTGGCCCTGACTGCAAAGAATCCTTATATCGAAGGATGGACGCCACAGCGAAGTTGTCCCCACCTCAAACATGTGCTGCCCTGATACACCCAAGGGAGCCCTACAAACTGACATCAGGAACCTGAACTGCTGAGTTTTCTTTCCTAGGGAAAATGGAAAAAGGATGTGCCCAGGGGCCCCTGGCGCTGGGCTGGGCCTCAATGCAAAAAATCCTTATATCGAAGGATGGACCCCACACCGAAGTTGTCCCCATCTCAAACTTGTGCTGCCCTGATAGACCCAAGGGAGCTCTACAAACTGACATCAGGAACCTGGACTGCTGAGTTTTCTTTCCCAGGGAAAATGGCCAAAGGATGTGCCCAGGGGACCCTGGCCCTGACTGCAAAAAATCCTTATATCGAAGGACGGACCCCACACCGAAATTGTCCCCACCTCAAACTTGTGCTGCCCTGATAGACCCAAGGGAGCCCTACAAACTGACATCAGGAACCTGGACTGCTGAGTTTTCTTTCCCAGGGAAAATGGAAAAAGGATGTGCCCAGGGGCCCTGGCCCGGGACCTCACTACAAAAAATCCTTATATCGAAGGATGGACCCCACACCGAAGTTGTCCCCACCTCAAACTTGTGCTGCCCTGATACACCCAAGGGAGCCCTACAAACTGACATCAGGAACCGGGACTGCTGAGTTTTCTTTCCCAGGGAAAATGGAAAAAGGATGTGCCCAGGGGCCCCTGGCCCTGACTGCAAAAAATCCTTATATCGAAGGATGGACCCCACACTGAAGCTGTCCCCACCTCAAACTTGTGCTGCCCTGATAGACCCAAGGGAGCCCTACAAACTGATATCAGGAACCTGGACTGCTGAGTTTTCTTTCCCAGGGAAAATGGAAAAAGGATGTGCCCAGGGGCCCCTGGCCCTAGTCAGGGACCTCACTTCAAAAAATCCTTATATCGAAGGATGGACCCCACACCGAAGCTGTCCCCACCTCAAACTTGTGCTGCCCTGATAGACCCAAGGGAGCCCTACAAACTGACATCAGGAACCTGGACTGTTGAGTTTTCTTTCCCAGGGAAAATGGATAAAGGATGTGCCCAGGGGCCCCTGGCCCTGACTGCAAAAAATCCTTATATCGAAGGATGGACCCCCCACCAAAATTGTCCCCACCTCAAACTTGTGCTGCCCTGATACACCCAAGGGAGCCCTACAAACTGACATCAGGAACCTGGACTGCTGAGTTTTCTTTCCCAGCGAAAATGGCCAAAGTATGTGCCCGGGGGACCCTGGCCCTGACTGCAAAGAATCCTTATATCGAAGGATGGACCCCACACCGAAGTTGTCCCCACCTCAAACTTGTGCTGCCCTGATAGACCCAAGAGAGCCCTACAAACTGACATCAGGAACCTGGACTGCTGAGTTTTCTTTCCCAGGGAAAATGGAAAAAGGATGTGCCCAGGGGCCCCTTGCCCTGGACAGGGACCCCACTACAAAAAATCCTTATATCGAAGGATGGACCCCACACCGAAGTTGTTGAAACCTCGAGCTTGTGCTACCCTGATAGACCCAAGGGAGCCCTACAAACTGACATCAGGAACCTGGACTGCTGAGTTTTCTTTCCCAGGGAAAATGGAAAAAGGATGTGCTCAGGGGCCCCTGGCCCTGGGCAGGGGCCTCACTGCAAAGAATCCTTATATCGAAGGATGGACCCCACACCGAAGTTGTCCCCACCTCAAACTTGTGCTGCCCTGATAGACCCAAGGGAGCTCTACAAACTGACATCAGGAACCTGGACTGCTGAGTTTTCTTTCCCAGGGAAAATGGAAAAAGGATGTGCCCAGGGGCCCCTGGCCCTGACTGCAAAGAATCCTTATATCGAAGGATGGACCCCACACAGAAGTTGTTCCCACCTCAAACTTGTGCTGCCCTGATAGACCCAAGGGAGCCCTACAAACTGACATCAGGAACCTGGACTGCTGAGTTTTCTTTCCCAGGGAAAATGGAAAAAGGATGTGCCCAGGGGCCCCTGGCCCTGGGCAGGGGCCTCACTGCAAAGAATCCTTATATCGAAGGATGGACCCCACACCGAAGTTGTCCTCACCTCAAACTTGTGCTGCCCTGATAGACCCAAGGGAGCTCTACAAACTGACATCAGGAACCTGGACTGCTGAGTTTTCTTTCCCAGGGAAAATGGAAAAAGGATGTGCTCAGGGGCCCCTGGCCCTGACTGCAAAGAATCCTTATATCGAAGGATGGACACCACACCAAAGTTGTCCCCACCTCAAACTTGTGCTGCCCTGATAGACCCAAGGGAGCCCTACAAACTGACATCAGGAACCTGGACTGCTGAGTTTTCTTTCCCAGGGAAAATGGAGAAAGGATGTGCACAGGGGCCCCTGGCCCTGGGCTGGGGCCTGACTGCAAAGCATCCTTATATCAAAGGATGGACCCCACACCAAAGTTGTCCCCACCTCAAACATGTGCTGCCCTGATAGACCCAAGGGAGCCCTACAAACTGACATCAGGAACCTGGACTGCTGAGTTTTCTTTCCTAGGGAAAATGGATAAAGGATGTGCCCAGGGGCCCCTGGCCCTGGACAGGGACCTCACTACAAAAAATCCTTATATCGAAGGATGGACCCCACACCGAAGTTGTTGAAACCTCAAACTTGTGCTACCCTGATAGACCCAAGGGAGCCCTACAAACTGACATCAGGAACCTGGACTGCTGAGTTTTCTTCCCCAGGGAAAATGGAAAAAGGATGTGCCCAGGGGCCCCTGGCCCTGACTGCAAAAAATCCTTATATCGAAGGATGGACCCCACACCGAAGTTGTCCCCACCTCAAACTTGTGCTGCCCTGATACACCCAAGGGAGCCCTACAAACTGACATCAGGAACCTGGACTGCTGAGTTTTCTTTCCCAGGGAAAATGGAAAAAGGATGTGCTCAGGGGCCGCTGGCCCTGACTGCAAAGAATCCTTATATCGAAAGATGGACCCCACACCGAAGTTGTCCCCACCTCAAACTTGTGCTGCCCTGATAGACCCAAGGGAGCCCTACAAACTGACATCAGGAACCTGGACTGCTGAGTTTTCTTTCCCAGGGGAAATGGAAAAAGGATGTGCCCAGGGGCCCCTGGCCCTGGGCAGGGGCCTCACTGCAAAAAATCCTTATATCGAAGGATGGACCCCAAACCGAAGTTGTCCCCACCTCAAACTTGTGCTGCCCTGATAGACCCAAGGGAGCTCTACAAACTGACATCAGGAACCTGGACTGCTGAGTTTTCTTTCCCAGGGAAAATGGAAAAAGGATGTGCCCAGGGGCCCCTGGCCCTGACTGCAAAAAATCCTTATATCGAAGGATGGACCCCACACAGAAGTTGTCCGCACCTCAAACTTGTGCTGCCCTGATAGACCCAAGGGAGCCCTACAAACTGACATCAGGAACCTGGACTGCTGAGTTTTCTTTCCCAGGGAAAAAGGAAAAAGGATGTGCCCAGGGGCCCCTGGCCCTGGGCAGGGGCCTCACTGCAAAAAATCCTTATATCGAAGGATGGACCCCACACCGAAGTTGTCCCCACCTCAAACTTGTGCTGCCCTGATAGACCCAAGGGAGCTCTACAAACTGACATCAGGAACCTGGACTGCTGAGTTTTCTTTCCCAGGGAAAATGGAAAAAGGATGTGCCCAGGGGCCCCTGGCCCTGACTGCAAAAAATCCTTATATCGAAGGATGGACCCCACACCGAAGTTGTTCCCACCTCAAACTTGTGCTGCCCTGATAGACCCAAGGGAGCCCTACAAACTGACATCAGGAACCTGGACTGCTGAGTTTTCTTTCCCAGGGAAAATGGAAAAAGGATGTGCCCAGGGGCCCCTGGCCCTGGGCAGGGGCCTCACTGCAAAAAATCCTTATATCGAAGGATGGACCCCACACCGAAGTTGTCCTCACCTCAAACTTGTGCTGCCCTGATAGACCCAAGGGAGCTCTACAAACTGACATCAGGAACCTGGACTGCTGAGTTTTCTTTCCCAGGGAAAATGGAAAAAGGATGTGCTCAGGGGCCCCTGGCCCTGACTGCAAAGAATCCTTATATCGAAGGATGGACGCCACACCAAAGTTGTCCCCACCTCAAACATGTGCTGCCCTGATAGACCCAAGGGAGCCCTACAAACTGACATCAGGAACCTGGACTGCTGAGTTTTCTTTCCCAGGGAAAATGGAAAAGGATGTGCTCAGGGGCCCCTGGCCCTGACTGCAAAAAATCCTTATATCGAAGGATGGACACCACACCAAAGTTGTCCCCACCTCAAACTTGTGCTGCCCTGATAGACCCAAGGGAGCCCTACAAACTGACATCAGGAACCTGGACTGCTGAGTTTTCTTTCCCAGGGAAAATGGAGAAAGGATGTGCACAGGGGCCCCTGGCCCTGGGCTGGGGCCTGACTGCAAAGCATCCTTATATCGAAGGATGGACCCCACACCAAAGTTGTCCCCACCTCAAACTTGTGCTGCCCTGATAGACCCAAGGGAGCCCTACAAACTGACATCAGGAACCTGGACTGCTGAGTTTTCTTTCCCAGGGAAAATGGATAAAGGATGTGCCCAGGGGCCCCTGGCCCTGGACAGGGACATCACTACAAAAAATCCTTATATCGAAGGATGGACCCCACACCGAAGTTGTTGAAACCTCAAACTTGTGCTACCCTGATAGACCCAAGGGAGCCCTACAAACTGACATCAGGAACCTGGACTGCTGAGTTTTCTTTCCCAGGGAAAATGGAAAAAGGATGTGCCCAGGGGCCCCTGGCCCTGGGCTGGGGCCTGACTGCAAAAAATCCTTATATCGAAGGATGGACCCCACACCGAAGTTGTCCCCACCTCAAACTTGTGCTGCCCTGATAGACCCAAGGGAGCCCTACAAACTGACATCAGGAACCTGGACTGCTGAGTTTTCTTTCCCAGGGAAAATGGATAAAGGATGTGCCCAGGGGCCCCTGGCCCTGGACAGGGACCTCACTACAAAAAATCCTTATATCGAAGGATGGACCCCACACCGAAGTTGTTGAAACCTCAAACTTGTGCTACCCTGATAGACCCAAGGGAGCCCTACAAACTGACATCAGGAACCTGGACTGCTGAGTTTTCTTTCCCAGGGAAAATGGAAAAAGGATGTGCCCAGGGGCCCCTGGCCCTGGGCTGGGACCTGACTGCAAAAAATCCTTATATCGAAGGATGGACCCCACACCGAAGTTGTCCCCACCTCAAACTTGTGCTGCCCTGATACACCCAAGGGAGCCCTACAAACTGACATCAGGAACCTGGACTGCTGAGTTTTCTTTCCCAGGGAAAATGGATAAAGGATGTGCCCAGGGGCCCCTGGCCCTGGACAGGGACCTCACTACAAAAAATCCTTATATCGAAGGATGGACCCCACACCGAAGTTGTTGAAACCTCAAACGTGTGCTACCCTGATAGACCCAAGGGAGCCCTACAAACTGACATCAGGAACCTGGACTGCTGAGTTTTCTTTCCCAGGGAAAATGGAAAAAGGATGTGCCCAGGGGCCCCTGGCCCTGACTGCAAAAAATCCTTATATCGAAGGATGGACCCCACACCGAAGTTGTCCCCACCTCAAACTTGTGCTGCCCTGATACACCCAAGGGAGCCCTACAAACTGACATCAGGAACCTGGACTGCTGAGTTTTCTTTCCCAGGGAAAATGGAAAAAGGATGTGCTCAGGGGCCGCTGGCCCTGACTGCAAAGAATCCTTATATCGAAAGATGGACCCCACACCGAAGTTGTCCCCACCTCAAACTTGTGCTGCCCTGATAGACCCAAGGGAGCCCTACAAACTGACATCAGGAACCTGGACTGCTGAGTTTTCTTTCCCAGGGAAAATGGAAAAAGGATGTGCCCAGGGGCCCCTTGCCCTGGACAGGGACCCCACTACAAAAAATCCTTATATCGAAGGATGGACCCCACACCGAAGTTGTTGAAACCTCGAGCTTGTGCTGCCCTGATAGACCCAAGGGAGCCCTACAAACTGACATCAGGAACCTGGACTGCTGAGTTTTCTTTCCCAGGGAAAAAGGAAAAAGGATGTGCCCAGGGGCCCCTGGCCCTGGGCAGGGGCCTCACTGCAAAGAATCCTTATATCGAAGGATGGACCCCACACCGAAGTTGTCCCCACCTCAAACTTGTGCTGCCCTGATAGACCCAAGGGAGCTCTACAAACTGACATCAGGAACCTGGACTGCTGAGTTTTCTTTCCCAGGGAAAATGGAAAAAGGATGTGCCCAGGGGCCCCTGGCCCTGACTGCAAAAAATCCTTATATCGAAGGATGGACCCCACACAGAAGTTGTTCCCACCTCAAACTTGTGCTGCCCTGATAGACCCAAGGGAGCCCTACAAACTGACATCAGGAACCTGGACTGCTGAGTTTTCTTTCCCAGGGAAAATGGAAAAAGGATGTGCCCAGGGGCCCCTGGCCCTGGGTAGGGACCTCACTACAAAAAATCCTTATATCGAAGGATGGACCCCACACCGAAGTTGTCCTCACCTCCAACTTGTGCTGCCCTGATAGACCCAAGGGAGCTCTACAAACTGACATCAGGAACCTGGACTGCTGAGTTTTCTTTCCCAGGGAAAATGGAAAAAGGATGTGCTCAGGGGCCCCTGGCCCTGACTGCAAAGAATCCTTATATCGAAGGATGGACGCCACACCAAAGTTGTCCCCACCTCAAACATGTGCTGCCCTGATAGACCCAAGGGAGCCCTACAAACTGACATCAGGAACCTGGACTGCTGAGTTTTCTTTCCCAGGGAAAATGGAAAAGGATGTGCCCAGGGGCCCCTGGCCCTGACTGCAAAAAATCCTTATATCGAAGGATGGACACCACATCAAAGTTGTCCCCACCTCAAACTTGTGCTGCCCTGATAGACCCAAGGGAGCCCTACAAACTGACATCAGGAACCTGGACTGCTGAGTTTTCTTTCCCAGGGAAAATGGAAAAAGGATGTGCCCAGGGGCCCCTTGCCCTGGACAGGGACCCCACTACAAAAAATCCTTATATCGAAGGATGGACCCCACACCGAAGTTGTCCCCACCTCAAACTTGTGCTGCCCTGATAGACCCAAGGGAGCTCTACAAACTGACATCAGGAACCTGGACTGCTGAGTTTTCTTTCCCAGGGAAAATGGAAAAAGGATGTGCCCAGGGGCCCCTGGCCCTGACTGCAAAAAATCCTTATATCGAAGGATGGACCCCACACAGAAGTTGTTCCCACCTCAAACTTGTGCTGCCCTGATAGACCCAAGGGAGCCCTACAAACTGACATCAGGAACCTGGACTGCTGAGTTTTCTTTCCCAGGGAAAATGGAAAAAGGATGTGCCCAGGGGCCCCTGGCCCTGGGCAGGGACCTCACTACAAAAAATCCTTATATCGAAGGATGGACCCCACACCGAAGTTGTCCTCACCTCAAACTTGTGCTGCCCTGATAGATCCAAGGGAGCTCTACAAACTGACATCAGGAACCTGGACTGCTGAGTTTTCTTTCCCAGGGAAAATGGAAAAAGGATGTGCTCAGGGGCCCCTGGCCCTGACTGCAAAGAATCCTTATATCGAAGGATGGACGCCACACCAAAGTTGTCCCCACCTCAAACATGTGCTGCCCTGATAGACCCAAGGGAGCCCTACAAACTGACATCAGGAACCTGGACTGCTGAGTTTTCTTTCCCAGGGAAAATGGAAAAGGATGTGCCCAGGGGCCCCTGGCCCTGACTGCAAAAAATCCTTATATCGAAGGATGGACACCACACCAAAGTTGTCCCCACCTCAAACTTGTGCTGCCCTGATAGACCCAAGGGAGCCCTACAAACTGACATCAGGAACCTGGACTGCTGAGTTTTCTTTCCCAGGGAAAATGGAGAAAGGATGTGCACAGGGGCCCCTGGCCCTGGGCTGGGGCCTGACTGCAAAGCATCCTTATATCGAAGGATGGACCCCACACCAAAGTTGTCCCCACCTCAAACTTGTGCTGCCCTGATAGACCCAAGGGAGCCCTACAAACTGACATCAGGAACCTGGACTGCTGAGTTTTCTTTCCCAGGGAAAATGGATAAAGGATGTGCCCAGGGGCCCCTGGCCCTGAACAGGGACCTCACTACAAAAAATCCTTATATCGAAGGATGGACCCCACACCGAAGTTGTTGAAACCTCAAACTTGTGCTACCCTGATAGACCCAAGGGAGCCCTACAAACTGACATCAGGAACCTGGACTGCTGAGTTTTCTTTCCCAGGGAAAATGGAAAAAGGATGTGCCCAGGGGCCCCTGGCCCTGACTGCAAAAAATCCTTATATCGAAGGATGGACCCCACACCGAAGTTGTCCCCACCTCAAACTTGTGCTGCCCTGATACACCCAAGGGAGCCCTACAAACTGACATCAGGAACCTGGACTGCTGAGTTTTCTTTCCCAGGGAAAATGGAAAAAGGATGTGCTCAGGGGCCGCTGGCCCTGGGCAGGGGCCTCACTGCAAAAAATCCTTATATCGAAGGATGGACCCCACACCGAAGTTGTCCCCACCTCAAACTTGTGCTGCCCTGATAGAGCCAAGGGAGCTCTACAAACTGACATCAGGAACCTGGACTGCTGAGTTTTCTTTCCCAGGGAAAATGGAAAAAGGATGTGCCCAGCGGCCCCTGGCCCTGACTGCAAAAAATCCTTATATCGAAGGATGGACCCCACACAGAAGTTGTCCGCACCTCAAACTTGTGCTGCCCTGATAGACCCAAGGGAGCCCTACAAACTGACATCAGGAAGCTGGACTGCTGAGTTTTCTTTCCCAGGGAAAAAGGAAAAAGGATGTGCCCAGGGGCCCCTGGCCCTGGGCAGGGGCCTCACTGCAAAAAATCCTTATATCGAAGGATGGACCCCACACCGAAGTTGTCCCCACCTCAAACTTGTGCTGCCCTGATAGACCCAAGGGAGCTCTACAAACTGACATCAGGAACCTGGACTGCTGAGTTTTCTTTCCCAGGGAAAATGGAAAAAGGATGTGCCCAGGGGCCCCTGGCCCTGACTGCAAAAAATCCTTATATCGAAGGATGGACCCCACACCGAAGTTGTTCCCACCTCAAACTTGTGCTGCCCTGATAGACCCAAGGGAGCCCTACAAACTGACATCAGGAACCTGGACTGCTGAGTTTTCTTTCCCAGGGAAAATGGAAAAAGGATGTGCCCAGGGGCCCCTGGCCCTGGGCAGGGGCCTCACTGCAAAAAATCCTTATATCGAAGGATGGACCCCACACCGAAGTTGTCCTCACCTCAAACTTGTGCTGCCCTGATAGACCCAAGGGAGCTCTACAAACTGACATCAGGAACCTGGACTGCTGAGTTTTCTTTCCCAGGGAAAATGGAAAAAGGATGTGCTCAGGGGCCCCTGGCCCTGACTGCAAAGAATCCTTATATCGAAGGATGGACGCCACACCAAAGTGGTCCCCACCTCAAACATGTGCTGCCCTGATAGACCCAAGGGAGCCCTACAAACTGACATCAGGAACCTGGACTGCTGAGTTTTCTTTCCCAGGGAAAATGGAAAAGGATGTGCCCAGGGGCCCCTGGCCCTGACTGCAAAAAATCCTTATATCGAAGGATGGACCCCACACCGAAGTTGTTGAAACCTCAAACTTGTGCTACCCTGATAGACCCAAGGGAGCCCTACAAACTGACATCAGGAACCTGGACTGCTGAGTTTTCTTTCCCAGGGAAAATGGAAAAAGGATGTGCCCAGGGGCCCCTGGCCCTGGGCTGGGACCTGACTGCAAAAAATCCTTATATCGAAGGATGGACCCCACACCGAAGTTGTCCCCACCTCAAACTTGTGCTGCCCTGATACACCCAAGGGAGCCCTACAAACTGACATCAGGAACCTGGACTGCTGAGTTTTCTTTCCCAGGGAAAATGGATAAAGGATGTGCCCAGGGGCCCCTGGCCCTGGACAGGGACCTCACTACAAAAAATCCTTATATCGAAGGATGGACCCCACACCGAAGTTGTTGAAACCTCAAACTTGTGCTACCCTGATAGACCCAAGGGAGCCCTACAAACTGACATCAGGAACCTGGACTGCTGAGTTTTCTTTCCCAGGGAAAATGGAAAAAGGATGTGCCCAGGGGCCCCTGGCCCTGACTGCAAAAAATCCTTATATCGAAGGATGGACCCCACACCGAAGTTGTCCCCACCTCAAACTTGTGCTGCCCTGATACACCCAAGGGAGCCCTACAAACTGACATCAGGAACCTGGACTGCTGAGTTTTCTTTCCCAGGGAAAATGGAAAAAGGATGTGCTCAGGGGCCGCTGGCCCTGACTGCAAAGAATCCTTATATCGAAAGATGGACCCCACACCGAAGTTGTCCCCACCTCAAACTTGTGCTGCCCTGATAGACCCAAGGGAGCCCTACAAACTGACATCAGGAACCTGGACTGCTGAGTTTTCTTTCCCAGGGAAAATGGAAAAAGGATGTGCCCAGGGGCCCCTTGCCCTGGACAGGGACCCCACTACAAAAAATCCTTATATCGAAGGATGGACCCCACACCGAAGTTGTTGAAACCTCGAGCTTGTGCTGCCCTGATAGACCCAAGGGAGCCCTACAAACTGACATCAGGAACCTGGACTGCTGAGTTTTCTTTCCCAGGGAAAAAGGAAAAAGGATGTGCCCAGGGGCCCCTGGCCCTGGGCAGGGGCCTCACTGCAAAGAATCCTTATATCGAAGGATGGACCCCACACCGAAGTTGTCCCCACCTCAAACTTGTGCTGCCCTGATAGACCCAAGGGAGCTCTACAAACTGACATCAGGAACCTGGACTGCTGAGTTTTCTTTCCCAGGGAAAATGGAAAAAGGATGTGCCCAGGGGCCCCTGGCCCTGACTGCAAAAAATCCTTATATCGAAGGATGGACCCCACACAGAAGTTGTTCCCACCTCAAACTTGTGCTGCCCTGATAGACCCAAGGGAGCCCTACAAACTGACATCAGGAACCTGGACTGCTGAGTTTTCTTTCCCAGGGAAAATGGAAAAAGGATGTGCCCAGGGGCCCCTGGCCCTGGGTAGGGACCTCACTACAAAAAATCCTTATATCGAAGGATGGACCCCACACCGAAGTTGTCCTCACCTCCAACTTGTGCTGCCCTGATAGACCCAAGGGAGCTCTACAAACTGACATCAGGAACCTGGACTGCTGAGTTTTCTTTCCCAGGGAAAATGGAAAAAGGATGTGCTCAGGGGCCCCTGGCCCTGACTGCAAAGAATCCTTATATCGAAGGATGGACGCCACACCAAAGTTGTCCCCACCTCAAACATGTGCTGCCCTGATAGACCCAAGGGAGCCCTACAAACTGACATCAGGAACCTGGACTGCTGAGTTTTCTTTCCCAGGGAAAATGGAAAAGGATGTGCCCAGGGGCCCCTGGCCCTGACTGCAAAAAATCCTTATATCGAAGGATGGACACCACACCAAAGTTGTCCCCACCTCAAACTTGTGCTGCCCTGATAGACCCAAGGGAGCCCTACAAACTGACATCAGGAACCTGGACTGCTGAGTTTTCTTTCCCAGGGAAAATGGAAAAAGGATGTGCCCAGGGGCCCCTTGCCCTGGACAGGGACCCCACTACAAAAAATCCTTATATCGAAGGATGGACCCCACACCGAAGTTGTCCCCACCTCAAACTTGTGCTGCCCTGATAGACCCAAGGGAGCTCTACAAACTGACATCAGGAACCTGGACTGCTGAGTTTTCTTTCCCAGGGAAAATGGAAAAAGGATGTGCCCAGGGGCCCCTGGCCCTGACTGCAAAAAATCCTTATATCGAAGGATGGACCCCACACAGAAGTTGTTCCCACCTCAAACTTGTGCTGCCCTGATAGACCCAAGGGAGCCCTACAAACTGACATCAGGAACCTGGACTGCTGAGTTTTCTTTCCCAGGGAAAATGGAAAAAGGATGTGCCCAGGGGCCCCTGGCCCTGGGCAGGGACCTCACTACAAAAAATCCTTATATCGAAGGATGGACCCCACACCGAAGTTGTCCTCACCTCAAACTTGTGCTGCCCTGATAGATCCAAGGGAGCTCTACAAACTGACATCAGGAACCTGGACTGCTGAGTTTTCTTTCCCAGGGAAAATGGAAAAAGGATGTGCTCAGGGGCCCCTGGCCCTGACTGCAAAGAATCCTTATATCGAAGGATGGACGCCACACCAAAGTTGTCCCCACCTCAAACATGTGCTGCCCTGATAGACCCAAGGGAGCCCTACAAACTGACATCAGGAACCTGGACTGCTGAGTTTTCTTTCCCAGGGAAAATGGAAAAGGATGTGCCCAGGGGCCCCTGGCCCTGACTGCAAAAAATCCTTATATCGAAGGATGGACACCACACCAAAGTTGTCCCCACCTCAAACTTGTGCTGCCCTGATAGACCCAAGGGAGCCCTACAAACTGACATCAGGAACCTGGACTGCTGAGTTTTCTTTCCCAGGGAAAATGGAGAAAGGATGTGCACAGGGGCCCCTGGCCCTGGGCTGGGGCCTGACTGCAAAGCATCCTTATATCGAAGGATGGACCCCACACCAAAGTTGTCCCCACCTCAAACTTGTGCTGCCCTGATAGACCCAAGGGAGCCCTACAAACTGACATCAGGAACCTGGACTGCTGAGTTTTCTTTCCCAGGGAAAATGGATAAAGGATGTGCCCAGGGGCCCCTGGCCCTGAACAGGGACCTCACTACAAAAAATCCTTATATCGAAGGATGGACCCCACACCGAAGTTGTTGAAACCTCAAACTTGTGCTACCCTGATAGACCCAAGGGAGCCCTACAAACTGACATCAGGAACCTGGACTGCTGAGTTTTCTTTCCCAGGGAAAATGGAAAAAGGATGTGCCCAGGGGCCCCTGGCCCTGACTGCAAAAAATCCTTATATCGAAGGATGGACCCCACACCGAAGTTGTCCCCACCTCAAACTTGTGCTGCCCTGATACACCCAAGGGAGCCCTACAAACTGACATCAGGAACCTGGACTGCTGAGTTTTCTTTCCCAGGGAAAATGGAAAAAGGATGTGCTCAGGGGCCGCTGGCCCTGGGCAGGGGCCTCACTGCAAAAAATCCTTATATCGAAGGATGGACCCCACACCGAAGTTGTCCCCACCTCAAACTTGTGCTGCCCTGATAGAGCCAAGGGAGCTCTACAAACTGACATCAGGAACCTGGACTGCTGAGTTTTCTTTCCCAGGGAAAATGGAAAAAGGATGTGCCCAGCGGCCCCTGGCCCTGACTGCAAAAAATCCTTATATCGAAGGATGGACCCCACACAGAAGTTGTCCGCACCTCAAACTTGTGCTGCCCTGATAGACCCAAGGGAGCCCTACAAACTGACATCAGGAACCTGGACTGCTGAGTTTTCTTTCCCAGGGAAAAAGGAAAAAGGATGTGCCCAGGGGCCCCTGGCCCTGGGCAGGGGCCTCACTGCAAAAAATCCTTATATCGAAGGATGGACCCCACACCGAAGTTGTCCCCACCTCAAACTTGTGCTGCCCTGATAGACCCAAGGGAGCTCTACAAACTGACATCAGGAACCTGGACTGCTGAGTTTTCTTTCCCAGGGAAAATGGAAAAAGGATGTGCCCAGGGGCCCCTGGCCCTGACTGCAAAAAATCCTTATATCGAAGGATGGACCCCACACCGAAGTTGTTCCCACCTCAAACTTGTGCTGCCCTGATAGACCCAAGGGAGCCCTACAAACTGACATCAGGAACCTGGACTGCTGAGTTTTCTTTCCCAGGGAAAATGGAAAAAGGATGTGCCCAGGGGCCCCTGGCCCTGGGCAGGGGCCTGACTGCAAAAAATCCTTATATCGAAGGATGGACCCCACACCGAAGTTGTCCTCACCTCAAACTTGTGCTGCCCTGATAGACCCAAGGGAGCTCTACAAACTGACATCAGGAACCTGGACTGCTGAGTTTTCTTTCCCAGGGAAAATGGAAAAAGGATGTGCTCAGGGGCCCCTGGCCCTGACTGCAAAGAATCCTTATATCGAAGGATGGACGCCACACCAAAGTGGTCCCCACCTCAAACATGTGCTGCCCTGATAGACCCAAGGGAGCCCTACAAACTGACATCAGGAACCTGGACTGCTGAGTTTTCTTTCCCAGGGAAAATGGAAAAGGATGTGCCCAGGGGCCCCTGGCCCTGACTGCAAAAAATCCTTATATCGAAGGATGGACCCCACACCGAAGTTGTCCCCACCTCAAACTTGTGCTGCCCTGATAGACCCAAGGGAGCCCTACAAACTGACATCAGGAACCTGGACTGCTGAGTTTTCTTTCCCAGGGAAAATGGAGAAAGGATGTGCACAGGGGCCCCTGGCCCTGGGCTGGGGCCTGACGGCAAAGCATCCTTATATCGAAGGATGGACCCCACACCAAAGTTGTCCCCACCTCAAACTTGTGCTGCCCTGATAGACCCAAGGGAGCCCTACAAACTGACATCAGGAACCTGGACTGCTGAGTTTTCTTTCCCAGGGAAAATGGAAAAAGGATGTGCCCAGGGGCCCCTGGCCCTGGACAGGGACCTCACTACAAAAAATCCTTATATCGAAGGATGGACCCCACACCGAAGTTGTTGAAACCTCGAACTTGTGCTACCCTGATAGACCCAAGGGAGCCCTACAAACTGACATCAGGAACCTGGACTGCTGAGTTTTCTTTCCCAGGGAAAATGGAAAAAGGATGTGCCCAGGGGCCCCTGGCCCTGACTGCAAAAAATCCTTATATCGAAGGATGGACCCCACACCGAAGTTGTCCCCACCTCAAACTTGTGCTGCCCTGATACACCCAAGGGAGCCCTACAAACTGACATCAGGAACCTGGACTGCTGAGTTTTCTTTCCCAGGGAAAATGGAAAAAGGATGTGCTCAGGGGCCGCTGGCCCTGACTGCAAAAAATCCTTATATCGAAAGATGGACCCCACACCAAAGTTGTCCCCACCTCAAACTTGTGCTGCCCTGATAGACCCAAAGGAGCCCTACAAACTGACATCAGGAACCTGGACTGCTGAGTTTTCTTTCCCAGGGAAAATGGAAAAAGGATGTGCCCAGGGGCCCCTGGCCCTGGGCAGGGGCCTCACTGCAAAAAATCCTTATATCGAAGGATGGACCCCACACCGAAGTTGTCCCCACCTCAAACTTGTGCTGCCCTGATAGACCCAAGGGAGCTCTACAAACTGACATCAGGAACCTAGACTGCTGAGTTTTCTTCCCCAGGGAAAATGGAAAAAGGATGTGCCCAGGGGCCCCTGGCCCTGACTGCAAAAAATCCTTATATCGAAGGATGGACCCCACACAGAAGTTGTCCGCACCTCAAACTTGTGCTGCCCTGATAGACCCAAGGGAGCCCTACAAACTGACATCAGGAACCTGGACTGCTGAGTTTTCTTTCCCAGGGAAAAAGGAAAAAGGATGTGCCCAGGGGCCCCTGGCCCTGGGCAGGGGCCTCACTGCAAAAAATCCTTATATCGAAGGATGGACCCCACACTGAAGCTGTCCCCACCTCAAACTTGTGCTGCCCTGATAGACCCAAGGGAGCCCTACAAACTGATATCAGGAACCTGGACTGCTGAGTTTTCTTTCCCAGGGAAAATGGAAAAAGGATGTGCCCAGGGGCCCCTGGCCCTAGTCAGGGACCTCACTTCAAAAAATCCTTATATCGAAGGATGGACCCCACACCGAAACTGTCCCCACCTCAAACTTGTGCTGCCCTGATACAGCCAAGGGAGCCCTACAAACTGACATCAGGAACCTGGACTGTTGAGTTTTCTTTCCCAGGGAAAATGGAAAAAGGATGTGCCCAGGGGCCCCTGGCCCTGACTGCAAAAAATCCTTATATCGAAGGATGGACCCCACACCAAAATTGTCCCCACCTCAAACTTGTGCTGCCCTGATACACCCAAGGGAGCCCTACAAACTGACATCAGGAACCTGGACTGCTGAGTTTTCTTTCCCAGGGAAAATGGAAAAAGGATGTGCCCAGGGGCACCTGGCCCTGACTGCAAAAATTCCTTGTATCGAAGGATGGACCCCACCTCAAACTTGTGCTGCCCTGATAGAACCAAGGGAGCCCTACAAACTGACATCAGGAACCTGGACTGCTGAGTTTTCTTTGCCAGGGAAAATGGAAAAAGGATGTGCCCAGGGGCCCCTGGCCCTGGGCCCCTGGCCCTGACTGCAAAAAATCCTTATATCGAAGGATGGACCCCACACCGAAGTTGTCCCCACCTCAAACTTGTGCTACCCTGATAGACCCAAGGGAGCCCTACAAACGGACATCAGGAATCTGGACTGCTGAGTTTTCTTTCCCAGGGAAAATGGCCAAAGGATGTGCCCAGGGTCCCCTGGCCGTGGTCAGGGCTCTGACTGCAAAGAATCCTTATATCGAAGGATGGACCCCACACCGAAGCTGTCCCCACCTCAAACTTGTGCTGCCCTGATAGACCCAAGGGAGCCCTACAAGCTGACATCAGGAACCTGGACTGCTGAATTTTCTTTCCCAGGGTAAATGGAAAAAGGCTGTGCCCACGGGCCCCTGGCCCTGACTACAAAAATCTTTATATTGAAGGATGGACCCCACACCGAAATTGTCCCCACCTCAAACTTGTGCTGCCCTGATAGACCCAAGGGAGCCCTACAAACTGACATCAGGAACCTGGACTGCTGAGTTTTCTTTCCCAGGGAAAATGGAAAAAGGATGTGCCCAGGGGCCCCTTGCCCTGGACAGGGACCCCACTACAAAAAATCCTTATATCGAAGGATGGACCCCACACCGAAGTTGTCCCCACCTCAAACTTGTGCTGCCCTGATAGACCCAAGGGAGCTCTACAAACTGACATCAGGAACCTGGACTGCTGAGTTTTCTTTCCCAGGGAAAATGGAAAAAGGATGTGCCCAGGGGCCCCTGGCCCTGACTGCAAAAAATCCTTATATCGAAGGATGGACCCCACACAGAAGTTGTTCCCACCTCAAACTTGTGCTGCCCTGATAGACCCAAGGGAGCCCTACAAACTGACATCAGGAACCTGGACTGCTGAGTTTTCTTTCCCAGGGAAAATGGAAAAAGGATGTGCCCAGGGGCCCCTGGCCCTGGGCAGGAGCCTCACTGCAAAAAATCCTTATATCGAAGGATGGACCCCACACCGAAGTTGTCCTCACCTCAAACTTGTGCTGCCCTGATAGATCCAAGGGAGCTCTACAAACTGACATCAGGAACCTGGACTGCTGAGTTTTCTTTCCCAGGGAAAATGGAAAAAGGATGTGCTCAGGGGCCCCTGGCCCTGACTGCAAAGAATCCTTATATCGAAGGATGGACGCCACACCAAAGTTGTCCCCACCTCAAACATGTGCTGCCCTGATAGACCCAAGGGAGCCCTACAAACTGACATCAGGAACCTGGACTGCTGAGTTTTCTTTCCCAGGGAAAATGGAAAAGGATGTGCCCAGGGGCCCCTGGCCCTGACTGCAAAAAATCCTTATATCGAAGGATGGACACCACACCAAAGTTGTCCCCACCTCAAACTTGTGCTGCCCTGATAGACCCAAGGGAGCCCTACAAACTGACATCAGGAACCTGGACTGCTGAGTTTTCTTTCCCAGGGAAAATGGAGAAAGGATGTGCACAGGGGCCCCTGGCCCTGGGCTGGGGCCTGACTGCAAAGCATCCTTATATCGAAGGATGGACCCCACACCAAAGTTGTCCCCACCTCAAACTTGTGCTGCCCTGATAGACCCAAGGGAGCCCTACAAACTGACATCAGGAACCTGGACTGCTGAGTTTTCTTTCCCAGGGAAAATGGATAAAGGATGTGCCCAGGGGCCCCTGGCCCTGAACAGGGACCTCACTACAAAAAATCCTTATATCGAAGGATGGACCCCACACCGAAGTTGTTGAAACCTCAAACTTGTGCTACCCTGATAGACCCAAGGGAGCCCTACAAACTGACATCAGGAACCTGGACTGCTGAGTTTTCTTTCCCAGGGAAAATGGAAAAAGGATGTGCCCAGGGGCCCCTGGCCCTGACTGCAAAAAATCCTTATATCGAAGGATGGACCCCACACCGAAGTTGTCCCCACCTCAAACTTGTGCTGCCCTGATACACCCAAGGGAGCCCTACAAACTGACATCAGGAACCTGGACTGCTGAGTTTTCTTTCCCAGGGAAAATGGAAAAAGGATGTGCTCAGGGGCCGCTGGCCCTGACTGCAAAGAATCCTTATATCGAAGGATGGACCCCACACCGAAGTTGTCCCCACCTCAAACTTGTGCTGCCCTGATAGACCCAAGGGAGCCCTACAAACTGACATCAGGAACCTGGACTGCTGAGTTTTCTTTCCCAGGGAAAATGGAAAAAGGATGTGCCCAGGGGCCCCTGGCCCTGGGCAGGGGCCTCACTGCAAAAAATCCTTATATCGAAGGATGGACCCCACACCGAAGTTGTCCCCACCTCAAACTTGTGCTGCCCTGATAGAGCCAAGGGAGCTCTACAAACTGACATCAGGAACCTGGACTGCTGAGTTTTCTTTCCCAGGGAAAATGGAAAAAGGATGTGCCCAGCGGCCCCTGGCCCTGACTGCAAAAAATCCTTATATCGAAGGATGGACCCCACACAGAAGTTGTCCGCACCTCAAACTTGTGCTGCCCTGATAGACCCAAGGGAGCCCTACAAACTGACATCAGGAACCTGGACTGCTGAGTTTTCTTTCCCAGGGAAAAAGGAAAAAGGATGTGCCCAGGGGCCCCTGGCCCTGGGCAGGGGCCTCACTGCAAAAAATCCTTATATCGAAGGATGGACCCCACACCGAAGTTGTCCCCACCTCAAACTTGTGCTGCCCTGATAGACCCAAGGGAGCTCTACAAACTGACATCAGGAACCTGGACTGCTGAGTTTTCTTTCCCAGGGAAAATGGAAAAAGGATGTGCCCAGGGGCCCCTGGCCCTGACTGCAAAAAATCCTTATATCGAAGGATGGACCCCACACCGAAGTTGTTCCCACCTCAAACTTGTGCTGCCCTGATAGACCCAAGGGAGCCCTACAAACTGACATCAGGAACCTGGACTGCTGAGTTTTCTTTCCCAGGGAAAATGGAAAAAGGATGTGCCCAGGGGCCCCTGGCCCTGGGCAGGGGCCTCACTGCAAAAAATCCTTATATCGAAGGATGGACCCCACACCGAAGTTGTCCTCACCTCAAACTTGTGCTGCCCTGATAGACCCAAGGGAGCTCTACAAACTGACATCAGGAACCTGGACTGCTGAGTTTTCTTTCCCAGGGAAAATGGAAAAAGGATGTGCTCAGGGGCCCCTGGCCCTGACTGCAAAAAATCCTTATATCGAAGGATGGACGCCACACCAAAGTGGTCCCCACCTCAAACATGTGCTGCCCTGATAGACCCAAGGGAGCCCTACAAACTGACATCAGGAACCTGGACTGCTGAGTTTTCTTTCCCAGGGAAAATGGAAAAGGATGTGCCCAGGGGCCCCTGGCCCTGACTGCAAAAAATCCTTATATCGAAGGATGGACACCACACCAAAGTTGTCCCCACCTCAAACTTGTGCTGCCCTGATAGACCCAAGGGAGCCCTACAAACTGACATCAGGAACCTGGACTGCTGAGTTTTCTTTCCCAGGGAAAATGGAGAAAGGATGTGCACAGGGGCCCCTGGCCCTGGGCTGGGGCCTGACGGCAAAGCATCCTTATATCGAAGGATGGACCCCACACCAAAGTTGTCCCCACCTCAAACTTGTGCTGCCCTGATAGACCCAAGGGAGCCCTACAAACTGACATCAGGAACCTGGACTGCTGAGTTTTCTTTCCCAGGGAAAATGGAAAAAGGATGTGCCCAGGGGCCCCTGGCCCTGGACAGGGACCTCACTACAAAAAATCCTTATATCGAAGGATGGACCCCACACCGAAGTTGTTGAAACCTCGAACTTGTGCTACCCTGATAGACCCAAGGGAGCCCTACAAACTGACATCAGGAACCTGGACTGCTGAGTTTTCTTTCCCAGGGAAAATGGAAAAAGGATGTGCCCAGGGGCCCCTGGCCCTGACTGCAAAAAATCCTTATATCGAAGGATGGACCCCACACCGAAGTTGTCCCCACCTCAAACTTGTGCTGCCCTGATACACCCAAGGGAGCCCTACAAACTGACATCAGGAACCTGGACTGCTGAGTTTTCTTTCCCAGGGAAAATGGAAAAAGGATGTGCTCAGGGGCCGCTGGCCCTGACTGCAAAGAATCCTTATATCGAAAGATGGACCCCACACCAAAGTTGTCCCCACCTCAAACTTGTGCTGCCCTGATAGACCCAAAGGAGCCCTACAAACTGACATCAGGAACCTGGACTGCTGAGTTTTCTTTCCCAGGGAAAATGGAAAAAGGATGTGCCCAGGGGCCCCTGGCCCTGGGCAGGGGCCTCACTGCAAAAAATCCTTATATCGAAGGATGGACCCCACACCGAAGTTGTCCCCACCTCAAACTTGTGCTGCCCTGATAGACCCAAGGGAGCTCTACAAACTGACATCAGGAACCTAGACTGCTGAGTTTTCTTCCCCAGGGAAAATGGAAAAAGGATGTGCCCAGGGGCCCCTGGCCCTGACTGCAAAAAATCCTTATATCGAAGGATGGACCCCACACAGAAGTTGTCCGCACCTCAAACTTGTGCTGCCCTGATAGACCCAAGGGAGCCCTACAAACTGACATCAGGAACCTGGACTGCTGAGTTTTCTTTCCCAGGGAAAAAGGAAAAAGGATGTGCCCAGGGGCCCCTGGCCCTGGGCAGGGGCCTCACTGCAAAAAATCCTTATATCGAAGGATGGACCCCACACTGAAGCTGTCCCCACCTCAAACTTGTGCTGCCCTGATAGACCCAAGGGAGCCCTACAAACTGATATCAGGAACCTGGACTGCTGAGTTTTCTTTCCCAGGGAAAATGGAAAAAGGATGTGCCCAGGGGCCCCTGGCCCTAGTCAGGGACCTCACTTCAAAAAATCCTTATATCGAAGGATGGACCCCACACCGAAACTGTCCCCACCTCAAACTTGTGCTGCCCTGATACAGCCAAGGGAGCCCTACAAACTGACATCAGGAACCTGGACTGTTGAGTTTTCTTTCCCAGGGAAAATGGAAAAAGGATGTGCCCAGGGGCCCCTGGCCCTGACTGCAAAAAATCCTTATATCGAAGGATGGACCCCACACCAAAATTGTCCCCACCTCAAACTTGTGCTGCCCTGATACACCCAAGGGAGCCCTACAAACTGACATCAGGAACCTGGACTGCTGAGTTTTCTTTCCCAGGGAAAATGGAAAAAGGATGTGCCCAGGGGCACCTGGCCCTGACTGCAAAAATTCCTTGTATCGAAGGATGGACCCCACCTCAAACTTGTGCTGCCCTGATAGAACCAAGGGAGCCCTACAAACTGACATCAGGAACCTGGACTGCTGAGTTTTCTTTGCCAGGGAAAATGGAAAAAGGATGTGCCCAGGGGCCCCTGGCCCTGGGCCCCTGGCCCTGACTGCAAAAAATCCTTATATCGAAGGATGGACCCCACACCGAAGTTGTCCCCACCTCAAACTTGTGCTACCCTGATAGACCCAAGGGAGCCCTACAAACGGACATCAGGAACCTGGACTGCTGAGTTTTCTTTCCCAGGGAAAATGGCCAAAGGATGTGCCCAGGGTCCCCTGGCCGTGGTCAGGGCTCTGACTGCAAAGAATCCTTATATCGAAGGATGGACCCCACACCGAAGCTGTCCCCACCTCAAACTTGTGCTGCCCTGATAGACCCAAGGGAGCCCTACAAGCTGACATCAGGAACCTGGACTGCTGAATTTTCTTTCCCAGGGTAAATGGAAAAAGGCTGTGCCCACGGGCCCCTGGCCCTGACTACAAAAATCTTTATATTGAAGGATGGACCCCACACCGAAATTGTCCCCACCTCAAACTTGTGCTGTCCTGATACAGCCAAGGGAGCCCTACAAACTGACATCAGGAACCTGGACTGCTGAGTTTTCTTTCCCAGGGAAAATTGAAAAAGGATGTGCACAGGGGCCCCTGGCCCTGACTGCAAAGAATCCTTATATCGAAGGATGGACCCCACACCGAAGGTTCCCCACCTCAAACTTGTGCTGCCCTGATAGACCCAAGGGAGCCCTACAAACTGACATCAGGAACCTGGACTGCTGAGTTTTCTTTCCCAGGGAAAATGGAAAAAGGATGTGCCCAGGGGCCCCTGGCCCTGACTGCAAAGAATCCTTATATCGAAGGATGGACGCCACAGCGAAGTTGTCCCCACCTCAAACATGTGCTGCCCTGATACACCCAAGGGAGCCCTACAAACTGACATCAGGAACCTGAACTGCTGAGTTTTCTTTCCTAGGGAAAATGGAAAAAGGATGTGCCCAGGGGCCCCTGGCGCTGGGCTGGGCCTCAATGCAAAAAATCCTTATATCGAAGGATGGACCCCACACCGAAGTTGTCCCCATCTCAAACTTGTGCTGCCCTGATAGACCCAAGGGAGCTCTACAAACTGACATCAGGAACCTGGACTGCTGAGTTTTCTTTCCCAGGGAAAATGGCCAAAGGATGTGCCCAGGGGACCCTGGCCCTGACTGCAAAAAATCCTTATATCGAAGGACGGACCCCACACCGAAATTGTCCCCACCTCAAACTTGTGCTGCCCTGATACACCCAAGGGAGCCCTACAAACTGACATCAGGAACCTGGACTGCTGAGTTTTCTTTCCCAGGGAAAATGGAAAAAGGATGTGCCCAGGGGCCCTGGCCCGGGACCTCACTACAAAAAATCCTTATATCGAAGGATGGACCCCACACCGAAGTTGTCCCCACCTCAATCTTGTGCTGCCCTGATAGACCCAAGGGAGCCCTACAAACTGACATCAGGAACCTGGACTGCTGAGTTTTCTTTCCCAGGGAAAATGGAAAAAGGATGTGCTCAGGGGCCCCTGGCCCTGCGCAGGGGCCTCACTGCAAAGAATCCTTATATCGAAGGATGGACCCCACACCGAAGTTGTCCCCACCTCAAACTTGTGCTGCCCTGATAGACCCAAGGGAGCTCTACAAACTGACATCAGGAACCTGGACTGCTGAGTTTTCTTTCCCAGGGAAAATGGAAAAAGGATGTGCCCAGGGGCCCCTGGCCCTGACTGCAAAGAATCCTTATATCGAAGGATGGACCCCACACAGAAGTTGTTCCCACCTCAAACTTGTGCTGCCCTGATAGACCCAAGGGAGCCCTACAAACTGACATCAGGAACCTGGACTGCTGAGTTTTCTTTCCCAGGGAAAATGGAAAAAGGATGTGCCCAGGGGCCCCTGGCCCTGACTGCAAAAAATCCTTATATCGAAGGATGGACCCCACACTGAAGCTGTCCCCACCTCAAACTTGTGCTGCCCTGATAGACCCAAGGGAGCCCTACAAACTGATATCAGGAACCTGGACTGCTGAGTTTTCTTTCCCAGGGAAAATGGAAAAAGGATGTGCCCAGGGGCCCCTGGCCCTAGTCAGGGACCTCACTTCAAAAAATCCTTATATCGAAGGATGGACCCCACACCGAAGCTGTCCCCACCTCAAACTTGTGCTGCCCTGATAGACCCAAGGGAGCCCTACAAACTGACATCAGGAACCTGGACTGTTGAGTTTTCTTTCCCAGGGAAAATGGATAAAGGATGTGCCCAGGGGCCCCTGGCCCTGACTGCAAAAAATCCTTATATCGAAGGATGGACCCCCCACCAAAATTGTCCCCACCTCAAACTTGTGCTGCCCTGATACACCCAAGGGAGCCCTACAAACTGACATCAGGAACCTGGACTGCTGAGTTTTCTTTCCCAGCGAAAATGGCCAAAGGATGTGCCCGGGGGACCCTGGCCCTGACTGCAAAGAATCCTTATATCGAAGGATGGACCCCACACCGAAGTTGTCCCCACCTCAAACTTGTGCTGCCCTGATAGACCCAAGAGAGCCCTACAAACTGACATCAGGAACCTGGACTGCTGAGTTTTCTTTCCCAGGGAAAATGGAAAAAGGATGTGCCCAGGGGCCCCTTGCCCTGGACAGGGACCCCACTACAAAAAATCCTTATATCGAAGGATGGACCCCACACCGAAGTTGTTAAAACCTCGAGCTTGTGCTACCCTGATAGACCCAAGGGAGCCCTACAAACTGACATCAGGAACCTGGACTGCTGAGTTTTCTTTCCCAGGGAAAATGGAAAAAGGATGTGCTCAGGGGCCCCTGGCCCTGCGCAGGGGCCTCACTGCAAAGAATCCTTATATCGAAGGATGGACCCCACACCGAAGTTGTCCCCACCTCAAACTTGTGCTGCCCTGATAGACCCAAGGGAGCTCTACAAACTGACATCAGGAACCTGGACTGCTGAGTTTTCTTTCCCAGGGAAAATGGAAAAAGGATGTGCACAGGGGCCCCTGGCCCTGACTGCAAAGAATCCTTATATCGAAGGATGGACCCCACACAGAAGTTGTTCCCACCTCAAACTTGTGCTGCCCTGATAGACCCAAGGGAGCCCTACAAACTGACATCAGGAACCTGGACTGCTGAGTTTTCTTTCCCAGGGAAAATGGAAAAAGGATGTGCCCAGGGGCCCCTGGCCCTGGGCAGGGGCCTCACTGCAAAAAATCCTTATATCGAAGGATGGACCCCACACCGAAGTTGTCCTCACCTCAAACTTGTGCTGCCCTGATAGACCCAAGGGAGCTCTACAAACTGACATCAGGAACCTGGACTGCTGAGTTTTCTTTCCCAGGGAAAATGGAAAAAGGATGTGCTCAGGGGCCCCTGGCCCTGACTGCAAAGAATCCTTATATCGAAGGATGGACACCACACCAAAGTTGTCCCCACCTCAAACTTGTGCTGCCCTGATAGACCCAAGGGAGCCCTACAAACTGACATCAGGAACCTGGACTGCTGAGTTTTCTTTCCCAGGGAAAATGGAGAAAGGATGTGCACAGGGGCCCCTGGCCCTGGGCTGGGGCCTGACTGCAAAGCATCCTTATATCGAAGGATGGACCCCACACCAAAGTTGTCCCCACCTCAAACATGTGCTGCCCTGATACACCCAAGGGAGCCCTACAAACTGACATCAGGAACCTGGACTGCTGAGTTTTCTTTCCTAGGGAAAATGGATAAAGGATGTGCCCAGGGGCCCCTGGCCCTGGACAGGGACCTCACTACAAAAAATCCTTATATCGAAGGATGGACCCCACACCGAAGTTGTTGAAACCTCGAACTTGTGCTACCCTGATAGACCCAAGGGAGCCCTACAAACTGACATCAGGAACCTGGACTGCTGAGTTTTCTTTCCCAGGGAAAATGGAAAAAGGATGTGCCCAGGGGCCCCTGGCCCTGACTGCAAAAAATCCTTATATCGAAGGATGGACCCCACACTGAAGTTGTCCCCACCTCAAACTTGTGCTGCCCTGATAGACCCAAGGGAGCCCTACAAACTGACATCAGGAACCTGGACTGCTGAGTTTTCTTTCCCAGGGAAAAGGGAAAAAGGATGTGCCCAGGGGCCCCTGGCCCTGGGCAGGGGCCTCACTGCAAAAAATCCTTATATCGAAGGATGGACCCCACACCGAAGTTGTCCCCACCTCAAACTTGTGCTGCCCTGATAGACCCAAGGGAGCTCTACAAACTGACATCAGGAACCTGGACTGCTGAGTTTTCTTTCCCAGGGAAAATGGAAAAAGGATGTGCCCAGGGGCCCCTGGCCCTGACTGCAAAAAATCCTTATATCGAAGGATGGACCCCACACCGAAGTTGTTCCCACCTCAAACTTGTGCTGCCCTGATAGACCCAAGGGAGCCCTACAAACTGACATCAGGAACCTGGACTGCTGAGTTTTCTTTCCCAGGGAAAATGGAAAAAGGATGTGCCCAGGGGCCCCTGGCCCTGGGCAGGGGCCTCACTGCAAAAAATCCTTATATCGAAGGATGGACCCCACACCGAAGTTGTCCTCACCTCAAACTTGTGCTGCCCTGATAGACCCAAGGGAGCTCTACAAACTGACATCAGGAACCTGGACTGCTGAGTTTTCTTTCCCAGGGAAAATGGAAAAAGGATGTGCTCAGGGGCCCCTGGCCCTGACTGCAAAGAATCCTTATATCGAAGGATGGACGCCACACCAAAGTTGTCCCCACCTCAAACATGTGCTGCCCTGATAGACCCAAGGGAGCCCTACAAACTGACATCAGGAACCTGGACTGCTGAGTTTTCTTTCCCAGGGAAAATGGAAAAGGATGTGCCCAGGGGCCCCTGGCCCTGACTGCAAAAAATCCTTATATCGAAGGATGGACACCACACCAAAGTTGTCCCCACCTCAAACTTGTGCTGCCCTGATAGACCCAAGGGAGCCCTACAAACTGACATCAGGAACCTGGACTGCTGAGTTTTCTTTCCCAGGGAAAATGGAGAAAGGATGTGCACAGGGGCCCCTGGCCCTGGGCTGGGGCCTGACGGCAAAGCATCCTTATATCGAAGGATGGAACCCACACCAAAGTTGTCCCCACCTCAAACTTGTGCTGCCCTGATAGACCCAAGGGAGCCCTACAAACTGACATCAGGAACCTGGACTGCTGAGTTTTCTTTCCCAGGGAAAATGGAAAAAGGATGTGCCCAGGGGCCCCTGGCCCTGGACAGGGACCTCACTACAAAAAATCCTTATATCGAAGGATGGACCCCACACCGAAGTTGTTGAAACCTCGAACTTGTGCTACCCTGATAGACCCAAGGGAGCCCTACAAACTGACATCAGGAACCTGGACTGCTGAGTTTTCTTTCCCAGGGAAAATGGAAAAAGGATGTGCCCAGGGGCCCCTGGCCCTGACTGCAAAAAATCCTTATATCGAAGGATGGACCCCACACCGAAGTTGTCCCCACCTCAAACTTGTGCTGCCCTGATACACCCAAGGGAGCCCTACAAACTGACATCAGGAACCTGGACTGCTGAGTTTTCTTTCCCAGGGAAAATGGAAAAAGGATGTGCTCAGGGGCCGCTGGCCCTGACTGCAAAGAATCCTTATATCGAAAGATGGACCCCACACCAAAGTTGTCCCCACCTCAAACTTGTGCTGCCCTGATAGACCCAAAGGAGCCCTACAAACTGACATCAGGAACCTGGACTGCTGAGTTTTCTTTCCCAGGGAAAATGGAAAAAGGATGTGCCCAGGGGCCCCTGGCCCTGGGCAGGGGCCTCACTGCAAAAAATCCTTATATCGAAGGATGGACCCCACACCGAAGTTGTCCCCACCTCAAACTTGTGCTGCCCTGATAGACCCAAGGGAGCTCTACAAACTGACATCAGGAACCTAGACTGCTGAGTTTTCTTCCCCAGGGAAAATGGAAAAAGGATGTGCCCAGGGGCCCCTGGCCCTGACTGCAAAAAATCCTTATATCGAAGGATGGACCCCACACAGAAGTTGTCCGCACCTCAAACTTGTGCTGCCCTGATAGACCCAAGGGAGCCCTACAAACTGACATCAGGAACCTGGACTGCTGAGTTTTCTTTCCCAGGGAAAAAGGAAAAAGGATGTGCCCAGGGGCCCCTGGCCCTGGGCAGGGGCCTCACTGCAAAAAATCCTTATATCGAAGGATGGACCCCACACTGAAGCTGTCCCCACCTCAAACTTGTGCTGCCCTGATAGACCCAAGGGAGCCCTACAAACTGATATCAGGAACCTGGACTGCTGAGTTTTCTTTCCCAGGGAAAATGGAAAAAGGATGTGCCCAGGGGCCCCTGGCCCTAGTCAGGGACCTCACTTCAAAAAATCCTTATATCGAAGGATGGACCCCACACCGAAACTGTCCCCACCTCAAACTTGTGCTGCCCTGATACAGCCAAGGGAGCCCTACAAACTGACATCAGGAACCTGGACTGTTGAGTTTTCTTTCCCAGGGAAAATGGAAAAAGGATGTGCCCAGGGGCCCCTGGCCCTGACTGCAAAAAATCCTTATATCGAAGGATGGACCCCACACCAAAATTGTCCCCACCTCAAACTTGTGCTGCCCTGATACACCCAAGGGAGCCCTACAAACTGACATCAGGAACCTGGACTGCTGAGTTTTCTTTCCCAGGGAAAATGGAAAAAGGATGTGCCCAGGGGCACCTGGCCCTGACTGCAAAAATTCCTTGTATCGAAGGATGGACCCCACCTCAAACTTGTGCTGCCCTGATAGAACCAAGGGAGCCCTACAAACTGACATCAGGAACCTGGACTGCTGAGTTTTCTTTGCCAGGGAAAATGGAAAAAGGATGTGCCCAGGGGCCCCTGGCCCTGGGCCCCTGGCCCTGACTGCAAAAAATCCTTATATCGAAGGATGGACCCCACACCGAAGTTGTCCCCACCTCAAACTTGTGCTACCCTGATAGACCCAAGGGAGCCCTACAAACGGACATCAGGAACCTGGACTGCTGAGTTTTCTTTCCCAGGGAAAATGGCCAAAGGATGTGCCCAGGGTCCCCTGGCCGTGGTCAGGGCTCTGACTGCAAAGAATCCTTATATCGAAGGATGGACCCCACACCGAAGCTGTCCCCACCTCAAACTTGTGCTGCCCTGATAGACCCAAGGGAGCCCTACAAGCTGACATCAGGAACCTGGACTGCTGAATTTTCTTTCCCAGGGTAAATGGAAAAAGGCTGTGCCCACGGGCCCCTGGCCCTGACTGCAAAAATCTTTATATTGAAGGATGGACCCCACACCGAAATTGTCCCCACCTCAAACTTGTGCTGCCCTGATACACCCAAGGGAGCCCTACAAACTGACATCAGGAACCTGGACTGCTGAGTTTTCTTTCCCAGGGAAAATTGAAAAAGGATGTGCACAGGGGCCCCTGGCCCTGACTGCAAAGAATCCTTATATCGAAGGATGGACCCCACACCGAAGGTTCCCCACCTCAAACTTGTGCTGCCCTGATAGACCCAAGGGAGCCCTACAAACTGACATCAGGAACCTGGACTGCTGAGTTTTCTTTCCCAGGGAAAATGGAAAAAGGATGTGCCCAGGGGCCCCTGGCCCTGACTGCAAAGAATCCTTATATCGAAGGATGGACGCCACAGCGAAGTTGTCCCCACCTCAAACATGTGCTGCCCTGATACACCCAAGGGAGCCCTACAAACTGACATCAGGAACCTGAACTGCTGAGTTTTCTTTCCTAGGGAAAATGGAAAAAGGATGTGCCCAGGGGCCCCTGGCGCTGGGCTGGGCCTCAATGCAAAAAATCCTTATATCGAAGGATGGACCCCACACCGAAGTTGTCCCCATCTCAAACTTGTGCTGCCCTGATAGACCCAAGGGAGCTCTACAAACTGACATCAGGAACCTGGACTGCTGAGTTTTCTTTCCCAGGGAAAATGGCCAAAGGATGTGCCCAGGGGACCCTGGCCCTGACTGCAAAAAATCCTTATATCGAAGGACGGACCCCACACCGAAATTGTCCCCACCTCAAACTTGTGCTGCCCTGATACACCCAAGGGAGCCCTACAAACTGACATCAGGAACCTGGACTGCTGAGTTTTCTTTCCCAGGGAAAATGGAAAAAGGATGTGCCCAGGGGCCCTGGCCCGGGACCTCACTACAAAAAATCCTTATATCGAAGGATGGACCCCACACCGAAGTTGTCCCCACCTCAATCTTGTGCTGCCCTGATACACCCAAGGGAGCCCTACAAACTGACATCAGGAACCGGGACTGCTGAGTTTTCTTTCCCAGGGAAAATGGAAAAAGGATGTGCCCAGGGGCCCCTGGCCCTGACTGCAAAAAATCCTTATATCGAAGGATGGACCCCACACTGAAGCTGTCCCCACCTCAAACTTGTGCTGCCCTGATAGACCCAAGGGAGCCCTACAAACTGATATCAGGAACCTGGACTGCTGAGTTTTCTTTCCCAGGGAAAATGGAAAAAGGATGTGCCCAGGGGCCCCTGGCCCTAGTCAGGGACCTCACTTCAAAAAATCCTTATATCGAAGGATGGACCCCACACCGAAGCTGTCCCCACCTCAAACTTGTGCTGCCCTGATAGACCCAAGGGAGCCCTACAAACTGACATCAGGAACCTGGACTGTTGAGTTTTCTTTCCCAGGGAAAATGGATAAAGGATGTGCCCAGGGGCCCCTGGCCCTGACTGCAAAAAATCCTTATATCGAAGGATGGACCCCACACCAAAATTGTCCCCACCTCAAACTTGTGCTGCCCTGATACACCCAAGGGAGCCCTACAAACTGACATCAGGAACCTGGACTGCTGAGTTTTCTTTCCCAGCGAAAATGGCCAAAGGATGTGCCCGGGGGACCCTGGCCCTGACTGCAAAGAATCCTTATATCGAAGGATGGACCCCACACCGAAGTTGTCCCCACCTCAAACTTGTGCTGCCCTGATAGACCCAAGAGAGCCCTACAAACTGACATCAGGAACCTGGACTGCTGAGTTTTCTTTCCCAGGGAAAATGGAAAAAGGATGTGCCCAGGGGCCCCTTGCCCTGGACAGGGACCCCACTACAAAAAATCCTTATATCGAAGGATGGACCCCACACCGAAGTTGTTAAAACCTCGAGCTTGTGCTACCCTGATAGACCCAAGGGAGCCCTACAAACTGACATCAGGAACCTGGACTGCTGAGTTTTCTTTCCCAGGGAAAATGGAAAAAGGATGTGCTCAGGGGCCCCTGGCCCTGGGCAGGGGCCTCACTGCAAAGAATCCTTATATCGAAGGATGGACCCCACACCGAAGTTGTCCCCACCTCAAACTTGTGCTGCCCTGATAGACCCAAGGGAGCTCTACAAACTGACATCAGGAACCTGGACTGCTGAGTTTTCTTTCCCAGGGAAAATGGAAAAAGGATGTGCCCAGGGGCCCCTGGCCCTGACTGCAAAGAATCCTTATATCGAAGGATGGACCCCACACAGAAGTTGTTCCCACCTCAAACTTGTGCTGCCCTGATAGACCCAAGGGAGCCCTACAAACTGACATCAGGAACCTGGACTGCTGAGTTTTCTTTCCCAGGGAAAATGGAAAAAGGATGTGCCCAGGGGCCCCTGGCCCTGGGCAGGGGCCTCACTGCAAAAAATCCTTATATCGAAGGATGGACCCCACACCGAAGTTGTCCTCACCTCAAACTTGTGCTGCCCTGATAGACCCAAGGGAGCTCTACAAACTGACATCAGGAACCTGGACTGCTGAGTTTTCTTTCCCAGGGAAAATGGAAAAAGGATGTGCTCAGGGGCCCCTGGCCCTGACTGCAAAGAATCCTTATATCGAAGGATGGACACCACACCAAAGTTGTCCCCACCTCAAACTTGTGCTGCCCTGATAGACCCAAGGGAGCCCTACAAACTGACATCAGGAACCTGGACTGCTGAGTTTTCTTTCCCAGGGAAAATGGAGAAAGGATGTGCACAGGGGCCCCTGGCCCTGGGCTGGGGCCAGACTGCAAAGCATCCTTATATCGAAGGATGGACCCCACACCAAAGTTGTCCCCACCTCAAACATGTGCTGCCCTGATACACCCAAGGGAGCCCTACAAACTGACATCAGGAACCTGGACTGCTGAGTTTTCTTTCCTAGGGAAAATGGATAAAGGATGTGCCCAAGGGCCCCTGGCCCTGGACAGGGACCTCACTACAAAAAATCCTTATATCGAAGGATGGACCCCACACCGAAGTTGTTGAAACCTCAAACTTGTGCTACCCTGATAGACCCAAGGGAGCCCTACAAACTGACATCAGGAACCTGGACTGCTGAGTTTTCTTTCCCAGGGAAAATGGAAAAAGGATGTGCCCAGGGGCCCCTGGCCCTGACTGCAAAAAATCCTTATATCGAAGGATGGACACCACACCGAAGCTGTCCCCACCTCAAACTTGTGCTGCCCTGATAGACCCAAGGGAGCCCTACAAACTGACATCAGGAACCTGGACTGCTGAGTTTTCTTTCCCAGGGAAAATGGATAAAGGATGTGCCCAGGGGCCCCTGGCCCTGAACAGGGACCTCACTACAAAAAATCCTTATATCGAAGGATGGACCCCACACCGAAGTTGTTGAAACCTCAAACTTGTGCTACCCTGATAGACCCAAGGGAGCCCTACAAACTGACATCAGGAACCTGGACTGCTGAGTTTTCTTTCCCAGGGAAAATGGAAAAAGGATGTGCCCAGGGGCCCCTGGCCCTGACTGCAAAAAATCCTTATATCGAAGGATGGACCCCACACCGAAGTTGTCCCCACCTCAAACTTGTGCTGCCCTGATACACCCAAGGGAGCCCTACAAACTGACATCAGGAACCTGGACTGCTGAGTTTTCTTTCCCAGGGAAAATGGAAAAAGGATGTGCTCAGGGGCCGCTGGCCCTGACTGCAAAGAATCCTTATATCGAAGGATGGACCCCACACCGAAGTTGTCCCCACCTCAAACTTGTGCTGCCCTGATAGACCCAAGGGAGCCCTACAAACTGACATCAGGAACCTGGACTGCTGAGTTTTCTTTCCCAGGGAAAATGGAAAAAGGATGTGCCCAGGGGCCCCTGGCCCTGGGCAGGGGCCTCACTGCAAAAAATCCTTATATCGAAGGATGGACCCCACACCGAAGTTGTCCCCACCTCAAACTTGTGCTGCCCTGATAGAGCCAAGGGAGCTCTACAAACTGACATCAGGAACCTGGACTGCTGAGTTTTCTTTCCCAGGGAAAATGGAAAAAGGATGTGCCCAGCGGCCCCTGGCCCTGACTGCAAAAAATCCTTATATCGAAGGATGGACCCCACACAGAAGTTGTCCGCACCTCAAACTTGTGCTGCCCTGATAGACCCAAGGGAGCCCTACAAACTGACATCAGGAACCTGGACTGCTGAGTTTTCTTTCCCAGGGAAAAAGGAAAAAGGATGTGCCCAGGGGCCCCTGGCCCTGGGCAGGGGCCTCACTGCAAAAAATCCTTATATCGAAGGATGGACCCCACACCGAAGTTGTCCCCACCTCAAACTTGTGCTGCCCTGATAGACCCAAGGGAGCTCTACAAACTGACATCAGGAACCTGGACTGCTGAGTTTTCTTTCCCAGGGAAAATGGAAAAAGGATGTGCCCAGGGGCCCCTGGCCCTGACTGCAAAAAATCCTTATATCGAAGGATGGACCCCACACCGAAGTTGTTCCCACCTCAAACTTGTGCTGCCCTGATAGACCCAAGGGAGCCCTACAAACTGACATCAGGAACCTGGACTGCTGAGTTTTCTTTCCCAGGGAAAATGGAAAAAGGATGTGCCCAGGGGCCCCTGGCCCTGGGCAGGGGCCTCACTGCAAAAAATCCTTATATCGAAGGATGGACCCCACACCGAAGTTGTCCTCACCTCAAACTTGTGCTGCCCTGATAGACCCAAGGGAGCTCTACAAACTGACATCAGGAACCTGGACTGCTGAGTTTTCTTTCCCAGGGAAAATGGAAAAAGGATGTGCTCAGGGGCCCCTGGCCCTGACTGCAAAGAATCCTTATATCGAAGGATGGACGCCACACCAAAGTGGTCCCCACCTCAAACATGTGCTGCCCTGATAGACCCAAGGGAGCCCTACAAACTGACATCAGGAACCTGGACTGCTGAGTTTTCTTTCCCAGGGAAAATGGAAAAGGATGTGCCCAGGGGCCCCTGGCCCTGACTGCAAAAAATCCTTATATCGAAGGATGGACACCACACCAAAGTTGTCCCCACCTCAAACTTGTGCTGCCCTGATAGACCCAAGGGAGCCCTACAAACTGACATCAGGAACCTGGACTGCTGAGTTTTCTTTCCCAGGGAAAATGGAGAAAGGATGTGCACAGGGGCCCCTGGCCCTGGGCTGGGGCCTGACGGCAAAGCATCCTTATATCGAAGGATGGACCCCACACCAAAGTTGTCCCCACCTCAAACTTGTGCTGCCCTGATAGACCCAAGGGAGCCCTACAAACTGACATCAGGAACCTGGACTGCTGAGTTTTCTTTCCCAGGGAAAATGGAAAAAGGATGTGCCCAGGGGCCCCTGGCCCTGGACAGGGACCTCACTACAAAAAATCCTTATATCGAAGGATGGACCCCACACCGAAGTTGTTGAAACCTCGAACTTGTGCTACCCTGATAGACCCAAGGGAGCCCTACAAACTGACATCAGGAACCTGGACTGCTGAGTTTTCTTTCCCAGGGAAAATGGAAAAAGGATGTGCCCAGGGGCCCCTGGCCCTGACTGCAAAAAATCCTTATATCGAAGGATGGACCCCACACCGAAGTTGTCCCCACCTCAAACTTGTGCTGCCCTGATACACCCAAGGGAGCCCTACAAACTGACATCAGGAACCTGGACTGCTGAGTTTTCTTTCCCAGGGAAAATGGAAAAAGGATGTGCTCAGGGGCCGCTGGCCCTGACTGCAAAGAATCCTTATATCGAAAGATGGACCCCACACCAAAGTTGTCCCCACCTCAAACTTGTGCTGCCCTGATAGACCCAAAGGAGCCCTACAAACTGACATCAGGAACCTGGACTGCTGAGTTTTCTTTCCCAGGGAAAATGGAAAAAGGATGTGCCCAGGGGCCCCTGGCCCTGGGCAGGGGCCTCACTGCAAAAAATCCTTATATCGAAGGATGGACCCCACACCGAAGTTGTCCCCACCTCAAACTTGTGCTGCCCTGATAGACCCAAGGGAGCTCTACAAACTGACATCAGGAACCTAGACTGCTGAGTTTTCTTCCCCAGGGAAAATGGAAAAAGGATGTGCCCAGGGGCCCCTGGCCCTGACTGCAAAAAATCCTTATATCGAAGGATGGACCCCACACAGAAGTTGTCCGCACCTCAAACTTGTGCTGCCCTGATAGACCCAAGGGAGCCCTACAAACTGACATCAGGAACCTGGACTGCTGAGTTTTCTTTCCCAGGGAAAAAGGAAAAAGGATGTGCCCAGGGGCCCCTGGCCCTGGGCAGGGGCCTCACTGCAAAAAATCCTTATATCGAAGGATGGACCCCACACTGAAGCTGTCCCCACCTCAAACTTGTGCTGCCCTGATAGACCCAAGGGAGCCCTACAAACTGATATCAGGAACCTGGACTGCTGAGTTTTCTTTCCCAGGGAAAATGGAAAAAGGATGTGCCCAGGGGCCCCTGGCCCTAGTCAGGGACCTCACTTCAAAAAATCCTTATATCGAAGGATGGACCCCACACCGAAACTGTCCCCACCTCAAACTTGTGCTGCCCTGATACAGCCAAGGGAGCCCTACAAACTGACATCAGGAACCTGGACTGTTGAGTTTTCTTTCCCAGGGAAAATGGAAAAAGGATGTGCCCAGGGGCCCCTGGCCCTGACTGCAAAAAATCCTTATATCGAAGGATGGACCCCACACCAAAATTGTCCCCACCTCAAACTTGTGCTGCCCTGATACACCCAAGGGAGCCCTACAAACTGACATCAGGAACCTGGACTGCTGAGTTTTCTTTCCCAGGGAAAATGGAAAAAGGATGTGCCCAGGGGCACCTGGCCCTGACTGCAAAAATTCCTTGTATCGAAGGATGGACCCCACCTCAAACTTGTGCTGCCCTGATAGAACCAAGGGAGCCCTACAAACTGACATCAGGAACCTGGACTGCTGAGTTTTCTTTGCCAGGGAAAATGGAAAAAGGATGTGCCCAGGGGCCCCTGGCCCTGGGCCCCTGGCCCTGACTGCAAAAAATCCTTATATCGAAGGATGGACCCCACACCGAAGTTGTCCCCACCTCAAACTTGTGCTACCCTGATAGACCCAAGGGAGCCCTACAAACGGACATCAGGAACCTGGACTGCTGAGTTTTCTTTCCCAGGGAAAATGGCCAAAGGATGTGCCCAGGGTCCCCTGGCCGTGGTCAGGGCTCTGACTGCAAAGAATCCTTATATCGAAGGATGGACCCCACACCGAAGCTGTCCCCACCTCAAACTTGTGCTGCCCTGATAGACCCAAGGGAGCCCTACAAGGTGACATCAGGAACCTGGACTGCTGAATTTTCTTTCCCAGGGTAAATGGAAAAAGGCTGTGCCCACGGGCCCCTGGCCCTGACTACAAAAATCTTTATATTGAAGGATGGACCCCACACCGAAATTGTCCCCACCTCAAACTTGTGCTGCCCTGATACACCCAAGGGAGCCCTACAAACTGACATCAGGAACCTGGACTGCTGAGTTTTCTTTCCCAGGGAAAATTGAAAAAGGATGTGCACAGGGGGCCCTGGCCCTGACTGCAAAGAATCCTTATATCGAAGGATGGACCCCACACCGAAGGTTCCCCACCTCAAACTTGTGCTGCCCTGATAGACCCAAGGGAGCCCTACAAACTGACATCAGGAACCTGGACTGCTGAGTTTTCTTTCCCAGGGAAAATGGAAAAAGGATGTGCCCAGGGGCCCCTGGCCCTGACTGCAAAGAATCCTTATATCGAAGGATGGACGCCACAGCGAAGTTGTCCCCACCTCAAACATGTGCTGCCCTGATACACCCAAGGGAGCCCTACAAACTGACATCAGGAACCTGAACTGCTGAGTTTTCTTTCCTAGGGAAAATGGAAAAAGGATGTGCCCAGGGGCCCCTGGCGCTGGGCTGGGCCTCAATGCAAAAAATCCTTATATCGAAGGATGGACCCCACACCGAAGTTGTCCCCATCTCAAACTTGTGCTGCCCTGATAGACCCAAGGGAGCTCTACAAACTGACATCAGGAACCTGGACTGCTGAGTTTTCTTTCCCAGGGAAAATGGCCAAAGGATGTGCCCAGGGGACCCTGGCCCTGACTGCAAAAAATCCTTATATCGAAGGACGGACCCCACACCGAAATTGTCCCCACCTCAAACTTGTGCTGCCCTGATACACCCAAGGGAGCCCTACAAACTGACATCAGGAACCTGGACTGCTGAGTTTTCTTTCCCAGGGAAAATGGAAAAAGGATGTGCCCAGGGGCCCTGGCCCGGGACCTCACTACAAAAAATCCTTATATCGAAGGATGGACCCCACACCGAAGTTGTCCCCACCTCAATCTTGTGCTGCCCTGATACACCCAAGGGAGCCCTACAAACTGACATCAGGAACCGGGACTGCTGAGTTTTCTTTCCCAGGGAAAATGGAAAAAGGATGTGCCCAGGGGCCCCTGGCCCTGACTGCAAAAAATCCTTATATCGAAGGATGGACCCCACACTGAAGCTGTCCCCACCTCAAACTTGTGCTGCCCTGATAGACCCAAGGGAGCCCTACAAACTGATATCAGGAACCTGGACTGCTGAGTTTTCTTTCCCAGGGAAAATGGAAAAAGGATGTGCCCAGGGGCCCCTGGCCCTAGTCAGGGACCTCACTTCAAAAAATCCTTATATCGAAGGATGGACCCCACACCGAAGCTGTCCCCACCTCAAACTTGTGCTGCCCTGATAGACCCAAGGGAGCCCTACAAACTGACATCAGGAACCTGGACTGTTGAGTTTTCTTTCCCAGGGAAAATGGATAAAGGATGTGCCCAGGGGCCCCTGGCCCTGACTGCAAAAAATCCTTATATCGAAGGATGGACCCCCCACCAAAATTGTCCCCACCTCAAACTTGTGCTGCCCTGATACACCCAAGGGAGCCCTACAAACTGACATCAGGAACCTGGACTGCTGAGTTTTCTTTCCCAGCGAAAATGGCCAAAGGATGTGCCCGGGGGACCCTGGCCCTGACTGCAAAGAATCCTTATATCGAAGGATGGACCCCACACCGAAGTTGTCCCCACCTCAAACTTGTGCTGCCCTGATAGACCCAAGAGAGCCCTACAAACTGACATCAGGAACCTGGACTGCTGAGTTTTCTTTCCCAGGGAAAATGGAAAAAGGATGTGCCCAGGGGCCCCTTGCCCTGGACAGGGACCCCACTACAAAAAATCCTTATATCGAAGGATGGACCCCACACCGAAGTTGTTAAAACCTCGAGCTTGTGCTACCCTGATAGACCCAAGGGAGCCCTACAAACTGACATCAGGAACCTGGACTGCTGAGTTTTCTTTCCCAGGGAAAATGGAAAAAGGATGTGCTCAGGGGCCCCTGGCCCTGCGCAGGGGCCTCACTGCAAAGAATCCTTATATCGAAGGATGGACCCCACACCGAAGTTGTCCCCACCTCAAACTTGTGCTGCCCTGATAGACCCAAGGGAGCTCTACAAACTGACATCAGGAACCTGGACTGCTGAGTTTTCTTTCCCAGGGAAAATGGAAAAAGGATGTGCCCAGGGGCCCCTGGCCCTGACTGCAAAGAATCCTTATATCGAAGGATGGACCCCACACAGAAGTTGTTCCCACCTCAAACTTGTGCTGCCCTGATAGACCCAAGGGAGCCCTACAAACTGACATCAGGAACCTGGACTGCTGAGTTTTCTTTCCCAGGGAAAATGGAAAAAGGATGTGCCCAGGGGCCCCTGGCCCTGGGCAGGGGCCTCACTGCAAAAAATCCTTATATCGAAGGATGGACCCCACACCGAAGTTGTCCTCACCTCAAACTTGTGCTGCCCTGATAGACCCAAGGGAGCTCTACAAACTGACATCAGGAACCTGGACTGCTGAGTTTTCTTTCCCAGGGAAAATGGAAAAAGGATGTGCTCAGGGGCCCCTGGCCCTGACTGCAAAGAATCCTTATATCGAAGGATGGACACCACACCAAAGTTGTCCCCACCTCAAACTTGTGCTGCCCTGATAGACCCAAGGGAGCCCTACAAACTGACATCAGGAACCTGGACTGCTGAGTTTTCTTTCCCAGGGAAAATGGAGAAAGGATGTGCACAGGGGCCCCTGGCCCTGGGCTGGGGCCTGACTGCAAAGCATCCTTATATCGAAGGATGGACCCCACACCAAAGTTGTCCCCACCTCAAACATGTGCTGCCCTGATACACCCAAGGGAGCCCTACAAACTGACATCAGGAACCTGGACTGCTGAGTTTTCTTTCCTAGGGAAAATGGATAAAGGATGTGCCCAGGGGCCCCTGGCCCTGGACAGGGACCTCACTACAAAAAATCCTTATATCGAAGGATGGACCCCACACCGAAGTTGTTGAAACCTCAAACTTGTGCTACCCTGATAGACCCAAGGGAGCCCTACAAACTGACATCAGGAACCTGGACTGCTGAGTTTTCTTTCCCAGGGAAAATGGAAAAAGGATGTGCCCAGGGGCCCCTGGCCCTGACTGCAAAAAATCCTTATATCGAAGGATGGACCCCACACCGAAGTTGTCCCCACCTCAAACTTGTGCTGCCCTGATAGACCCAAGGGAGCCCTACAAACTGACATCAGGAACCTGGACTGCTGCGTTTTCTTTCCCAGGGAAAATGGAAAAAGGATGTGCCCAGGGGCCCCTGGCCCTGGGCAGGGGCCTCACTGCAAAAAATGCTTATATCGAAGGATGGACCCCACACCGAAGTTGTCCCCACCTCAAACTTGTGCTGCCCTGATAGACCCAAGGGAGCTCTACAAACTGACATCAGGAACCTGGACTGCTGAGTTTTCTTTCCCAGGGAAAATGGAAAAAGGATGTGCCCAGCGGCCCCTGGCCCTGACTGCAAAAAATCCTTATATCGAAGGATGGACCCCACACAGAAGTTGTCCGCACCTCAAACTTGTGCTGCCCTGATAGACCCAAGGGAGCCCTACAAACTGACATCAGGAACCTGGACTGCTGAGTTTTCTTTCCCAGGGAAAATGGAAAAAGGATGTGCCCAGGGGCCCCTGGCCCTGGGCAGGGGCCTCACTGCAAAAAATCCTTATATCGAAGGATGGACCCCACACCGAAGTTGTCCCCACCTCAAACTTGTGCTGCCCTGATAGACCCAAGGGAGCTCTACAAACTGACATCAGGAACCTGGACTGCTGAGTTTTCTTTCCCAGGGAAAATGGAAAAAGGATGTGCCCAGGGGCCCCTGGCCCTGACTGCAAAAAATCCTTATATCGAAGGATGGACCCCACACCGAAGTTGTTCCCACCTCAAACTTGTGCTGCCCTGATAGACCCAAGGGAGCCCTACAAACTGACATCAGGAACCTGGACTGCTGAGTTTTCTTTCCCAGGGAAAATGGAAAAAGGATGTGCCCAGGGGCCCCTGGCCCTGGGCAGGGGCCTCACTGCAAAAAATCCTTATATCGAAGGATGGACCCCACACCGAAGTTGTCCTCACCTCAAACTTGTGCTGCCCTGATAGACCCAAGGGAGCTCTACAAACTGACATCAGGAACCTGGACTGCTGAGTTTTCTTTCCCAGGGAAAATGGAAAAAGGATGTGCTCAGGGGCCCCTGGCCCTGACTGCAAAGAATCCTTATATCGAAGGATGGACGCCACACCAAAGTTGTCCCCACCTCAAACATGTGCTGCCCTGATAGACCCAAGGGAGCCCTACAAACTGACATCAGGAACCTGGACTGCTGAGTTTTCTTTCCCAGGGAAAATGGAAAAGGATGTGCCCAGGGGCCCCTGGCCCTGACTGCAAAAAATCCTTATATCGAAGGATGGACACCACACCAAAGTTGTCCCCACCTCAAACTTGTGCTGCCCTGATAGACCCAAGGGAGCCCTACAAACTGACATCAGGAACCTGGACTGCTGAGTTTTCTTTCCCAGGGAAAATGGAGAAAGGATGTGCACAGGGGCCCCTGGCCCTGGGCTGGGGCCTGACGGCAAAGCATCCTTATATCGAAGGATGGAACCCACACCAAAGTTGTCCCCACCTCAAACTTGTGCTGCCCTGATAGACCCAAGGGAGCCCTACAAACTGACATCAGGAACCTGGACTGCTGAGTTTTCTTTCCCAGGGAAAATGGAAAAAGGATGTGCCCAGGGGCCCCTGGCCCTGGACAGGGACCTCACTACAAAAAATCCTTATATCGAAGGATGGACCCCACACCGAAGTTGTTGAAACCTCGAACTTGTGCTACCCTGATAGACCCAAGGGAGCCCTACAAACTGACATCAGGAACCTGGACTGCTGAGTTTTCTTTCCCAGGGAAAATGGAAAAAGGATGTGCCCAGGGGCCCCTGGCCCTGACTGCAAAAAATCCTTATATCGAAGGATGGACCCCACACCGAAGTTGTCCCCACCTCAAACTTGTGCTGCCCTGATACACCCAAGGGAGCCCTACAAACTGACATCAGGAACCTGGACTGCTGAGTTTTCTTTCCCAGGGAAAATGGAAAAAGGATGTGCTCAGGGGCCGCTGGCCCTGACTACAAAGAATCCTTATATCGAAAGATGGACCCCACACCAAAGTTGTCCCCACCTCAAACTTGTGCTGCCCTGATAGACCCAAAGGAGCCCTACAAACTGACATCAGGAACCTGGACTGCTGAGTTTTCTTTCCCAGGGAAAATGGAAAAAGGATGTGCCCAGGGGCCCCTGGCCCTGGGCAGGGGCCTCACTGCAAAAAATCCTTATATCGAAGGATGGACCCCACACCGAAGTTGTCCCCACCTCAAACTTGTGCTGCCCTGATAGACCCAAGGGAGCTCTACAAACTGACATCAGGAACCTAGACTGCTGAGTTTTCTTCCCCAGGGAAAATGGAAAAAGGATGTGCCCAGGGGCCCCTGGCCCTGACTGCAAAAAATCCTTATATCGAGGGATGGACCCCACACAGAAGTTGTCCGCACCTCAAACTTGTGCTGCCCTGATAGACCCAAGGGAGCCCTACAAACTGACATCAGGAACCTGGACTGCTGAGTTTTCTTTCCCAGGGAAAAAGGAAAAAGGATGTGCCCAGGGGCCCCTGGCCCTGGGCAGGGGCCTCACTGCAAAAAATCCTTATATCGAAGGATGGACCCCACACTGAAGCTGTCCCCACCTCAAACTTGTGCTGCCCTGATAGACCCAAGGGAGCCCTACAAACTGATATCAGGAACCTGGACTGCTGAGTTTTCTTTCCCAGGGAAAATGGAAAAAGGATGTGCCCAGGGGCCCCTGGCCCTAGTCAGGGACCTCACTTCAAAAAATCCTTATATCGAAGGATGGACCCCACACCGAAACTGTCCCCACCTCAAACTTGTGCTGCCCTGATACAGCCAAGGGAGCCCTACAAACTGACATCAGGAACCTGGACTGTTGAGTTTTCTTTCCCAGGGAAAATGGAAAAAGGATGTGCCCAGGGGCCCCTGGCCCTGACTGCAAAAAATCCTTATATCGAAGGATGGACCCCACACCAAAATTGTCCCCACCTCAAACTTGTGCTGCCCTGATACACCCAAGGGAGCCCTACAAACTGACATCAGGAACCTGGACTGCTGAGTTTTCTTTCCCAGGGAAAATGGAAAAAGGATGTGCCCAGGGGCACCTGGCCCTGACTGCAAAAATTCCTTGTATCGAAGGATGGACCCCACCTCAAACTTGTGCTGCCCTGATAGAACCAAGGGAGCCCTACAAACTGACATCAGGAACCTGGACTGCTGAGTTTTCTTTGCCAGGGAAAATGGAAAAAGGATGTGCCCAGGGGCCCCTGGCCCTGGGCCCCTGGCCCTGACTGCAAAAAATCCTTATATCGAAGGATGGACCCCACACCGAAGTTGTCCCCACCTCAAACTTGTGCTACCCTGATAGACCCAAGGGAGCCCTACAAACGGACATCAGGAACCTGGACTGCTGAGTTTTCTTTCCCAGGGAAAATGGCCAAAGGATGTGCCCAGGGTCCCCTGGCCGTGGTCAGGGCTCTGACTGCAAAGAATCCTTATATCGAAGGATGGACCCCACACCGAAGCTGTCCCCACCTCAAACTTGTGCTGCCCTGATAGACCCAAGGGAGCCCTACAAGCTGACATCAGGAACCTGGACTGCTGAATTTTCTTTCCCAGGGTAAATGGAAAAAGGCTGTGCCCACGGGCCCCTGGCCCTGACTGCAAAAATCTTTATATTGAAGGATGGACCCCACACCGAAATTGTCCCCACCTCAAACTTGTGCTGCCCTGATACACCCAAGGGAGCCCTACAAACTGACATCAGGAACCTGGACTGCTGAGTTTTCTTTCCCAGGGAAAATTGAAAAAGGATGTGCACAGGGGCCCCTGGCCCAGACTGCAAAGAATCCTTATATCGAAGGATGGACCCCACACCGAAGGTTCCCCACCTCAAACTTGTCCTGCCCTGATAGACCCAAGGGAGCCCTACAAACTGACATCAGGAACCTGGACTGCTGAGTTTTCTTTCCCAGGGAAAATGGAAAAAGGATGTGCCCAGGGGCCCCTGGCCCTGACTGCAAAGAATCCTTATATCGAAGGATGGACGCCACAGCGAAGTTGTCCCCACCTCAAACATGTGCTGCCCTGATACACCCAAGGGAGCCCTACAAACTGACATCAGGAACCTGAACTGCTGAGTTTTCTTTCCTAGGGAAAATGGAAAAAGGATGTGCCCAGGGGCCCCTGGCGCTGGGCTGGGCCTCAATGCAAAAAATCCTTATATCGAAGGATGGACCCCACACCGAAGTTGTCCCCATCTCAAACTTGTGCTGCCCTGATAGACCCAAGGGAGCTCTACAAACTGACATCAGGAACCTGGACTGCTGAGTTTTCTTTCCCAGGGAAAATGGCCAAAGGATGTGCCCAGGGGACCCTGGCCCTGACTGCAAAAAATCCTTATATCGAAGGACGGACCCCACACCGAAATTGTCCCCACCTCAAACTTGTGCTGCCCTGATACACCCAAGGGAGCCCTACAAACTGACATCAGGAACCTGGACTGCTGAGTTTTCTTTCCCAGGGAAAATGGAAAAAGGATGTGCCCAGGGGCCCTGGCCCGGGACCTCACTACAAAAAATCCTTATATCGAAGGATGGACCCCACACCGAAGTTGTCCCCACCTCAATCTTGTGCTGCCCTGATACACCCAAGGGAGCCCTACAAACTGACATCAGGAACCGGGACTGCTGAGTTTTCTTTCCCAGGGAAAATGGAAAAAGGATGTGCCCAGGGGCCCCTGGCCCTGACTGCAAAAAATCCTTATATCGAAGGATGGACCCCACACTGAAGCTGTCCCCACCTCAAACTTGTGCTGCCCTGATAGACCCAAGGGAGCCCTACAAACTGATATCAGGAACCTGGACTGCTGAGTTTTCTTTCCCAGGGAAAATGGAAAAAGGATGTGCCCAGGGGCCCCTGGCCCTAGTCAGGGACCTCACTTCAAAAAATCCTTATATCGAAGGATGGACCCCACACCGAAGCTGTCCCCACCTCAAACTTGTGCTGCCCTGATAGACCCAAGGGAGCCCTACAAACTGACATCAGGAACCTGGACTGTTGAGTTTTCTTTCCCAGGGAAAATGGATAAAGGATGTGCCCAGGGGCCCCTGGCCCTGACTGCAAAAAATCCTTATATCGAAGGATGGACCCCCCACCAAAATTGTCCCCACCTCAAACTTGTGCTGCCCTGATACACCCAAGGGAGCCCTACAAACTGACATCAGGAACCTGGACTGCTGAGTTTTCTTTCCCAGCGAAAATGGCCAAAGGATGTGCCCGGGGGACCCTGGCCCTGACTGCAAAGAATCCTTATATCGAAGGATGGACCCCACACCGAAGTTGTCCCCACCTCAAACTTGTGCTGCCCTGATAGACCCAAGAGAGCCCTACAAACTGACATCAGGAACCTGGACTGCTGAGTTTTCTTTCCCAGGGAAAATGGAAAAAGGATGTGCCCAGGGGCCCCTTGCCCTGGACAGGGACCCCACTACAAAAAATCCTTATATCGAAGGATGGACCCCACACCGAAGTTGTTAAAACCTCGAGCTTGTGCTACCCTGATAGACCCAAGGGAGCCCTACAAACTGACATCAGGAACCTGGACTGCTGAGTTTTCTTTCCCAGGGAAAATGGAAAAAGGATGTGCTCAGGGGCCCCTGGCCCTGGGCAGGGGCCTCACTGCAAAGAATCCTTATATCGAAGGATGGACCCCACACCGAAGTTGTCCCCACCTCAAACTTGTGCTGCCCTGATAGACCCAAGGGAGCTCTACAAACTGACATCAGGAACCTGGACTGCTGAGTTTTCTTTCCCAGGGAAAATGGAAAAAGGATGTGCCCAGGGGCCCCTGGCCCTGACTGCAAAGAATCCTTATATCGAAGGATGGACCCCACACAGAAGTTGTTCCCACCTCAAACTTGTGCTGCCCTGATACACCCAAGGGAGCCCTACAAACTGACATCAGGAACCTGGACTGCTGAGTTTTCTTTCCCAGGGAAAATGGAAAAAGGATGTGCCCAGGGGCCCCTGGCCCTGGGCAGGGGCCTCACTGCAAAAAATCCTTATATCGAAGGATGGACCCCACACCGAAGTTGTCCTCACCTCAAACTTGTGCTGCCCTGATAGACCCAAGGGAGCTCTACAAACTGACATCAGGAACCTGGACTGCTGAGTTTTCTTTCCCAGGGAAAATGGAAAAAGGATGTGCTCAGGGGCCCCTGGCCCTGACTGCAAAGAATCCTTATATCGAAGGATGGACACCACACCAAAGTTGTCCCCACCTCAAACTTGTGCTGCCCTGATAGACCCAAGGGAGCCCTACAAACTGACATCAGGAACCTGGACTGCTGAGTTTTCTTTCCCAGGGAAAATGGAGAAAGGATGTGCACAGGGGCCCCTGGCCCTGGGCTGGGGCCTGACTGCAAAGCATCCTTATATCGAAGGATGGACCCCACACCAAAGTTGTCCCCACCTCAAACATGTGCTGCCCTGATACACCCAAGGGAGCCCTACAAACTGACATCAGGAACCTGGACTGCTGAGTTTTCTTTCCTAGGGAAAATGGATAAAGGATGTGCCCAGGGGCCCCTGGCCCTGGACAGGGGCCTCACTACAAAAAATCCTTATATCGAAGGATGGACCCCACACCGAAGTTGTTGAAACCTCAAACTTGTGCTACCCTGATAGACCCAAGGGAGCCCTACAAACTGACATCAGGAACCTGGACTGCTGAGTTTTCTTTCCCAGGGAAAATGGAAAAAGGATGTGCCCAGGGGCCCCTGGCCCTGACTGCAAAAAATCCTTATATCGAAGGATGGACCCCACACCGAAGTTGTCCCCACCTCAAACTTGTGCTGCCCTGATACACCCAAGGGAGCCCTACAAACTGACATCAGGAACCTGGACTGCTGAGTTTTCTTTCCCAGGGAAAATGGAAAAAGGATGTGCTCAGGGGCCGCTGGCCCTGACTGCAAAGAATCCTTATATCGAAAGATGGACCCCACACCGAAGTTGTCCCCACCTCAAACTTGTGCTGCCCTGATAGACCCAAGGGAGCCCTACAAACTGACATCAGGAACCTGGACTGCTGAGTTTTCTTTCCCAGGGAAAATGGAAAAAGGATGTGCCCAGGGGCCCCTGGCCCTGGGCAGGGGCCTCACTGCAAAAAATCCTTATATCGAAGGATGGACCCCACACCGAAGTTGTCCCCACCTCAAACTTGTGCTGCCCTGATAGACCCAAGGGAGCTCTACAAACTGACATCAGGAACCTGGACTGCTGAGTTTTCTTTCCCAGGGAAAATGGAAAAAGGATGTGCCCAGGGGCCCCTGGCCCTGACTGCAAAAAATCCTTATATCGAAGGATGGATCCCACACCGAAGTTGTCCCCACCTCAAACTTGTGCTGCCCTGATAGACCCAAGGGAGCCCTACAAACTGACATCAGGAACCTGGACTGCTGAGTTTTCTTTCCCAGGGAAAATGGAAAAAGGATGTGCCCAGGGGCCCCTGGCCCTGGGCAGGGGCCTCACTGCAAAAAATCCTTATATCGAAGGATGGACCCCACACCGAAGTTGTCCCCACCTCAAACTTGTGCTGCCCTGATAGACCCAAGGGAGCTCTACAAACTGACATCAGGAACCTGGACTGCTGAGTTTTCTTTCCCAGGGAAAATGGAAAAAGGATGTGCCCAGGGGCCCCTGGCCCTGACTGCAAAAAATCCTTATATCGAAGGATGGACCCCACACCGAAGTTGTTCCCACCTCAAACTTGTGCTGCCCTGATAGACCCAAGGGAGCCCTACAAACTGACATCAGGAACCTGGACTGCTGAGTTTTCTTTCCCAGGGAAAATGGAAAAAGGATGTGCCCAGGGGCCCCTGGCCCTGGGCAGGGGCCTCACTGCAAAAAATCCTTATATCGAAGGATGGACCCCACACCGAAGTTGTCCTCACCTCAAACTTGTGCTGCCCTGATAGACCCAAGGGAGCTCTACAAACTGACATCAGGAACCTGGACTGCTGAGTTTTCTTTCCCAGGGAAAATGGAAAAAGGATGTGCTCAGGGGCCCCTGGCCCTGACTGCAAAGAATCCTTATATCGAAGGATGGACGCCACACCAAAGTTGTCCCCACCTCAAACATGTGCTGCCCTGATAGACCCAAGGGAGCCCTACAAACTGACATCAGGAACCTGGACTGCTGAGTTTTCTTTCCCAGGGAAAATGGAAAAGGATGTGCTCAGGGGCCCCTGGCCCTGACTGCAAAAAATCCTTATATCGAAGGATGGACACCACACCAAAGTTGTCCCCACCTCAAACTTGTGCTGCCCTGATAGACCCAAGGGAGCCCTACAAACTGACATCAGGAACCTGGACTGCTGAGTTTTCTTTCCCAGGGAAAATGGAGAAAGGATGTGCACAGGGGCCCCTGGCCCTGGGCTGGGGCCTGACTGCAAAGCATCCTTATATCGAAGGATGGACCCCACACCAAAGTTGTCCCCACCTCAAACTTGTGCTGCCCTGATAGACCCAAGGGAGCCCTACAAACTGACATCAGGAACCTGGACTGCTGAGTTTTCTTTCCCAGGGAAAATGGATAAAGGATGTGCCCAGGGGCCCCTGGCCCTGGACAGGGACCTCACTACAAAAAATCCTTATATCGAAGGATGGACCCCACACCGAAGTTGTTGAAACCTCAAACTTGTGCTACCCTGATAGACCCAAGGGAGCCCTACAAACTGACATCAGGAACCTGGACTGCTGAGTTTTCTTTCCCAGGGAAAATGGAAAAAGGATGTGCCCAGGGGCCCCTGGCCCTGGGCTGGGGCCTGACTGCAAAAAATCCTTATATCGAAGGATGGACCCCACACCGAAGTTGTCCCCACCTCAAACTTGTGCTGCCCTGATACACCCAAGGGAGCCCTACAAACTGACATCAGGAACCTGGACTGCTGAGTTTTCTTTCCCAGGGAAAATGGATAAAGGATGTGCCCAGGGGCCCCTGGCCCTGGACAGGGACCTCACTACAAAAAATCCTTATATCGAAGGATGGACCCCACACCGAAGTTGTTGAAACCTCAAACTTGTGCTACCCTGATAGACCCAAGGGAGCCCTACAAACTGACATCAGGAACCTGGACTGCTGAGTTTTCTTTCCCAGGGAAAATGGAAAAAGGATGTGCCCAGGGGCCCCTGGCCCTGACTGCAAAAAATCCTTATATCGAAGGATGGACCCCACACCGAAGTTGCCCCCACCTCAAACTTGTGCTGCCCTGATACACCCAAGGGAGCCCTACAAACTGACATCAGGAACCTGGACTGCTGAGTTTTCTTTCCCAGGGAAAATGGAAAAAGGATGTGCCCAGGGGCCCCTGGCCCTGGGCAGGGGCCTCACTGCAAAAAATCCTTATATCGAAGGATGGACCCCACACCGAAGTTGTCCCCACCTCAAACTTGTGCTGCCCTGATAGACCCAAGGGAGCTCTACAAACTGACATCAGGAACCTGGACTGCTGAGTTTTCTTTCCCAGGGAAAATGGAAAAAGGATGTGCCCAGGGGCCCCTGGCCCTGACTGCAAAAAATCCTTATATCGAAGGATGGATCCCACACCGAAGTTGTCCCCACCTCAAACTTGTGCTGCCCTGATAGACCCAAGGGAGCCCTACAAACTGACATCAGGAACCTGGACTGCTGAGTTTTCTTTCCCAGGGAAAATGGAAAAAGGATGTGCCCAGGGGCCCCTGGCCCTGGGCAGGGGCCTCACTGCAAAAAATCCTTATATCGAAGGATGGACCCCACACCGAAGTTGTCCCCACCTCAAACTTGTGCTGCCCTGATAGACCCAAGGGAGCTCTACAAACTGACATCAGGAACCTGGACTGCTGAGTTTTCTTTCCCAGGGAAAATGGAAAAAGGATGTGCCCAGGGGCCCCTGGCCCTGACTGCAAAAAATCCTTATATCGAAGGATGGACCCCACACCGAAGTTGTTCCCACCTCAAACTTGTGCTGCCCTGATAGACCCAAGGGAGCCCTACAAACTGACATCAGGAACCTGGACTGCTGAGTTTTCTTTCCCAGGGAAAATGGAAAAAGGATGTGCCCAGGGGCCCCTGGCCCTGGGCAGGGGCCTCACTGCAAAAAATCCTTATATCGAAGGATGGACCCCACACCGAAGTTGTCCTCACCTCAAACTTGTGCTGCCCTGATAGACCCAAGGGAGCTCTACAAACTGACATCAGGAACCTGGACTGCTGAGTTTTCTTTCCCAGGGAAAATGGAAAAAGGATGTGCTCAGGGGCCCCTGGCCCTGACTGCAAAGAATCCTTATATCGAAGGATGGACGCCACACCAAAGTTGTCCCCACCTCAAACATGTGCTGCCCTGATAGACCCAAGGGAGCCCTACAAACTGACATCAGGAACCTGGACTGCTGAGTTTTCTTTCCCAGGGAAAATGGAAAAGGATGTGCTCAGGGGCCCCTGGCCCTGACTGCAAAAAATCCTTATATCGAAGGATGGACACCACACCAAAGTTGTCCCCACCTCAAACTTGTGCTGCCCTGATAGACCCAAGGGAGCCCTACAAACTGACATCAGGAACCTGGACTGCTGAGTTTTCTTTCCCAGGGAAAATGGAGAAAGGATGTGCACAGGGGCCCCTGGCCCTGGGCTGGGGCCTGACTGCAAAGCATCCTTATATCGAAGGATGGACCCCACACCAAAGTTGTCCCCACCTCAAACTTGTGCTGCCCTGATAGACCCAAGGGAGCCCTACAAACTGACATCAGGAACCTGGACTGCTGAGTTTTCTTTCCCAGGGAAAATGGATAAAGGATGTGCCCAGGGGCCCCTGGCCCTGGACAGGGACCTCACTACAAAAAATCCTTATATCGAAGGATGGACCCCACACCGAAGTTGTTGAAACCTCAAACTTGTGCTACCCTGATAGACCCAAGGGAGCCCTACAAACTGACATCAGGAACCTGGACTGCTGAGTTTTCTTTCCCAGGGAAAATGGAAAAAGGATGTGCCCAGGGGCCCCTGGCCCTGGGCTGGGGCCTGACTGCAAAAAATCCTTATATCGAAGGATGGACCCCACACCGAAGTTGTCCCCACCTCAAACTTGTGCTGCCCTGATACACCCAAGGGAGCCCTACAAACTGACATCAGGAACCTGGACTGCTGAGTTTTCTTTCCCAGGGAAAATGGATAAAGGATGTGCCCAGGGGCCCCTGGCCCTGGACAGGGACCTCACTACAAAAAATCCTTATATCGAAGGATGGACCCCACACCGAAGTTGTTGAAACCTCAAACTTGTGCTACCCTGATAGACCCAAGGGAGCCCTACAAACTGACATCAGGAACCTGGACTGCTGAGTTTTCTTTCCCAGGGAAAATGGAAAAAGGATGTGCCCAGGGGCCCCTGGCCCTGACTGCAAAAAATCCTTATATCGAAGGATGGACCCCACACCGAAGTTGTCCCCACCTCAAACTTGTGCTGCCCTGATACACCCAAGGGAGCCCTACAAACTGACATCAGGAACCTGGACTGCTGAGTTTTCTTTCCCAGGGAAAATGGAAAAAGGATGTGCTCAGGGGCCGCTGGCCCTGACTGCAAAGAATCCTTATATCGAAAGATGGACCCCACACCGAAGTTGTCCCCACCTCAAACTTGTGCTGCCCTGATAGACCCAAGGGAGCCCTACAAACTGACATCAGGAACCTGGACTGCTGAGTTTTCTTTCCCAGGGAAAATGGAAAAAGGATGTGCCCAGGGGCCCCTTGCCCTGGACAGGGACCCCACTACAAAAAATCCTTATATCGAAGGATGGACCCCACACCGAAGTTGTTGAAACCTCGAGCTTGTGCTACCCTGATAGACCCAAGGGAGCCCTACAAACTGACATCAGGAACCTGGACTGCTGAGTTTTCTTTCCCAGGGAAAATGGAAAAAGGATGTGCTCAGGGGCCCCTGGCCCTGGGCAGGGGCCTCACTGCAAAGAATCCTTATATCGAAGGATGGACCCCACACCGAAGTTGTCCCCACCTCAAACTTGTGCTGCCCTGATAGACCCAAGGGAGCTCTACAAACTGACATCAGGAACCTGGACTGCTGAGTTTTCTTTCCCAGGGAAAATGGAAAAAGGATGTGCCCAGGGGCCCCTGGCCCTGACTGCAAAAAATCCTTATATCGAAGGATGGACCCCACACAGAAGTTGTTCCCACCTCAAACTTGTGCTGCCCTGATAGACCCAAGGGAGCCCTACAAACTGACATCAGGAACCTGGACTGCTGAGTTTTCTTTCCCAGGGAAAAAGGAAAAAGGATGTGCCCAGGGGCCCCTGGCCCTGGGCAGGGGCCTCACTGCAAAGAATCCTTATATCGAAGGATGGACCCCACACCGAAGTTGTCCCCACCTCAAACTTGTGCTGCCCTGATAGACCCAAGGGAGCTCTACAAACTGACATCAGGAACCTGGACTGCTGAGTTTTCTTTGCCAGGGAAAATGGAAAAAGGATGTGCCCAGGGGCCCCTGGCCCTGACTGCAAAGAATCCTTATATCGAAGGATGGACCCCACACAGAAGTTGTTCCCACCTCAAACTTGTGCTGCCCTGATAGACCCAAGGGAGCCCTACAAACTGACATCAGGAACCTGGACTGCTGAGTTTTCTTTCCCAGGGAAAATGGAAAAAGGATGTGCCCAGGGGCCCCTGGCCCTGGGTAGGGACCTCACTACAAAAAATCCTTATATCGAAGGATGGACCCCACACCGAAGTTGTCCTCACCTCAAACTTGTGCTGCCCTGATAGACCCAAGGGAGCTCTACAAACTGACATCAGGAACCTGGACTGCTGAGTTTTCTTTCCCAGGGAAAATGGAAAAAGGATGTGCTCAGGGGCCCCTGGCCCTGACTGCAAAGAATCCTTATATCGAAGGATGGACGCCACACCAAAGTTGTCCCCACCTCAAACATGTGCTGCCCTGATAGACCCAAGGGAGCCCTACAAACTGACATCAGGAACCTGGACTGCTGAGTTTTCTTTCCCAGGGAAAATGGAAAAGGATGTGCCCAGGGGCCCCTGGCCCTGACTGCAAAAAATCCTTATATCGAAGGATGGACACCACACCAAAGTTGTCCCCACCTCAAACTTGTGCTGCCCTGATAGACCCAAGGGAGCCCTACAAACTGACATCAGGAACCTGGACTGCTGAGTTTTCTTTCCCAGGGAAAATGGAAAAAGGATGTGCCCAGGGGCCCCTTGCCCTGGACAGGGACCCCACTACAAAAAATCCTTATATCGAAGGATGGACCCCACACCGAAGTTGTCCCCACCTCAAACTTGTGCTGCCCTGATAGACCCAAGGGAGCTCTACAAACTGACATCAGGAACCTGGACTGCTGAGTTTTCTTTCCCAGGGAAAATGGAAAAAGGATGTGCCCAGGGGCCCCTGGCCCTGACTGCAAAAAATCCTTATATCGAAGGATGGACCCCACACAGAAGTTGTTCCCACCTCAAACTTGTGCTGCCCTGATAGACCCAAGGGAGCCCTACAAACTGACATCAGGAACCTGGACTGCTGAGTTTTCTTTCCCAGGGAAAATGGAAAAAGGATGTGCCCAGGGGCCCCTGGCCCTGGGCAGGGGCCTCACTGCAAAAAATCCTTATATCGAAGGATGGACCCCACACCGAAGTTGTCCTCACCTCAAACTTGTGCTGCCCTGATAGATCCAAGGGAGCTCTACAAACTGACATCAGGAACCTGGACTGCTGAGTTTTCTTTCCCAGGGAAAATGGAAAAAGGATGTGCTCAGGGGCCCCTGGCCCTGACTGCAAAGAATCCTTATATCGAAGGATGGACGCCACACCAAAGTTGTCCCCACCTCAAACATGTGCTGCCCTGATAGACCCAAGGGAGCCCTACAAACTGACATCAGGAACCTGGACTGCTGAGTTTTCTTTCCCAGGGAAAATGGAAAAGGATGTGCCCAGGGGCCCCTGGCCCTGACTGCAAAAAATCCTTATATCGAAGGATGGACACCACACCAAAGTTGTCCCCACCTCAAACTTGTGCTGCCCTGATAGACCCAAGGGAGCCCTACAAACTGACATCAGGAACCTGGACTGCTGAGTTTTCTTTCCCAGGGAAAATGGAGAAAGGATGTGCACAGGGGCCCCTGGCCCTGGGCTGGGGCCTGACTGCAAAGCATCCTTATATCGAAGGATGGACCCCACACCAAAGTTGTCCCCACCTCAAACTTGTGCTGCCCTGATAGACCCAAGGGAGCCCTACAAACTGACATCAGGAACCTGGACTGCTGAGTTTTCTTTCCCAGGGAAAATGGATAAAGGATGTGCCCAGGGGCCCCTGGCCCTGGACAGGGACCTCACTACAAAAAATCCTTATATCGAAGGATGGACCCCACACCGAAGTTGTTGAAACCTCAAACTTGTGCTACCCTGATAGACCCAAGGGAGCCCTACAAACTGACATCAGGAACCTGGACTGCTGAGTTTTCTTTCCCAGGGAAAATGGAAAAAGGATGTGCCCAGGGGCCCCTGGCCCTGACTGCAAAAAATCCTTATATCGAAGGATGGACCCCACACCGAAGTTGTCCCCACCTCAAACTTGTGCTGCCCTGATACACCCAAGGGAGCCCTACAAACTGACATCAGGAACCTGGACTGCTGAGTTTTCTTTCCCAGGGAAAATGGAAAAAGGATGTGCTCAGGGGCCGCTGGCCCTGACTGCAAAGAATCCGTATATCGAAAGATGGACCCCACACCGAAGTTGTCCCCACCTCAAACTTGTGCTGCCCTGATAGACCCAAGGGAGCCCTACAAACTGACATCAGGAACCTGGACTGCTGCGTTTTCTTTCCCAGGGAAAATGGAAAAAGGATGTGCCCAGGGGCCCCTGGCCCTGGGCAGGAGCCTCACTGCAAAAAATCCTTATATCGAAGGATGGACCCCACACCGAAGTTGTCCCCACCTCAAGCTTGTGCTGCCCTGATAGACCCAAGGGAGCTCTACAAACTGACATCAGGAACCTGGACTGCTGAGTTTTCTTTCCCAGGGAAAATGGAAAAAGGATGTGCCCAGCGGCCCCTGGCCCTGACTGCAAAAAATCCTTATATCGAAGGATGGACCCCACACAGAAGTTGTCCGCACCTCAAACTTGTGCTGCCCTGATAGACCCAAGGGAGCCCTACAAACTGACATCAGGAACCTGGACTGCTGAGTTTTCTTTCCCAGGGAAAAAGGAAAAAGGATGTGACCAGGGGCCCCTGGCCCTGGGCAGGGGCCTCACTGCAAAAAATCCTTATATCGAAGGATGGACCCCACACCGAAGTTGTCCCCACCTCAAACTTGTGCTGCCCTGATAGACCCAAGGGAGCTCTACAAACTGACATCAGGAACCTGGACTGCTGAGTTTTCTTTCCCAGGGAAAATGGAAAAAGGATGTGCCCAGGGGCCCCTGGCCCTGACTGCAAAAAATCCTTATATCGAAGGATGGACCCCACACCGAAGTTGTTCCCACCTCAAACTTGTGCTGCCCTGATAGACCCAAGGGAGCCCTACAAACTGACATCAGGAACCTGGACTGCTGAGTTTTCTTTCCCAGGGAAAATGGAAAAAGGATGTGCCCAGGGGCCCCTGGCCCTGGGCAGGGGCCTCACTGCAAAAAATCCTTATATCGAAGGATGGACCCCACACCGAAGTTGTCCTCACCTCAAACTTGTGCTGCCCTGATAGACCCAAGGGAGCTCTACAAACTGACATCAGGAACCTGGACTGCTGAGTTTTCTTTCCCAGGGAAAATGGAAAAAGGATGTGCTCAGGGGCCCCTGGCCCTGACTGCAAAGAATCCTTATATCGAAGGATGGACGCCACACCAAAGTTGTCCCCACCTCAAACATGTGCTGCCCTGATACACCCAAGGGAGCCCTACAAACTGACATCAGGAACCTGGACTGCTGAGTTTTCTTTCCCAGGGAAAATGGAAAAGGATGTGCCCAGGGGCCCCTGGCCCTGACTGCAAAAAATCCTTATATCGAAGGATGGACACCACACCAAAGTTGTCCCCACCTCAAACTTGTGCTGCCCTGATAGACCCAAGGGAGCCCTAAAAACTGACATCAGGAACCTGGACTGCTGAGTTTTCTTTCCCAGGGAAAATGGCCAAAGGATGTGCACAGGGGCCCCTGGCCCTGGGCTGGGGCCTGACTGCAAAGCATCCTTATATCGAAGGATGGACCCCACACCAAAGTTGTCCCCACCTCAAACTTGTGCTGCCCTGATAGACCCAAGGGAGCCCTACAAACTGACATCAGGAACCTGGACTGCTGAGTTTTCTTTCCCAGGGAAAATGGATAAAGGATGTGCCCAGGGGCCCCTGGCCCTGGACAGGGACCTCACTACAAAAAATCCTTATATCGAAGGATGGACCCCACACCGAAGTTGTTGAAACCTCAAACTTGTGCTACCCTGATAGACCCAAGGGAGCCCTACAAACTGACATCAGGAACCTGGACTGCTGAGTTTTCTTTCCCAGGGAAAATGGAAAAAGGATGTGCCCAGGGGCCCCTGGCCCTGACTGCAAAAAATCCTTATATCGAAGGATGGACCCCACACCGAAGTTGTCCCCACCTCAAACTTGTGCTGCCCTGATACACCCAAGGGAGCCCTACAAACTGACATCAGGAACCTGGACTGCTGAGTTTTCTTTCCCAGGGAAAATGGAAAAAGGATGTGCTCAGGGGCCGCTGGCCCTGACTGCAAAGAATCCTTATATCGAAAGATGGACCCCACACCGAAGTTGTCCCCACCTCAAACTTGTGCTGCCCTGATAGACCCAAGGGAGCTCTACAAACTGACATCAGGAACCTGGACTGCTGAGTTTTCTTTCCCAGGGAAAATGGAAAAAGGATGTGCCCAGGGGCCCCTGGCCCTAGTCAGGGACCTCACTTCAAAAAATCCTTATATCGAAGGATGGACCCCACACCGAAGCTGTCCCCACCTCAAACTTGTGCTGCCCTGATACAGCCAAGGGAGCCCTACAAACTGACATCAGGAACCTGGACTGTTGAGTTTTCTTTCCCAGGGAAAATGGAAAAAGGATGTGCCCAGGGGCCCCTGGCCCTGACTGCAAAAAATCCTTATATCGAAGGATGGACCCCACACCAAAATTGTCCCCACCTCAAACTTGTGCTGCCCTGATACACCCAAGGGAGCCCTACAAACTGACATCAGGAACCTGGACTGCTGAGTTTTCTTTCCCAGGGAAAATGGAAAAAGGATGTGCCCAGGGGCACCTGGCCCTGACTGCAAAAATTCCTTGTATCGAAGGATGGACCCCACCTCAAACTTGTGCTGCCCTGATAGAACCAAGGGAGCCCTACAAACTGACATCAGGAACCTGGACTGCTGAGTTTTCTTTGCCAGGTAAAATGGAAAAAGGATGTGCCCAGGGGCCCCTGGCCCTGGGCCCCTGGCCCTGACTGCAAAAAATCCTTATATCGAAGGATGGACCCCACACCGAAGTTGTCCCCACCTCAAACTTGTGCTACCCTGATAGACCCAAGGGAGCCCTACAAACGGACATCAGGAACCTGGACTGCTGAGTTTTCTTTCCCAGGGAAAATGGCCAAAGGATGTGCCAAGGGTCCCCTGGCCCTGGTCAGGGCTCTGACTGCAAAGAATCCTTATATCGAAGGATGGACCCCACAGCGAAGCTGTCCCCACCTCAAACTTGTGCTGCCCTGATAGACCCAAGGGAGCCCTACAAACTGACATCAGGAACCTGGACTGCTGAATTTTCTTTCCCAGGGTAAATGGAAAAAGGCTGTGCCCACGGGCCCCGGGCCCTGACTGCAAAAATCTTTATATTGAAGGATGGACCCCACACCGAAATTGTCCCCACCTCAAACTTGTGCTGCCCTGATACACCCAAGGGAGCCCTACAAACTGACATCAGGAACCTGGACTGCTGAGTTTTCTTTCCCAGGGAAAATGGAAAAAGGATGTGCCCAGGGGCCCCTGGCCCTGGGCTGTGGCCTCACTACAAAAAATCCTTATATCGAAGGATGGACCCCACACCGAAATTGTCCCCACCTCAAACTTGTGCTACCCTGATAGACCAAAGGGAGCCCTACAAACTGACATCAGGAACCTGGACTGCTGAGTTTTCTTTCCCAGGGAAAATGGAAAAAGGATGTGCACAGGGGCCCCTGGCCCTGACTGCAAAGAATCCTTATATCGAAGGATGGACCCCACACCGAAGGTTCCCCACCTCAAACTTGTGCTGCCCTGATAGACCCAAGGGAGCCCTACAAACTGACATCAGGAACCTGGACTGCTGAGTTTTCTTTCCCAGGGAAAATGGAAAAAGGATGTGCACAGGGGCCCCTGGAGCTGGACAGGGACCTCACTACAAAAAATCCTTATATCGAAGGATGGACCCCACACCGAAGTTGTCCCCACCTCAAACTTGTGCTACCCTGATAGACCCAAGGGAGCCCTACAAACTGACATCAGGAACCTGGACTGCTGAGTTTTCTTTCCCAGAGAAAATGGCCAAAGGATGTGCCCGGGGGACCCTGGCCCTGACTGCAAAGAATCCTTATATCGAAGGACGGACCCCACACCGAAGTTGTCCCCACCTCAAACTTGTGCTGCCCTGATACACCCAAGGGAGCCCTACAAACTGACATCAGGAACCTGGACTGCTGAGTTTTCTTTCCCAGGGAAAATGGAAAAAGGATATGCACAGGGGCCCCTGGCCTTGGGCTGGGGCCTGACTGCAAAGAATCCTTATATCGAAGGATGGACCCCACACCGAAGTTGTCCCCACCTCAAACTTGTGCTGCCCTGATACAGCCAAGGGAGCCCTACAAACTGACATCAGGAACCTGGACTGCTGAGTTTTCTTTCCCAGGGAAAATGGAAAAAGGATGTGCCCAGGGGCCCCTGGCCCTGACTGCAAAGAATCCTTATATCGAAGGATGGACGCCACAGCGAAGTTGTCCCCACCTCAAACATGTGCTGCCCTGATACACCCAAGGGAGCCCTACAAACTGACATCAGGAACCTGAACTGCTGAGTTTTCTTTCCTAGGGAAAATGGAAAAAGGATGTGCCCAGGGGCCCCTGGCGCTGGGCTGGGCCTCAATGCAAAAAATCCTTATATCGAAGGATGGACCCCACACCGAAGTTGTCCCCATCTCAAACTTGTGCTGCCCTGATAGACCCAAGGGAGCTCTACAAACTGACATCAGGAACCTGGACTGCTGAGTTTTCTTTCCCAGGGAAAATGGAAAAAGGATGTGCCCAGGGGACCCTGGCCCTGACTGCAAAGAATCCTTATATCGAAGGACGGACCCCACACCGAAGTTGTCCCCACCTCAAACTTGTGCTGCCCTGATACACCCAAGGGAGCACTACAAACTGACATCAGGAACCTGGACTGCTGAGTTTTCTTTCCCAGGGAAAATGGAAAAAGGATGTGCCCAGGGGCCCTGGCCCGGGACCTCACTACAAAAAATCATTATATCGAAGGATGGACCCCACACCGAAGTTGTCCCCACCTCAATCTTGTGCTGCCCTGATACACCCAAGGGAGCCCTACAAACTGACATCAGGAACCGGGACTGCTGAGTTTTCTTTCCCAGGGAAAATGGAAAAAGGATGTGCCCAGGGGCCCCTGGCCCTGACTGCAAAAAATCCTTATATCGAAGGATGGACCCCACACTGAAGCTGTCCCCACCTCAAACTTGTGCTGCCCTGATAGACCCAAGGGAGCCCTACAAACTGATATCAGGAACCTGGACTGCTGAGTTTTCTTTCCCAGGGAAAATGGAAAAAGGATGTGCCCAGGGGCCCCTGGCCCTAGTCAGGGACCTCACTTCAAAAAATCCTTATATCGAAGGATGGACCCCACACCAAAGATGTCCCCACCTCAAACTTGTGCTGCCCTGATAGACCCAAGGGAGCCCTACAAACTGACATCAGGAACCTGGACTGTTGAGTTTTCTTTCCCAGGGAAAATGGATAAAGGATGTGCCCAGGGACCCCTGGCCCTGACTGCAAAAAATCCTTATATCGAAGGATGGACCCCCACCAAAATTGTCCCCACCTCAAACTTGTGCTGCCCTGATACACCCAAGGGAGCCCTACAAACTGACATCAGGAACCTGGACTGCTGAGTTTTCTTTCCCAGGGAAAATGGAAAAAGGATGTGCACAGGGGCACCTGGCCCTGACTGCAAAAATTCCTTGTATCGAAGGATGGACCCCACCTCAAACTTGTGCTGCCCTGATAGAACCAAGGGAGCCCTACAAACTGACATCAGGAACCTGGACTGCTGAGTTTTCTTTCCCAGGGAAAATGGCCAAAGGATGTGCCCAGGGTCCCCTGGCCCTGGTCAGGGCTCTGACTGCAAAGAATCCTTATATCGAAGGATGGACCCCACACCGAAGCTGTCCCCACCTCAAACTTGTGCTGCCCTGATAGACCCAAGGGAGCCCTACAAACTGACATCAGGAACCTGGACTGCTGAATTTTCTTTCCCAGGGTAAATGGAAAAAGGCTGTGCCCACGGGCCCCTGGCCCTGACTGCAAAAATCTTTATATTGAAGGATGGACCCCACACCAAAGTTGTCCCCACCTCAAACTTGTGCTGCCCTGATACACCCAAGGGAGCCCTACAAACTGACATCAGGAACCTGGACTGCTGAGTTTTCTTTCCCAGGGAAAATGGAAAAAGGATGTGCCCAGGGGCCCCTGGCACTGGACCGGGACCTCACTTCAAGAAATCCTTATATTGAAGGATGGACCCCACACCGAAATTGTCCCCACCTCAAACTTGTGCTGCCCTGATAGACCCAAGGGAGCCCTACAAACTGACATCAGGAACCTGGACTGCTAAGTTTTCTTTCCCAGGGAAAATGGAAAAAGGATGTGCCCAGGGGCCCCTGGCCCTGGGCTGTGGCCTCACTACAAAAAATCCTTATATCGAAGGATGGACCCCACACCGAAATTGTCCCCACCTCAAACTTGTGCTACCCTGATAGACCAAAGGGAGCCCTACAAACTGACATCAGGAACCTGGACTGCTGAGTTTTCTTTCCCAGGGAAAATGGAAAAAGGATGTGCACAGGGGCCCCTGGCCCTGACTGCAAAGAATCCTTATATCGAAGGATGGACCCCACACCGAAGGTTCCCCACCTCAAACTTGTGCTGCCCTGATAGACCCAAGGGAGCCCTACAAACTGACATCAGGAACCTGGACTGCTGAGTTTTCTTTCCCAGGGAAAATGGAAAAAGGATGTGCCCAGGGGCACCATGCCCTGACTGCAAAAAATCCTTATATCGAAGGATGGACCCCACACCGAAGTTGTCCCCACCTCAAACTTGTGCTGCCCTGATAGACCCAAGGGAGCCCTACAAACTGACATCAGGAACCTGGACTGCTGAGTTTTCTTTCCCAGGGAAAATGGAAAAAGGATGTGCCCAGGGGCCCCTGGCCCTGGTCAGGAACCTCACTGCAAAAAATCCTTATATCGAAGGATGGACCCCACACCAAAGATGTCCCCACCTCAAACTTGTGCTACCCTGATAGACCCAAGGGAGCCCTACAAACTGACATCAGGAACCTGGACTGCTGAGTTTTCTTTCCCAGGGAAAATGGCCAAAGGATGTGCCCGGGGGACCCTGGCCCTGACTGCAAAGAATCCTTATATCGAAGGACGGACCCCACACCGAAGTTGTCCCCACCTCAAACTTGTGCTGCCCTGATACACCCAAGGGAGCCCTACAAACTGACATCAGGAACCTGGAGTGCTGAGTTTTCTTTCCCAGGGAAAATGGAAAAAGGATGTGCACAGGGGCCCCTGGCCTTGGGCTGGGGCCTGACTGCAAAGAATCCTTATATCGAAGGATGGACCCCACACCGAAGTTGTCCCCACCTCAAACTTGTGCTGCCCTGATACAGCCAAGGGAGCCCTACAAACTGACATCAGGAACCTGGACTGCTGAGTTTTCTTTCCCAGGGAAAATGGAAAAAGGATGTGCACAGGGGCCCCTGGCCCTGGGCTGGGGCCTGACTGCAAAAAATCCTTATATCGAAGGATGGACCCCACACCGAAGTTGTCCCCACCTCAAACTTGTGCTGCCCTGATAGACCCAAGGGAGCCCTACAAACTGACATCAGGAACCTGGACTGCTGAGTTTTCTTTCCCAGGGAAAATGGAAAAAGGATGAGCCCAGGGGCCCCTGGCCCTGGGCTGGGGCCTCACTTCAAGAAATCCTTATATTGAAGGATGGACCCCACACCGAAATTGTCCCCACCTCAAACTTGTGCTGCCCTGATACACCCAAGGGAGCCCTACAAACTGACATCAGGAACCTGGACTGCTGAGTTTTCTTTCCCAGGGAAAATGGAAAAAGGATGTGCCCAGGGGCCCCTGGCCCTGGGCTGTGGCCTCACTACAAAAAATCCTTATATCGAAGGATGGACCCCACACCGAAATTGTCCCCACCTCAAACTTGTGCTACCCTGATAGACCAAAGGGAGCCCTACAAACTGACATCAGGAACCTGGACTGCTGAGTTTTCTTTCCCAGGGAAAATGGAAAAAGGATGTGCACAGGGGCCCCTGGCCCTGACTGCAAAGAATCCTTATATCGAAGGATGGACCCCACACCGAAGGTTCCCCACCTCAAACTTGTGCTGCCCTGATAGACCCAAGGGAGCCCTACAAACTGACATCAGGAACCTGGACTGCTGAGTTTTCTTTCCCAGGGAAAATGGAAAAAGGATGTGTACAGGGGCCCCTGGCGCTGGACAGGGACCTCACTACAAAAAATCCTTATATCGAAGAATGGATCCCACACCGAAGTTGTCCCCACCTCAAACTTGTGCTACCCTGATAGACGCAAGGGAGCCCTACAAACTGACATCAGGAACCTGGACTGCTGAGTTTTCTTTCCCAGGGAAAATGGAAAAAGGATGTGCCCAGGGGCACCATGCCCTGACTGCAAAAAATCCTTATATCGAAGGATGGACCCCACACCGAAGTTGTCCCCACCTCAAACTTGTGCTACCCTGATAGACCCAAGGGAGCCCTACAAACGGACATCAGGAACCTGGACTGCTGAGTTTTCTTTCCCAGGGAAAATGGCCAAAGGATGTGCCAAGGGTCCCCTGGCCCTGGTCAGGGCTCTGACTGCAAAGAATCCTTATATCGAAGGATGGACCCCACAGCGAAGCTGTCCCCACCTCAAACTTGTGCTGCCCTGATAGACCCAAGGGAGCCCTACAAACTGACATCAGGAACCTGGACTGCTGAATTTTCTTTCCCAGGGTAAATGGAAAAAGGCTGTGCCCACGGGCCCCGGGCCCTGACTGCAAAAATCTTTATATTGAAGGATGGACCCCACACCGAAATTGTCCCCACCTCAAACTTGTGCTGCCCTGATACACCCAAGGGAGCCCTACAAACTGACATCAGGAACCTGGACTGCTGAGTTTTCTTTCCCAGGGAAAATGGAAAAAGGATGTGCCCAGGGGCCCCTGGCCCTGGGCTGTGGCCTCACTACAAAAAATCCTTATATCGAAGGATGGACCCCACACCGAAATTGTCCCCACCTCAAACTTGTGCTACCCTGATAGACCAAAGGGAGCCCTACAAACTGACATCAGGAACCTGGACTGCTGAGTTTTCTTTCCCAGGGAAAATGGAAAAAGGATGTGCACAGGGGCCCCTGGCCCTGACTGCAAAGAATCCTTATATCGAAGGATGGACCCCACACCGAAGGTTCCCCACCTCAAACTTGTGCTGCCCTGATAGACCCAAGGGAGCCCTACAAACTGACATCAGGAACCTGGACTGCTGAGTTTTCTTTCCCAGGGAAAATGGAAAAAGGATGTGCACAGGGGCCCCTGGAGCTGGACAGGGACCTCACTACAAAAAATCCTTATATCGAAGGATGGACCCCACACCGAAGTTGTCCCCACCTCAAACTTGTGCTACCCTGATAGACCCAAGGGAGCCCTACAAACTGACATCAGGAACCTGGACTGCTGAGTTTTCTTTCCCAGAGAAAATGGCCAAAGGATGTGCCCGGGGGACCCTGGCCCTGACTGCAAAGAATCCTTATATCGAAGGACGGACCCCACACCGAAGTTGTCCCCACCTCAAACTTGTGCTGCCCTGATACACCCAAGGGAGCCCTACAAACTGACATCAGGAACCTGGACTGCTGAGTTTTCTTTCCCAGGGAAAATGGAAAAAGGATGTGCACAGGGGCCCCTGGCCTTGGGCTGAGGCCTGACTGCAAAGAATCCTTATATCGAAGGATGGACCCCACACCGAAGTTGTCCCCACCTCAAACTTGTGCTGCCCTGATACAGCCAAGGGAGCCCTACAAACTGACATCAGGAACCTGGACTGCTGAGTTTTCTTTCCCAGGGAAAATGGAAAAAGGATGTGCCCAGGGGCCCCTGGCCCTGACTGCAAAGAATCCTTATATCGAAGGATGGACGCCACAGCGAAGTTGTCCCCACCTCAAACATGTGCTGCCCTGATACACCCAAGGGAGCCCTACAAACTGACATCAGGAACCTGAACTGCTGAGTTTTCTTTCCTAGGGAAAATGGAAAAAGGATGTGCCCAGGGGCCCCTGGCGCTGGGCTGGGCCTCAATGCAAAAAATCCTTATATCGAAGGATGGACCCCACACCGAAGTTGTCCCCATCTCAAACTTGTGCTGCCCTGATAGACCCAAGGGAGCTCTACAAACTGACATCAGGAACCTGGACTGCTGAGTTTTCTTTCCCAGGGAAAATGGAAAAAGGATGTGCCCAGGGGACCCTGGCCCTGACTGCAAAGAATCCTTATATCGAAGGACGGACCCCACACCGAAGTTGTCCCCACCTCAAACTTGTGCTGCCCTGATACACCCAAGGGAGCCCTACAAACTGACATCAGGAACCTGGACTGCTGAGTTTTCTTTCCCAGGGAAAATGGAAAAAGGATGTGCCCAGGGGCCCTGGCCCGGGACCTCACTACAAAAAATCATTATATCGAAGGATGGACCCCACACCGAAGTTGTCCCCACCTCAATCTTGTGCTGCCCTGATACACCCAAGGGAGCCCTACAAACTGACATCAGGAACCGGGACTGCTGAGTTTTCTTTCCCAGGGAAAATGGAAAAAGGATGTGCCCAGGGGCCCCTGGCCCTGACTGCAAAAAATCCTTATATCGAAGGATGGACCCCACACTGAAGCTGTCCCCACCTCAAACTTGTGCTGCCCTGATAGACCCAAGGGAGCCCTACAAACTGATATCAGGAACCTGGACTGCTGAGTTTTCTTTCCCAGGGAAAATGGAAAAAGGATGTGCCCAGGGGCCCCTGGCCCTAGTCAGGGACCTCACTTCAAAAAATCCTTATATCGAAGGATGGACCCCACACCAAAGATGTCCCCACCTCAAACTTGTGCTGCCCTGATAGACCCAAGGGAGCCCTACAAACTGACATCAGGAACCTGGACTGTTGAGTTTTCTTTCCCAGGGAAAATGGATAAAGGATGTGCCCAGGGGCCCCTGGCCCTGACTGCAAAAAATCCTTATATCGAAGGATGGACCCCCACCAAAATTGTCCCCACCTCAAACTTGTGCTGCCCTGATACACCCAAGGGAGCCCTACAAACTGACATCAGGAACCTGGACTGCTGAGTTTTCTTTCCCAGGGAAAATGGAAAAAGGATGTGCACAGGGGCACCTGGCCCTGACTGCAAAAATTCCTTGTATCGAAGGATGGACCCCACCTCAAACTTGTGCTGCCCTGATAGAACCAAGGGAGCCCTACAAACTGACATCAGGAACCTGGACTGCTGAGTTTTCTTTCCCAGGGAAAATGGCCAAAGGATGTGCCCAGGGTCCCCTGGCCCTGGTCAGGGCTCTGACTGCAAAGAATCCTTATATCGAAGGATGGACCCCACACCGAAGCTGTCCCCACCTCAAACTTGTGCTGCCCTGATAGACCCAAGGGAGCCCTACAAACTGACATCAGGAACCTGGACTGCTGAATTTTCTTTCCCAGGGTAAATGGAAAAAGGCTGTGCCCACGGGCCCCTGGCCCTGACTGCAAAAATCTTTATATTGAAGGATGGACCCCACACCAAAGTTGTCCCCACCTCAAACTTGTGCTGCCCTGATACACCCAAGGGAGCCCTACAAACTGACATCAGGAACCTGGACTGCTGAGTTTTCTTTCCCAGGGAAAATGGAAAAAGGATGTGCCCAGGGGCCCCTGGCACTGGACCGGGACCTCACTTCAAGAAATCCTTATATTGAAGGATGGACCCCACACCGAAATTGTCCCCACCTCAAACTTGTGCTGCCCTGATAGACCCAAGGGAGCCCTACAAACTGACATCAGGAACCTGGACTGCTAAGTTTTCTTTCCCAGGGAAAATGGAAAAAGGATGTGCCCAGGGGCCCCTGGCCCTGGGCTGTGGCCTCACTACAAAAAATCCTTATATCGAAGGATGGACCCCACACCGAAATTGTCCCCACCTCAAACTTGTGCTACCCTGATAGACCAAAGGGAGCCCTACAAACTGACATCAGGAACCTGGACTGCTGAGTTTTCTTTCCCAGGGAAAATGGAAAAAGGATGTGCACAGGGGCCCCTGGCCCTGACTGCAAAGAATCCTTATATCGAAGGATGGACCCCACACCGAAGGTTCCCCACCTCAAACTTGTGCTGCCCTGATAGACCCAAGGGAGCCCTACAAACTGACATCAGGAACCTGGACTGCTGAGTTTTCTTTCCCAGGGAAAATGGAAAAAGGATGTGCCCAGGGGACCCTGGCCCTGACTGCAAAGAATCCTTATATCGAAGGACGGACTCCACACCGAAGTTGTCCCCACCTCAAACTTGTGCTGCCCTGATACACCCAAGGGAGCCCTACAAACTGACATCAGGAACCTGGACTGCTGAGTTTTCTTTCCCAGGGAAAATGGAAAAAGGATGTGCCCAGGGGCCCTGGCCCGGGACCTCACTACAAAAAATCATTATATCGAAGGATGGACCCCACACCGAAGTTGTCCCCACCTCAATCTTGTGCTGCCCTGATACACCCAAGGGAGCCCTACAAACTGACATCAGGAACCGGGACTGCTGAGTTTTCTTTCCCAGGGAAAATGGAAAAAGGATGTGCCCAGGGGCCCCTGGCCCTGACTGCAAAAAATCCTTATATCGAAGGATGGACCCCACACTGAAGCTGTCCCCACCTCAAACTTGTGCTGCCCTGATAGACCCAAGGGAGCCCTACAAACTGATATCAGGAACCTGGACTGCTGAGTTTTCTTTCCCAGGGAAAATGGAAAAAGGATGTGCCCAGGGGCCCCTGGCCCTAGTCAGGGACCTCACTTCAAAAAATCCTTATATCGAAGGATGGACCCCACACCAAAGATGTCCCCACCTCAAACTTGTGCTGCCCTGATAGACCCAAGGGAGCCCTACAAACTGACATCAGGAACCTGGACTGTTGAGTTTTCTTTCCCAGGGAAAATGGATAAAGGATGTGCCCAGGGGCCCCTGGCCCTGACTGCAAAAAATCCTTATATCGAAGGATGGACCCCCACCAAAATTGTCCCCACCTCAAACTTGTGCTGCCCTGATACACCCAAGGGAGCCCTACAAACTGACATCAGGAACCTGGACTGCTGAGTTTTCTTTCCCAGGGAAAATGGAAAAAGGATGTGCACAGGGGCACCTGGCCCTGACTGCAAAAATTCCTTGTATCGAAGGATGGACCCCACCTCAAACTTGTGCTGCCCTGATAGAACCAAGGGAGCCCTACAAACTGACATCAGGAACCTGGACTGCTGAGTTTTCTTTCCCAGGGAAAATGGCCAAAGGATGTGCCCAGGGTCCCCTGGCCCTGGTCAGGGCTCTGACTGCAAAGAATCCTTATATCGAAGGATGGACCCCACACCGAAGCTGTCCCCACCTCAAACTTGTGCTGCCCTGATAGACCCAAGGGAGCCCTACAAACTGACATCAGAAACCTGGACTGCTGAATTTTCTTTCCCAGGGTAAATGGAAAAAGGCTGTGCCCACGGGCCCCTGGCCCTGACTACAAAAATCTTTATATTGAAGGATGGACCCCACACCAAAGTTGTCCCCACCTCAAACTTGTGCTGCCCTGATACACCCAAGGCAGCCCTACAAACTGACATCAGGAACCTGGACTGCTGAGTTTTCTTTCCCAGGGAAAATGGAAAAAGGATGTGCCCAGGGGCCCCTGGCACTGGACCGGGACCTCACTTCAAGAAATCCTTATATTGAAGGATGGACCCCACACCGAAATTGTCCCCACCTCAAACTTGTGCTGCCCTGATAGACCCAAGGGAGCCCTACAAACTGACATCAGGAACCTGGACTGCTAAGTTTTCTTTCCCAGGGAAAATGGAAAAAGGATGTGCCCAGGGGCCCCTGGCCCTGGGCTGTGGCCTCACTACAAAAAATCCTTATATCGAAGGATGGACCCCACACCGAAATTGTCCCCACCTCAAACTTGTGCTACCCTGATAGACCAAAGGGAGCCCTACAAACTGACATCAGGAACCTGGACTGCTGAGTTTTCTTTCCCAGGGAAAATGGAAAAAGGATGTGCACAGGGGCCCCTGGCCCTGACTGCAAAGAATCCTTATATCGAAGGATGGACCCCACACCGAAGGTTCCCCACCTCAAACTTGTGCTGCCCTGATAGACCCAAGGGAGCCCTACAAACTGACATCAGGAACCTGGACTGCTGAGTTTTCTTTCCCAGGGAAAATGGAAAAAGGATGTGCCCAGGGGCACCATGCCCTGACTGCAAAAAATCCTTATATCGAAGGATGGACCCCACACCGAAGTTGTCCCCACCTCAAACTTGTGCTGCCCTGATAGACCCAAGGGAGCCCTACAAACTGACATCAGGAACCTGGACTGCTGAGTTTTCTTTCCCAGGGAAAATGGAAAAAGGATGTGCCCAGGGGCCCCTGGCCCTGGTCAGGAACCTCACTGCAAAAAATCCTTATATCGAAGGATGGACCCCACACCAAAGATGTCCCCACCTCAAACTTGTGCTACCCTGATAGACCCAAGGGAGCCCTACAAACTGACATCAGGAACCTGGACTGCTGAGTTTTCTTTCCCAGGGAAAATGGCCAAAGGATGTGCCCGGGGGACCCTGGCCCTGACTGCAAAGAATCCTTATATCGAAGGACGGACCCCACACCGAAGTTGTCCCCACCTCAAACTTGTGCTGCCCTGATACACCCAAGGGAGCCCTACAAACTGACATCAGGAACCTGGAGTGCTGAGTTTTCTTTCCCAGGGAAAATGGAAAAAGGATGTGCACAGGGGCCCCTGGCCTTGGGCTGGGGCCTGACTGCAAAGAATCCTTATATCGAAGGATGGACCCCACACCGAAGTTGTCCCCACCTCAAACTTGTGCTGCCCTGATACAGCCAAGGGAGCCCTACAAACTGACATCAGGAACCTGGACTGCTGAGTTTTCTTTCCCAGGGAAAATGGAAAAAGGATGTGCACAGGGGCCCCTGGCCCTGGGCTGGGGCCTGACTGCAAAAAATCCTTATATCGAAGGATGGACCCCACACCGAAGTTGTCCCCACCTCAAACTTGTGCTGCCCTGATAGACCCAAGGGAGCCCTACAAACTGACATCAGGAACCTGGACTGCTGAGTTTTCTTTCCCAGGGAAAATGGAAAAAGGATGTGCCCAGGGGCCCCTGGCCCTGGGCTGGGGCCTCACTTCAAGAAATCCTTATATTGAAGGATGGACCCCACACCGAAATTGTCCCCACCTCAAACTTGTGCTGCCCTGATACACCCAAGGGAGCCCTACAAACTGACATCAGGAACCTGGACTGCTGAGTTTTCTTTCCCAGGGAAAATGGAAAAAGGATGTGCCCAGGGGCCCCTGGCCCTGGGCTGCGGCCTCACTACAAAAAATCCTTATATCGAAGGATGGACCCCACACCGAAATTGTCCCCACCTCAAACTTGTGCTACCCTGATAGACCAAAGGGAGCCCTACAAACTGACATCAGGAACCTGGACTGCTGAGTTTTCTTTCCCAGGGAAAATGGAAAAAGGATGTGCACAGGGGCCCCTGGCCCTGACTGCAAAGAATCCTTATATCGAAGGATGGACCCCACACCGAAGGTTCCCCACCTCAAACTTGTGCTGCCCTGATAGACCCAAGGGAGCCCTACAAACTGACATCAGGAACCTGGACTGCTGAGTTTTCTTTCCCAGGGAAAATGGAAAAAGGATGTGTACAGGGGCCCCTGGCGCTGGACAGGGACCTCACTACAAAAAATCCTTATATCGAAGAATGGATCCCACACCGAAGTTGTCCCCACCTCAAACTTGTGCTACCCTGATAGACGCAAGGGAGCCCTACAAACTGACATCAGGAACCTGGACTGCTGAGTTTTCTTTCCCAGGGAAAATGGAAAAAGGATGTGCCCAGGGGCACCATGCCCTGACTGCAAAAAATCCTTATATCGAAGGATGGACCCCACACCGAAGTTGTCCCCACCTCAAACTTGTGCTGCCCTGATAGACCCAAGGGAGCCCTACAAACTGACATCAGGAACCTGGACTGCTGAGTTTTCTTTCCCAGGGAAAATAGAAAAAGGATGTGCCCAGGGGCCCCTGGCCCTGGTCAGGAACCTCACTGCAAAAAATCCTTATATCGAAGGATGGACCCCACACCAAAGATGTCCCCACCTCAAACTTGTGCTGCCCTGATAGACCCAAGGGAGCCCTACAAACTGACATCAGGAACCTGGACTGCTGAGTTTTCTTTTCCAGGGAAAATGGCCAAACCATGTACCCAGGGGCCCCTGGCCCTGACTGCAAAGAATCCTTAAATCGAAGGATGGACCCCACACAGAAGTTGTCCCCACCTCAAACTTGTGCTGCCCTGATACACCCAAGGGAGCCCTACAAACTGACATCAGGAACCTGGACTGCTGAGTTTTCTTTCCCAGGGAAAATGGATAAAGGATGTGCCCAGGGGCCCCTGGCACTGGACCGGGACCTCACTACGAGAAATCCTTATATCAAAGGATGGACCCCACACCGAAGTTGTCCCCACCTCAAACTTGTGCTGCCCTGATACACCCAAGGGAGCCCTACAAACTGACATCAGGAACCTGGACTGCTGAGTTTTCTTTCCCAGGGAAAATGGAAAAGGATGTGCCCAGGGGCCCCTGGCCCTGACTGCAAAAAATCCTTATATCGAAGGATGGACCCCACACCAAAGTTGTCCCCACCTCAAACTTCTGCTGCCCTGATAGAGCCCTACAAACTGACATCAGGAACCTGGACTGCTGAGTTTTCTTTCCCAGGGAAAATGGAAAAAGGATGTGCCCAGGGGCACCTGGCCCTGGGTAGGGACCTCACTGCAAAAAATCCTTATATCGAAGGATGGACCCCACACCGAAGTTGTTGCAACCTCAAACTTGTGCTACCCTGATAGACCCAAGGGAGCCCTACAAACTGACATCAGGAACCTGGACTGCTGAGTTTACTTTCCCAGCGAAAATGGCCAAAGGATGTGCCCGGGGGACCCTGGCCCTGACTGCAAAGAATCCTTATATCGAAGGATGGACCCCACACCGAAGCTGTCCCCACCTCAAACTTGTGCTGCCCTGATAGACCCAAGGGAGCCCTACAAACTGACATCAGGAACCTGGACTGCTGAATTTTCTTTCCCAGGGTAAATGGAAAAAGGCTGTGCCCACGGGCCCCTGGCCCTGACTGCAAAAATCTTTATATTGAAGGATGGACCCCACACCAAAGTTGTCCCCACCTCAAACTTGTGCTGCCCTGATACACCCAAGGGAGCCCTACAAACTGACATCAGGAACCTGGACTGCTGAGTTTTCTTTCCCAGGGAAAATGGAAAAAGGATGTGCCCAGGGGCCCCTGGCACTGGACCGGGACCTCACTTCAAGAAATCCTTATATTGAAGGATGGACCCCACACCGAAATTGTCCCCACCTCAAACTTGTGCTGCCCTGATAGACCCAAGGGAGCCCTACAAACTGACATCAGGAACCTGGACTGCTAAGTTTTCTTTCCCAGGGAAAATGGAAAAAGGATGTGCCCAGGGGCCCCTGGCCCTGGGCTGTGGCCTCACTACAAAAAATCCTTATATCGAAGGATGGACCCCACACCGAAATTGTCCCCACCTCAAACTTGTGCTACCCTGATAGACCAAAGGGAGCCCTACAAACTGACATCAGGAACCTGGACTGCTGAGTTTTCTTTCCCAGGGAAAATGGAAAAAGGATGTGCACAGGGGCCCCTGGCCCTGACTGCAAAGAATCCTTATATCGAAGGATGGACCCCACACCGAAGGTTCCCCACCTCAAACTTGTGCTGCCCTGATAGACCCAAGGGAGCCCTACAAACTGACATCAGGAACCTGGACTGCTGAGTTTTCTTTCCCAGGGAAAATGGAAAAAGGATGTGCCCAGGGGCACCATGCCCTGACTGCAAAAAATCCTTATATCGAAGGATGGACCCCACACCGAAGTTGTCCCCACCTCAAACTTGTGCTGCCCTGATAGACCCAAGGGAGCCCTACAAACTGACATCAGGAACCTGGACTGCTGAGTTTTCTTTCCCAGGGAAAATGGAAAAAGGATGTGCCCAGGGGCCCCTGGCCCTGGTCAGGAACCTCACTGCAAAAAATCCTTATATCGAAGGATGGACCCCACACCAAAGATGTCCCCACCTCAAACTTGTGCTACCCTGATAGACCCAAGGGAGCCCTACAAACTGACATCAGGAACCTGGACTGCTGAGTTTTCTTTCCCAGGGAAAATGGCCAAAGGATGTGCCCGGGGGACCCTGGCCCTGACTGCAAAGAATCCTTATATCGAAGGACGGACCCCACACCGAAGTTGTCCCCACCTCAAACTTGTGCTGCCCTGATACACCCAAGGGAGCCCTACAAACTGACATCAGGAACCTGGAGTGCTGAGTTTTCTTTCCCAGGGAAAATGGAAAAAGGATGTGCACAGGGGCCCCTGGCCTTGGGCTGGGGCCTGACTGCAAAGAATCCTTATATCGAAGGATGGACCCCACACCGAAGTTGTCCCCACCTCAAACTTGTGCTGCCCTGATACAGCCAAGGGAGCCCTACAAACTGACATCAGGAACCTGGACTGCTGAGTTTTCTTTCCCAGGGAAAATGGAAAAAGGATGTGCACAGGGGCCCCTGGCCCTGGGCTGGGGCCTGACTGCAAAAAATCCTTATATCGAAGGATGGACCCCACACCGAAGTTGTCCCCACCTCAAACTTGTGCTGCCCTGATAGACCCAAGGGAGCCCTACAAACTGACATCAGGAACCTGGACTGCTGAGTTTTCTTTCCCAGGGAAAATGGAAAAAGGATGAGCCCAGGGGCCCCTGGCCCTGGGCTGGGGCCTCACTTCAAGAAATCCTTATATTGAAGGATGGACCCCACACCGAAATTGTCCCCACCTCAAACTTGTGCTGCCCTGATACACCCAAGGGAGCCCTACAAACTGACATCAGGAACCTGGACTGCTGAGTTTTCTTTCCCAGGGAAAATGGAAAAAGGATGTGCCCAGGGGCCCCTGGCCCTGGGCTGTGGCCTCACTACAAAAAATCCTTATATCGAAGGATGGACCCCACACCGAAATTGTCCCCACCTCAAACTTGTGCTACCCTGATAGACCAAAGGGAGCCCTACAAACTGACATCAGGAACCTGGACTGCTGAGTTTTCTTTCCCAGGGAAAATGGAAAAAGGATGTGCACAGGGGCCCCTGGCCCTGACTGCAAAGAATCCTTATATCGAAGGATGGACCCCACACCGAAGGTTCCCCACCTCAAACTTGTGCTGCCCTGATAGACCCAAGGGAGCCCTACAAACTGACATCAGGAACCTGGACTGCTGAGTTTTCTTTCCCAGGGAAAATGGAAAAAGGATGTGTACAGGGGCCCCTGGCGCTGGACAGGGACCTCACTACAAAAAATCCTTATATCGAAGAATGGATCCCACACCGAAGTTGTCCCCACCTCAAACTTGTGCTACCCTGATAGACGCAAGGGAGCCCTACAAACTGACATCAGGAACCTGGACTGCTGAGTTTTCTTTCCCAGGGAAAATGGAAAAAGGATGTGCCCAGGGGCACCATGCCCTGACTGCAAAAAATCCTTATATCGAAGGATGGACCCCACACCGAAGTTGTCCCCACCTCAAACTTGTGCTACCCTGATAGACCCAAGGGAGCCCTACAAACGGACATCAGGAACCTGGACTGCTGAGTTTTCTTTCCCAGGGAAAATGGCCAAAGGATGTGCCAAGGGTCCCCTGGCCCTGGTCAGGGCTCTGACTGCAAAGAATCCTTATATCGAAGGATGGACCCCACAGCGAAGCTGTCCCCACCTCAAACTTGTGCTGCCCTGATAGACCCAAGGGAGCCCTACAAACTGACATCAGGAACCTGGACTGCTGAATTTTCTTTCCCAGGGTAAATGGAAAAAGGCTGTGCCCACGGGCCCCGGGCCCTGACTGCAAAAATCTTTATATTGAAGGATGGACCCCACACCGAAATTGTCCCCACCTCAAACTTGTGCTGCCCTGATACACCCAAGGGAGCCCTACAAACTGACATCAGGAACCTGGACTGCTGAGTTTTCTTTCCCAGGGAAAATGGAAAAAGGATGTGCCCAGGGGCCCCTGGCCCTGGGCTGTGGCCTCACTACAAAAAATCCTTATATCGAAGGATGGACCCCACACCGAAATTGTCCCCACCTCAAACTTGTGCTACCCTGATAGACCAAAGGGAGCCCTACAAACTGACATCAGGAACCTGGACTGCTGAGTTTTCTTTCCCAGGGAAAATGGAAAAAGGATGTGCACAGGGGCCCCTGGCCCTGACTGCAAAGAATCCTTATATCGAAGGATGGACCCCACACCGAAGGTTCCCCACCTCAAACTTGTGCTGCCCTGATAGACCCAAGGGAGCCCTACAAACTGACATCAGGAACCTGGACTGCTGAGTTTTCTTTCCCAGGGAAAATGGAAAAAGGATGTGCACAGGGGCCCCTGGAGCTGGACAGGGACCTCACTACAAAAAATCCTTATATCGAAGGATGGACCCCACACCGAAGTTGTCCCCACCTCAAACTTGTGCTACCCTGATAGACCCAAGGGAGCCCTACAAACTGACATCAGGAACCTGGACTGCTGAGTTTTCTTTCCCAGAGAAAATGGCCAAAGGATGTGCCCGGGGGACCCTGGCCCTGACTGCAAAGAATCCTTATATCGAAGGACGGACCCCACACCGAAGTTGTCCCCACCTCAAACTTGTGCTGCCCTGATACACCCAAGGGAGCCCTACAAACTGACATCAGGAACCTGGACTGCTGAGTTTTCTTTCCCAGGGAAAATGGAAAAAGGATGTGCACAGGGGCCCCTGGCCTTGGGCTGAGGCCTGACTGCAAAGAATCCTTATATCGAAGGATGGACCCCACACCGAAGTTGTCCCCACCTCAAACTTGTGCTGCCCTGATACAGCCAAGGGAGCCCTACAAACTGACATCAGGAACCTGGACTGCTGAGTTTTCTTTCCCAGGGAAAATGGAAAAAGGATGTGCCCAGGGGCCCCTGGCCCTGACTGCAAAGAATCCTTATATCGAAGGATGGACGCCACAGCGAAGTTGTCCCCACCTCAAACATGTGCTGCCCTGATACACCCAAGGGAGCCCTACAAACTGACATCAGGAACCTGAACTGCTGAGTTTTCTTTCCTAGGGAAAATGGAAAAAGGATGTGCCCAGGGGCCCCTGGCGCTGGGCTGGGCCTCAATGCAAAAAATCCTTATATCGAAGGATGGACCCCACACCGAAGTTGTCCCCATCTCAAACTTGTGCTGCCCTGATAGACCCAAGGGAGCTCTACAAACTGACATCAGGAACCTGGACTGCTGAGTTTTCTTTCCCAGGGAAAATGGAAAAAGGATGTGCCCAGGGGACCCTGGCCCTGACTGCAAAGAATCCTTATATCGAAGGACGGACCCCACACCGAAGTTGTCCCCACCTCAAACTTGTGCTGCCCTGATACACCCAAGGGAGCCCTACAAACTGACATCAGGAACCTGGACTGCTGAGTTTTCTTTCCCAGGGAAAATGGAAAAAGGATGTGCCCAGGGGCCCTGGCCCGGGACCTCACTACAAAAAATCATTATATCGAAGGATGGACCCCACACCGAAGTTGTCCCCACCTCAATCTTGTGCTGCCCTGATACACCCAAGGGAGCCCTACAAACTGACATCAGGAACCGGGACTGCTGAGTTTTCTTTCCCAGGGAAAATGGAAAAAGGATGTGCCCAGGGGCCCCTGGCCCTGACTGCAAAAAATCCTTATATCGAAGGATGGACCCCACACTGAAGCTGTCCCCACCTCAAACTTGTGCTGCCCTGATAGACCCAAGGGAGCCCTACAAACTGATATCAGGAACCTGGACTGCTGAGTTTTCTTTCCCAGGGAAAATGGAAAAAGGATGTGCCCAGGGGCCCCTGGCCCTAGTCAGGGACCTCACTTCAAAAAATCCTTATATCGAAGGATGGACCCCACACCAAAGATGTCCCCACCTCAAACTTGTGCTGCCCTGATAGACCCAAGGGAGCCCTACAAACTGACATCAGGAACCTGGACTGTTGAGTTTTCTTTCCCAGGGAAAATGGATAAAGGATGTGCCCAGGGGCCCCTGGCCCTGACTGCAAAAAATCCTTATATCGAAGGATGGACCCCCACCAAAATTGTCCCCACCTCAAACTTGTGCTGCCCTGATACACCCAAGGGAGCCCTACAAACTGACATCAGGAACCTGGACTGCTGAGTTTTCTTTCCCAGGGAAAATGGAAAAAGGATGTGCACAGGGGCACCTGGCCCTGACTGCAAAAATTCCTTGTATCGAAGGATGGACCCCACCTCAAACTTGTGCTGCCCTGATAGAACCAAGGGAGCCCTACAAACTGACATCAGGAACCTGGACTGCTGAGTTTTCTTTCCCAGGGAAAATGGCCAAAGGATGTGCCCAGGGTCCCCTGGCCCTGGTCAGGGCTCTGACTGCAAAGAATCCTTATATCGAAGGATGGACCCCACACCGAAGCTGTCCCCACCTCAAACTTGTGCTGCCCTGATAGACCCAAGGGAGCCCTACAAACTGACATCAGGAACCTGGACTGCTGAATTTTCTTTCCCAGGGTAAATGGAAAAAGGCTGTGCCCACGGGCCCCTGGCCCTGACTGCAAAAATCTTTATATTGAAGGATGGACCCCACACCAAAGTTGTCCCCACCTCAAACTTGTGCTGCCCTGATACACCCAAGGGAGCCCTACAAACTGACATCAGGAACCTGGACTGCTGAGTTTTCTTTCCCAGGGAAAATGGAAAAAGGATGTGCCCAGGGGCCCCTGGCACTGGACCGGGACCTCACTTCAAGAAATCCTTATATTGAAGGATGGACCCCACACCGAAATTGTCCCCACCTCAAACTTGTGCTGCCCTGATAGACCCAAGGGAGCCCTACAAACTGACATCAGGAACCTGGACTGCTAAGTTTTCTTTCCCAGGGAAAATGGAAAAAGGATGTGCCCAGGGGCCCCTGGCCCTGGGCTGTGGCCTCACTACAAAAAATCCTTATATCGAAGGATGGACCCCACACCGAAATTGTCCCCACCTCAAACTTGTGCTACCCTGATAGACCAAAGGGAGCCCTACAAACTGACATCAGGAACCTGGACTGCTGAGTTTTCTTTCCCAGGGAAAATGGAAAAAGGATGTGCACAGGGGCCCCTGGCCCTGACTGCAAAGAATCCTTATATCGAAGGATGGACCCCACACCGAAGGTTCCCCACCTCAAACTTGTGCTGCCCTGATAGACCCAAGGGAGCCCTACAAACTGACATCAGGAACCTGGACTGCTGAGTTTTCTTTCCCAGGGAAAATGGAAAAAGGATGTGCCCAGGGGACCCTGGCCCTGACTGCAAAGAATCCTTATATCGAAGGACGGACTCCACACCGAAGTTGTCCCCACCTCAAACTTGTGCTGCCCTGATACACCCAAGGGAGCCCTACAAACTGACATCAGGAACCTGGACTGCTGAGTTTTCTTTCCCAGGGAAAATGGAAAAAGGATGTGCCCAGGGGCCCTGGCCCGGGACCTCACTACAAAAAATCATTATATCGAAGGATGGACCCCACACCGAAGTTGTCCCCACCTCAATCTTGTGCTGCCCTGATACACCCAAGGGAGCCCTACAAACTGACATCAGGAACCGGGACTGCTGAGTTTTCTTTCCCAGGGAAAATGGAAAAAGGATGTGCCCAGGGGCCCCTGGCCCTGACTGCAAAAAATCCTTATATCGAAGGATGGACCCCACACTGAAGCTGTCCCCACCTCAAACTTGTGCTGCCCTGATAGACCCAAGGGAGCCCTACAAACTGATATCAGGAACCTGGACTGCTGAGTTTTCTTTCCCAGGGAAAATGGAAAAAGGATGTGCCCAGGGGCCCCTGGCCCTAGTCAGGGACCTCACTTCAAAAAATCCTTATATCGAAGGATGGACCCCACACCAAAGATGTCCCCACCTCAAACTTGTGCTGCCCTGATAGACCCAAGGGAGCCCTACAAACTGACATCAGGAACCTGGACTGTTGAGTTTTCTTTCCCAGGGAAAATGGATAAAGGATGTGCCCAGGGGCCCCTGGCCCTGACTGCAAAAAATCCTTATATCGAAGGATGGACCCCCACCAAAATTGTCCCCACCTCAAACTTGTGCTGCCCTGATACACCCAAGGGAGCCCTACAAACTGACATCAGGAACCTGGACTGCTGAGTTTTCTTTCCCAGGGAAAATGGAAAAAGGATGTGCACAGGGGCACCTGGCCCTGACTGCAAAAATTCCTTGTATCGAAGGATGGACCCCACCTCAAACTTGTGCTGCCCTGATAGAACCAAGGGAGCCCTACAAACTGACATCAGGAACCTGGACTGCTGAGTTTTCTTTCCCAGGGAAAATGGCCAAAGGATGTGCCCAGGGTCCCCTGGCCCTGGTCAGGGCTCTGACTGCAAAGAATCCTTATATCGAAGGATGGACCCCACACCGAAGCTGTCCCCACCTCAAACTTGTGCTGCCCTGATAGACCCAAGGGAGCCCTACAAACTGACATCAGAAACCTGGACTGCTGAATTTTCTTTCCCAGGGTAAATGGAAAAAGGCTGTGCCCACGGGCCCCTGGCCCTGACTACAAAAATCTTTATATTGAAGGATGGACCCCACACCAAAGTTGTCCCCACCTCAAACTTGTGCTGCCCTGATACACCCAAGGCAGCCCTACAAACTGACATCAGGAACCTGGACTGCTGAGTTTTCTTTCCCAGGGAAAATGGAAAAAGGATGTGCCCAGGGGCCCCTGGCACTGGACCGGGACCTCACTTCAAGAAATCCTTATATTGAAGGATGGACCCCACACCGAAATTGTCCCCACCTCAAACTTGTGCTGCCCTGATAGACCCAAGGGAGCCCTACAAACTGACATCAGGAACCTGGACTGCTAAGTTTTCTTTCCCAGGGAAAATGGAAAAAGGATGTGCCCAGGGGCCCCTGGCCCTGGGCTGTGGCCTCACTACAAAAAATCCTTATATCGAAGGATGGACCCCACACCGAAATTGTCCCCACCTCAAACTTGTGCTACCCTGATAGACCAAAGGGAGCCCTACAAACTGACATCAGGAACCTGGACTGCTGAGTTTTCTTTCCCAGGGAAAATGGAAAAAGGATGTGCACAGGGGCCCCTGGCCCTGACTGCAAAGAATCCTTATATCGAAGGATGGACCCCACACCGAAGGTTCCCCACCTCAAACTTGTGCTGCCCTGATAGACCCAAGGGAGCCCTACAAACTGACATCAGGAACCTGGACTGCTGAGTTTTCTTTCCCAGGGAAAATGGAAAAAGGATGTGCCCAGGGGCACCATGCCCTGACTGCAAAAAATCCTTATATCGAAGGATGGACCCCACACCGAAGTTGTCCCCACCTCAAACTTGTGCTGCCCTGATAGACCCAAGGGAGCCCTACAAACTGACATCAGGAACCTGGACTGCTGAGTTTTCTTTCCCAGGGAAAATGGAAAAAGGATGTGCCCAGGGGCCCCTGGCCCTGGTCAGGAACCTCACTGCAAAAAATCCTTATATCGAAGGATGGACCCCACACCAAAGATGTCCCCACCTCAAACTTGTGCTACCCTGATAGACCCAAGGGAGCCCTACAAACTGACATCAGGAACCTGGACTGCTGAGTTTTCTTTCCCAGGGAAAATGGCCAAAGGATGTGCCCGGGGGACCCTGGCCCTGACTGCAAAGAATCCTTATATCGAAGGACGGACCCCACACCGAAGTTGTCCCCACCTCAAACTTGTGCTGCCCTGATACACCCAAGGGAGCCCTACAAACTGACATCAGGAACCTGGAGTGCTGAGTTTTCTTTCCCAGGGAAAATGGAAAAAGGATGTGCACAGGGGCCCCTGGCCTTGGGCTGGGGCCTGACTGCAAAGAATCCTTATATCGAAGGATGGACCCCACACCGAAGTTGTCCCCACCTCAAACTTGTGCTGCCCTGATACAGCCAAGGGAGCCCTACAAACTGACATCAGGAACCTGGACTGCTGAGTTTTCTTTCCCAGGGAAAATGGAAAAAGGATGTGCACAGGGGCCCCTGGCCCTGGGCTGGGGCCTGACTGCAAAAAATCCTTATATCGAAGGATGGACCCCACACCGAAGTTGTCCCCACCTCAAACTTGTGCTGCCCTGATAGACCCAAGGGAGCCCTACAAACTGACATCAGGAACCTGGACTGCTGAGTTTTCTTTCCCAGGGAAAATGGAAAAAGGATGTGCCCAGGGGCCCCTGGCCCTGGGCTGGGGCCTCACTTCAAGAAATCCTTATATTGAAGGATGGACCCCACACCGAAATTGTCCCCACCTCAAACTTGTGCTGCCCTGATACACCCAAGGGAGCCCTACAAACTGACATCAGGAACCTGGACTGCTGAGTTTTCTTTCCCAGGGAAAATGGAAAAAGGATGTGCCCAGGGGCCCCTGGCCCTGGGCTGCGGCCTCACTACAAAAAATCCTTATATCGAAGGATGGACCCCACACCGAAATTGTCCCCACCTCAAACTTGTGCTACCCTGATAGACCAAAGGGAGCCCTACAAACTGACATCAGGAACCTGGACTGCTGAGTTTTCTTTCCCAGGGAAAATGGAAAAAGGATGTGCACAGGGGCCCCTGGCCCTGACTGCAAAGAATCCTTATATCGAAGGATGGACCCCACACCGAAGGTTCCCCACCTCAAACTTGTGCTGCCCTGATAGACCCAAGGGAGCCCTACAAACTGACATCAGGAACCTGGACTGCTGAGTTTTCTTTCCCAGGGAAAATGGAAAAAGGATGTGTACAGGGGCCCCTGGCGCTGGACAGGGACCTCACTACAAAAAATCCTTATATCGAAGAATGGATCCCACACCGAAGTTGTCCCCACCTCAAACTTGTGCTACCCTGATAGACGCAAGGGAGCCCTACAAACTGACATCAGGAACCTGGACTGCTGAGTTTTCTTTCCCAGGGAAAATGGAAAAAGGATGTGCCCAGGGGCACCATGCCCTGACTGCAAAAAATCCTTATATCGAAGGATGGACCCCACACCGAAGTTGTCCCCACCTCAAACTTGTGCTGCCCTGATAGACCCAAGGGAGCCCTACAAACTGACATCAGGAACCTGGACTGCTGAGTTTTCTTTCCCAGGGAAAATAGAAAAAGGATGTGCCCAGGGGCCCCTGGCCCTGGTCAGGAACCTCACTGCAAAAAATCCTTATATCGAAGGATGGACCCCACACCAAAGATGTCCCCACCTCAAACTTGTGCTGCCCTGATAGACCCAAGGGAGCCCTACAAACTGACATCAGGAACCTGGACTGCTGAGTTTTCTTTTCCAGGGAAAATGGCCAAACCATGTACCCAGGGGCCCCTGGCCCTGACTGCAAAGAATCCTTAAATCGAAGGATGGACCCCACACAGAAGTTGTCCCCACCTCAAACTTGTGCTGCCCTGATACACCCAAGGGAGCCCTACAAACTGACATCAGGAACCTGGACTGCTGAGTTTTCTTTCCCAGGGAAAATGGATAAAGGATGTGCCCAGGGGCCCCTGGCACTGGACCGGGACCTCACTACGAGAAATCCTTATATCAAAGGATGGACCCCACACCGAAGTTGTCCCCACCTCAAACTTGTGCTGCCCTGATACACCCAAGGGAGCCCTACAAACTGACATCAGGAACCTGGACTGCTGAGTTTTCTTTCCCAGGGAAAATGGAAAAGGATGTGCCCAGGGGCCCCTGGCCCTGACTGCAAAAAATCCTTATATCGAAGGATGGACCCCACACCAAAGTTGTCCCCACCTCAAACTTCTGCTGCCCTGATAGAGCCCTACAAACTGACATCAGGAACCTGGACTGCTGAGTTTTCTTTCCCAGGGAAAATGGAAAAAGGATGTGCCCAGGGGCACCTGGCCCTGGGTAGGGACCTCACTGCAAAAAATCCTTATATCGAAGGATGGACCCCACACCGAAGTTGTTGCAACCTCAAACTTGTGCTACCCTGATAGACCCAAGGGAGCCCTACAAACTGACATCAGGAACCTGGACTGCTGAGTTTACTTTCCCAGCGAAAATGGCCAAAGGATGTGCCCGGGGGACCCTGGCCCTGACTGCAAAGAATCCTTATATCGAAGGATGGACCCCACACCGAAGTTGTCCCCACCTCAAACTTGTGCTGCCCTGATAGACCCAAGAGAGCCCTACAAACTCACATCAGAACCTGGACTGCTGAGTTTTCTTTCCCAGGGAAAATGGAAAAAGGATGTGCCCAGGGGCCCCTGGCCCTGGACAGGGACCTCACTGCAAAAAATCCTTATATCGAAGGATGGACCCCACACCGAAGTTGTTAAAACCTCGAACTTGTGCTACCCTGATAGACCCAAGGGAGCCCTACAAACTGACATCAGGAACCTGGACTGCTGAGTTTTCTTTCCCAGGGAAAATGGAAAAAGGATGTGCCCAGGGGCCCCTGGCCCTGGTCAGGGCTCTGACTGCAAAAAATCCTTATATCGAAGGATGGACCCCACACCGAAGTTGTCCCCACCTCAAACTTGTGCTACCCTGATAGACCCAAGGGAGCCCTACAAACGGACATCAGGAACCTGGACTGCTGAGTTTTCTTTCCCAGGGAAAATGGCCAAAGGATGTGCCCAGGGTCCCCTGGCCCTGGTCAGGGCTCTGACTGCAAAGAATCCTTATATCGAAGGATGGACCCCACACCGAAGCTGTCCCCACCTCAAACTTGTGCTGCCCTGATAGACCCAAGGGAGCCCTACAAACTGACATCAGGAACCTGGACTGCTGAATTTTCTTTCCCAGGGAAAATGGAAAAAGGCTGTGCCCACGGGCCCCTGGCCCTGACTGCAAAAATCTTTATATTGAAGGATGGACCCCACACCAAAGTTGTCCCCACCTCAATCTTGTGCTGCCCTGATACACCCAAGGGAGCCCTACAAACTGACATCAGGAACCTGGACTGCTGAGTTTTCTTTCCCAGGGAAAATGGAAAAAGGATGTGCCCAGGGGCCCCTGGCCCTGGGCTGGGGCCTCACTTCAAGAAATCCTTATATTGAAGTATGGACCCCACACCGAAATTGTCCCCACCTCAAACTTCTGCTGCCCTGATAGACACAAGGGAGCCCTACAAACTGACATCAGGAACCTGGACTGCTGAGTTTTCTTTCCCAGGGAAAATGGAAAAAGGATGTGCCCAGGGGCCCCTGGCCCTGGGCTGTGGCCTCACTACAAAAAATCCTTATATCGAAGGATGGACCCCACACCGAAATTGTCCCCACCTCAAACTTGTGCTACCCTGATAGACCAAAGGGAGCCCTACAAACTGACATCAGGAACCTGGACTGCTGAGTTTTCTTTCCCAGGGAAAATGGAAAAAGGATGTGCCCAGGGGCCCCTGGCCCTGACTGCAAAGAATCCTTATATCGAAGGATATACCCCACACCGAAGGTTCCCCACCTCAAACTTGTGCTGCCCTGATACACCCAAGGGAGCCCTACAAACTGACATCAGGAACCTGGACTGCTGAGTTTTCTTTCCCAGGGAAAATGGAAAAAGGATGTGCCCAGGGGCCCCTGGCCCTGGGCTGTGGCCTCACTACAAAAAATCCTTATATCGAAGGATGGACCCCACACCGAAATTGTCCCCACCTCAAACTTGTGCTACCCTGATAGACCAAAGGGAGCCCTACAAACTGACATCAGGAACCTGGACTGCTGAGTTTTCTTTCCCAGGGAAAATGGAAAAAGGATGTGCACAGGGGCCCCTGGCCCTGACTGCAAAGAATCCTTATATCGAAGGATGGACCCCACACCGAAGGTTCCCCACCTCAAACTTCTGCTGCCCTGATAGACCCAAGGGAGCCCTACAAACTGACATCAGGAACCTGGACTGCTGAGTTTTCTTTCCCAGGGAAAATGGAAAAAGGATGTGTACAGGGGCCCCTGGCGCTGGACAGGGACCTCACTACAAAAAATCCTTATATCGAAGAATGGATCCCACACCGAAGTTGTCCCCACCTCAAACTTGTGCTACCCTGATAGACGCAAGGGAGCCCTACAAACTGACATCAGGAACCTGGACTGCTGAGTTTTCTTTCCCAGGGAAAATGGAAAAAGGATGTGCCCAGGGGCACCATGCCCTGACTGCAAAAAATCCTTATATCGAAGGATGGACCCCACACCGAAGTTGTCCCCACCTCAAACTTGTGCTGCCCTGATAGACCCAAGGGAGCCCTACAAACTGACATCAGGAACCTGGACTGCTGAGTTTTCTTTCCCAGGGAAAATGGAAAAAGGATGTGCCCAGGGGCCCCTGGCCCTGGTCAGGAACCTCACTGCAAAAAATCCTTATATCGAAGGATGGACCCCACACCAAAGATGTCCCCACCTCAAACTTGTGCTGCCCTGATAGACCCAAGGGAGCCCTACAAACTGACATCAGGAACCTGGACTGCTGAGTTTTCTTTTCCAGGGAAAATGGCCAAACCATGTACCCAGGGGCCCCTGGCCCTGACTGCAAAGAATCCTTAAATCGAAGGATGGACCCCACACAGAAGTTGTCCCCACCTCAAACTTGTGCTGCCCTGATACACCCAAGGGAGCCCTACAAACTGACATCAGGAACCTGGACTGCTGAGTTTTCTTTCCCAGGGAAAATGGATAAAGGATGTGCCCAGGGGCCCCTGGCACTGGACCGGGACCTCACTACGAGAAATCCTTATATCAAAGGATGGACCCCACACCGAAGTTGTCCCCACCTCAAACTTGTGCTGCCCTGATACACCCAAGGGAGCCCTACAAACTGACATCAGGAACCTGGACTGCTGAGTTTTCTTTCCCAGGGAAAATGGAAAAGGATGTGCCCAGGGGCCCCTGGCCCTGACTGCAAAAAATCCTTATATCGAAGGATGGACCCCACACCAAAGTTGTCCCCACCTCAAACTTCTGCTGCCCTGATAGAGCCCTACAAACTGACATCAGGAACCTGGACTGCTGAGTTTTCTTTCCCAGGGAAAATGGAAAAAGGATGTGCCCAGGGGCACCTGGCCCTGGGTAGGGACCTCACTGCAAAAAATCCTTATATCGAAGGATGGACCCCACACCGAAGTTGTTGCAACCTCAAACTTGTGCTACCCTGATAGACCCAAGGGAGCCCTACAAACTGACATCAGGAACCTGGACTGCTGAGTTTACTTTCCCAGCGAAAATGGCCAAAGGATGTGCCCGGGGGACCCTGGCCCTGACTGCAAAGAATCCTTATATCGAAGGATGGACCCCACACCGAAGTTGTCCCCACCTCAAACTTGTGCTGCCCTGATAGACCCAAGAGAGCCCTACAAACTCACATCAGAACCTGGACTGCTGAGTTTTCTTTCCCAGGGAAAATGGAAAAAGGATGTGCCCAGGGGCCCCTGGCCCTGGACAGGGACCTCACTGCAAAAAATCCTTATATCGAAGGATGGACCCCACACCGAAGTTGTTAAAACCTCGAACTTGTGCTACCCTGATAGACCCAAGGGAGCCCTACAAACTGACATCAGGAACCTGGACTGCTGAGTTTTCTTTCCCAGGGAAAATGGAAAAAGGATGTGCCCAGGGGCCCCTGGCCCTGGTCAGGGCTCTGACTGCAAAAAATCCTTATATCGAAGGATGGACCCCACACCGAAGTTGTCCCCACCTCAAACTTGTGCTACCCTGATAGACCCAAGGGAGCCCTACAAACGGACATCAGGAACCTGGACTGCTGAGTTTTCTTTCCCAGGGAAAATGGCCAAAGGATGTGCCCAGGGTCCCCTGGCCCTGGTCAGGGCTCTGACTGCAAAGAATCCTTATATCGAAGGATGGACCCCACACCGAAGCTGTCCCCACCTCAAACTTGTGCTGCCCTGATAGACCCAAGGGAGCCCTACAAACTGACATCAGGAACCTGGACTGCTGAATTTTCTTTCCCAGGGAAAATGGAAAAAGGCTGTGCCCACGGGCCCCTGGCCCTGACTGCAAAAATCTTTATATTGAAGGATGGACCCCACACCAAAGTTGTCCCCACCTCAATCTTGTGCTGCCCTGATACACCCAAGGGAGCCCTACAAACTGACATCAGGAACCTGGACTGCTGAGTTTTCTTTCCCAGGGAAAATGGAAAAAGGATGTGCACAGGGGCCCCTGGCCCTGGGCTGGGGCCTCACTTCAAGAAATCCTTATATTGAAGTATGGACCCCACACCGAAATTGTCCCCACCTCAAACTTCTGCTGCCCTGATAGACACAAGGGAGCCCTACAAACTGACATCAGGAACCTGGACTGCTGAGTTTTCTTTCCCAGGGAAAATGGAAAAAGGATGTGCCCAGGGGCCCCTGGCCCTCGGCTGGGGCCTCACTTCAAGAAATCCTTATATTGAAGGATGGACCCCACACCGAAATTGTCCCCACCTCAAACTTGTGCTGCCCTGATACACCCAAGGGAGCCCTACAAACTGACATCAGGAACCTGGACTGCTGAGTTTTCTTTCCCAGGGAAAATGGAAAAAGGATGTGCCCAGGGGCCCCTGGCCCTGGGCTGCGGCCTCACTACAAAAAATCCTTATATCGAAGGATGGACCCCACACCGAAATTGTCCCCACCTCAAACTTGTGCTACCCTGATAGACCAAAGGGAGCCCTACAAACTGACATCAGGAACCTGGACTGCTGAGTTTTCTTTCCCAGGGAAAATGGAAAAAGGATGTGCCCAGGGGCCCCTGGCCCTGACTGCAAAGAATCCTTATATCGAAGGATGGACCCCACACCGAAGGTTCCCCACCTCAAACTTGTGCTGCCCTGATAGACCCAAGGGAGCCCTACAAACTGACATCAGGAACCTGGACTGCTGAGTTTTCTTTCCCAGGGAAAATGGAAAAAGGATGTGTACAGGGGCCCCTGGCGCTGGACAGGGACCTCACTACAAAAAATCCTTATATCGAAGAATGGATCCCACACCGAAGTTGTCCCCACCTCAAACTTGTGCTACCCTGATAGACGCAAGGGAGCCCTACAAACTGACATCAGGAACCTGGACTGCTGAGTTTTCTTTCCCAGGGAAAATGGAAAAAGGATGTGCCCAGGGGCACCATGCCCTGACTGCAAAAAATCCTTATATCGAAGGATGGACCCCACACCGAAGTTGTCCCCACCTCAAACTTGTGCTGCCCTGATAGACCCAAGGGAGCCCTACAAACTGACATCAGGAACCTGGACTGCTGAGTTTTCTTTCCCAGGGAAAATGGAAAAAGGATGTGCCCAGGGGCCCCTGGCCCTGGTCAGGAACCTCACTGCAAAAAATCCTTATATCGAAGGATGGACCCCACACCAAAGATGTCCCCACCTCAAACTTGTGCTGCCCTGATAGACCCAAGGGAGCCCTACAAACTGACATCAGGAACCTGGACTGCTGAGTTTTCTTTTCCAGGGAAAATGGCCAAACCATGTACCCAGGGGCCCCTGGCCCTGACTGCAAAGAATCCTTAAATCGAAGGATGGACCCCACACAGAAGTTGTCCCCACCTCAAACTTGTGCTGCCCTGATACACCCAAGGGAGCCCTACAAACTGACATCAGGAACCTGGACTGCTGAGTTTTCTTTCCCAGGGAAAATGGATAAAGGATGTGCCCAGGGGCCCCTGGCACTGGACCGGGACCTCACTACGAGAAATCCTTATATCAAAGGATGGACCCCACACCGAAGTTGTCCCCACCTCAAACTTGTGCTGCCCTGATACACCCAAGGGAGCCCTACAAACTGACATCAGGAACCTGGACTGCTGAGTTTTCTTTCCCAGGGAAAATGGAAAAGGATGTGCCCAGGGGCCCCTGGCCCTGACTGCAAAAAATCCTTATATCGAAGGATGGACCCCACACCAAAGTTGTCCCCACCTCAAACTTCTGCTGCCCTGATAGAGCCCTACAAACTGACATCAGGAACCTGGACTGCTGAGTTTTCTTTCCCAGGGAAAATGGAAAAAGGATGTGCCCAGGGGCACCTGGCCCTGGGTAGGGACCTCACTGCAAAAAATCCTTATATCGAAGGATGGACCCCACACCGAAGTTGTTGCAACCTCAAACTTGTGCTACCCTGATAGACCCAAGGGAGCCCTACAAACTGACATCAGGAACCTGGACTGCTGAGTTTACTTTCCCAGCGAAAATGGCCAAAGGATGTGCCCGGGGGACCCTGGCCCTGACTGCAAAGAATCCTTATATCGAAGGATGGACCCCACACCGAAGTTGTCCCCACCTCAAACTTGTGCTGCCCTGATAGACCCAAGAGAGCCCTACAAACTCACATCAGAACCTGGACTGCTGAGTTTTCTTTCCCAGGGAAAATGGAAAAAGGATGTGCCCAGGGGCCCCTGGCCCTGGACAGGGACCTCACTGCAAAAAATCCTTATATCGAAGGATGGACCCCACACCGAAGTTGTTAAAACCTCGAACTTGTGCTACCCTGATAGACCCAAGGGAGCCCTACAAACTGACATCAGGAACCTGGACTGCTGAGTTTTCTTTCCCAGGGAAAATGGAAAAAGGATGTGCCCAGGGGCCCCTGGCCCTGGTCAGGGCTCTGACTGCAAAAAATCCTTATATCGAAGGATGGACCCCACACCGAAGTTGTCCCCACCTCAAACTTGTGCTACCCTGATAGACCCAAGGGAGCCCTACAAACGGACATCAGGAACCTGGACTGCTGAGTTTTCTTTCCCAGGGAAAATGGCCAAAGGATGTGCCCAGGGTCCCCTGGCCCTGGTCAGGGCTCTGACTGCAAAGAATCCTTATATCGAAGGATGGACCCCACACCGAAGCTGTCCCCACCTCAAACTTGTGCTGCCCTGATAGACCCAAGGGAGCCCTACAAACTGACATCAGGAACCTGGACTGCTGAATTTTCTTTCCCAGGGAAAATGGAAAAAGGCTGTGCCCACGGGCCCCTGGCCCTGACTGCAAAAATCTTTATATTGAAGGATGGACCCCACACCAAAGTTGTCCCCACCTCAATCTTGTGCTGCCCTGATACACCCAAGGGAGCCCTACAAACTGACATCAGGAACCTGGACTGCTGAGTTTTCTTTCCCAGGGAAAATGGAAAAAGGATGTGCCCAGGGGCCCCTGGCCCTGGGCTGGGGCCTCACTTCAAGAAATCCTTATATTGAAGTATGGACCCCACACCGAAATTGTCCCCACCTCAAACTTCTGCTGCCCTGATAGACACAAGGGAGCCCTACAAACTGACATCAGGAACCTGGACTGCTGAGTTTTCTTTCCCAGGGAAAATGGAAAAAGGATGTGCCCAGGGGCCCCTGGCCCTGGGCTGTGGCCTCACTACAAAAAATCCTTATATCGAAGGATGGACCCCACACCGAAATTGTCCCCACCTCAAACTTGTGCTACCCTGATAGACCAAAGGGAGCCCTACAAACTGACATCAGGAACCTGGACTGCTGAGTTTTCTTTCCCAGGGAAAATGGAAAAAGGATGTGCCCAGGGGCCCCTGGCCCTGACTGCAAAGAATCCTTATATCGAAGGATATACCCCACACCGAAGGTTCCCCACCTCAAACTTGTGCTGCCCTGATACACCCAAGGGAGCCCTACAAACTGACATCAGGAACCTGGACTGCTGAGTTTTCTTTCCCAGGGAAAATGGAAAAAGGATGTGCCCAGGGGCCCCTGGCCCTGGGCTGTGGCCTCACTACAAAAAATCCTTATATCGAAGGATGGACCCCACACCGAAATTGTCCCCACCTCAAACTTGTGCTACCCTGATAGACCAAAGGGAGCCCTACAAACTGACATCAGGAACCTGGACTGCTGAGTTTTCTTTCCCAGGGAAAATGGAAAAAGGATGTGCACAGGGGCCCCTGGCCCTGACTGCAAAGAATCCTTATATCGAAGGATGGACCCCACACCGAAGGTTCCCCACCTCAAACTTCTGCTGCCCTGATAGACCCAAGGGAGCCCTACAAACTGACATCAGGAACCTGGACTGCTGAGTTTTCTTTCCCAGGGAAAATGGAAAAAGGATGTGTACAGGGGCCCCTGGCGCTGGACAGGGACCTCACTACAAAAAATCCTTATATCGAAGAATGGATCCCACACCGAAGTTGTCCCCACCTCAAACTTGTGCTACCCTGATAGACGCAAGGGAGCCCTACAAACTGACATCAGGAACCTGGACTGCTGAGTTTTCTTTCCCAGGGAAAATGGAAAAAGGATGTGCCCAGGGGCACCATGCCCTGACTGCAAAAAATCCTTATATCGAAGGATGGACCCCACACCGAAGTTGTCCCCACCTCAAACTTGTGCTGCCCTGATAGACCCAAGGGAGCCCTACAAACTGACATCAGGAACCTGGACTGCTGAGTTTTCTTTCCCAGGGAAAATGGAAAAAGGATGTGCCCAGGGGCCCCTGGCCCTGGTCAGGAACCTCACTGCAAAAAATCCTTATATCGAAGGATGGACCCCACACCAAAGATGTCCCCACCTCAAACTTGTGCTGCCCTGATAGACCCAAGGGAGCCCTACAAACTGACATCAGGAACCTGGACTGCTGAGTTTTCTTTTCCAGGGAAAATGGCCAAACCATGTACCCAGGGGCCCCTGGCCCTGACTGCAAAGAATCCTTAAATCGAAGGATGGACCCCACACAGAAGTTGTCCCCACCTCAAACTTGTGCTGCCCTGATACACCCAAGGGAGCCCTACAAACTGACATCAGGAACCTGGACTGCTGAGTTTTCTTTCCCAGGGAAAATGGATAAAGGATGTGCCCAGGGGCCCCTGGCACTGGACCGGGACCTCACTACGAGAAATCCTTATATCAAAGGATGGACCCCACACCGAAGTTGTCCCCACCTCAAACTTGTGCTGCCCTGATACACCCAAGGGAGCCCTACAAACTGACATCAGGAACCTGGACTGCTGAGTTTTCTTTCCCAGGGAAAATGGAAAAGGATGTGCCCAGGGGCCCCTGGCCCTGACTGCAAAAAATCCTTATATCGAAGGATGGACCCCACACCAAAGTTGTCCCCACCTCAAACTTCTGCTGCCCTGATAGAGCCCTACAAACTGACATCAGGAACCTGGACTGCTGAGTTTTCTTTCCCAGGGAAAATGGAAAAAGGATGTGCCCAGGGGCACCTGGCCCTGGGTAGGGACCTCACTGCAAAAAATCCTTATATCGAAGGATGGACCCCACACCGAAGTTGTTGCAACCTCAAACTTGTGCTACCCTGATAGACCCAAGGGAGCCCTACAAACTGACATCAGGAACCTGGACTGCTGAGTTTACTTTCCCAGCGAAAATGGCCAAAGGATGTGCCCGGGGGACCCTGGCCCTGACTGCAAAGAATCCTTATATCGAAGGATGGACCCCACACCGAAGTTGTCCCCACCTCAAACTTGTGCTGCCCTGATAGACCCAAGAGAGCCCTACAAACTCACATCAGAACCTGGACTGCTGAGTTTTCTTTCCCAGGGAAAATGGAAAAAGGATGTGCCCAGGGGCCCCTGGCCCTGGACAGGGACCTCACTGCAAAAAATCCTTATATCGAAGGATGGACCCCACACCGAAGTTGTTAAAACCTCGAACTTGTGCTACCCTGATAGACCCAAGGGAGCCCTACAAACTGACATCAGGAACCTGGACTGCTGAGTTTTCTTTCCCAGGGAAAATGGAAAAAGGATGTGCCCAGGGGCCCCTGGCCCTGGTCAGGGCTCTGACTGCAAAAAATCCTTATATCGAAGGATGGACCCCACACCGAAGTTGTCCCCACCTCAAACTTGTGCTACCCTGATAGACCCAAGGGAGCCCTACAAACGGACATCAGGAACCTGGACTGCTGAGTTTTCTTTCCCAGGGAAAATGGCCAAAGGATGTGCCCAGGGTCCCCTGGCCCTGGTCAGGGCTCTGACTGCAAAGAATCCTTATATCGAAGGATGGACCCCACACCGAAGCTGTCCCCACCTCAAACTTGTGCTGCCCTGATAGACCCAAGGGAGCCCTACAAACTGACATCAGGAACCTGGACTGCTGAATTTTCTTTCCCAGGGAAAATGGAAAAAGGCTGTGCCCACGGGCCCCTGGCCCTGACTGCAAAAATCTTTATATTGAAGGATGGACCCCACACCAAAGTTGTCCCCACCTCAATCTTGTGCTGCCCTGATACACCCAAGGGAGCCCTACAAACTGACATCAGGAACCTGGACTGCTGAGTTTTCTTTCCCAGGGAAAATGGAAAAAGGATGTGCACAGGGGCCCCTGGCCCTGGGCTGGGGCCTCACTTCAAGAAATCCTTATATTGAAGTATGGACCCCACACCGAAATTGTCCCCACCTCAAACTTCTGCTGCCCTGATAGACACAAGGGAGCCCTACAAACTGACATCAGGAACCTGGACTGCTGAGTTTTCTTTCCCAGGGAAAATGGAAAAAGGATGTGCCCAGGGGCCCCTGGCCCTCGGCTGGGGCCTCACTTCAAGAAATCCTTATATTGAAGGATGGACCCCACACCGAAATTGTCCCCACCTCAAACTTGTGCTGCCCTGATACACCCAAGGGAGCCCTACAAACTGACATCAGGAACCTGGACTGCTGAGTTTTCTTTCCCAGGGAAAATGGAAAAAGGATGTGCCCAGGGGCCCCTGGCCCTGGGCTGCGGCCTCACTACAAAAAATCCTTATATCGAAGGATGGACCCCACACCGAAATTGTCCCCACCTCAAACTTGTGCTACCCTGATAGACCAAAGGGAGCCCTACAAACTGACATCAGGAACCTGGACTGCTGAGTTTTCTTTCCCAGGGAAAATGGAAAAAGGATGTGCCCAGGGGCCCCTGGCCCTGACTGCAAAGAATCCTTATATCGAAGGATGGACCCCACACCGAAGGTTCCCCACCTCAAACTTGTGCTGCCCTGATAGACCCAAGGGAGCCCTACAAACTGACATCAGGAACCTGGACTGCTGAGTTTTCTTTCCCAGGGAAAATGGAAAAAGGATGTGTACAGGGGCCCCTGGCGCTGGACAGGGACCTCACTACAAAAAATCCTTATATCGAAGAATGGATCCCACACCGAAGTTGTCCCCACCTCAAACTTGTGCTACCCTGATAGACGCAAGGGAGCCCTACAAACTGACATCAGGAACCTGGACTGCTGAGTTTTCTTTCCCAGGGAAAATGGAAAAAGGATGTGCCCAGGGGCACCATGCCCTGACTGCAAAAAATCCTTATATCGAAGGATGGACCCCACACCGAAGTTGTCCCCACCTCAAACTTGTGCTGCCCTGATAGACCCAAGGGAGCCCTACAAACTGACATCAGGAACCTGGACTGCTGAGTTTTCTTTCCCAGGGAAAATGGAAAAAGGATGTGCCCAGGGGCCCCTGGCCCTGGTCAGGAACCTCACTGCAAAAAATCCTTATATCGAAGGATGGACCCCACACCAAAGATGTCCCCACCTCAAACTTGTGCTGCCCTGATAGACCCAAGGGAGCCCTACAAACTGACATCAGGAACCTGGACTGCTGAGTTTTCTTTTCCAGGGAAAATGGCCAAACCATGTACCCAGGGGCCCCTGGCCCTGACTGCAAAGAATCCTTAAATCGAAGGATGGACCCCACACAGAAGTTGTCCCCACCTCAAACTTGTGCTGCCCTGATACACCCAAGGGAGCCCTACAAACTGACATCAGGAACCTGGACTGCTGAGTTTTCTTTCCCAGGGAAAATGGATAAAGGATGTGCCCAGGGGCCCCTGGCACTGGACCGGGACCTCACTACGAGAAATCCTTATATCAAAGGATGGACCCCACACCGAAGTTGTCCCCACCTCAAACTTGTGCTGCCCTGATACACCCAAGGGAGCCCTACAAACTGACATCAGGAACCTGGACTGCTGAGTTTTCTTTCCCAGGGAAAATGGAAAAGGATGTGCCCAGGGGCCCCTGGCCCTGACTGCAAAAAATCCTTATATCGAAGGATGGACCCCACACCAAAGTTGTCCCCACCTCAAACTTCTGCTGCCCTGATAGAGCCCTACAAACTGACATCAGGAACCTGGACTGCTGAGTTTTCTTTCCCAGGGAAAATGGAAAAAGGATGTGCCCAGGGGCACCTGGCCCTGGGTAGGGACCTCACTGCAAAAAATCCTTATATCGAAGGATGGACCCCACACCGAAGTTGTTGCAACCTCAAACTTGTGCTACCCTGATAGACCCAAGGGAGCCCTACAAACTGACATCAGGAACCTGGACTGCTGAGTTTACTTTCCCAGCGAAAATGGCCAAAGGATGTGCCCGGGGGACCCTGGCCCTGACTGCAAAGAATCCTTATATCGAAGGATGGACCCCACACCGAAGTTGTCCCCACCTCAAACTTGTGCTGCCCTGATAGACCCAAGAGAGCCCTACAAACTCACATCAGAACCTGGACTGCTGAGTTTTCTTTCCCAGGGAAAATGGAAAAAGGATGTGCCCAGGGGCCCCTGGCCCTGGACAGGGACCTCACTGCAAAAAATCCTTATATCGAAGGATGGACCCCACACCGAAGTTGTTAAAACCTCGAACTTGTGCTACCCTGATAGACCCAAGGGAGCCCTACAAACTGACATCAGGAACCTGGACTGCTGAGTTTTCTTTCCCAGGGAAAATGGAAAAAGGATGTGCCCAGGGGCCCCTGGCCCTGGTCAGGGCTCTGACTGCAAAAAATCCTTATATCGAAGGATGGACCCCACACCGAAGTTGTCCCCACCTCAAACTTGTGCTACCCTGATAGACCCAAGGGAGCCCTACAAACGGACATCAGGAACCTGGACTGCTGAGTTTTCTTTCCCAGGGAAAATGGCCAAAGGATGTGCCCAGGGTCCCCTGGCCCTGGTCAGGGCTCTGACTGCAAAGAATCCTTATATCGAAGGATGGACCCCACACCGAAGCTGTCCCCACCTCAAACTTGTGCTGCCCTGATAGACCCAAGGGAGCCCTACAAACTGACATCAGGAACCTGGACTGCTGAATTTTCTTTCCCAGGGAAAATGGAAAAAGGCTGTGCCCACGGGCCCCTGGCCCTGACTGCAAAAATCTTTATATTGAAGGATGGACCCCACACCAAAGTTGTCCCCACCTCAATCTTGTGCTGCCCTGATACACCCAAGGGAGCCCTACAAACTGACATCAGGAACCTGGACTGCTGAGTTTTCTTTCCCAGGGAAAATGGAAAAAGGATGTGCCCAGGGGCCCCTGGCCCTGGGCTGGGGCCTCACTTCAAGAAATCCTTATATTGAAGTATGGACCCCACACCGAAATTGTCCCCACCTCAAACTTCTGCTGCCCTGATAGACACAAGGGAGCCCTACAAACTGACATCAGGAACCTGGACTGCTGAGTTTTCTTTCCCAGGGAAAATGGAAAAAGGATGTGCCCAGGGGCCCCTGGCCCTGGGCTGTGGCCTCACTACAAAAAATCCTTATATCGAAGGATGGACCCCACACCGAAATTGTCCCCACCTCAAACTTGTGCTACCCTGATAGACCAAAGGGAGCCCTACAAACTGACATCAGGAACCTGGACTGCTGAGTTTTCTTTCCCAGGGAAAATGGAAAAAGGATGTGCCCAGGGGCCCCTGGCCCTGACTGCAAAGAATCCTTATATCGAAGGATATACCCCACACCGAAGGTTCCCCACCTCAAACTTGTGCTGCCCTGATACACCCAAGGGAGCCCTACAAACTGACATCAGGAACCTGGACTGCTGAGTTTTCTTTCCCAGGGAAAATGGAAAAAGGATGTGCCCAGGGGCCCCTGGCCCTGGGCTGTGGCCTCACTACAAAAAATCCTTATATCGAAGGATGGACCCCACACCGAAATTGTCCCCACCTCAAACTTGTGCTACCCTGATAGACCAAAGGGAGCCCTACAAACTGACATCAGGAACCTGGACTGCTGAGTTTTCTTTCCCAGGGAAAATGGAAAAAGGATGTGCACAGGGGCCCCTGGCCCTGACTGCAAAGAATCCTTATATCGAAGGATGGACCCCACACCGAAGGTTCCCCACCTCAAACTTCTGCTGCCCTGATAGACCCAAGGGAGCCCTACAAACTGACATCAGGAACCTGGACTGCTGAGTTTTCTTTCCCAGGGAAAATGGAAAAAGGATGTGTACAGGGGCCCCTGGCGCTGGACAGGGACCTCACTACAAAAAATCCTTATATCGAAGAATGGATCCCACACCGAAGTTGTCCCCACCTCAAACTTGTGCTACCCTGATAGACGCAAGGGAGCCCTACAAACTGACATCAGGAACCTGGACTGCTGAGTTTTCTTTCCCAGGGAAAATGGAAAAAGGATGTGCCCAGGGGCACCATGCCCTGACTGCAAAAAATCCTTATATCGAAGGATGGACCCCACACCGAAGTTGTCCCCACCTCAAACTTGTGCTGCCCTGATAGACCCAAGGGAGCCCTACAAACTGACATCAGGAACCTGGACTGCTGAGTTTTCTTTCCCAGGGAAAATGGAAAAAGGATGTGCCCAGGGGCCCCTGGCCCTGGTCAGGAACCTCACTGCAAAAAATCCTTATATCGAAGGATGGACCCCACACCAAAGATGTCCCCACCTCAAACTTGTGCTGCCCTGATAGACCCAAGGGAGCCCTACAAACTGACATCAGGAACCTGGACTGCTGAGTTTTCTTTTCCAGGGAAAATGGCCAAACCATGTACCCAGGGGCCCCTGGCCCTGACTGCAAAGAATCCTTAAATCGAAGGATGGACCCCACACAGAAGTTGTCCCCACCTCAAACTTGTGCTGCCCTGATACACCCAAGGGAGCCCTACAAACTGACATCAGGAACCTGGACTGCTGAGTTTTCTTTCCCAGGGAAAATGGATAAAGGATGTGCCCAGGGGCCCCTGGCACTGGACCGGGACCTCACTACGAGAAATCCTTATATCAAAGGATGGACCCCACACCGAAGTTGTCCCCACCTCAAACTTGTGCTGCCCTGATACACCCAAGGGAGCCCTACAAACTGACATCAGGAACCTGGACTGCTGAGTTTTCTTTCCCAGGGAAAATGGAAAAGGATGTGCCCAGGGGCCCCTGGCCCTGACTGCAAAAAATCCTTATATCGAAGGATGGACCCCACACCAAAGTTGTCCCCACCTCAAACTTCTGCTGCCCTGATAGAGCCCTACAAACTGACATCAGGAACCTGGACTGCTGAGTTTTCTTTCCCAGGGAAAATGGAAAAAGGATGTGCCCAGGGGCACCTGGCCCTGGGTAGGGACCTCACTGCAAAAAATCCTTATATCGAAGGATGGACCCCACACCGAAGTTGTTGCAACCTCAAACTTGTGCTACCCTGATAGACCCAAGGGAGCCCTACAAACTGACATCAGGAACCTGGACTGCTGAGTTTACTTTCCCAGCGAAAATGGCCAAAGGATGTGCCCGGGGGACCCTGGCCCTGACTGCAAAGAATCCTTATATCGAAGGATGGACCCCACACCGAAGTTGTCCCCACCTCAAACTTGTGCTGCCCTGATAGACCCAAGAGAGCCCTACAAACTCACATCAGAACCTGGACTGCTGAGTTTTCTTTCCCAGGGAAAATGGAAAAAGGATGTGCCCAGGGGCCCCTGGCCCTGGACAGGGACCTCACTGCAAAAAATCCTTATATCGAAGGATGGACCCCACACCGAAGTTGTTAAAACCTCGAACTTGTGCTACCCTGATAGACCCAAGGGAGCCCTACAAACTGACATCAGGAACCTGGACTGCTGAGTTTTCTTTCCCAGGGAAAATGGAAAAAGGATGTGCCCAGGGGCCCCTGGCCCTGGTCAGGGCTCTGACTGCAAAAAATCCTTATATCGAAGGATGGACCCCACACCGAAGTTGTCCCCACCTCAAACTTGTGCTACCCTGATAGACCCAAGGGAGCCCTACAAACGGACATCAGGAACCTGGACTGCTGAGTTTTCTTTCCCAGGGAAAATGGCCAAAGGATGTGCCCAGGGTCCCCTGGCCCTGGTCAGGGCTCTGACTGCAAAGAATCCTTATATCGAAGGATGGACCCCACACCGAAGCTGTCCCCACCTCAAACTTGTGCTGCCCTGATAGACCCAAGGGAGCCCTACAAACTGACATCAGGAACCTGGACTGCTGAATTTTCTTTCCCAGGGAAAATGGAAAAAGGCTGTGCCCACGGGCCCCTGGCCCTGACTGCAAAAATCTTTATATTGAAGGATGGACCCCACACCAAAGTTGTCCCCACCTCAATCTTGTGCTGCCCTGATACACCCAAGGGAGCCCTACAAACTGACATCAGGAACCTGGACTGCTGAGTTTTCTTTCCCAGGGAAAATGGAAAAAGGATGTGCACAGGGGCCCCTGGCCCTGGGCTGGGGCCTCACTTCAAGAAATCCTTATATTGAAGTATGGACCCCACACCGAAATTGTCCCCACCTCAAACTTCTGCTGCCCTGATAGACACAAGGGAGCCCTACAAACTGACATCAGGAACCTGGACTGCTGAGTTTTCTTTCCCAGGGAAAATGGAAAAAGGATGTGCCCAGGGGCCCCTGGCCCTGGGCTGTGGCCTCACTACAAAAAATCCTTATATCGAAGGATGGACCCCACACCGAAATTGTCCCCACCTCAAACTTGTGCTACCCTGATAGACCAAAGGGAGCCCTACAAACTGACATAAGGAACCTGGACTGCTGAGTTTTCTTTCCCAGGGAAAATGGAAAAAGGATGTGCCCAGGGGCCCCTGGCCCTGACTGCAAAGAATCCTTATATCGAAGGATATACCCCACACCGAAGGTTCCCCACCTCAAACTTGTGCTGCCCTGATACACCCAAGGGAGCCCTACAAACTGACATCAGGAACCTGGACTGCTGAGTTTTCTTTCCCAGGGAAAATGGAAAAAGGATGTGCACAGGGGCCCCTGGCGCTGGACAGGGACCTCACTACAAAAAATCCTTATATCGAAGGATGGACCCCACACCGAAGTTGTCCCCACCTCAAACTTGTGCTGCCCTGATAGACCCAAGGGAGCCCTACAAACTGACATCAGGAACCTGGACTGCTGAGTTTTCTTTCCCAGGGAAAATGGAAAAAGGATGTGCCCAGGGGCCCCTGGCCCTGGTCAGGAACCTCACTGCAAAAAATCCTTATATCGAAAGATGGACCCCACACCAAAGATGTCCCCACCTCAAACTTGTGCTACCCTGATAGACCCAAGGGAGCCCTACAAACTGACATCAGGAACCTGGACTGCTGAGTTTTCTTTCCCAGGGAAAATGGCCAAAGGATGTGCCCGGGGGACCCTGGCTCTGACTGCAAAGAATCCTTATATCGAAGGACGGACCCCACACCGAAGTTGTCCCCACCTCAAACTTGTGCTGCCCTGATACACCCAAGGGAGCCCTACAAACTGACATCAGGAACCTGGACTGCTGAGTTTTCTTTCCCAGGGAAAATGGAAAAAGGATGTGCACAGGGGCCCCTGGCCCTGGGCTGGGGCCTGACTGCAAAAAATCCTTATATCGAAGGATGGACCCCACACCGAAGTTGTCCCCACCTCAAACTTGTGCTGCCCTGATAGACCCAAGGGAGCCCTACAAACTGACATCAGGAACCTGGACTGCTGAGTTTTCTTTCCCAGGGAAAATGGAAAAAGGATGTGCCCGGTGGACCCTGGCCCTGACTGCAAAAATCTTTATATTGAAGGATGGACCCCACACCAAAGTTGTCCCCACCTCAAACTTGTGCTGCCCTGATACACCCAAGGGAGCCCTACAAACTGACATCAGGAACCTGGACTGCTGAGTTTTCTTTCCCAGGGAAAATGGAAAAAGGATGTGCCCAGGGGCCCCTGGCCCTGGGCTGGGGCCTCACTTCAAGAAATCCTTATATTGAAGGATGGACCCCACACCGAAATTGTCCCCACCTCAAACTTGTGCTGCCCTGATAGACCCAAGGGAGCCCTACAAACTGACATCAGGAACCTGGACTGCTGAGTTTTCTTTCCCAGGGAAAATGGAAAAAGGATGTGCCCGGGGGACCCTGGCCCTGACTGCAAAGAATCCTTATATCGAAGGACGGACCCCACACCGAAGTTGTCCCCACCTCAAACTTGTGCTGCCCTGATACACCCAAGGGAGCCCTACAAACTGACATCAGGAACCTGGACTGCTGAGTTTTCTTTCCCAGGGAAAATGGAAAAAGGATGTGCACAGGGGCCCCTGGCCTTGGGCTGGGGCCTGACTGCAAAGAATCCTTATATCGAAGGATGGACCCCACAACGAAGTTGTCCCCACCTCAAACTTGTGCTGCCCTGATACAGCCAAGGGAGCCCTACAAACTGACATCAGGAACCTGGACTGCTGAGTTTTCTTTCCCAGGGAAAATGGAAAAAGGATGTGCACAGGGGCCCCTGGCCCTGGGCTGGGGCCTGACTGCAAAAAATCCTTATATCGAAGGATGGACCCCACACCGAAGTTGTCCCCACCTCAAACTTGTGCTGCCCTGATAGACCCAAGGGAGCCCTACAAACTGACATCAGGAACCTGGACTGCTGAGTTTTCTTTCCCAGGGAAAATGGAAAAAGGATGTGCCCAGGGGCCCCTGGCCCAGACTGCAAAAAATCCTTATATCGAAGGATGGACCCCACACCGAAGTTGTCCCCACCTCAAACTTGTGCTGCCCTGATACACCCAAGGGAGCCCTACAAACTGACATCAGGAACCTGGACTGCTGAGTTTTCTTTCCCAGGGAAAATGGCCACACCATGTGCCCAGGGGCCCCTGGCCCTGACTGCAAAGAATCCTTAAATCGAAGGATGGACCCCACACAGAAGTTGTCCCCACCTCAAACTTGTGCTGCCCTGATACACCCAAGGGAGCCCTACAAACTGACATCAGGAACCTGGACTGCTGAGTTTTCTTTCCCAGGGAAAATGGATAAAGGATGTGCCCAGGGGCCCCTGGCACTGGACCGGGACCACACTACGAGAAATCCTTATATCAAAGGATGGACCCCACACCGAAGTTGTCCCCACCTCAAACTTGTGCTGCCCTGATACACCCAAGGGAGCCCTACAAACTGACATCAGGAACCTGGACTGCTGAGTTTTCTTTCCCAGGGAAAATGGAAAAGGATGTGCCCAGGGGCCCCAGGCCCTGACTGCAAAAAATCCTTATATCGAAGGATGGACCCCACACCAAAGTTGTCCCCACCTCAAACTTCTGCTGCCCTGATAGAGCCCTACAAACTGACATCAGGAACCTGGACTGCTGAGTTTTCTTTCCCAGGGAAAATGGAAAAAGGATGTGCCCAGGGGCCCCTGGCCCTGGGTAGGGACCTCACTGCAAAAAATCCTTATATCGAAGGATGGACCCCACACCGAAGTTGTTGCAACCTCAAACTTGTGCTACCCTGATAGACCCAAGGGAGCCCTTCCAACTGACATCAGGAACCTGGACTGCTGAGTTTTCTTTCCCAGCGAAAATGGCCAAAGGATGTGCCCGGGGGACCCTGGCCCTGACTGCAAAGAATCCTTATATCGAAGGATGGACCCCACACCGAAGTTGTCCCCACCTCAAACTTGTGCTGCCCTGATAGACCCAAGAGAGCCCTACAAACTCACATCAGAACCTGGACTGCTGAGTTTTCTTTCCCAGGGAAAATGGAAAAAGGATGTGCACAGGGGCCCCTGGCCCTGGACAGGGACCTCACTGCAAAAAATCCTTATATCGAAGGATGGACCCCACACCGAAGTTGTTGAAACCTCGAACTTGTGCTACCCTGATAGACCCAAGGGAGCCCTACAAACTGACATCAGGAACCTGGACTGCTGAGTTTTCTTTCCCAGGGAAAATGGAAAAAGGATGTGCCCAGGGGCCCCTGGCCCTGGTCAGGGCTCTGACTGCAAAGAATCCTTATATCGAAGGATGGACCCCACACCGAAGCTGTCCCCACCTCAAACTTGTGCTGCCCTGATAGACCCAAGGGAGCCCTACAAACTGACATCAGGAACCTGGACTGCTGAATTTTCTTTCCCAGGGTAAATGGAAAAAGGATGTGCCCACGGGCCCCTGGCCCTGACTGCAAAAATCTTTATATTGAAGGATGGACCCCACACCAAAGTTGTCCCCACCTCAATCTTGTGCTGCCCTGATACACCCAAGGGAGCCCTACAAACTGACATCAGGAACCTGGACTGCTGAGTTTTCTTTCCCAGGGAAAATGGAAAAAGGATGTGCCCAGGGGCCCCTGGCCCTGGGCTGTGGCCTCACTACAAAAAATCCTTATATCGAAGGATGGACCCCACACCGAAATTGTCCCCACCTCAAACTTGTGCTACCCTGATAGACCAAAGGGAGCCCTACAAACTGACATCAGGAACCTGGACTGCTGAGTTTTCTTTCCCAGGGAAAATGGAAAAAGGATGTGCACAGGGGCCCCTGGCCCTGACTGCAAAGAATCCTTATATCGAAGGATATACCCCACACCGAAGGTTCCCCACCTCAAACTTGTGCTGCCCTGATAGACCCAAGGGAGCCCTACAAACTGACATCAGGAACCTGGAGTGCTGAGTTTTCTTTCCCAGGGAAAATGGAAAAAGGATGTGCCCAGGGGCCCCTGGCGCTGGACAGGGACCTCACTACAAAAAATCCTTATATCGAAGGATGGACCCCACACCGAAGTTGTCCCCACCTCAAACTTGTGCTACCCTGATAGACCCAAGGGAGCCCTACAAACTGACATCAGGAACCTGGACTGCTGAGTTTTCTTTCCCAGGGAAAATGGCCAAAGGATGTGCCCGGGGGACCCTGGCCCTGACTGCAAAGAATCCTTATATCGAAGGACGGACCCCACACCGAAGTTGTCCCCACCTCAAACTTGTGCTGCCCTGATACACCCAAGGGAGCCCTACAAACTGACATCAGGAACCTGGACTGCTGAGTTTTCTTTCCCAGGGAAAATGGAAAAAGTATGTGCACAGGGGCCCCTGGCCTTGGGCTGGGGCCTGACTGCAAAGAATCCTTATATCGAAGGATGGACCCCACACCGAAGTTGTCCCCACCTCAAACTTGTGCTGCCCTGTACAGCCAAGGGAGCCCTACAAACTGACATCAGGAACCTGGACTGCTGAGTTTTCTTTCCCAGGGAAAATGGAAAAAGGATGTGCCCAGGGGCCCCTGGCCCTGACTGCAAAGAATCCTTATATCGAAGGATGGACGCCACAGCGAAGTTGTCCCCACCTCAAACATGTGCTGCCCTGATACACCCAAGGGAGCCCTACAAACTGACATCAGGAACCTGGACTGCTGAGTTTTCTTTCCCAGGGAAAATGGAAAAAGGATGTGCCCAGGGGCCCCTGGCGCTGGGCTGGGCCTCAATGCAAAAAATCCTTATATCGAAGGATGGACCCCACACCGAAGTTGTCCCCATCTCAAACTTGTGCTGCCCTGATACACCCAAGGGAGCTCTACAAACTGACATCAGGAACCTGGACTGCTGAGTTTTCTTTCCCAGGGAAAATGGCCAAAGGATGTGCCCAGGGGCCCCTGGCCCTGACTGCAAAGAATCCTTATATCGAAGGACGGACCCCACACCGAAGTTGTCCCCACCTCAAACTTGTGCTGCCCTGATACACCCAAGGGAGCCCTACAAACTGACATCAGGAACCTGGACTGCTGAGTTTTCTTTCCCAGGGAAAATGGAAAAAGGATGTGCCCAGGGGCCCTGGCCCGGGACCTCACTACAAAAAATCCTTATATCGAAGGATGGACCCCACACCGAAGTTGTCCCCACCTCAATCTTGTGCTGCCCTGATACACCCAAGGGAGCCCTACAAACTGACATCAGGAACCGGGACTGCTGAGTTTTCTTTCCCAGGGAAAATGGAAAAAGGATGTGCCCAGGGGCCCCTGGCCCTGACTGCAAAAAATCCTTATATCGATAGATGGACCCCACACTGAAGCTGTCCCCACCTCAAACTTGTGCTGCCCTGATAGACCCAAGGGAGCCCTACAAACTGATATCAGGAACCTGGACTGCTGAGTTTTCTTTCCCAGGGAAAATGGAAAAAGGATGTGCCCAGGGGCCCCTGGCCCTAGTCAGGGACCTCACTTCAAAAAATCCTTATATCGAAGGATGGACCCCACACCGAAGCTGTCCCCACCTCAAACTTGTGCTGCCCTGATAGACCCAAGGGAGCCCTACAAACTGACATCAGGAACCTGGACTGTTGAGTTTTCTTTCCCAGGGAAAATGGATAAAGGATGTGCCCAGGGGCCCCTGGCCCTGACTGCAAAAAATCCTTATATCGAAGGATGGACCCCACACCAAAATTGTCCCCACCTCAAACTTGTGCTGCCCTGATACACCCAAGGGAGCCCTACAAACTGACATCAGGAACCTGGACTGCTGAGTTTTCTTTCCCAGGGAAAATGGAAAAAGGATGTGCCCAGGGGCACCTGGCCCTGACTGCAAAAATTCCTTGTATCGAAGGATGGACCCCACCTCAAACTTGTGCTGCCCTGATAGAACCAAGGGAGCCCTACAAACTGACATCAGGAACCTGGACTGCTGAGTTTTCTTTCCCAGGGAAAATGGCCAAAGAATGTGCCCAGGGTCCCCTAGCCCTGGTCAGGGCTCTGACTGCAAAGAATCCTTATATCGAAGGATGGACCCCACACCGAAGCTGTCCCCACCTCAAACTTGTGCTGCCCTGATAGACCCAAGGGAGCCCTACAAACTGACATCAGGAACCTGGACTGCTGAATTTTCTTTCCCAAGGTAAATGGAAAAAGGCTGTGCCCACGGGCCCCTGGCCCTGACTGCAAAAATCTTTATATTGAAGGATGGACCCCACACCAAAGTTGTCCCCACCTCAAACTTGTGCTGCCCTGATACACCCAAGGGAGCCCTACAAACTGACATCAGGAACCTGGACTGCTGAGTTTTCTTTCCCAGGGAAAATGGAAAAAGGATGTGCCCAGGGGCCCCTGGCCCTGGGCTGTGGCCTCACTACAAAAAATCCTTATATTGAAGGATGGACAACACACCGAAATTGTCCCCACCTCAAACTTGTGCTGCCCTGATACACCCAAGGGAGCCCTACAAACTGACATCAGGAACCTGGACTGCTGAGTTTTCTTTCCCAGGGAAAATGGAAAAAGGATGTGCCCAGGGGCCCCTGGCCCTGGGCTGTGGCCTCACTACAAAAAATCCTTATATCGAAGGATGGACCCCACACCGAAATTGTCCCCACCTCAAACTTGTGCTACCCTGATAGACCAAAGGGAGCCCTACAAACTGACATCAGGAACCTGGACTGCTGAGTTTTCTTTCCCAGGGAAAATGGAAAAAGGATGTGCCCAGGGGCACCATGCCCTGACTGCAAAAAATCCTTATATCGAAGGATGGACCCCACACCGAAGTTGTCCCCACCTCAAACTTGTGCTGCCCTGATAGACCCAAGGGAGCCCTACAAACTGACATCAGGAACCTGGACTGCTGAGTTTTCTTTCCCAGGGAAAATGGAAAAAGGATGTGCCCAGGAGCCCCTGGCCCTGGTCAGGAACCTCACTGCAAAAAATCCTTATATCGAAGGATGGACCCCACACCAAAGATGTCCCCACCTCAAACTTGTGCTACCCTGATAGACCCAAGGGAGCCCTACAAACTGACATCAGGAACCTGGACTGCTGAGTTTTCTTTCCCAGGGAAAATGGAAAAAGGATGTGCTCAGGGGCCCCTGGCCCTGACTGCAAAGAATCCTTATATCGAAGGACGGACCCCACACCGAAGTTGTCCCCACCTCAAACTTGTGCTGCCCTGATACAGCCAAGGGAGCCCTACAAACTGACATCAGGAACCTGGACTGCTGAGTTTTCTTTCCCAGGGAAAATGGAAAAAGGATGTGCACAGGGGCCCCTGGCCTTGGGCTGGGGCCTGACTGCAAAGAATCCTTATATCGAAGGATGGACCCCACACCGAAGTTGTCCCCACCTCAAACTTGTGCTGCCCTGATACAGCCAAGGGAGCCCTACAAACTGACATCAGGAACCTGGACTGCTGAGTTTTCTTTCCCAGGGAAAATGGAAAAAGGATGTGCACAGGGGCCCCTGGCCCTGGGCTGGGGCCTGACTGCAAAAAATCCTTATATCGAAGGATGGACCCCACACCGAAGTTGTCCCCACCTCAAACTTGTGCTGCCCTGATAGACCCAAGGGAGCCCTACAAACTGACATCAGGAACCTGGACTGCTGAGTTTTCTTTCCCAGGGAAAATGGAAAAAGGATGTGCCCACGGGCCCCTGGCCCTGACTGCAAAGAATCCTTATATCGAAGGATGGACCCCACACAGAAGTTGTCCCCACCTCAAACTTGTGCTGCCCTGATACACCCAAGGGAGCCCTACAAACTGACATCAGGAACCTGGACTGCTGAGTTTTCTTTCCCAGGGAAAATGGAAAAAGGATGTGCCCAGGGGCCCCTGGCACTGGACCGGGACCTCACTACGAGAAATCCTTATATCAAAGGATGGACCCCACACCGAAGTTGTCCCCACCTCAAACTTGTGCTGCCCTGATACACCCAAGGGAGCCCTACAAACTGACATCAGGAACCTGGACTGCTGAGTTTTCTTTCCCAGGGAAAATGGAAAAGGATGTGCCCAGGGGCCCCTGGCCCTGACTGCAAAAAATCCTTATATCGAAGGATGGACCCCACACCAAAGTTGTCCCCACCTCAAACTTGTGCTGCCCTGATAGACACAAGGGAGCCCTACAAACTGACATCAGGAACCTGGACTGCTGAGTTTTCTTTCCCAGGGAAAATGGAAAAAGGATGTGCCCAGGGGCCCCTGGCCCTGGGTAGGGACCTCACTGCAAAAAATCCTTATATCGAAGGATGGACCCCACACCGAAGTTGTTGCAACCTCAAACTTGTGCTACCCTGATAGACCCAAGGGAGCCCTACAAACTGACATCAGGAACCTGGACTGCTGAGTTTTCTTTCCCAGCGAAAATGGCCAAAGGATGTGCCCGGGGGACCCTGGCCCTGACTGCAAAGAATCCTTATATCGAAGGATGGACCCCACACCGAAGTTGTCCCCACCTCAAACTTGTGCTGCCCTGATAGACCCAAGAGAGCCCTACAAACTCACATCAGAACCTGGACTGCTGAGTTTTCTTTCCCAGGGAAAATGGAAAAAGGATGTGCCCAGGGGCCCCTGGCCCTGGACAGGGACCTCACTGCAAAAAATCCTTATATCGAAGGATGGACCCCACACCGAAGTTGTTGAAACCTCGAACTTGTGCTACCCTGATAGACCCAAGGGAGCCCTACAAACTGACATCAGGAACCTGGACTGCTGAGTTTTCTTTCCCAGGGAAAATGGAAAAAGGATGTGCCCAGGGGCCCCTGGCCATGGGCAGGGACCTCACTACAAAAAATCCTTATATCGAAGGATGGACCCCACACCGAAGTTGTCCTCACCTCAAACTTGTGCTGCCCTGATAGACCCAAGGGAGCTCTACAAACTGACATCAGGAACCTGGACTGCTGAGTTTTCTTTCCCAGGGTAAATGGAAAAAGGATGTGCTCAGGGGCCCCTGGCCCTGACTGCAAAGAATCCTTATATCGAAGGATGGACCCCACACCAAAGTTGTCCCCACCTCAAACATGTGCTGCCCTGATAGACCCAAGGGAGCCCTACAAACTGACATCAGGAACCTGGACTGCTGAGTTTTCTTTCCCAGGGAAAATGGAAAAGGATGTGCCCAGGGGCCCCTGGCCCTGACTGCAAAAAATCCTTATATCGAAGGATGGACACCACACCAAAGTTGTCCCCACCTCAAACTTGTGCTGCCCTGATAGACACAAGGGAGCCCTACAAACTGACATCAGGAACCTGGACTGCTGAGTTTTCTTTCCCAGCGAAAATGGCCAAAGGATGTGCCCGGGGGACCCTGGCCCTGACTGCAAAGAATCCTTATATCGAAGGATGGACCCTACACCGAAGTTGTCCCCACCTCAAACTTGTGCTGCCCTGATAGACCCAAGGGAGCCCTACAAACTGACATCAGGAACCTGGACTGCTGAGTTTTCTTTCCCAGGGAAAATGGAGAAAGGATATGCACAGGGGCCCCTGGCCCTGGGCTGGGGCCTGACTGCAAAGAATCCTTATATCGAAGGATGGACCCCACACCGAAGTTGTCCCCACCTCAAACTTGTGCTGCCCTGATAGACCCAAGGGAGCCCTACAAACTGACATCAGGAACCTGGACTGCTGAGTTTTCTTTCCCAGGGAAAATGGAAAAAGGATGTGCCCAGGGGCCCCTGGCCCTGGAAAGGGACCTCACTACAAAAAATCCTTATATCGAAGGATGGACCCCACACAGAAGTTGTTGAAACCTCGAACTTGTGCTACCCTGATAGACCCAAGGGAGCCCTACAAACTGACATCAGGAACCTGGACTGCTGAGTTTTCTTTCCCAGGGAAAATGGAAAAAGGATGTGCACAGGGGCCCCTGGCCCTGACTGCAAAAAATCCTTATATCGAAGGATGGACCCCACACTGAAGTTGTCCCCACCTCAAACTTGTGCTGCCCTGATACACCCAAGGGAGCCCTACAAACTGACATCAGGAACCTGGACTGCTGAGTTTTCTTTCCCAGGGAAAATGGAAAAAGGATGTGCTCAGGGGCCCCTGGCCCTGACTGCAAAGAATCCTTATATCGAAAGATGGAGCCCACACCGAAGTTGTCCCCACCTCAAACTTGTGCTGCCCTGATAGACCCAAGGGAGCCCTACAAACTGACATCAGGAACCTGGACTGCTGAGTTTTCTTTCCCAGGGAAAATGGAAAAAGGATGTGCCCAGGGGCCCCTGGCCCTGGGCAGGGGCCTCACTGCAAAAAATCCTTATATCGAAGGATGGACCCCACACCGAAGTTGTCCCCACCTCAAACTTGTGCTGCCCTGATAGACCCAAGGGAGCTCTACAAACTGACATCAGGAACCTGGACTGCTGAGTTTTCTTTCCCAGGGAAAATGGAAAAAGGATGTGCCCAGGGGCCCCTGGCCCTGACTGCAAAAAATCCTTATATCGAAGGATGGACCCCACACAGAAGTTGTCCCCACCTCAAACTTGTGCTGCCCTGATAGACCCAAGGGAGCCCTACAAACTGACATCAGGAACCTGGACTGCTGAGTTTTCTTTCCCAGGGTAAATGGAAAAAGGCTGTGCCCACGGGCCCCTGGCCCTGACTGCAAAAATCTTTATATTGAAGGATGGACCCCACACCAAAGTTGTCCCCACCTCAATCTTGTGCTGCCCTGATACACCCAAGGGAGCCCTACAAACTGACATCAGGAACCTGGACTGCTGAGTTTTCTTTCCCAGGGAAAATGGAAAAAGGATGTGCCCAGGGGCCCCTGGCCCTGGGCTGGGGCCTCACTTCAAGAAATCCTTATATTGAAGGATGGACCCCACACCGAAATTGTCCCCACCTCAAACTTCTGCTGCCCTGATAGACACAAGGGAGCCCTACAAACTGACATCAGGAACCTGGACTGCTGAGTTTTCTTTCCCAGGGAAAATGGAAAAAGGATGTGCCCAGGGGCCCCTGGCCCTGGGCTGTGGCCTCACTACAAAAAATCCTTATATCGAAGGATGGACCCCACACCGAAATTGTCCCCACCTCAAACTTGTGCTACCCTGATAGACCAAAGGGAGCCCTACAAACTGACATCAGGAACCTGGACTGCTGAGTTTTCTTTCCCAGGGAAAATGGAAAAAGGATGTGCCCAGGGGCCCCTGGCCCTGACTGCAAAGAATCCTTATATCGAAGGATATACCCCACACCGAAGGTTCCCCACCTCAAACTTGTGCTGCCCTGATAGACCCAAGGGAGCCCTACAAACTGACATCAGGAACCTGGACTGCTGAGTTTTCTTTCCCAGGGAAAATGGAAAAAGGATGTGCACAGGGGCCCCTGGCGCTGGACAGGGACCTCACTACAAAAAATCCTTATATCGAAGGATGGACCCCACACCGAAGTTGTCCCCACCTCAAACTTGTGCTGCCCTGATAGACCCAAGGGAGCCCTACAAACTGACATCAGGAACCTGGACTGCTGAGTTTTCTTTCCCAGGGAAAATGGAAAAAGGATGTGCCCAGGGGCCCCTGGCCCTGGTCAGGAACCTCACTGCAAAAAATCCTTATATCGAAAGATGGACCCCACACCAAAGATGTCCCCACCTCAAACTTGTGCTACCCTGATAGACCCAAGGGAGCCCTACAAACTGACATCAGGAACCTGGACTGCTGAGTTTTCTTTCCCAGGGAAAATGGCCAAAGGATGTGCCCGGGGGACCCTGGCTCTGACTGCAAAGAATCCTTATATCGAAGGACGGACCCCACACCGAAGTTGTCCCCACCTCAAACTTGTGCTGCCCTGATACACCCAAGGGAGCCCTACAAACTGACATCAGGAACCTGGACTGCTGAGTTTTCTTTCCCAGGGAAAATGGAAAAAGGATGTGCACAGGGGCCCCTGGCCTTGGGCTGGGGCCTGACTGCAAAGAATCCTTATATCGAAGGATGAACCCCACACCGAAGTTGTCCCCACCTCAAACTTGTGCTGCCCTGATACAGCCAAGGGAGCCCTACAAACTGACATCAGGAACCTGGACTGCTGAGTTTTCTTTCCCAGGGAAAATGGAAAAAGGATGTGCACAGGGGCCCCTGGCCCTGGGCTGGGGCTTGACTGCAAAAAATCCTTATATCGAAGGATGGACCCCACACCGAAGTTGTCCCCACCTCAAACTTGGGCTGCCCTGATAGACCCAAGGGAGCCCTACAAACTGACATCAGGAACCTGGACTGCTGAGTTTTCTTTCCCAGGGAAAATGGAAAAAGGATGTGCCCGGTGGACCCTGGCCCTGACTGCAAAAATCTTTATATTGAAGGATGGACCCCACACCAAAGTTGTCCCCACCTCAAACTTGTGCTGCCCTGATACACCCAAGGGAGCCCTACAAACTGACATCAGGAACCTGGACTGCTGAGTTTTCTTTCCCAGGGAAAATGGAAAAAGGATGTGCCCAGGGGCCCCTGGCCCTGGGCTGGGGCCTCACTTCAAGAAATCCTTATATTGAAGGATGGACCCCACACCGAAATTGTCCCCACCTCAAACTTGTGCTGCCCTGATACACCCAAGGGAGCCCTACAAACTGACATCAGGAACCTGGACTGCTGAGTTTTCTTTCCCAGGGAAAATGGCCAAAGGATGTGCCCGGGGGACCCTGGCCCTGACTGCAAAGAATCCTTATATCGAAGGACGGACCCCACACCGAAGTTGTCCCCACCTCAAACTTGTGCTGCCCTGATACACCCAAGGGAGCCCTACAAACTGACATCAGGAACCTGGACTGCTGAGTTTTCTTTCCCAGGGAAAATGGAAAAAGGATGTGCACAGGGGCCCCTGGCCTTGGGCTGGGGCCTGACTGCAAAGAATCCTTATATCGAAGGATGGACCCCACAACGAAGATGTCCCCACCTCAAACTTGTGCTGCCCTGATACAGCCAAGGGAGCCCTACAAACTGACATCAGGAACCTGGACTGCTGAGTTTTCTTTCCCAGGGAAAATGGAAAAAGGATGTGCACAGGGGCCCCTGGCCCTGGGCTGGGGCCTGACTGCAAAAAATCCTTATATCGAAGGATGGACCCCACACCGAAGTTGTCCCCACCTCAAACTTGTGCTGCCCTGATAGACCCAAGGGAGCCCTACAAACTGACATCAGGAACCTGGACTGCTGAGTTTTCTTTCCCAGGGAAAATGGCCAAACCATGTGCCCAGGGGCCCCTGGCCCTGACTGCAAAGAATCCTTAAATCGAAGGATGGACCCCACACAGAAGTTGTCCCCACCTCAAACTTGTGCTGCCCTGATACACCCAAGGGAGCCCTACAAACTGACATCAGGAACCTGGACTGCTGAGTTTTCTTTCCCAGGGAAAATGGATAAAGGATGTGCCCAGGGGCCCCTGGCAATGGACCGGGACCACACTACGAGAAATCCTTATATCAAAGGATGGACCCCACACCGAAGTTGTCCCCACCTCAAACTTGTGCTGCCCTGATACACCCAAGGGAGCCCTACAAACTGACATCAGGAACCTGGACTGCTGAGTTTTCTTTCCCAGGGAAAATGGAAAAGGATGTGCCCAGGGGCCCCAGGCCCTGACTACAAAAAATCCTTATATCGAAGGATGGACCCCACACCAAAGTTGTCCCCACCTCAAACTTCTGCTGCCCTGATAGAGCCCTACAAACTGACATCAGGAACCTGGACTGCTGAGTTTTCTTTCCCAGGGAAAATGGAAAAAGGATGTGCCCAGGGGCCCCTGGCCCTGGGTAGGGACCTCACTGCAAAAAATCCTTATATCGAAGGATGGACCCCACACCGAAGTTGTTGCAACCTCAAACTTGTGCTACCCTGATAGACCCAAGGGAGCCCTTCCAACTGACATCAGGAACCTGGACTGCTGAGTTTTCTTTCCCAGCGAAAATGGCCAAAGGATGTGCCCGGGGGACCCTGGCCCTGACTGCAAAGAATCCTTATATCGAAGGATGGACCCCACACCGAAGTTGTCCCCACCTCAAACTTGTGCTGCCCTGATAGACCCAAGAGAGCCCTACAAACTCACATCAGAACCTGGACTGCTGAGTTTTCTTTCCCAGGGAAAATGGAAAAAGGATGTGCACAGGGGCCCCTGGCCCTGGACAGGGACCTCACTGCAAAAAATCCTTATATCGAAGGATGGACCCCACACCGAAGTTGTTGAAACCTCGAACTTGTGCTACCCTGATAGACCCAAGGGAGCCCTACAAACTGACATCAGGAACCTGGACTGCTGAGTTTTCTTTCCCAGGGAAAATGGAAAAAGGATGTGCACAGGGGCCCCTGGCCCTGGTCAGGGCTCTGACTGCAAAGAATCCTTATATCGAAGGATGGACCCCACACCGAAGCTGTCCCCACCTCAAACTTGTGCTACCCTGATAGACCAAAGGGAGCCCTACAAACTGACATCAGGAACCTGGACTGCTGAGTTTTCTTTCCCAGGGAAAATGGAAAAAGGATGTGCACAGGGGCCCCTGGCCCTGACTGCAAAGAATCCTTATATCGAAGGATATACCCCACACCGAAGGTTCCCCACCTCAAACTTGTGCTGCCCTGATACACCCAAGGGAGCCCTACAAACTGACATCAGGAACCTGGACTGCTGAGTTTTCTTTCCCAGGGAAAATGGAAAAACGATGTGCACAGGGGCCCCTGGCCTTGGGCTGGGGCCTGACTGCAAAGAATCCTTATATCGAAGGATGGACCCCACACCGAAGTTGTCCCCACCTCAAACTTGTGCTGCCCTGTACAGCCAAGGGAGCCCTACAAACTGACATCAGGAACCTGGACTGCTGAGTTTTCTTTCCCAGGGAAAATGGAAAAAGGATGTGCCCAGGGGCCCCTGGCCCTGACTGCAAAGAATCCTTATATCGAAGGATGGACGCCACAGCGAAGTTGTCCCCACCTCAAACATGTGCTGCCCTGATACACCCAAGGGAGCCCTACAAACTGACATCAGGAACCTGGACTGCTGAGTTTTCTTTCCCAGGGAAAATGGAAAAAGGATGTGCCCAGGGGCCCCTGGCCCTGGGCAGGGGCCTCACTGCAAAAAATCCTTATATCGAAGGATGGACCCCACACCGAAGTTGTCCCCACCTCAAACTTGTGCTGCCCTGAGAGACCCAAGGGAGCTCTACAAACTGACATCAGGAACCTGGACTGCTGAGTTTTCTTTCCCAGGGAAAATGGAAAAAGGATGTGCACAGGGGCCCCTGGCCCTGACTGCAAAAAATCCTTATATCGAAGGATGGACCCCACACAGAAGTTGTCCCCACCTCAAACTTGTGCTGCCCTGATAGACCCAAGGGAGCCCTACAAACTGACATCAGGAACCTGGACTGCTGAGTTTTCTTTCCCAGGGAAAAAGGAAAAAGAATGTGCCCAGGGGCCCCTGGCCCTGGGCAGGGTCCTCACTGCAAAAAATCCTTATATCGAAGGATGGACCCCACACCGAAGTTGTCCCCATCTCAAACTTGTGCTGCCCTGATAGACTCAAGGGAGCTCTACAAACTGACATCAGGAACCTGGACTGCTAAGTTTTCTTTCCCAGGGAAAATGGCCAAAGGATCTGCCCAGGGGACCCTGGCCCTGACTGCAAAGAATCCTTATATCGAAGGACGGACCCCACACCGAAGTTGTCCCCACCTCAAACTTGTGCTGCCCTGATACACCCAAGGGAGCCCTACAAACTGACATCAGGAACCTGGACTGCTGAGTTTTCTTTCCCAGGGAAAATGGAAAAAGGATGTGCCCAGGGGCCCTGGCCCTGGGCAGGGACCTCACTGCAAAAAATCCTTATATCGAAGGATGGACCCCACACCGAAATTGTCCCCACCTCAAACTTGTGCTACCCTTAGAGACCCAAGGGAGCCCTACAAACTGACATCAGGAACCTGGACTGCTGAGTTTTCTTTCCCAGGGAAAATGGAAAAAGGATGTGCCCAGGGGCCCCTGGCCCTGACTGCAAAAAATCCTTATATCGAAGGATGGACCCCACACTGAAGCTGTCCCCACCTCAAACTTGTGCTGCCCTGATAGACCCAAGGGAGCCCTACAAACTGATATCAGGAACCTGGACTGCTGAGTTTTCTTTCCCAGGGAAAATGGCCAAGGATGTGCCCAGGGGCCCCTGGACCTAGTCAGGGACCTCACTTCAAAAAATCCTTATATCGAAGGATGGACCCCACACCGAAGCTGTCCCCACCTCAAACTTGTGCTGCCCTGATAGACCCAAGGGAGCCCTACAAACTGACATCAGGAACCTGGACGGTTGAGTTTTCTTTCCCAGGGGAAATGGATAAAGGATGTGCCCAGGGGCCCCTGGCCCTGACTGCAAAGAATCCTTATATCGAAGGATGGACCCCACACCAAAATTGTCCCCAAGTCAAACTTGTGCTGCCCTGATACACCCAAGGGAGCCCTACAAACTGACATCAGGAACCTGGACTGCTGAGTTTTCTTTCCCAGGGAAAATGGCCAAAGGATGTGCCCAGGGGCACCTGGCCCTGACTGCAAAAATTCCTTGTATCGAAGGATGGACCCCACCTCAAACTTGTGCTGCCCTGATAGAACCAAGGGAGCCCTACAAACTGACATCAGGAACCTGGACTGCTGAGTTTTCTGTCCCAGGGAAAATGGCCAAAGGATGCGCCCAGGGTCCCCTGGCCCTGGTCAGGGCTCTGACTGCAAAGAATCCTTATATTGAAGGATGGACCCCACACCGAAGCTGTCCCCACCTCAAACTTGTGCTACCCTGATAGACCCAAGGGAGCCCTAAAAACTGACATCAGGAACCTGGACTGCTGAATTTTCTTTCCCAGGGTAAATGGAAAAAGGCTGTGCCCACGGGCCCCTGGCCCTGACTGCAAAAAATCCTTATATTGAAGGATGGACCCCACACCAAAGTTGTCCCCACCTCAAACTTGTGCTGCCCTGATAGACCCAAGGGAGCCCTACAAACTGACATCAGGAACCTGGACTGCTGAGTTTTCTTTCCCAGGGAAAATGGAAAAAGGATGTGCCCAGGGGACCCTGGCCCTGGGCTGGGGCCTCACTACAAGAAATCCTTATATTGAAGGATGGACCCCACACCGAAATTGTCCCCACCTCAAACTTGTGCTGCCCTGATAGACCCAAGGGAGCCCTACAAACTGACATCAGGAACCTGGACTGCTGAGTTTTCTTTCCCAGGGAAAATGGAAAAAGGATGTGCCCAGGGGCCCCTGGCCCTGGGCTGTGGCCTCACTACAAAAAATCCTTATATCGAAGGATGGACCCCACACCGAAATTGTCCCCACCTCAAACTTGTGCTACCCTGATAGACCAAAGGGAGCCCTACAAACTGACATCAGGAACCTGGACTGCTGAGTTTTCTTTCCCAGGGAAAATGGAAAAAGGATGTGCACAGGGGCCCCTGGCCCTGACTGCAAAGAATCCTTATATCGAAGGATGGACCCCACACCGAAGGTTCCCCACCTCAAACTTGTGCTGCCCTGATAGACCCAAGGGAGCCCTACAAACTGACATCAGGAACCTGGACTGCTGAGTTTTCTTTCCCAGGGAAAATGGAAAAAGGATGTGCACAGGGGCCCCTGGCGCTGGACAGGGACCTCACTACAAAAAATCCTTATATCAAAGGATGGACCCCACACCGAAGTTGTCCCCACCTCAAACTTGTGCTACCCTGATAGACCCAAGGGAGCCCTACAAACTGACATCAGGAACCTGGACTGCTGAGTTTTCTTTCCCAGGGAAAATGGAAAAAGGATGTGCCCAGGGGCACCATGCCCTGACTGCAAAAAATCCTTATATCGAAGGATGGACCCCACACCGAAGTTGTCCCCACCTCAAACTTGTGCTGCCCTGATAGACCCAAGGGAGCCCTACAAACTGACATCAGGAACCTGGACTGCTGAGTTTTCTTTCCCAGGGAAAATGGCCAAAGGATGTGCCCAGGGGCCCCTGGCCCTGGTCAGGAACCTCACTGCAAAAAATCCTTATATCGAAGGATGGACCCCACACCAAAGATGTCCCCACCTCAAACTTGTGCTACCCTGATAGACCCAAGGGAGCCCTACAAACTGACATCAGGAACCTGGACTGCTGAGTTTTCTTTCCCAGGGAAAATGGAAAAAGGATGTGCACAGGGGCCCCTGGCCTTGGGCTGGGGCCTGACTGCAAAGAATCCTTATATCGAAGGATGGACCCCACACCGAAGTTGTCCCCACCTCAAACTTGTGCTGCCCTGATACAGCCAAGGGAGCCCTACAAACTGACATCAGGAACCTGGACTGCTGAGTTTTCTTTCCCAGGGAAAATGGAAAAAGGATGTGCACAGGGGCCCCTGGCCTTGGGCTGGGGCCTGACTGCAAAGAATCCTTATATCGAAGGATGGACCCCACACCGAAGTTGTCCCCACCTCAAACTTGTGCTGCCCTGATACAGCCAAGGGAGCCCTACAAACTGACATCAGGAACCTGGACTGCTGAGTTTTCTTTCCCAGGGAAAATGGAAAAAGGATGTGCCCAGGGGCCCCTGGCCCTGACTGCAAAGAATCCTTATATCGAAGGATGGACGCCACAGCGAAGTTGTCCCCACCTCAAACATGTGCTGCCCTGATACACCCAAGGGAGCCCTACAAACTGACATCAGGAACCTGGACTGCTGAGTTTTCTTTCCCAGGGAAAATGGAAAAAGGATGTGCCCAGGGGCCCCTGGCGCTGGGCTGGGCCTCAATGCAAAAAATCCTTATATCGAAGGATGGACCCCACACCGAAGTTGTCCCCATCTCAAACTTGTGCTGCCCTGATAGACCCAAGGGAGCTCTACAAACTGACATCAGGAACCTGGACTGCTGAGTTTTCTTTCCCAGGGAAAATGGCCAAAGGATGTGCCCAGGGGCCCCTGGCCCTGACTGCAAAGAATCCTTATATCGAAGGACGGACCCCACACCGAAGTTGTCCCCACCTCAAACTTGTGCTGCCCTGATACACCCAAGGGAGCCCTACAAACTGACATCAGGAACCTGGACTGCTGAGTTTTCTTTCCCAGGGAAAATGGAAAAAGGATGTGCCCAGGGGCCCTGGCCCGGGACCTCACTACAAAAAATCCTTATATCGAAGGATGGACCCCACACCAAAGTTGTCCCCACCTCAATCTTGTGCTGCCCTGATACACCCAAGGGAGCCCTACAAACTGACATCAGGAACCGGGACTGCTGAGTTTTCTTTCCCAGGGAAAATGGAAAAAGGATGTGCCCAGGGGCCCCTGGCCCTGACTGCAAAAAATCCTTATATCGAAGGATGGACCCCACACTGAAGCTGTCCCCACCTCAAACTTGTGCTGCCCTGATAGACCCAAGGGAGCCCTACAAACTGATATCAGGAACCTGGACTGCTGAGTTTTCTTTCCCAGGGAAAATGGAAAAAGGATGTGCCCAGGGGCCCCTGGCCCTAGTCAGGGACCTCACTTCAAAAAATCCTTATATCGAAGGATGGACCCCACACCGAAGCTGTCCCCACCTCAAACTTGTGCTGCCCTGATAGACCCAAGGGAGCCCTACAAACTGACATCAGGAACCTGGACTGTTGAGTTTTCTTTCCCAGGGAAAATGGATAAAGGATGTGCCCAGGGGCCCCTGGCCCTGACTGCAAAAAATCCTTATATCGAAGGATGGACCCCACACCAAAATTGTCCCCACCTCAAACTTGTGCTGCCCTGATACACCCAAGGGAGCCCTACAAACTGACATCAGGAACCTGGACTGCTGAGTTTTCATTCCCAGGGAAAATGGAAAAAGGATGTGCCCAGGGGCACCTGGCCCTGACTGCAAAAATTCCTTGTATCGAAGGATGGACCCCACCTCAAACTTGTGCTGCCCTGATAGAACCAAGGGAGCCCTACAAACTGACATCAGGAACCTGGACTGCTGAGTTTTCTTTCCCAGGGAAAATGGCCAAAGGATGTGCCCAGGGTCCCCTGGCCCTGGTCAGGGCTCTGACTGCAAAGAATCCTTATATCGAAGGATGGACCCCACACCGAAGCTGTCCCCACCTCAAACTTGTGCTGCCCTGATAGACCCAAGGGAGCCCTACAAACTGACATCAGGAACCTGGACTGCTGAATTTTCTTTCCCAGGGTAAATGGAAAAAGGCTGTGCCCACGGGCACCTGGCCCTGACTGCAAAAATCTTTATATTGAAGGATGGACCCCACACCAAAGTTGTCCCCACCTCAAACTTGTGCTGCCCTGATAGACCCAAGGGAGCCCTACAAACTGACATCAGGAACCTGGACTGCTGAGTTTTCTTTCCCAGGGAAAATGGAAAAAGGATGTGCCCAGGGGCCCCTGGCCCTGGGCTGTGGCCTCACTACAAAAAATCCTTATATTGAAGGATGGACAACACACCGAAATTGTCCCCACCTCAAACTTGTGCTGCCCTGATACACCCAAGGGAGCCCTACAAACTGACATCAGGAACCTGGACTGCTGAGTTTTCTTTCCCAGGGAAAATGGAAAAAGGATGTGCCCAGGGGCCCCTGGCCCTGGGCTGTGACCTCACTACAAAAAATCCTTATATCGAAGGATGGACCCCACACCGAAATTGTCCCCACCTCAAACTTGTGCTACCCTGATAGACCAAAGGGAGCCCCACAAACTGACATCAGGAACCTGGACTGCTGAGTTTTCTTTCCCAGGGAAAATGGAAAAAGGATGTGCCCAGGGGCACCATGCCCTGACTGAAAAAATCCTTATATCGAAGGATGGACCCCACACCGAAGTTGTCCCCACCTCAAACTTGTGCTGCCCTGATAGACCCAAGAGAGCCCTACAAACTCACATCAGAACCTGGACTGCTGAGTTTTCTTTCCCAGGGAAAATGGAAAAAGGATGTGCCCAGGGGCCCCTGGCCCTGGACAGGGACCTCACTGCAAAAAATCCTTATATCGAAGGATGGACCCCACACCGAAGTTGTTGAAACCTCGAACTTGTGCTACCCTGATAGACCCAAGGGAGCCCTACAAACTGACATCAGGAACCTGGACTGCTGAGTTTTCTTTCCCAGGGAAAATGGAAAAAGGATGTGCCCAGGGGCCCCTGGCCATGGGCAGGGACCTCACTACAAAAAATCCTTATATCGAAGGATGGACCCCACACCGAAGTTGTCCTCACCTCAAACTTGTGCTGCCCTGATAGACCCAAGGGAGCTCTACAAACTGACATCAGGAACCTGGACTGCTGAGTTTTCTTTCCCAGGGTAAATGGAAAAAGGATGTGCTCAGGGGCCCCTGGCCCTGACTGCAAAGAATCCTTATATCGAAGGATGGACCCCACACCAAAGTTGTCCCCACCTCAAACATGTGCTGCCCTGATAGACCCAAGGGAGCCCTACAAACTGACATCAGGAACCTGGACTGCTGAGTTTTCTTTCCCAGGGAAAATGGAAAAGGATGTGCCCAGGGGCCCCTGGCCCTGACTGCAAAAAATCCTTATATCGAAGGATGGACACCACACCAAAGTTGTCCCCACCTCAAACTTGTGCTGCCCTGATAGACACAAGGGAGCCCTACAAACTGACATCAGGAACCTGGACTGCTGAGTTTTCTTTCCCAGCGAAAATGGCCAAAGGATGTGCCCGGGGGACCCTGGCCCTGACTGCAAAGAATCCTTATATCGAAGGATGGACCCCACACCGAAGTTGTCCCCACCTCAAACTTGTGCTGCCCTGATAGACCCAAGGGAGCCCTACAAACTGACATCAGGAACCTGGACTGCTGAGTTTTCTTTCCCAGGGAAAATGGAGAAAGGATATGCACAGGGGCCCCTGGCCCTGGGCTGGGGCCTGACTGCAAAGAATCCTTATATCGAAGGATGGACCCCACACCGAAGTTGTCCCCACCTCAAACTTGTGCTGCCCTGATAGACCCAAGGGAGCCCTACAAACTGACATCAGGAACCTGGACTGCTGAGTTTTCTTTCCCAGGGAAAATGGAAAAAGGATGTGCCCAGGGGCCCCTGGCCCTGGAAAGGGACCTCACTACAAAAAATCCTTATATCGAAGGATGGACCCCACACAGAAGTTGTTGAAACCTCGAACTTGTGCTACCCTGATAGACCCAAGGGAGCCCTACAAACTGACATCAGGAACCTGGACTGCTGAGTTTTCTTTCCCAGGGAAAATGGAAAAAGGATGTGCACAGGGGCCCCTGGCCCTGACTGCAAAAAATCCTTATATCGAAGGATGGACCCCACACTGAAGTTGTCCCCACCTCAAACTTGTGCTGCCCTGATACACCCAAGGGAGCCCTACAAACTGACATCAGGAACCTGGACTGCTGAGTTTTCTTTCCCAGGGAAAATGGAAAAAGGATGTGCTCAGGGGCCCCTGGCCCTGACTGCAAAGAATCCTTATATCGAAAGATGGAGCCCACACCGAAGTTGTCCCCACCTCAAACTTGTGCTGCCCTGATAGACCCAAGGGAGCCCTACAAACTGACATCAGGAACCTGGACTGCTGAGTTTTCTTTCCCAGGGAAAATGGAAAAAGGATGTGCCCAGGGGCCCCTGGCCCTGGGCAGGGGCCTCACTGCAAAAAATCCTTATATCGAAGGATGGACCCCACACCGAAGTTGTCCCCACCTCAAACTTGTGCTGCCCTGATAGACCCAAGGGAGCTCTACAAACTGACATCAGGAACCTGGACTGCTGAGTTTTCTTTCCCAGGGAAAATGGAAAAAGGATGTGCCCAGGGGCCCCTGGCCCTGACTGCAAAAAATCCTTATATCGAAGGATGGACCCCACACAGAAGTTGTCCCCACCTCAAACTTGTGCTGCCCTGATAGACCCAAGGGAGCCCTACAAACTGACATCAGGAACCTGGACTGCTGAGTTTTCTTTCCCAGGGTAAATGGAAAAAGGCTGTGCCCACGGGCCCCTGGCCCTGACTGCAAAAATCTTTATATTGAAGGATGGACCCCACACCAAAGTTGTCCCCACCTCAATCTTGTGCTGCCCTGATACACCCAAGGGAGCCCTACAAACTGACATCAGGAACCTGGACTGCTGAGTTTTCTTTCCCAGGGAAAATGGAAAAAGGATGTGCCCAGGGGCCCCTGGCCCTGGGCTGGGGCCTCACTTCAAGAAATCCTTATATTGAAGGATGGACCCCACACCGAAATTGTCCCCACCTCAAACTTCTGCTGCCCTGATAGACACAAGGGAGCCCTACAAACTGACATCAGGAACCTGGACTGCTGAGTTTTCTTTCCCAGGGAAAATGGAAAAAGGATGTGCCCAGGGGCCCCTGGCCCTGGGCTGTGGCCTCACTACAAAAAATCCTTATATCGAAGGATGGACCCCACACCGAAATTGTCCCCACCTCAAACTTGTGCTACCCTGATAGACCAAAGGGAGCCCTACAAACTGACATCAGGAACCTGGACTGCTGAGTTTTCTTTCCCAGGGAAAATGGAAAAAGGATGTGCCCAGGGGCCCCTGGCCCTGACTGCAAAGAATCCTTATATCGAAGGATATACCCCACACCGAAGGTTCCCCACCTCAAACTTGTGCTGCCCTGATAGACCCAAGGGAGCCCTACAAACTGACATCAGGAACCTGGACTGCTGAGTTTTCTTTCCCAGGGAAAATGGAAAAAGGATGTGCACAGGGGCCCCTGGCGCTGGACAGGGACCTCACTACAAAAAATCCTTATATCGAAGGATGGACCCCACACCGAAGTTGTCCCCACCTCAAACTTGTGCTGCCCTGATAGACCCAAGGGAGCCCTACAAACTGACATCAGGAACCTGGACTGCTGAGTTTTCTTTCCCAGGGAAAATGGAAAAAGGATGTGCCCAGGGGCCCCTGGCCCTGGTCAGGAACCTCACTGCAAAAAATCCTTATATCGAAAGATGGACCCCACACCAAAGATGTCCCCACCTCAAACTTGTGCTACCCTGATAGACCCAAGGGAGCCCTACAAACTGACATCAGGAACCTGGACTGCTGAGTTTTCTTTCCCAGGGAAAATGGCCAAAGGATGTGCCCGGGGGACCCTGGCTCTGACTGCAAAGAATCCTTATATCGAAGGACGGACCCCACACCGAAGTTGTCCCCACCTCAAACTTGTGCTGCCCTGATACACCCAAGGGAGCCCTACAAACTGACATCAGGAACCTGGACTGCTGAGTTTTCTTTCCCAGGGAAAATGGAAAAAGGATGTGCACAGGGGCCCCTGGCCTTGGGCTGGGGCCTGACTGCAAAGAATCCTTATATCGAAGGATGAACCCCACACCGAAGTTGTCCCCACCTCAAACTTGTGCTGCCCTGATACAGCCAAGGGAGCCCTACAAACTGACATCAGGAACCTGGACTGCTGAGTTTTCTTTCCCAGGGAAAATGGAAAAAGGATGTGCACAGGGGCCCCTGGCCCTGGGCTGGGGCTTGACTGCAAAAAATCCTTATATCGAAGGATGGACCCCACACCGAAGTTGTCCCCACCTCAAACTTGGGCTGCCCTGATAGACCCAAGGGAGCCCTACAAACTGACATCAGGAACCTGGACTGCTGAGTTTTCTTTCCCAGGGAAAATGGAAAAAGGATGTGCCCGGTGGACCCTGGCCCTGACTGCAAAAATCTTTATATTGAAGGATGGACCCCACACCAAAGTTGTCCCCACCTCAAACTTGTGCTGCCCTGATACACCCAAGGGAGCCCTACAAACTGACATCAGGAACCTGGACTGCTGAGTTTTCTTTCCCAGGGAAAATGGAAAAAGGATGTGCCCAGGGGCCCCTGGCCCTGGGCTGGGGCCTCACTTCAAGAAATCCTTATATTGAAGGATGGACCCCACACCGAAATTGTCCCCACCTCAAACTTGTGCTGCCCTGATACACCCAAGGGAGCCCTACAAACTGACATCAGGAACCTGGACTGCTGAGTTTTCTTTCCCAGGGAAAATGGCCAAAGGATGTGCCCGGGGGACCCTGGCCCTGACTGCAAAGAATCCTTATATCGAAGGACGGACCCCACACCGAAGTTGTCCCCACCTCAAACTTGTGCTGCCCTGATACACCCAAGGGAGCCCTACAAACTGACATCAGGAACCTGGACTGCTGAGTTTTCTTTCCCAGGGAAAATGGAAAAAGGATGTGCACAGGGGCCCCTGGCCTTGGGCTGGGGCCTGACTGCAAAGAATCCTTATATCGAAGGATGGACCCCACAACGAAGATGTCCCCACCTCAAACTTGTGCTGCCCTGATACAGCCAAGGGAGCCCTACAAACTGACATCAGGAACCTGGACTGCTGAGTTTTCTTTCCCAGGGAAAATGGAAAAAGGATGTGCACAGGGGCCCCTGGCCCTGGGCTGGGGCCTGACTGCAAAAAATCCTTATATCGAAGGATGGACCCCACACCGAAGTTGTCCCCACCTCAAACTTGTGCTGCCCTGATAGACCCAAGGGAGCCCTACAAACTGACATCAGGAACCTGGACTGCTGAGTTTTCTTTCCCAGGGAAAATGGCCAAACCATGTGCCCAGGGGCCCCTGGCCCTGACTGCAAAGAATCCTTAAATCGAAGGATGGACCCCACACAGAAGTTGTCCCCACCTCAAACTTGTGCTGCCCTGATACACCCAAGGGAGCCCTACAAACTGACATCAGGAACCTGGACTGCTGAGTTTTCTTTCCCAGGGAAAATGGATAAAGGATGTGCCCAGGGGCCCCTGGCAATGGACCGGGACCACACTACGAGAAATCCTTATATCAAAGGATGGACCCCACACCGAAGTTGTCCCCACCTCAAACTTGTGCTGCCCTGATACACCCAAGGGAGCCCTACAAACTGACATCAGGAACCTGGACTGCTGAGTTTTCTTTCCCAGGGAAAATGGAAAAGGATGTGCCCAGGGGCCCCAGGCCCTGACTACAAAAAATCCTTATATCGAAGGATGGACCCCACACCAAAGTTGTCCCCACCTCAAACTTCTGCTGCCCTGATAGAGCCCTACAAACTGACATCAGGAACCTGGACTGCTGAGTTTTCTTTCCCAGGGAAAATGGAAAAAGGATGTGCCCAGGGGCCCCTGGCCCTGGGTAGGGACCTCACTGCAAAAAATCCTTATATCGAAGGATGGACCCCACACCGAAGTTGTTGCAACCTCAAACTTGTGCTACCCTGATAGACCCAAGGGAGCCCTTCCAACTGACATCAGGAACCTGGACTGCTGAGTTTTCTTTCCCAGCGAAAATGGCCAAAGGATGTGCCCGGGGGACCCTGGCCCTGACTGCAAAGAATCCTTATATCGAAGGATGGACCCCACACCGAAGTTGTCCCCACCTCAAACTTGTGCTGCCCTGATAGACCCAAGAGAGCCCTACAAACTCACATCAGAACCTGGACTGCTGAGTTTTCTTTCCCAGGGAAAATGGAAAAAGGATGTGCACAGGGGCCCCTGGCCCTGGACAGGGACCTCACTGCAAAAAATCCTTATATCGAAGGATGGACCCCACACCGAAGTTGTTGAAACCTCGAACTTGTGCTACCCTGATAGACCCAAGGGAGCCCTACAAACTGACATCAGGAACCTGGACTGCTGAGTTTTCTTTCCCAGGGAAAATGGAAAAAGGATGTGCACAGGGGCCCCTGGCCCTGGTCAGGGCTCTGACTGCAAAGAATCCTTATATCGAAGGATGGACCCCACACCGAAGCTGTCCCCACCTCAAACTTGTGCTACCCTGATAGACCAAAGGGAGCCCTACAAACTGACATCAGGAACCTGGACTGCTGAGTTTTCTTTCCCAGGGAAAATGGAAAAAGGATGTGCACAGGGGCCCCTTGCCCTGACTGCAAAGAATCCTTATATCGAAGGATATACCCCACACCGAAGGTTCCCCACCTCAAACTTGTGCTGCCCTGATACACCCAAGGGAGCCCTACAAACTGACATCAGGAACCTGGACTGCTGAGTTTTCTTTCCCAGGGAAAATGGAAAAACGATGTGCACAGGGGCCCCTGGCCTTGGGCTGGGGCCTGACTGCAAAGAATCCTTATATCGAAGGATGGACCCCACACCGAAGTTGTCCCCACCTCAAACTTGTGCTGCCCTGTACAGCCAAGGGAGCCCTACAAACTGACATCAGGAACCTGGACTGCTGAGTTTTCTTTCCCAGGGAAAATGGAAAAAGGATGTGCCCAGGGGCCCCTGGCCCTGACTGCAAAGAATCCTTATATCGAAGGATGGACGCCACAGCGAAGTTGTCCCCACCTCAAACATGTGCTGCCCTGATACACCCAAGGGAGCCCTACAAACTGACATCAGGAACCTGGACTGCTGAGTTTTCTTTCCCAGGGAAAATGGAAAAAGGATGTGCCCAGGGGCCCCTGGCCCTGGGCAGGGGCCTCACTGCAAAAAATCCTTATATCGAAGGATGGACCCCACACCGAAGTTGTCCCCACCTCAAACTTGTGCTGCCCTGAGAGACCCAAGGGAGCTCTACAAACTGACATCAGGAACCTGGACTGCTGAGTTTTCTTTCCCAGGGAAAATGGAAAAAGGATGTGCACAGGGGCCCCTGGCCCTGACTGCAAAAAATCCTTATATCGAAGGATGGACCCCACACAGAAGTTGTCCCCACCTCAAACTTGTGCTGCCCTGATAGACCCAAGGGAGCCCTACAAACTGACATCAGGAACCTGGACTGCTGAGTTTTCTTTCCCAGGGAAAAAGGAAAAAGAATGTGCCCAGGGGCCCCTGGCCCTGGGCAGGGTCCTCACTGCAAAAAATCCTTATATCGAAGGATGGACCCCACACCGAAGTTGTCCCCATCTCAAACTTGTGCTGCCCTGATAGACTCAAGGGAGCTCTACAAACTGACATCAGGAACCTGGACTGCTAAGTTTTCTTTCCCAGGGAAAATGGCCAAAGGATCTGCCCAGGGGACCCTGGCCCTGACTGCAAAGAATCCTTATATCGAAGGACGGACCCCACACCGAAGTTGTCCCCACCTCAAACTTGTGCTGCCCTGATACACCCAAGGGAGCCCTACAAACTGACATCAGGAACCTGGACTGCTGAGTTTTCTTTCCCAGGGAAAATGGAAAAAGGATGTGCCCAGGGGCCCTGGCCCTGGGCAGGGACCTCACTGCAAAAAATCCTTATATCGAAGGATGGACCCCACACCGAAATTGTCCCCACCTCAAACTTGTGCTACCCTTATAGACCCAAGGGAGCCCTACAAACTGACATCAGGAACCTGGACTGCTGAGTTTTCTTTCCCAGGGAAAATGGAAAAAGGATGTGCCCAGGGGCCCCTGGCCCTGACTGCAAAAAATCCTTATATCGAAGGATGGACCCCACACTGAAGCTGTCCCCACCTCAAACTTGTGCTGCCCTGATAGACCCAAGGGAGCCCTACAAACTGATATCAGGAACCTGGACTGCTGAGTTTTCTTTCCCAGGGAAAATGGCCAAGGATGTGCCCAGGGGCCCCTGGACCTAGTCAGGGACCTCACTTCAAAAAATCCTTATATCGAAGGATGGACCCCACACCGAAGCTGTCCCCACCTCAAACTTGTGCTGCCCTGATAGACCCAAGGGAGCCCTACAAACTGACATCAGGAACCTGGACGGTTGAGTTTTCTTTCCCAGGGGAAATGGATAAAGGATGTGCCCAGGGGCCCCTGGCCCTGACTGCAAAGAATCCTTATATCGAAGGATGGACCCCACACCAAAATTGTCCCCAAGTCAAACTTGTGCTGCCCTGATACACCCAAGGGAGCCCTACAAACTGACATCAGGAACCTGGACTGCTGAGTTTTCTTTCCCAGGGAAAATGGCCAAAGGATGTGCCCAGGGGCACCTGGCCCTGACTGCAAAAATTCCTTGTATCGAAGGATGGACCCCACCTCAAACTTGTGCTGCCCTGATAGAACCAAGGGAGCCCTACAAACTGACATCAGGAACCTGGACTGCTGAGTTTTCTGTCCCAGGGAAAATGGCCAAAGGATGCGCCCAGGGTCCCCTGGCCCTGGTCAGGGCTCTGACTGCAAAGAATCCTTATATTGAAGGATGGACCCCACACCGAAGCTGTCCCCACCTCAAACTTGTGCTACCCTGATAGACCCAAGGGAGCCCTAAAAACTGACATCAGGAACCTGGACTGCTGAATTTTCTTTCCCAGGGTAAATGGAAAAAGGCTGTGCCCACGGGCCCCTGGCCCTGACTGCAAAAAATCCTTATATTGAAGGATGGACCCCACACCAAAGTTGTCCCCACCTCAAACTTGTGCTGCCCTGATAGACCCAAGGGAGCCCTACAAACTGACATCAGGAACCTGGACTGCTGAGTTTTCTTTCCCAGGGAAAATGGAAAAAGGATGTGCCCAGGGGACCCTGGCCCTGGGCTGGGGCCTCACTACAAGAAATCCTTATATTGAAGGATGGACCCCACACCGAAATTGTCCCCACCTCAAACTTGTGCTGCCCTGATAGACCCAAGGGAGCCCTACAAACTGACATCAGGAACCTGGACTGCTGAGTTTTCTTTCCCAGGGAAAATGGAAAAAGGATGTGCCCAGGGGCCCCTGGCCCTGGGCTGTGGCCTCACTACAAAAAATCCTTATATCGAAGGATGGACCCCACACCGAAATTGTCCCCACCTCAAACTTGTGCTACCCTGATAGACCAAAGGGAGCCCTACAAACTGACATCAGGAACCTGGACTGCTGAGTTTTCTTTCCCAGGGAAAATGGAAAAAGGATGTGCACAGGGGCCCCTGGCCCTGACTGCAAAGAATCCTTATATCGAAGGATGGACCCCACACCGAAGGTTCCCCACCTCAAACTTGTGCTGCCCTGATAGACCCAAGGGAGCCCTACAAACTGACATCAGGAACCTGGACTGCTGAGTTTTCTTTCCCAGGGAAAATGGAAAAAGGATGTGCACAGGGGCCCCTGGCGCTGGACAGGGACCTCACTACAAAAAATCCTTATATCAAAGGATGGACCCCACACCGAAGTTGTCCCCACCTCAAACTTGTGCTACCCTGATAGACCCAAGGGAGCCCTACAAACTGACATCAGGAACCTGGACTGCTGAGTTTTCTTTCCCAGGGAAAATGGAAAAAGGATGTGCCCAGGGGCACCATGCCCTGACTGCAAAAAATCCTTATATCGAAGGATGGACCCCACACCGAAGTTGTCCCCACCTCAAACTTGTGCTGCCCTGATAGACCCAAGGGAGCCCTACAAACTGACATCAGGAACCTGGACTGCTGAGTTTTCTTTCCCAGGGAAAATGGCCAAAGGATGTGCCCAGGGGCCCCTGGCCCTGGTCAGGAACCTCACTGCAAAAAATCCTTATATCGAAGGATGGACCCCACACCAAAGATGTCCCCACCTCAAACTTGTGCTACCCTGATAGACCCAAGGGAGCCCTACAAACTGACATCAGGAACCTGGACTGCTGAGTTTTCTTTCCCAGGGAAAATGGAAAAAGGATGTGCACAGGGGCCCCTGGCCTTGGGCTGGGGCCTGACTGCAAAGAATCCTTATATCGAAGGATGGACCCCACACCGAAGTTGTCCCCACCTCAAACTTGTGCTGCCCTGATACAGCCAAGGGAGCCCTACAAACTGACATCAGGAACCTGGACTGCTGAGTTTTCTTTCCCAGGGAAAATGGAAAAAGGATGTGCACAGGGGCCCCTGGCCTTGGGCTGGGGCCTGACTGCAAAGAATCCTTATATCGAAGGATGGACCCCACACCGAAGTTGTCCCCACCTCAAACTTGTGCTGCCCTGATACAGCCAAGGGAGCCCTACAAACTGACATCAGGAACCTGGACTGCTGAGTTTTCTTTCCCAGGGAAAATGGAAAAAGGATGTGCCCAGGGGCCCCTGGCCCTGACTGCAAAGAATCCTTATATCGAAGGATGGACGCCACAGCGAAGTTGTCCCCACCTCAAACATGTGCTGCCCTGATACACCCAAGGGAGCCCTACAAACTGACATCAGGAACCTGGACTGCTGAGTTTTCTTTCCCAGGGAAAATGGAAAAAGGATGTGCCCAGGGGCCCCTGGCGCTGGGCTGGGCCTCAATGCAAAAAATCCTTATATCGAAGGATGGACCCCACACCGAAGTTGTCCCCATCTCAAACTTGTGCTGCCCTGATAGACCCAAGGGAGCTCTACAAACTGACATCAGGAACCTGGACTGCTGAGTTTTCTTTCCCAGGGAAAATGGCCAAAGGATGTGCCCAGGGGCCCCTGGCCCTGACTGCAAAGAATCCTTATATCGAAGGACGGACCCCACACCGAAGTTGTCCCCACCTCAAACTTGTGCTGCCCTGATACACCCAAGGGAGCCCTACAAACTGACATCAGGAACCTGGACTGCTGAGTTTTCTTTCCCAGGGAAAATGGAAAAAGGATGTGCCCAGGGGCCCTGGCCCGGGACCTCACTACAAAAAATCCTTATATCGAAGGATGGACCCCACACCAAAGTTGTCCCCACCTCAATCTTGTGCTGCCCTGATACACCCAAGGGAGCCCTACAAACTGACATCAGGAACCGGGACTGCTGAGTTTTCTTTCCCAGGGAAAATGGAAAAAGGATGTGCCCAGGGGCCCCTGGCCCTGACTGCAAAAAATCCTTATATCGAAGGATGGACCCCACACTGAAGCTGTCCCCACCTCAAACTTGTGCTGCCCTGATAGACCCAAGGGAGCCCTACAAACTGATATCAGGAACCTGGACTGCTGAGTTTTCTTTCCCAGGGAAAATGGAAAAAGGATGTGCCCAGGGGCCCCTGGCCCTAGTCAGGGACCTCACTTCAAAAAATCCTTATATCGAAGGATGGACCCCACACCGAAGCTGTCCCCACCTCAAACTTGTGCTGCCCTGATAGACCCAAGGGAGCCCTACAAACTGACATCAGGAACCTGGACTGTTGAGTTTTCTTTCCCAGGGAAAATGGATAAAGGATGTGCCCAGGGGCCCCTGGCCCTGACTGCAAAAAATCCTTATATCGAAGGATGGACCCCACACCAAAATTGTCCCCACCTCAAACTTGTGCTGCCCTGATACACCCAAGGGAGCCCTACAAACTGACATCAGGAACCTGGACTGCTGAGTTTTCATTCCCAGGGAAAATGGAAAAAGGATGTGCCCAGGGGCACCTGGCCCTGACTGCAAAAATTCCTTGTATCGAAGGATGGACCCCACCTCAAACTTGTGCTGCCCTGATAGAACCAAGGGAGCCCTACAAACTGACATCAGGAACCTGGACTGCTGAGTTTTCTTTCCCAGGGAAAATGGCCAAAGGATGTGCCCAGGGTCCCCTGGCCCTGGTCAGGGCTCTGACTGCAAAGAATCCTTATATTGAAGGATGGACCCCACACCGAAGATGTCCCCACCTCAAACTTGTGCTGCCCTGATAGACCCAAGGGAGCCCTAAAAACTGACATCAGGAACCTGGACTGCTGAATTTTCTTTCCCAGGGTAAATGGAAAAAGGCTGTGCCCACGGGCCCCTGGCCCTGACTGCAAAAAATCCTTATATTGAAGGATGGACCCCACACCAAAGTTGTCCCCACCTCAAACTTGTGCTGCCCTGATAGACCCAAGGGAGCCCTACAAACTGACATCAGGAACCTGGACTGCTGAGTTTTCTTTCCCAGGGAAAATGGAAAAAGGATGTGCCCAGGGGACCCTGGCCCTGGGCTGGGGCCTCACTACAAAAAATCCTTATATTGAAGGATGGACAACACAACGAAATTGTCCCCACCTCAAACTTGTGCTGCCCTGATAGACCCAAGGGAGCCCTACAAACTGACATCAGGAACCTGGACTGCTGAGTTTTCTTTCCCAGGGAAAATGGAAAAAGGATGTGCCCAGGGGCCCCTGGCCCTGGGCTGTGACCTCACTACAAAAAATCCTTATATCGAAGGATGGACCCCACACCGAAATTGTCCCCACCTCAAACTTGTGCTACCCTGATAGACCAAAGGGAGCCCCACAAACTGACATCAGGAACCTGGACTGCTGAGTTTTCTTTCCCAGGGAAAATGGAAAAAGGATGTGCCCAGGGGCACCATGCCCTGACTGAAAAAATCCTTATATCGAAGGATGGACCCCACACCGAAGTTGTCCCCACCTCAAACTTGTGCTGCCCTGATAGACCCAAGAGAGCCCTACAAACTCACATCAGAACCTGGACTGCTGAGTTTTCTTTCCCAGGGAAAATGGAAAAAGGATGTGCCCAGGGGCCCCTGGCCCTGGACAGGGACCTCACTGCAAAAAATACTTATATCGAAGGATGGACCCCACACCGAAGTTGTTGAAACCTCGAACTTGTGCTACCCTGATAGACCCAAGGGAGCCCTACAAACTGACATCAGGAACCTGGACTGCTGAGTTTTCTTTCCCAGGGAAAATGGAAAAAGGATGTGCCCAGGGGCCCCTGGCCCTGGGCAGGGACCTCACTGCAAAAAATCCTTATATCGAAGGATGGACCCCACACCGAAGTTGTCCTCACCTCAAACTTGTCCTGCCCTGATAGACCCAAGGGAGCTCTACAAACTGACATCAGGAACCTGGACTGCTGAGTTTTCTTTCCCAGGGAAAATGGAAAAAGGATGTGCTCAGGGGCCCCTGGCCCTGACTGCAAAGAATCCTTATATCGAAGGATGGACCCCACACCAAAGTTGTCCCCACCTCAAACATGTGCTGCCCTGATAGACCCAAGGGAGCCCTACAAACTGACATCAGGAACCTGGACTGCTGAGTTTTCTTTCCCAGGGAAAATGGAAAAGGATGTGCCCAGGGGCCCCTGGCCCTGACTACAAAAAATCCTTATATCGAAGGATGGACACCACACCGAAGTTGTCCCCACCTCAAACTTGTGCTGCCCTGATAGACACAAGGGAGCCCTACAAACTGACATCAGGAACCTGGACTGCTGAGTTTTCTTTCCCAGCGAAAATGGCCAAAGGATGTGCCCGGGGGACCCTGGCCCTGACTGCAAAGAATCCTTATATCGAAGGATGGACCCCACACCGAAGTTGTCCCCACCTCAAACTTGTGCTGCCCTGATAGACCCAAGGGAGCCCTACAAACTGACATCAGGAACCTGGACTGCTGAGTTTTCTTTCCCAGGGAAAATGGAGAAAGGATGTGCACAGGGGCCCATGGCCCTGGGCTGGGGCCTGACTGTAAAGAATCCTTATATCGAAGGATGGACCCCACACCAAAGTTGTCCCCACCTAAAACTTGTGCTGCCCTGATAGACCCAAGGGAGCCCTACAAACTGACATCAGGAACCTGGACTGCTGAGTTTTCTTTCCCAGGGAAAATGGAAAAAGGATGTGCCCAGGGGCCCCTGGCCCTGGAAAGGGACCTCACTACAAAAAATCCTTATATCGAAGGATGGACCCCACACAGAAGTTGTTGAAACCTCGAACTTGTGCTACCCTGATAGACCCAAGGGAGCCCTACAAACTGACATCAGGAACCTGGACTGCTGAGTTTTCTTTCCCAGGGAAAATGGAAAAAGGATGTGCACAGGGGCCCCTGGCCCTGACTGCAAAAAATCCTTATATCGAAGGATGGACCCCACACTGAAGTTGTCCCCACCTCAAACTTGTGCTGCCCTGATACACCCAAGGGAGCCCTACAAACTGACATCAGGAACCTGGACTGCTGAGTTTTCTTTCCCAGGGAAAATGGAAAAAGGATGTGCTCAGGGGCCCCTGGCCCTGACTGCAAAGAATCCTTATATCGAAAGATGGAGCCCACACCGAAGTTGTCCCCACCTCAAACTTGTGCTGCCCTGATAGACCCAAGGGAGCCCTACAAACTGACATCAGGAACCTGGACTGCTGAGTTTTCTTTCCCAGGGAAAATGGAAAAAGGATGTGCCCAGGGGCCCCTGGCCCTGGGCAGGGGCCTCACTGCAAAAAATCCTTATATCGAAGGATGGACCCCACACCGAAGTTGTCCCCACCTCAAACTTGTGCTGCCCTGATAGACCCAAGGGAGCTCTACAAACTGACATCAGGAACCTGGACTGCTGAGTTTTCTTTCCCAGGGAAAATGGGAAAAGGATGTGCCCAGGGGCCCCTGGCCCTGACTGCAAAAAATCCTTATATCGAAGGATGGACCCCACACAGAAGTTGTCCCCACCTCAAACTTGTGCTGCCCTGATAGACCCAAGGGAGCCCTACAAACTGACATCAGGAACCTGGACTGCTGAGTTTTCTTTCCCAGGGAAAAAGGAAAAAGAATGTGCCCAGGGGCCCCTGGCCCTGGGCAGGGTCCTCACTGCAAAAAATCCTTATATCGAAGGATGGACCCCACACCGAAGTTGTCCCCATCTCAAACTTGTGCTGCCCTGATAGACTCAAGGGAGCTCTACAAACTGACATCAGGAACCTGGACTGCTAAGTTTTCTTTCCCAGGGAAAATGGCCAAAGGATCTGCCCAGGGGACCCTGGCCCTGACTGCAAAGAATCCTTATATCGAAGGACGGACCCCACACCGAAGTTGTCCCCACCTCAAACTTGTGCTGCCCTGATAGACCCAAGGGAGCCCTACAAACTGACATCAGGAACCTGGACTGCTGAGTTTTCTTTCCCAGGGAAAATGGAAAAAGGATGTGCCCAGGGGCCCTGGCCCTGGGCAGGGACCTCACTGCAAAAAATCCTTATATCGAAGGATGGACCCCACACCGAAGTTGTCCCCACCTCAAACTTGTGCTACCCTTATAGACCCAAGGGAGCCCTACAAACTGACATCAGGAACCTGGACTGCTGAGTTTTCTTTCCCAGGGAAAATGGAAAAAGGATGTGCCCAGGGGCCCCTGGCCCTGACTGCAAAAAATCCTTATATCGAAGGATGGACCCCACACTGAAGCTGTCCCCACCTCAAACTTGTGCTGCCCTGATAGACCCAAGGGAGCCCTACAAACTGATATCAGGAACCTGGACTGCTGAGTTTTCTTTCCCAGGGAAAATGGCCAAAGGATGTGCCCAGGGGCCCCTGGCCCTAGTCAGGGACCTCACTTCAAAAAATCCTTATATCGAAGGATGGACCCCACACCGAAGCTGTCCCCACCTCAAACTTGTGCTGCCCTGATAGACCCAAGGGAGCCCTACAAACTGACATCAGGAACCTGGACTGTTGAGTTTTCTTTCCCAGGGGAAATGGATAAAGGATGTGCCCAGGGGCCCCTGGCCCTGACTGCAAAAAATCCTTATATCGAAGGATGGACCCCACACCAAAATTGTCCCCAAGTCAAACTTGTGCTGCCCTGATACACCCAAGGGAGCCCTACAAACTGACATCAGGAACCTGGACTGCTGAGTTTTCTTTCCCAGGGAAAATGGCCAAAGGATGTGCCCAGGGGCACCTGGCCCTGACTGCAAAAATTCCTTGTATCGAAGGATGGACCCCACCTCAAACTTGTGCTGCCCTGATAGAACCAAGGGAGCCCTACAAACTGACATCAGGAACCTGGACTGCTGAGTTTTCTGTCCCAGGGAAAATGGCCAAAGGATGCGCCCAGGGTCCCCTGGCCCTGGTCAGGGCTCTGACTGCAAAGAATCCTTATATTGAAGGATGGACCCCACACCGAAGATGTCCCCACCTCAAACTTGTGCTGCCCTGATAGACCCAAGGGAGCCCTAAAAACTGACATCAGGAACCTGGACTGCTGAATTTTCTTTCCCAGGGTAAATGGAAAAAGGCTGTGCCCACGGGCCCCTGGCCCTGACTGCAAAAAATCCTTATATTGAAGGATGGACCCCACACCAAAGTTGTCCCCACCTCAAACTTGTGCTGCCCTGATAGACCCAAGGGAGCCCTACAAACTGACATCAGGAACCTGGACTGCTGAGTTTTCTTTCCCAGGGAAAATGGAAAAAGGATGTGCCCAGGGGACCCTGGCCCTGGGCTGGGGCCTCACTACAAGAAATCCTTATATTGAAGGATGGACCCCACACCGAAATTGTCCCCACCTCAAACTTGTGCTGCCCTGATAGACCCAAGGGAGCCCTACAAACTGACATCAGGAACCTGGACTGCTGAGTTTTCTTTCCCAGGGAAAATGGAAAAAGGATGTGCACAGGGGCCCCTGGCCCTGACTGCAAAGAATCCTTAAATCGAAGGATGGACCCCACACAGAAGTTGTCCCCACCTCAAACTTGTGCTGCCCTGATACACCCAAGGGAGCCCTACAAACTGACATCAGGAACCTGGACTGCTGAGTTTTCTTTCCCAGGGAAAATGGATAAAGGATGTGCCCAGGGGCCCCTGGCAATGGACCGGGACCACACTACGAGAAATCCTTATATCAAAGGATGGACCCCACACCGAAGTTGTCCCCACCTCAAACTTGTGCTGCCCTGATACACCCAAGGGAGCCCTACAAACTGACATCAGGAACCTGGACTGCTGAGTTTTCTTTCCCAGGGAAAATGGAAAAGGATGTGCCCAGGGGCCCCAGGCCCTGACTACAAAAAATCCTTATATCGAAGGATGGACCCCACACCAAAGTTGTCCCCACCTCAAACTTCTGCTGCCCTGATAGAGCCCTACAAACTGACATCAGGAACCTGGACTGCTGAGTTTTCTTTCCCAGGGAAAATGGAAAAAGGATGTGCCCAGGGGCCCCTGGCCCTGGACAGGGACCTCACTGCAAAAAATCCTTATATCGAAGGATGGACCCCACACCGAAGTTGTTGCAACCTCAAACTTGTGCTACCCTGATAGACCCAAGGGAGCCCTTCCAACTGACATCAGGAACCTGGACTGCTGAGTTTTCTTTCCCAGCGAAAATGGCCAAAGGATGTGCCCGGGGGACCCTGGCCCTGACTGCAAAGAATCCTTATATCGAAGGATGGACCCCACACCGAAGTTGTCCCCACCTCAAACTTGTGCTGCCCTGATAGACCCAAGAGAGCCCTACAAACTCACATCAGAACCTGGACTGCTGAGTTTTCTTTCCCAGGGAAAATGGAAAAAGGATGTGCACAGGGGCCCCTGGCCCTGGACAGGGACCTCACTGCAAAAAATCCTTATATCGAAGGATGGACCCCACACCGAAGTTGTTGAAACCTCGAACTTGTGCTACCCTGATAGACCCAAGGGAGCCCTACAAACTGACATCAGGAACCTGGACTGCTGAGTTTTCTTTCCCAGGGAAAATGGAAAAAGGATGTGCACAGGGGCCCCTGGCCCTGGTCAGGGCTCTGACTGCAAAGAATCCTTATATCGAAGGATGGACCCCACACCGAAGCTGTCCCCACCTCAAACTTGTGCTACCCTGATAGACCAAAGGGAGCCCTACAAACTGACATCAGGAACCTGGACTGCTGAGTTTTCTTTCCCAGGGAAAATGGAAAAAGGATGTGCACAGGGGCCCCTGGCCCTGACTGCAAAGAATCCTTATATCGAAGGATATACCCCACACCGAAGGTTCCCCACCTCAAACTTGTGCTGCCCTGATACACCCAAGGGAGCCCTACAAACTGACATCAGGAACCTGGACTGCTGAGTTTTCTTTCCCAGGGAAAATGGAAAAACGATGTGCACAGGGGCCCCTGGCCTTGGGCTGGGGCCTGACTGCAAAGAATCCTTATATCGAAGGATGGACCCCACACCGAAGTTGTCCCCACCTCAAACTTGTGCTGCCCTGTACAGCCAAGGGAGCCCTACAAACTGACATCAGGAACCTGGACTGCTGAGTTTTCTTTCCCAGGGAAAATGGAAAAAGGATGTGCCCAGGGGCCCCTGGCCCTGACTGCAAAGAATCCTTATATCGAAGGATGGACGCCACAGCGAAGTTGTCCCCACCTCAAACATGTGCTGCCCTGATACACCCAAGGGAGCCCTACAAACTGACATCAGGAACCTGGACTGCTGAGTTTTCTTTCCCAGGGAAAATGGAAAAAGGATGTGCCCAGGGGCCCCTGGCCCTGGGCAGGGGCCTCACTGCAAAAAATCCTTATATCGAAGGATGGACCCCACACCGAAGTTGTCCCCACCTCAAACTTGTGCTGCCCTGAGAGACCCAAGGGAGCTCTACAAACTGACATCAGGAACCTGGACTGCTGAGTTTTCTTTCCCAGGGAAAATGGAAAAAGGATGTGCACAGGGGCCCCTGGCCCTGACTGCAAAAAATCCTTATATCGAAGGATGGACCCCACACAGAAGTTGTCCCCACCTCAAACTTGTGCTGCCCTGATAGACCCAAGGGAGCCCTACAAACTGACATCAGGAACCTGGACTGCTGAGTTTTCTTTCCCAGGGAAAAAGGAAAAAGAATGTGCCCAGGGGCCCCTGGCCCTGGGCAGGGTCCTCACTGCAAAAAATCCTTATATCGAAGGATGGACCCCACACCGAAGTTGTCCCCATCTCAAACTTGTGCTGCCCTGATAGACTCAAGGGAGCTCTACAAACTGACATCAGGAACCTGGACTGCTAAGTTTTCTTTCCCAGGGAAAATGGCCAAAGGATCTGCCCAGGGGACCCTGGCCCTGACTGCAAAGAATCCTTATATCGAAGGACGGACCCCACACCGAAGTTGTCCCCACCTCAAACTTGTGCTGCCCTGATACACCCAAGGGAGCCCTACAAACTGACATCAGGAACCTGGACTGCTGAGTTTTCTTTCCCAGGGAAAATGGAAAAAGGATGTGCCCAGGGGCCCTGGCCCTGGGCAGGGACCTCACTGCAAAAAATCCTTATATCGAAGGATGGACCCCACACCGAAATTGTCCCCACCTCAAACTTGTGCTACCCTTATAGACCCAAGGGAGCCCTACAAACTGACATCAGGAACCTGGACTGCTGAGTTTTCTTTCCCAGGGAAAATGGAAAAAGGATGTGCCCAGGGGCCCCTGGCCCTGACTGCAAAAAATCCTTATATCGAAGGATGGACCCCACACTGAAGCTGTCCCCACCTCAAACTTGTGCTGCCCTGATAGACCCAAGGGAGCCCTACAAACTGATATCAGGAACCTGGACTGCTGAGTTTTCTTTCCCAGGGAAAATGGCCAAGGATGTGCCCAGGGGCCCCTGGACCTAGTCAGGGACCTCACTTCAAAAAATCCTTATATCGAAGGATGGACCCCACACCGAAGCTGTCCCCACCTCAAACTTGTGCTGCCCTGATAGACCCAAGGGAGCCCTACAAACTGACATCAGGAACCTGGACGGTTGAGTTTTCTTTCCCAGGGGAAATGGATAAAGGATGTGCCCAGGGGCCCCTGGCCCTGACTGCAAAGAATCCTTATATCGAAGGATGGACCCCACACCAAAATTGTCCCCAAGTCAAACTTGTGCTGCCCTGATACACCCAAGGGAGCCCTACAAACTGACATCAGGAACCTGGACTGCTGAGTTTTCTTTCCCAGGGAAAATGGCCAAAGGATGTGCCCAGGGGCACCTGGCCCTGACTGCAAAAATTCCTTGTATCGAAGGATGGACCCCACCTCAAACTTGTGCTGCCCTGATAGAACCAAGGGAGCCCTACAAACTGACATCAGGAACCTGGACTGCTGAGTTTTCTGTCCCAGGGAAAATGGCCAAAGGATGCGCCCAGGGTCCCCTGGCCCTGGTCAGGGCTCTGACTGCAAAGAATCCTTATATTGAAGGATGGACCCCACACCGAAGCTGTCCCCACCTCAAACTTGTGCTACCCTGATAGACCCAAGGGAGCCCTAAAAACTGACATCAGGAACCTGGACTGCTGAATTTTCTTTCCCAGGGTAAATGGAAAAAGGCTGTGCCCACGGGCCCCTGGCCCTGACTGCAAAAAATCCTTATATTGAAGGATGGACCCCACACCAAAGTTGTCCCCACCTCAAACTTGTGCTGCCCTGATAGACCCAAGGGAGCCCTACAAACTGACATCAGGAACCTGGACTGCTGAGTTTTCTTTCCCAGGGAAAATGGAAAAAGGATGTGCCCAGGGGACCCTGGCCCTGGGCTGGGGCCTCACTACAAGAAATCCTTATATTGAAGGATGGACCCCACACCGAAATTGTCCCCACCTCAAACTTGTGCTGCCCTGATAGACCCAAGGGAGCCCTACAAACTGACATCAGGAACCTGGACTGCTGAGTTTTCTTTCCCAGGGAAAATGGAAAAAGGATGTGCCCAGGGGCCCCTGGCCCTGGGCTGTGGCCTCACTACAAAAAATCCTTATATCGAAGGATGGACCCCACACCGAAATTGTCCCCACCTCAAACTTGTGCTACCCTGATAGACCAAAGGGAGCCCTACAAACTGACATCAGGAACCTGGACTGCTGAGTTTTCTTTCCCAGGGAAAATGGAAAAAGGATGTGCACAGGGGCCCCTGGCCCTGACTGCAAAGAATCCTTATATCGAAGGATGGACCCCACACCGAAGGTTCCCCACCTCAAACTTGTGCTGCCCTGATAGACCCAAGGGAGCCCTACAAACTGACATCAGGAACCTGGACTGCTGAGTTTTCTTTCCCAGGGAAAATGGAAAAAGGATGTGCACAGGGGCCCCTGGCGCTGGACAGGGACCTCACTACAAAAAATCCTTATATCAAAGGATGGACCCCACACCGAAGTTGTCCCCACCTCAAACTTGTGCTACCCTGATAGACCCAAGGGAGCCCTACAAACTGACATCAGGAACCTGGACTGCTGAGTTTTCTTTCCCAGGGAAAATGGAAAAAGGATGTGCCCAGGGGCACCATGCCCTGACTGCAAAAAATCCTTATATCGAAGGATGGACCCCACACCGAAGTTGTCCCCACCTCAAACTTGTGCTGCCCTGATAGACCCAAGGGAGCCCTACAAACTGACATCAGGAACCTGGACTGCTGAGTTTTCTTTCCCAGGGAAAATGGCCAAAGGATGTGCCCAGGGGCCCCTGGCCCTGGTCAGGAACCTCACTGCAAAAAATCCTTATATCGAAGGATGGACCCCACACCAAAGATGTCCCCACCTCAAACTTGTGCTACCCTGATAGACCCAAGGGAGCCCTACAAACTGACATCAGGAACCTGGACTGCTGAGTTTTCTTTCCCAGGGAAAATGGAAAAAGGATGTGCACAGGGGCCCCTGGCCTTGGGCTGGGGCCTGACTGCAAAGAATCCTTATATCGAAGGATGGACCCCACACCGAAGTTGTCCCCACCTCAAACTTGTGCTGCCCTGATACAGCCAAGGGAGCCCTACAAACTGACATCAGGAACCTGGACTGCTGAGTTTTCTTTCCCAGGGAAAATGGAAAAAGGATGTGCACAGGGGCCCCTGGCCTTGGGCTGGGGCCTGACTGCAAAGAATCCTTATATCGAAGGATGGACCCCACACCGAAGTTGTCCCCACCTCAAACTTGTGCTGCCCTGATACAGCCAAGGGAGCCCTACAAACTGACATCAGGAACCTGGACTGCTGAGTTTTCTTTCCCAGGGAAAATGGAAAAAGGATGTGCCCAGGGGCCCCTGGCCCTGACTGCAAAGAATCCTTATATCGAAGGATGGACGCCACAGCGAAGTTGTCCCCACCTCAAACATGTGCTGCCCTGATACACCCAAGGGAGCCCTACAAACTGACATCAGGAACCTGGACTGCTGAGTTTTCTTTCCCAGGGAAAATGGAAAAAGGATGTGCCCAGGGGCCCCTGGCGCTGGGCTGGGCCTCAATGCAAAAAATCCTTATATCGAAGGATGGACCCCACACCGAAGTTGTCCCCATCTCAAACTTGTGCTGCCCTGATAGACCCAAGGGAGCTCTACAAACTGACATCAGGAACCTGGACTGCTGAGTTTTCTTTCCCAGGGAAAATGGCCAAAGGATGTGCCCAGGGGCCCCTGGCCCTGACTGCAAAGAATCCTTATATCGAAGGACGGACCCCACACCGAAGTTGTCCCCACCTCAAACTTGTGCTGCCCTGATACACCCAAGGGAGCCCTACAAACTGACATCAGGAACCTGGACTGCTGAGTTTTCTTTCCCAGGGAAAATGGAAAAAGGATGTGCCCAGGGGCCCTGGCCCGGGACCTCACTACAAAAAATCCTTATATCGAAGGATGGACCCCACACCAAAGTTGTCCCCACCTCAATCTTGTGCTGCCCTGATACACCCAAGGGAGCCCTACAAACTGACATCAGGAACCGGGACTGCTGAGTTTTCTTTCCCAGGGAAAATGGAAAAAGGATGTGCCCAGGGGCCCCTGGCCCTGACTGCAAAAAATCCTTATATCGAAGGATGGACCCCACACTGAAGCTGTCCCCACCTCAAACTTGTGCTGCCCTGATAGACCCAAGGGAGCCCTACAAACTGATATCAGGAACCTGGACTGCTGAGTTTTCTTTCCCAGGGAAAATGGAAAAAGGATGTGCCCAGGGGCCCCTGGCCCTAGTCAGGGACCTCACTTCAAAAAATCCTTATATCGAAGGATGGACCCCACACCGAAGCTGTCCCCACCTCAAACTTGTGCTGCCCTGATAGACCCAAGGGAGCCCTACAAACTGACATCAGGAACCTGGACTGTTGAGTTTTCTTTCCCAGGGAAAATGGATAAAGGATGTGCCCAGGGGCCCCTGGCCCTGACTGCAAAAAATCCTTATATCGAAGGATGGACCCCACACCAAAATTGTCCCCACCTCAAACTTGTGCTGCCCTGATACACCCAAGGGAGCCCTACAAACTGACATCAGGAACCTGGACTGCTGAGTTTTCATTCCCAGGGAAAATGGAAAAAGGATGTGCCCAGGGGCACCTGGCCCTGACTGCAAAAATTCCTTGTATCGAAGGATGGACCCCACCTCAAACTTGTGCTGCCCTGATAGAACCAAGGGAGCCCTACAAACTGACATCAGGAACCTGGACTGCTGAGTTTTCTTTCCCAGGGAAAATGGCCAAAGGATGTGCCCAGGGTCCCCTGGCCCTGGTCAGGGCTCTGACTGCAAAGAATCCTTATATTGAAGGATGGACCCCACACCGAAGATGTCCCCACCTCAAACTTGTGCTGCCCTGATAGACCCAAGGGAGCCCTAAAAACTGACATCAGGAACCTGGACTGCTGAATTTTCTTTCCCAGGGTAAATGGAAAAAGGCTGTGCCCACGGGCCCCTGGCCCTGACTGCAAAAAATCCTTATATTGAAGGATGGACCCCACACCAAAGTTGTCCCCACCTCAAACTTGTGCTGCCCTGATAGACCCAAGGGAGCCCTACAAACTGACATCAGGAACCTGGACTGCTGAGTTTTCTTTCCCAGGGAAAATGGAAAAAGGATGTGCCCAGGGGACCCTGGCCCTGGGCTGGGGCCTCACTACAAAAAATCCTTATATTGAAGGATGGACAACACAACGAAATTGTCCCCACCTCAAACTTGTGCTGCCCTGATAGACCCAAGGGAGCCCTACAAACTGACATCAGGAACCTGGACTGCTGAGTTTTCTTTCCCAGGGAAAATGGAAAAAGGATGTGCCCAGGGGCCCCTGGCCCTGGGCTGTGACCTCACTACAAAAAATCCTTATATCGAAGGATGGACCCCACACCGAAATTGTCCCCACCTCAAACTTGTGCTACCCTGATAGACCAAAGGGAGCCCCACAAACTGACATCAGGAACCTGGACTGCTGAGTTTTCTTTCCCAGGGAAAATGGAAAAAGGATGTGCCCAGGGGCACCATGCCCTGACTGAAAAAATCCTTATATCGAAGGATGGACCCCACACCGAAGTTGTCCCCACCTCAAACTTGTGCTGCCCTGATAGACCCAAGAGAGCCCTACAAACTCACATCAGAACCTGGACTGCTGAGTTTTCTTTCCCAGGGAAAATGGAAAAAGGATGTGCCCAGGGGCCCCTGGCCCTGGACAGGGACCTCACTGCAAAAAATACTTATATCGAAGGATGGACCCCACACCGAAGTTGTTGAAACCTCGAACTTGTGCTACCCTGATAGACCCAAGGGAGCCCTACAAACTGACATCAGGAACCTGGACTGCTGAGTTTTCTTTCCCAGGGAAAATGGAAAAAGGATGTGCCCAGGGGCCCCTGGCCCTGGGCAGGGACCTCACTGCAAAAAATCCTTATATCGAAGGATGGACCCCACACCGAAGTTGTCCTCACCTCAAACTTGTCCTGCCCTGATAGACCCAAGGGAGCTCTACAAACTGACATCAGGAACCTGGACTGCTGAGTTTTCTTTCCCAGGGAAAATGGAAAAAGGATGTGCTCAGGGGCCCCTGGCCCTGACTGCAAAGAATCCTTATATCGAAGGATGGACCCCACACCAAAGTTGTCCCCACCTCAAACATGTGCTGCCCTGATAGACCCAAGGGAGCCCTACAAACTGACATCAGGAACCTGGACTGCTGAGTTTTCTTTCCCAGGGAAAATGGAAAAGGATGTGCCCAGGGGCCCCTGGCCCTGACTACAAAAAATCCTTATATCGAAGGATGGACACCACACCGAAGTTGTCCCCACCTCAAACTTGTGCTGCCCTGATAGACACAAGGGAGCCCTACAAACTGACATCAGGAACCTGGACTGCTGAGTTTTCTTTCCCAGCGAAAATGGCCAAAGGATGTGCCCGGGGGACCCTGGCCCTGACTGCAAAGAATCCTTATATCGAAGGATGGACCCCACACCGAAGTTGTCCCCACCTCAAACTTGTGCTGCCCTGATAGACCCAAGGGAGCCCTACAAACTGACATCAGGAACCTGGACTGCTGAGTTTTCTTTCCCAGGGAAAATGGAGAAAGGATGTGCACAGGGGCCCATGGCCCTGGGCTGGGGCCTGACTGCAAAGAATCCTTATATCGAAGGATGGACCCCACACCAAAGTTGTCCCCACCTAAAACTTGTGCTGCCCTGATAGACCCAAGGGAGCCCTACAAACTGACATCAGGAACCTGGACTGCTGAGTTTTCTTTCCCAGGGAAAATGGAAAAAGGATGTGCCCAGGGGCCCCTGGCCCTGGAAAGGGACCTCACTACAAAAAATCCTTATATCGAAGGATGGACCCCACACAGAAGTTGTTGAAACCTCGAACTTGTGCTACCCTGATAGACCCAAGGGAGCCCTACAAACTGACATCAGGAACCTGGACTGCTGAGTTTTCTTTCCCAGGGAAAATGGAAAAAGGATGTGCACAGGGGCCCCTGGCCCTGACTGCAAAAAATCCTTATATCGAAGGATGGACCCCACACTGAAGTTGTCCCCACCTCAAACTTGTGCTGCCCTGATACACCCAAGGGAGCCCTACAAACTGACATCAGGAACCTGGACTGCTGAGTTTTCTTTCCCAGGGAAAATGGAAAAAGGATGTGCTCAGGGGCCCCTGGCCCTGACTGCAAAGAATCCTTATATCGAAAGATGGAGCCCACACCGAAGTTGTCCCCACCTCAAACTTGTGCTGCCCTGATAGACCCAAGGGAGCCCTACAAACTGACATCAGGAACCTGGACTGCTGAGTTTTCTTTCCCAGGGAAAATGGAAAAAGGATGTGCCCAGGGGCCCCTGGCCCTGGGCAGGGGCCTCACTGCAAAAAATCCTTATATCGAAGGATGGACCCCACACCGAAGTTGTCCCCACCTCAAACTTGTGCTGCCCTGATAGACCCAAGGGAGCTCTACAAACTGACATCAGGAACCTGGACTGCTGAGTTTTCTTTCCCAGGGAAAATGGGAAAAGGATGTGCCCAGGGGCCCCTGGCCCTGACTGCAAAAAATCCTTATATCGAAGGATGGACCCCACACAGAAGTTGTCCCCACCTCAAACTTGTGCTGCCCTGATAGACCCAAGGGAGCCCTACAAACTGACATCAGGAACCTGGACTGCTGAGTTTTCTTTCCCAGGGAAAAAGGAAAAAGAATGTGCCCAGGGGCCCCTGGCCCTGGGCAGGGTCCTCACTGCAAAAAATCCTTATATCGAAGGATGGACCCCACACCGAAGTTGTCCCCATCTCAAACTTGTGCTGCCCTGATAGACTCAAGGGAGCTCTACAAACTGACATCAGGAACCTGGACTGCTAAGTTTTCTTTCCCAGGGAAAATGGCCAAAGGATCTGCCCAGGGGACCCTGGCCCTGACTGCAAAGAATCCTTATATCGAAGGACGGACCCCACACCGAAGTTGTCCCCACCTCAAACTTGTGCTGCCCTGATAGACCCAAGGGAGCCCTACAAACTGACATCAGGAACCTGGACTGCTGAGTTTTCTTTCCCAGGGAAAATGGAAAAAGGATGTGCCCAGGGGCCCTGGCCCTGGGCAGGGACCTCACTGCAAAAAATCCTTATATCGAAGGATGGACCCCACACCGAAGTTGTCCCCACCTCAAACTTGTGCTACCCTTATAGACCCAAGGGAGCCCTACAAACTGACATCAGGAACCTGGACTGCTGAGTTTTCTTTCCCAGGGAAAATGGAAAAAGGATGTGCCCAGGGGCCCCTGGCCCTGACTGCAAAAAATCCTTATATCGAAGGATGGACCCCACACTGAAGCTGTCCCCACCTCAAACTTGTGCTGCCCTGATAGACCCAAGGGAGCCCTACAAACTGATATCAGGAACCTGGACTGCTGAGTTTTCTTTCCCAGGGAAAATGGCCAAAGGATGTGCCCAGGGGCCCCTGGCCCTAGTCAGGGACCTCACTTCAAAAAATCCTTATATCGAAGGATGGACCCCACACCGAAGCTGTCCCCACCTCAAACTTGTGCTGCCCTGATAGACCCAAGGGAGCCCTACAAACTGACATCAGGAACCTGGACTGTTGAGTTTTCTTTCCCAGGGGAAATGGATAAAGGATGTGCCCAGGGGCCCCTGGCCCTGACTGCAAAAAATCCTTATATCGAAGGATGGACCCCACACCAAAATTGTCCCCAAGTCAAACTTGTGCTGCCCTGATACACCCAAGGGAGCCCTACAAACTGACATCAGGAACCTGGACTGCTGAGTTTTCTTTCCCAGGGAAAATGGCCAAAGGATGTGCCCAGGGGCACCTGGCCCTGACTGCAAAAATTCCTTGTATCGAAGGATGGACCCCACCTCAAACTTGTGCTGCCCTGATAGAACCAAGGGAGCCCTACAAACTGACATCAGGAACCTGGACTGCTGAGTTTTCTGTCCCAGGGAAAATGGCCAAAGGATGCGCCCAGGGTCCCCTGGCCCTGGTCAGGGCTCTGACTGCAAAGAATCCTTATATTGAAGGATGGACCCCACACCGAAGATGTCCCCACCTCAAACTTGTGCTGCCCTGATAGACCCAAGGGAGCCCTAAAAACTGACATCAGGAACCTGGACTGCTGAATTTTCTTTCCCAGGGTAAATGGAAAAAGGCTGTGCCCACGGGCCCCTGGCCCTGACTGCAAAAAATCCTTATATTGAAGGATGGACCCCACACCAAAGTTGTCCCCACCTCAAACTTGTGCTGCCCTGATAGACCCAAGGGAGCCCTACAAACTGACATCAGGAACCTGGACTGCTGAGTTTTCTTTCCCAGGGAAAATGGAAAAAGGATGTGCCCAGGGGACCCTGGCCCTGGGCTGGGGCCTCACTACAAGAAATCCTTATATTGAAGGATGGACCCCACACCGAAATTGTCCCCACCTCAAACTTGTGCTGCCCTGATAGACCCAAGGGAGCCCTACAAACTGACATCAGGAACCTGGACTGCTGAGTTTTCTTTCCCAGGGAAAATGGAAAAAGGATGTGCACAGGGGCCCCTGGCCCTGACTGCAAAGAATCCTTATATCGAAGGATGGACCCCACACCGAAGGTTCCCAACCTCAAACTTGTGCTGCCCTGATAGACCCAAGGGAGCCCTACAAACTGACATCAGGAACCTGGACTGCTGAGTTTTCTTTCCCAGGGAAAATGGAAAAAGGATGTGCACAGGGGCCCCTGGCGCTGGACAGGGACCTCACTACAAAAAATCCTTATATCAAAGGATGGACCCCACACCGAAGTTGTCCCCACCTCAAACTTGTGCTACCCTGATAGACCCAAGGGAGCCCTACAAACTGACATCAGGAACCTGGACTGCTGAGTTTTCTTTCCCAGGGAAAATGGAAAAAGGATGTGCCCAGGGGCACCATGCCCTGACTGCAAAAAATCCTTATATCGAAGGATGGACCCCACACCGAAGTTGTCCCCACCTCAAACTTGTGCTGCCCTGATAGACCCAAGGGAGCCCTACAAACTGACATCAGGAACCTGGACTGCTGAGTTTTCTTTCCCAGGGAAAATGGCCAAAGGATGTGCCCAGGGGCCCCTGGCCCTGGTCAGGAACCTCACTGCAAAAAATCCTTATATCGAAGGATGGACCCCACACCAAAGATGTCCCCACCTCAAACTTGTGCTACCCTGATAGACCCAAGGGAGCCCTACAAACTGACATCAGGAACCTGGACTGCTGAGTTTTCTTTCCCAGGGAAAATGGAAAAAGGATGTGCACAGGGGCCCCTGGCCTTGGGCTGGGGCCTGACTGCAAAGAATCCTTATATCGAAGGATGGACCCCACACCGAAGTTGTCCCCACCTCAAACTTGTGCTGCCCTGATACAGCCAAGGGAGCCCTACAAACTGACATCAGGAACCTGGACTGCTGAGTTTTCTTTCCCAGGGAAAATGGAAAAAGGATGTGCCCAGGGGCCCCTGGCCTTGGGCTGGGGCCTGACTGCAAAGAATCCTTATATCGAAGGATGGACCCCACACCGAAGTTGTCCCCACCTCAAACTTGTGCTGCCCTGATACAGCCAAGGGAGCCCTACAAACTGACATCAGGAACCTGGACTGCTGAGTTTTCTTTCCCAGGGAAAATGGAAAAAGGATGTGCCCAGGGGCCCCTGGCCCTGACTGCAAAGAATCCTTATATCGAAGGATGGACGCCACAGCGAAGTTGTCCCCACCTCAAACATGTGCTGCCCTGATACACCCAAGGGAGCCCTACAAACTGACATCAGGAACCTGGACTGCTGAGTTTTCTTTCCCAGGGAAAATGGAAAAAGGATGTGCCCAGGGGCCCCTGGCGCTGGGCTGGGCCTCAATGCAAAAAATCCTTATATCGAAGGATGGACCCCACACCGAAGTTGTCCCCATCTCAAACTTGTGCTGCCCTGATAGACCCAAGGGAGCTCTACAAACTGACATCAGGAACCTGGACTGCTGAGTTTTCTTTCCCAGGGAAAATGGCCAAAGGATGTGCCCAGGGGCCCCTGGCCCTGACTGCAAAGAATCCTTATATCGAAGGACGGACCCCACACCGAAGTTGTCCCCACCTCAAACTTGTGCTGCCCTGATACACCCAAGGGAGCCCTACAAACTGACATCAGGAACCTGGACTGCTGAGTTTTCTTTCCCAGGGAAAATGGAAAAAGGATGTGCCCAGGGGCCCTGGCCCGGGACCTCACTACAAAAAATCCTTATATCGAAGGATGGACCCCACACCGAAGCTGTCCCCACCTCAAACTTGTGCTGCCCTGATAGACCCAAGGGAGCCCTACAAACTGACATCAGGAACCTGGACTGTTGAGTTTTCTTTCCCAGGGAAAATGGATAAAGGATGTGCCCAGGGGCCCCTGGCCCTGACTGCAAAAAATCCTTATATCGAAGGATGGACCCCACACCAAAATTGTCCCCACCTCAAACTTGTGCTGCCCTGATACACCCAAGGGAGCCCTACAAACTGACATCAGGAACCTGGACTGCTGAGTTTTCTTTCCCAGGGAAAATGGAAAAAGGATGTGCCCAGGGGCACCTGGCCCTGACTGCAAAAATTCCTTGTATCGAAGGATGGACCCCACCTCAAACTTGTGCTGCCCTGATAGAACCAAGGGAGCCCTACAAACTGACATCAGGAACCTGGACTGCTGAGTTTTCTTTCCCAGGGAAAATGGCCAAAGGATGTGCCCAGGGTCCCCTGGCCCTGGTCAGGGCTCTGACTGCAAAGAATCCTTATATCGAAGGATGGACCCCACACCGAAGCTGTCCCCACCTCAAACTTGTGCTGCCCTGATAGACCCAAGGGAGCCCTACAAACTGACATCAGGAACCTGGACTGCTGAATTTTCTTTCCCAGGGTAAATGGAAAAAGGCTGTGCCCACGGGCCCCTGGCCCTGACTGCAAAAATCTTTATATTGAAGGATGGACCCCACAGCAAAGTTGTCCCCACCTCAAACTTGTGCTGCCCTGATACACCCAAGGGAGCCCTACAAACTGACATCAGGAACCTGGACTGCTGAGTTTTCTTTCCCAGGGAAAATGGAAAAAGGATGTGCCCAGGGGCCCCTGGCCCTGGGCTGTGGCCTCACTACAAAAAATCCTTATATTGAAGGATGGACAACACACCGAAATTGTCCCCACCTCAAACTTGTGCTGCCCTGATACACCCAAGGGAGCCCTACAAACTGACATCAGGAACCTGGACTGCTGAGTTTTCTTTCCCAGGGAAAATGGAAAAAGGATGTGCCCAGGGGACCCTGGCCCTGGGCTGTGACCTCACTACAAAAAATCCTTATATCGAAGGATAGACCCCACACCGAAATTGTCCCCACCTCAAACTTGTGCTACCCTGATAGACCAAAGGGAGCCCTACAAACTGACATCAGGAACCTGGACTGCTGAGTTTTCTTTCCCAGGGAAAATGGAAAAAGGATGTGCCCAGGGGCACCATGCCCTGACTGAAAAAATCCTTATATCGAAGGATGGACCCCACACCGAAGTTGTCCCCACCTCAAACTTGTGCTGCCCTGATAGACCCAAGGGAGCCCTACAAACTGACATCAGGAACCTGGACTGCTGAGTTTTCTTTCCCAGGGAAAATGGAAAAAGGATGTGCCCAGGGGCCCCTGGCCCTGGTCAGGAACCTCACTGCAAAAAATCCTTATATCGAAGGATGGACCCCACACCAAAGATGTCCCCACCTCAAACTTGTGCTACCCTGATACACCCAAGGGAGCCCTACAAACTGACATCAGGAACCTGGACTGCTGAGTTTTCTTTCCCAGGGAAAATGGCCAAAGGATGTGCCCGGGGGACCCTGGCCCTGACTGCAAAGAATCCTTATATCGAAGGACGGACCCCACACCGAAGTTGTCCCCACCTCAAACTTGTGCTGCCCTGATACACCCAAGGGAGCCCTACAAACTGACATCAGGAACCTGGACTGCTGAGTTTTCTTTCCCAGGGAAAATGGAAAAAGGATGTGCACAGGGGCCCCTGGCCTTGGGCTGGGGCCTGACTTCAAAGAATCCTTATATCGAAGGATGGACCCCACACCGAAGTTGTCCCCACCTCAAACTTGTGCTGCCCTGATACAGCCAAGGGAGCCCTACAAACTGACATCAGGAACCTGGACTGCTGAGTTTTCTTTCCCAGGGAAAATGGAAAAAGGATGTGCACAGGGGCCCCTGGCCCTGGGCTGGGGCCTGACTGCAAAAAATCCTTATATCGAAGGATGGACCCCACACCGAAGTTGTCCCCACCTCAAACTTGTGCTGCCCTGATAGACCCAAGGGAGCCCTACAAACTGACATCAGGAACCTGGACTGCTGAGTTTTCTTTCCCAGTAAAAAAAGGAAAAAGAATGTGCCCAGGGGCCCCTGGCCCTGGGCAGGGTCCTCACTGCAAAAAATCCTTATATCGAAGGATGGACCCCACACCGAAGTTGTCCCCATCTCAAACTTGTGCTGCCCTGATAGACTCAAGGGAGCTCTACAAACTGACATCAGGAACCTGGACTGCTAAGTTTTCTTTCCCAGGGAAAATGGCCAAAGGATCTGCCCAGGGGACCCTGGCCCTGACTGCAAAGAATCCTTATATCGAAGGACGGACCCCACACCGAAGTTGTCCCCACCTCAAACTTGTGCTGCCCTGATAGACCCAAGGGAGCCCTACAAACTGACATCAGGAACCTGGACTGCTGAGTTTTCTTTCCCAGGGAAAATGGAAAAAGGATGTGCCCAGGGGCCCTGGCCCTGGGCAGGGACCTCACTGCAAAAAATCCTTATATCGAAGGATGGACCCCACACCGAAGAGTTCCCCACCTCAAACTTGTGCTACCCTTATAGACCCAAGGGAGCCCTACAAACTGACATCAGGAACCTGGACTGCTGAGTTTTCTTTCCCAGGGAAAATGGAAAAAGGATGTGCCCAGGGGCCCCTGGCCCTGACTGCAAAAAATCCTTATATCGAAGGATGGACCCCACACTGAAGCTGTCCCCACCTCAAACTTGTGCTGCCCTGATAGACCCAAGGGAGCCCTACAAACTGATATCAGGAACCTGGACTGCTGAGTTTTCTTTCCCAGGGAAAATGGCCAAAGGATGTGCCCAGGGGCCCCTGGCCCTAGTCAGGGACCTCACTTCAAAAAATCCTTATATCGAAGGATGGACCCCACACCGAAGCTGTCCCCACCTCAAACTTGTGCTGCCCTGATAGACCCAAGGGAGCCCTACAAACTGACATCAGGAACCTGGACTGTTGAGTTTTCTTTCCCAGGGGAAATGGATAAAGGATGTGCCCAGGGGCCCCTGGCCCTGACTGCAAAGAATCCTTATATCGAAGGATGGACCCCACACCAAAATTGTCCCCAAGTCAAACTTGTGCTGCCCTGATACACCCAAGGGAGCCCTACAAACTGACATCAGGAACCTGGACTGCTGAGTTTTCTTTCCCAGGGAAAATGGCCAAAGGATGTGCCCAGGGGCACCTGGCCCTGACTGCAAAAATTCCTTGTATCGAAGGATGGACCCCACCTCAAACTTGTGCTGCCCTGATAGAACCAAGGGAGCCCTACAAACTGACATCAGGAACCTGGACTGCTGAGTTTTCTGTCCCAGGGAAAATGGCCAAAGGATGCGCCCAGGGTCCCCTGGCCCTGGTCAGGGCTCTGACTGCAAAGAATCCTTATATTGAAGGATGGACCCCACACCGAAGATGTCCCCACCTCAAACTTGTGCTGCCCTGATAGACCCAAGGGAGCCCTAAAAACTGACATCAGGAACCTGGACTGCTGAATTTTCTTTCCCAGGGTAAATGGAAAAAGGCTGTGCCCACGGGCCCCTGGCCCTGACTGCAAAAAATCCTTATATTGAAGGATGGACCCCACACCAAAGTTGTCCCCACCTCAAACTTGTGCTGCCCTGATAGACCCAAGGGAGCCCTACAAACTGACATCAGGAACCTGGACTGCTGAGTTTTCTTTCCCAGGGAAAATGGAAAAAGGATGTGCCCAGGGGACCCTGGCCCTGGGCCTGGGCCTCACTACAAGAAATCCTTATATTGAAGGATGGACCCCACACCGAAATTGTCCCCACCTCAAACTTGTGCTGCCCTGATAGACCCAAGGGAGCCCTACAAACTGACATCAGGAACCTGGACTGCTGAGTTTTCTTTCCCAGGGAAAATGGAAAAAGGATGTGCACAGGGGCCCCTGGCCCTGACTGCAAAGAATCCTTATATCGAAGGATGGACCCCACACCGAAGGTTCCCAACCTCAAACTTGTGCTGCCCTGATAGACCCAAGGGAGCCCTACAAACTGACATCAGGAACCTGGACTGCTGAGTTTTCTTTCCCAGGGAAAATGGAAAAAGGATGTGCACAGGGGCCCCTGGCGCTGGACAGGGACCTCACTACAAAAAATCCTTATATCAAAGGATGGACCCCACACCGAAGTTGTCCCCACCTCAAACTTGTGCTACCCTGATACACCCAAGGGAGCCCTACAAACTGACATCAGGAACCTGGACTGCTGAGTTTTCTTTCCCAGGGAAAATGGAAAAAGGATGTGCCCAGGGGCACCATGCCCTGACTGCAAAAAATCCTTATATCGAAGGATGGACCCCACACCGAAGTTGTCCCCACCTCAAACTTGTGCTGCCCTGATAGACCCAAGGGAGCCCTACAAACTGACATCAGGAACCTGGACTGCTGAGTTTTCTTTCCCAGGGAAAATGGCCAAAGGATGTGCCCAGGGGCCCCTGGCCCTGGTCAGGAACCTCACTGCAAAAAATCCTTATATCGAAGGATGGACCCCACACAGAAGTTGTCCCCACCTCAAACTTGTGCTGCCCTGATAGACCCAAGGGAGCCCTACAAACTGACATCAGGAACCTGGACTGCTGAGTTTTCTTTCCCAGGGAAAATGGCCAAAGGATGTGCCCGGGGGACCCTGGCCCTGACTGCAAAGAATCCTTATATCGAAGGACGGACCCCACACCGAAGTTGTCCCCACCTCAAACTTGTGCTGCCCTGATACACCCAAGGGAGCCCTACAAACTGACATCAGGAACCTGGACTGCTGAGTTTTCTTTCCCAGGGAAAATGGAAAAAGGATGTGCACAGGGGCCCCTGGCCTTGGGCTGGGGCCTGACTGCAAAGAATCCTTATATCGAAGGATGGACCCCACACCGAAGTTGTCCCCACCTCAAACTTGTGCTGCCCTGATACAGCCAAGGGAGCCCTACAAACTGACATCAGGAACCTGGACTGCTGAGTTTTCTTTCCCAGGGAAAATGGAAAAAGGATGTGCACAGGGGCCCCTGGTCTTGGGCTGGGGCCTGACTGCAAAGAATCCTTATATCGAAGGATGGACCCCACACCGAAGTTGTCCCCACCTCAAACTTGTGCTGCCCTGATACAGCCAAGGGAGCCCTACAAACTGACATCAGGAACCTGGACTGCTGAGTTTTCTTTCCCAGGGAAAATGGAAAAAGGATGTGCCCAGGGGCCCCTGGCCCTGACTGCAAAGAATCCTTATATCGAAGGATGGACGCCACAGCGAAGTTGTCCCCACCTCAAACATGTGCTGCCCTGATACACCCAACGGAGCCCTACAAACTGACATCAGGAACCTGGACTGCTGAGTTTTCTTTCCCAGGGAAAATGGAAAAAGGATGTGCCCAGGGGCCCCTGGCGCTGGGCTGGGCCTCAATGCAAAAAATCCTTATATCGAAGGATGGACCCCACACCGAAGTTGTCCCCATCTCAAACTTGTGCTGCCCTGATAGACCCAAGGGAGCTCTACAAACTGACATCAGGAACCTGGACTGCTGAGTTTTCTTTCCCAGGGAAAATGGCCAAAGGATGTGCCCAGGGGCCCCTGGCCCTGACTGCAAAGAATCCTTATATCGAAGGACGGACCCCACACCGAAGTTGTCCCCACCTCAAACTTGTGCTGCCCTGATACACCCAAGGGAGCCCTACAAACTGACATCAGGAACCTGGACTGCTGAGTTTTCTTTCCCAGGGAAAATGGAAAAAGGATGTGCCCAGGGGCCCTGGCCCAGGACCTCACTACAAAAAATCCTTATATCGAAGGATGGACCCCACACCGAAGTTGTCCCCACCTCAATCTTGTGCTGCCCTGATACACCCAAGGGAGCCCTACAAACTGACATCAGGAACCGGGACTGCTGAGTTTTCTTTCCCAGGGAAAATGGAAAAAGGATGTGCCCAGGGGCCCCTGGCCCTGACTGCAAAAAATCCTTATATCGAAGGATGGACCCCACACTGAAGCTGTCCCCACCTCAAACTTGTGCTGCCCTGATAGACCCAAGGGAGCCCTACAAACTGATATCAGGAACCTGGACTGCTGAGTTTTCTTTCCCAGGGAAAATGGAAAAAGGATGTGCCCAGGGGCCCCTGGACCTAGTCAGGGACCTCACTTCAAAAAATCCTTATATCGAAGGATGGACCCCACACCAAAGATGTCCCCACCTCAAACTTGTGCTGCCCTGATAGACCCAAGGGAGCCCTACAAACTGACATCAGGAACCTGGACTGTTGAGTTTTCTTTCCCAGGGAAAATGGATAAAGGATGTGCCCAGGGGCCCCTGGCCCTGACTGCAAAAAATCCTTATATCGAAGGATGGACCCCACACCAAAATTGTCCCCACCTCAAACTTGTGCTGCCCTGATACACCCAAGGGAGCCCTACAAACTGACATCAGGAACCTGGACTGCTGAGTTTTCTTTCCCAGGGAAAATGGAAAAAGGATGTGCCCAGGGGCACCTGGCCCTGACTGCAAAAATTCCTTGTATCGAAGGATGGACCCCACCTCAAACTTGTGCTGCCCTGATAGAACCAAGGGAGCCCTACAAACTGACATCAGGAACCTGGACTGCTGAGTTTTCTTTCCCAGGGAAAATGGCCAAAGGATGTGCCCAGGGTCCCCTGGCCCTGGTCAGGGCTCTGACTGCAAAGAATCCTTATATCGAAGGATGGACCCCACACCGAAGCTGTCCCCACCTCAAACTTGTGCTGCCCTGATAGACCCAAGGGAGCCCTACAAACTGACATCAGGAACCTGGACTGCTGAATTTTCTTTCCCAGGGTAAATGGAAAAAGGCTGTGCCCACGGGCCCCTGGCCCTGACTGCAAAAATCTTTATATTGAAGGATGGACCCCACACCAAAGTTGTCCCCACCTCAAACTTGTGCTGCCCTGATACACCCAAGGGAGCCCTACAAACTGACATCAGGAACCTGGACTGCTGAGTTTTCTTTCCCAGGGAAAATGGAAAAAGGATGTGCCCAGGGGCCCCTGGCCCTGGGCTGTGGCCTCACTACAAAAAATCCTTATATTGAAGGATGGACAACACACCGAAATTGTCCCCACCTCAAACTTGTGCTGCCCTGATACACCCAAGGGAGCCCTACAAACTGACATCAGGAACCTGGACTGCTGAGTTTTCTTTCCCAGGGAAAATGGAAAAAGGATGTGCCCAGGGGCCCCTGGCCCTGGGCTGTGACCTCACTACAAAAAATCCTTATATCGAAGGATAGACCCCACACCGAAATTGTCCCCACCTCAAACTTGTGCTACCCTGATAGACCAAAGGGAGCCCTACAAACTGACATCAGGAACCTGGACTGCTGAGTTTTCTTTCCCAGGGAAAATGGAAAAAGGATGTGCCCAGGGGCACCATGCCCTGACTGAAAAAATCCTTATATCGAAGGATGGACCCCACACCGAAGTTGTCCCCACCTCAAACTTGTGCTGCCCTGATAGACCCAAGGGAGCCCTACAAACTGACATCAGGAACCTGGACTGCTGAGTTTTCTTTCCCAGGGAAAATGGCCAAAGGATGTGCCCGGGGGACCCTGGCCCTGACTGCAAAGAATCCTTATATCGAAGGACGGACCCCACACCGAAGTTGTCCCCACCTCAAACTTGTGCTGCCCTGATACACCCAAGGGAGCCCTACAAACTGACATCAGGAACCTGGACTGCTGAGTTTTCTTTCCCAGGGAAAATGGAAAAAGGATGTGCACAGGGGCCCCTGGCCTTGGGCTGGGGCCTGACTGCAAAGAATCCTTATATCGAAGGATGGACCCCACACCGAAGTTGTCCCCACCTCAAACTTGTGCTGCCCTGATACAGCCAAGGGAGCCCTACAAACTGACATCAGGAACCTGGACTGCTGAGTTTTCTTTCCCAGGGAAAATGGAAAAAGGATGTGCACAGGGGCCCCTGGCCCTGGGCTGGGGCCTGACTGCAAAAAATCCTTATATCGAAGGATGGACCCCACACCGAAGTTGTCCCCACCTCAAACTTGTGCTGCCCTGATAGACCCAAGGGAGCCTTACAAACTGACATCAGGAACCTGGACTGCTGAGTTTTCTTTCCCAGGGAAAATGGAAAAAGGATGTGCCCAGGGGCCGCTGGCCCAGACTGCAAAAAATCCTTATATCGAAGGATGGACCCCACACCGAAGTTGTCCCCACCTCAAACTTGTGCTGCCCTGATACAGCCAAGGGAGCCCTACAAACTGACATCAGGAACCTGGACTGCTGAGTTTTCTTTCCCAGGGAAAATGGAAAAAGGCTGTGCCCACGGGCCCCTGGCCCTGACTGCAAAGAATCCTTATATCGAAGGATGGACCCCACACAGAAGTTGTCCCCACCTCAAACTTGTGCTGCCCTGATACACCCAAGGGAGCCCTACAAACTGACATCAGGAACCTGGACTGCTGAGTTTTCTTTCCCAGGGAAAATGGAAAAAGGATGTGCCCAGGGGCCCCTGGCACTGGACCGGGACCTCACTACGAGAAATCCTTATATCAAAGGATGGACCCCACACCGAAGTTGTCCCCACCTCAAACTTGTGCTGCCCTGATACACCCAAGGGAGCCCTACAAACTGACATCAGGAACCTGGACTGCTGAGTTTTCTTTCCCAGGGAAAATGGAAAAGGATGTGCCCAGGGGCCCCTGGCCCTGACTGCAAAAAATCCTTATATCGAAGGATGGACCCCACACCAAAGTTGTCCCCACCTCAAACTTCTGCTGCCCTGATAGACCCAAGAGAGCCCTACAAACTCACATCAGAACCTGGACTGCTGAGTTTTCTTTCCCAGGGAAAATGGAAAAAGGATGTGCCCAGGGGCCCCTGGCCCTGGACAGGGACCTCACTGCAAAAAATCCTTATATCGAAGGATGGACCCCACACCGAAGTTGTTGAAACCTCGAACTTGTGCTACCCTGATAGACCCAAGGGAGCCCTACAAACTGACATCAGGAACCTGGACTGCTGAGTTTTCTTTCCCAGGGAAAATGGAAAAAGGATGTGCCCAGGGGCCCCTGGCCCTGGGCAGGGACCTCACTACAAAAAATCCTTATATCGAAGGATGGACCCCACACCGAAGTTGTCCTCACCTCAAACTTGTGCTGCCCTGATAGACCCAAGGGAGCTCTACAAACTGACATCAGGAACCTGGACTGCTGAGTTTTCTTTCCCAGGGAAAATGGAAAAAGGATGTGCTCAGGGGCCCCTGGCCCTGACTGCAAAGAATCCTTATATAGAAGGATGGACGCCACACCAAAGTTGTCCCCACCTCAAACATGTGCTGCCCTGATAGACCCAAGGGAGCCCTACAAACTGACATCAGGAACCTGGACTGCTGAGTTTTCTTTCCCAGGGAAAATGGAAAAGGATGTGCCCAGGGGCCCCTGGCCCTGACTGCAAAAAATCCTTATATCGAAGGATGGACACCACACCAAAGTTGTCCCCACCTCAAACTTCTGCTGCCCTGATAGACACAAGGGAGCCCTACAAACTGACATCAGGAACCTGGACTGCTGAGTTTTCTTTCCCAGGGAAAATGGCCAAAGGATGTGCCCGGGGGACCCTGGCCCTGACTGCAAAGAATCCTTATATCGAAGGATGGACCCCACACCGAAGTTGTCCCCACCTCAAACTTGTGCTGCCCTGATAGACCCAAGGGAGCCCTAAAAACTGACATCAGGAACCTGGACTGCTGAGTTTTCTTTCCCAGGGAAAATGGAGAAAGGATGTGCCCTTGGACCCCTGGCCCTGGGCTGGGGCCTGACTGCAAAGAATCCTTATATCGAAGGATGGACCCCACACCGAAGTTGTCCCCACCTCAAACTTGTGCTGCCCTGATAGACCCAAGGGAGCCCTACAAACTGACATCAGGAACCTGGACTGCTGAGTTTTCTTTCCCAGGGAAAATGGAAAAAGGATGTGCCCAGGGGTCCCTGGCCCTGGAAAGGGACCTCACTACAAAAAATCATTATATCGAAGGATGGACCCCACACCGAAGTTGTTGAAACCTCGAACTTGTGCTACCCTGATAGACCCAAGGGAGCCCTACAAACTGACATCAGGAACCTGGACTGCTGAGTTTTCTTTCCCAGGGAAAATGGAAAAAGGATGTGCACAGGGGCCCCTGGCCCTGACTGCAAAAAATCCTTATATCGAAGGATGGACCCCACACCGAAGTTGTCCCCACCTCAAACTTGTGCTGCCCTGATACACCCAAGGGAGCCCTACAAACTGACATCAGGAACCTGGACTGCTGAGTTTTCTTTCCCAGGGAAAATGGAAAAAGGATGTGCTCAGGGGCCCCTGGCCCTGACTGCAAAGAATCCTTATATCGAAAGATGGAGCCCACACCGAAGTTGTCCCCACCTCAAACTTGTGCTGCCCTGATAGACCCAAGGGAGCCCTACAAACTGACATCAGGAACCTGGACTGCTGAGTTTTCTTTCCCAGGGAAAATGGAAAAAGGATGTGCCCAGGGGCCCCTGGCCCTGGGCAGGGGCCTCACTGCAAAAAATCCTTATATCGAAGGATGGACCCCACACCGAAGTTGTCCCCACCTCAAACTTGTGCTGCCCTGATAGACCCAAGGGAGCTCTACAAACTGACATCAGGAACCTGGACTGCTGAGTTTTCTTTCCCAGGGAAAATGGAAAAAGGATGTGCCCAGGGGCCCCTGGCCCTGACTGCAAAAAATCCTTATATCGAAGGATGGACCCCACACAGAAGTTGTCCCCACCTCAAACTTGTGCTGCCCTGATAGACCCAAGGGAGCCCTACAAACTGACATCAGGAACCTGGACTGCTGAGTTTTCTTTCCCAGGGAAAAAGGAAAAAGAATGTGCCCAGGGGCCCCTGGCCCTGGGCAGGGGCCTCACTGCAAAAAATCCTTATATCGAAGGATGGACCCCACACCGAAGTTGTCCCCATCTCAAACTTGTGCTGCCCTGATAGACTCAAGGGAGCTCTACAAACTGACATCAGGAACCTGGACTGCTGAGTTTTCTTTCCCAGGGAAAATGGCCAAAGGATCTGCCCAGGGGACTCTGGCCCTGACTGCAAAGAATCCTTATATCGAAGGACGGAACCCACACCGAAGTTGTCCCCACCTCAAACTTGTGCTGCCCTGATAGACCCAAGGGAGCCCTACAAACTGACATCAGGAACCTGGACTGCTGAGTTTTCTTTCCCAGGGAAAATGGAAAAAGGATGTGCCCAGGGGCCCTGGCCCTGGGCAGGGACCTCACTGCAAAAAATCCTTATATCGAAGGATGGACCCCACACCGAAGTTGTCCCCACCTCAAACTTGTGCTACCCTTATAGACCCAAGGGAGCCCTACAAACTGACATCAGGAACCTGGACTGCTGAGTTTTCTTTCCCAGGGAAAATGGAAAAAGGATGTGCCCAGGGGCCCCTGGCCCTGACTGCAAAAAATCCTTATATCGAAGGATGGACCCCACACCAAAATTGTCCCCACCTCAAACTTGTGCTGCCCGGATACACCCAAGGGAGCCCTACAAACTGACATCAGGAACCTGGACTGCTGAGTTTTCTTTCCCAGGGAAAATGGAAAAAGGATGTGCCCAGGGGCACCTGGCCCTGACTGCAAAAATTCCTTGTATCGAAGGATGGACCCCACCTCAAACTTGTGCTGCCCTGATAGAACCAAGGGAGCCCTACAAACTGACATCAGGAACCTGGACTGCTGAGTTTTCTGTCCCAGGGAAAATGGCCAAAGGATGCGCCCAGGGTCCCCTGGCCCTGGTCAGGGCTCTGACTGCAAAGAATCCTTATATTGAAGGATGGACCCCACACCGAAGCTGTCCCCACCTCAAACTTGTGCTGCCCTGATAGACCCAAGGGAGCCCTAAAAACTGACATCAGGAACCTGGACTGCTGAATTTTCTTTCCCAGGGTAAATGGCCAAAGGATGTGCCCGGGGGACCCTGGCCCTGACTGCAAAGAATCCTTATATCGAAGGACGGACCCCACACCGAAGTTGTCCCCACCTCAAACTTGTGCTGCCCTGATAGACCCAAGGGAGCCCTACAAACTGACATCAGGAACCTGGACTGCTGAGTTTTCTTTCCCAGGGAAAATGGAAAAAGGATGTGCCCAGGGGACCCTGGCCCTGGGCTGGGGCCTCACTACAAGAAATCCTTATATTGAAGGATGGACCCCACACCGAAATTGTCCCCACCTCAAACTTGTGCTGCCCTGATAGACCCAAGGGAGCCCTACAAACTGACATCAGGAACCTGGACTGCTGAGTTTTCTTTCCCAGGGAAAATGGAAAAAGGATGTGCCCAGGGGCCCCTGGCCCTGGGCTGTGGCCTCACTACAAAAAATCCTTATATCGAAGGATGGACCCCACACCGAAATTGTCCCCACCTCAAACTTGTGCTACCCTGATAGACCAAAGGGAGCCCTACAAACTGACATCAGGAACCTGGACTGCTGAGTTTTCTTTCCCAGGGAAAATGGAAAAAGGATGTGCACAGGGGCCCCTGGCCCTGACTGCAAAGAATCCTTATATCGAAGGATGGACCCCACACCGAAGGTTCCCCACCTCAAACTTGTGCTGCCCTGATAGACCCAAGGGAGCCCTACAAACTGACATCAGGAACCTGGACTGCTGAGTTTTCTTTCCCAGGGAAAATGGAAAAAGGATGTGCACAGGGGCCCCTGGCGCTGGACAGGGACCTCACTACAAAAAATCCTTATATCAAAGGATGGACCCCACACCGAAGTTGTCCCCACCTCAAACTTGTGCTACCCTGATAGACCCAAGGGAGCCCTACAAACTGACATCAGGAACCTGGACTGCTGAGTTTTCTTTCCCAGGGAAAATGGAAAAAGGATGTGCCCAGGGGCACCATGCCCTGACTGCAAAAAATCCTTATATCGAAGGATGGACCCCACACCGAAGTTGTCCCCACCTCAAACTTGTGCTGCCCTGATAGACCCAAGGGAGCCCTACAAACTGACATCAGGAACCTGGACTGCTGAGTTTTCTTTCCCAGGGAAAATGGAAAAAGGATGTGCCCAGGGGCCCCTGGCCCTGGGCAGGGGCCTCACTGCAAAAAATCCTTATATCGAAGGATGGACCCCACACCGAAGTTGTCCCCACCTCAAACTTGTGCTGCCCTGATAGACCCAAGGGAGCTCTACAAACTGACATCAGGAACCTGGACTGCTGAGTTTTCTTTCCCAGGGAAAATGGAAAAAGGATGTGCCCAGGGGCCCTGGCCCGGGACCTCACTGCAAAAAATCCTTATATCGAAGGATGGACCCCACACCGAAGTTGTCCCCACCTCAAACTTGTGCTGCCCTGATAGACCCAAGGGAGCCCTACAAACTGACATCAGGAACCGGGACTGCTGAGTTTTCTTTCCCAGGGAAAATGGAAAAAGGATGTGCCCAGGGGCCCCTGGCCCTGACTGCAAAAAATCCTTATATCGAAGGATGGACCCCACACTGAAGCTGTCCCCACCTCAAACTTGTGCTGCCCTGATAGACCCAAGGGAGCCCTACAAACTGATATCAGGAACCTGGACTGCTGAGTTTTCTTTCCCAGGGAAAATGGCCAAAGGATGTGCCCAGGGGCCCCTGGCCCTAGTCAGGGACCTCACTTCAAAAAATCCTTATATCGAAGGATGGACCCCACACCGAAGTTGTCCCCACCTCAAACTTGTGCTGCCCTGATACACCCAAGGGAGCCCTACAAACTGACATCAGGAACCTGGACTGCTGAGTTTTCTTTCCCAGGGAAAATGGATAAAGGATGTGCCCAGGGGCCCCTGGCCCTGACTGCAAAAAATCCTTATATCGAAGGATGGACCCCACACCAAAATTGTCCCCACCTCAAACTTGTGCTGCCCTGATACACCCAAGGGAGCCCTACAAACTGACATCAGGAACCTGGACTGCTGAGTTTTCTTTCCCAGGGAAAATGGCCAAAGGATGTGCCCAGGGGACCCTGGCCCTGACTGCAAAGAATCCTTATATCGAAGGACGGACCCCACACCGAAGTTGTCCCCACCTCAATCTTGTGCTGCCCTGATACAGCCAAGGGAGCCCTACAAACTGACATCAGGAACCTGGACTGCTGAGTTTTCTTTCCCAGGGAAAATGGATAAAGGTTGTGCCCAGGGGCCCCTGGCCATGGGCAGGGGCCTCACTGCAAAGAATCCTTATATCGAAGGATGGACCCCACACCGAAGTTGTCCCCACCTCAAACTTGTGCTGCCCTGATACACCCAAGGGAGCCCTACAAACTGACATCAGGAACCTGAACTGCTGAGTTTTCTTTCCCAGCGAAAATTGCCAAAGGATGTGCCCGGGGGACCCTGGCCCTGACTGCAAAAAATCCTTATATCGAAGGATGGACCCCACACCGAAGTTGTCCCCACCTCAAACTTGTGCTACCCTTATAGACCCAAGGGAGCCCTACAAACTGACATCAGGAAGCTGGACTGCTGAGTTTTCTTTCCCAGGGAAAATGGAAAAAGGATGTGCCCAGGGGCCCCTGGCCCTGACTGCAAAAAATCCTTATATCGAAGGATGGACCCCACACTGAAGCTGTCCCGACCTCAAACTTGTGCTGCCCTGATAGACCCAAGGGAGCCCTACAAACTGATATCAGGAACCTGGACTGCTGAGTTTTCTTTCCCAGGGAAAATGGCCAAAGGTTGTGCCCAGGGGCACCTGGCCCTGACTGCAAAAATTCCTTGTCTCGAAGGATGGACCCCACCTCAAACTTGTGCTGCCCTGATAGAACCAAGGGAGCCCTACAAACTGACATCAGGAACCTGGACTGCTGAGTTTTCTGTCCCAGGGAAAATGGCCAAAGGATGCGCCCAGGGTCCCCTGGCCCTGGTCAGGGCTCTGACTGCAAAGAATCCTTATATTGAAGGATGGACCCCACACCGAAGCTGTCCCCACCTCAAACTTGTGCTGCCCTGATAGACCCAAGGGAGCCCTAAAAACTGACATCAGGAACCTGGACTGCTGAATTTTCTTTCCCAGGGTAAATGGAAAAAGGCTGTGCCCACGGGCCCCTGGCCCTGACTGCAAAAAATCCTTATATTGAAGGATGGACCCCACACCAAAGTTGTCCCCACCTCAAACTTGTGCTGCCCTGATAGACCCAAGGGAGCCCTACAAACTGACATCAGGAACCTGGACTGCTGAGTTTTCTTTCCCAGGGAAAATGGAAAAAGGATGTGCCCAGGGGACCCTGGCCCTGGGCTGGGGCCTCACTACAAGAAATCCTTATATTGAAGGATGGACCCCACACCGAAATTGTCCCCACCTCAAACTTGTGCTGCCCTGATAGACCCAAGGGAGCCCTACAAACTGACATCAGGAACCTGGACTGCTGAGTTTTCTTTCCCAGGGAAAATGGATAAAGGATGTGCCCAGGGGCCCCTGGCCCTGGACTGTGGCCTCACTACAAAAAATCCTTATATCGAAGGATGGACCCCACACCGAAATTGTCCCCACCTCAAACTTGTGCTACCCTGATAGACCAAAGGGAGCCCTACAAACTGACATCAGGAACCTGGACTGCTGAGTTTTCTTTCCCAGGGAAAATGGAAAAAGGATGTGCACAGGGGCCCCTGGCCCTGACTGCAAAGAATCCTTATATCGAAGGATGGACCCCACACCGAAGGTTCCCCACCTCAAACTTGTGCTGCCCTGATAGACCCAAGGGAGCCCTACAAACTGACATCAGGAACCTGGACTGCTGAGTTTTCTTTCCCAGGGAAAATGGAAAAAGGATGTGCACAGGGGCCCCTGGCGCTGGACAGGGACCTCACTACAAAAAATCCTTATATCAAAGGATGGACCCCACACCGAAGTTGTCCCCACCTCAAACTTGTGCTACCCTGATAGACCCAAGGGAGCCCTACAAACTGACATCAGGAACCTGGACTGCTGAGTTTTCTTTCCCAGGGAAAATGGAAAAAGGATGTGCCCAGGGGCACCATGCCCTGACTGCAAAAAATCCTTATATCGAAGGATGGACCCCACACCGAAGTTGTCCCCACCTCAAACTTGTGCTGCCCTGATAGACCCAAGGGAGCTCTACAAACTGACATCAGGAACCTGGACTGCTGAGTTTTCTTTCCCAGGGAAAATGGAAAAAGGATGTGCCCAGGGGCCCCTGGCCCTGGGCAGGGACCTCACTGCAAAAAATCCTTATATCGAAGGATGGACCCCACACCGAAGTTGTCCCCACCTCAAACTTGTGCTGCCCTGATAGACCCAAGGGAGCTCTACAAACTGACATCAGGAACCTGGACTGCTGAGTTTTCTTTCCCAGGGAAAATGGAAAAAGGATGTGCCCAGGGGCCCTGGCCCGGGACCTCACTGCAAAAAATCCTTATATCGAAGGATGGACCCCACACCGAAGTTGTCCCCACCTCAATCTTGTGCTGCCCTGATAGACCCAAGGGAGCCCTACAAACTGACATCAGGAACCGGGACTGCTGAGTTTTCTTTCCCAGGGAAAATGGAAAAAGGATGTGCCCAGGGGCCCCTGGCCCTGACTGCAAAAAATCCTTATATCGAAGGATGGACCCCACACTGAAGCTGTCCCCACCTCAAACTTGTGCTGCCCTGATAGACCCAAGGGAGCCCTACAAACTGATATCAGGAACCTGGACTGCTGAGTTTTCTTTCCCAGGGAAAATGGCCAAAGGATGTGCCCAGGGGCCCCTGGCCCTAGTCAGGGACCTCACTACAAAAAATCCTTATATCGAAGGATGGACCCCACACCGAAGTTGTCCCCACCTCAAACTTGTGCTGCCCTGATAGACCCAAGGGAGCCCTACAAACTGACATCAGGAACCTGGACTGCTGAGTTTTCTTTCCCAGGGAAAATGGATAAAGGATGTGCCCAGGGGCCCCTGGCCCTGACTGCAAAAAATCCTTATATCGAAGGATGGACCCCACACCAAAATTGTCCCCACCTCAAACTTGTGCTGCCCTGATACACCCAAGGGAGCCCTACAAACTGACATCAGGAACCTGGACTGCTGAGTTTTCTTTCCCAGGGAAAATTGCCAAAGGATTTGCCCAGGGGACCCTGGCCCTGACTGCAAAGAATCCTTATATCGAAGGACGGACCCCACACCGAAGTTGTCCCCACCTCAATCTTGTGCTGCCCTGATACAGCCAAGGGAGCCCTACAAACTGACATCAGGAACCTGGACTGCTGAGTTTTCTTTCCCAGGGAAAATGGATAAAGGTTGTGCCCAGGGGCCCCTGGCCCTGGGCAGGGGCCTCACTGCAAAGAATCCTTATATCGAAGGATGGACCCCACACCGAAGTTGTCCCCACCTCAAACTTGTGCTGCCCTGATACACCCAAGGGAGCCCTACAAACTGACATCAGGAACCTGAACTGCTGAGTTTTCTTTCCCAGCGAAAATTGCCAAAGGATGTACCCGGGGGACCCTGGCCCTGACTGCAAAAAATCCTTATATCGAAGGATGGACCCCACACCGAAGTTGTCCCCACCTCAAACTTGTGCTACCCTTATAGAACCAAGGGAGCCCTACAAACTGACATCAGGAAGCTGGACTGCTGAGTTTTCTTTCCCAGGGAAAATGGAAAAAGGATGTGCCCAGGGGCCCCTGGCCCTGACTGCAAAAAATCCTTATATCGAAGGATGGACCCCACACTGAAGCTGTCCCGACCTCAAACTTGTGCTGCCCTGATAGACCCAAGGGAGCCCTACAAACTGATATCAGGAACCTGGACTGCTGAGTTTTCTTTCCCAGGGAAAATGGCCAAAGGTTGTGCCCAGGGGCACCTGGCCCTGACTGCAAAAATTCCTTGTCTCGAAGGATGGACCCCACCTCAAACTTGTACTGCCCTGATAGAACCAAGGGAGCCCTACAAACTGACATCAGGAACCTGGACTGCTGAGTTTTCTTTCCCAGGGAAAATGGAAAAAGGATGTGCCCAGGGGCCCCTGGCCCTGGGCCCCTGGCCCTGACTGCAAAAAATCCTTATATCGAAGGATGGACCCCACACCGAAGTTGTCCCCACCTCAAACTTGCGCTACCCTGATAGACCCAAGGGAGCCCTACAAACTGACATCAGGAACCTGGACTGCTGAGTTTTCTTTCCCAGGGAAAATGGCCAAAGGATGCGCCCAGGGTCCCCTGGCCCTGGTCAGGGCTCTGACTGCAAAGAATCCTTATATTGAAGGATGGACCCCACACCGAAGCTGTCCCCACCTCAAACTTGTGCTGCCCTGATAGACCCAAGGGAGCCCTACAAACTGACATCAGGAACCTGGACTGCTGAATTTTCTTTCCCAGGGTAAATGGAAAAAGGCTGTGCCCACGGGCCCCTGGCCCTGACTGCAAAAAATCCTTATATTGAAGGATGGACCCCACACCAAAGTTGTCCCCACCTCAAACTTGTGCTGCCCTGATAGACCCAAGGGAGCCCTACAAACTGACATCAGGAACCTGGACTGCTGAGTTTTCTTTCCCAGGGAAAATGGAAAAAGGATGTGCCCAGGGGCCCCTGGCCCAGACTGCAAAAAATCCTTATATCGAAGGATGGACCCCACACCGAAGTTGTCCCCACCTCAAACTTGTGCTGCCCTGATACAGCCAAGGGAGCCCTACAAACTGACATCAGGAACCTGGACTGCTGAGTTTTCTTTCCCAGGGAAAATGGAAAAAGGCTGTGCCCACGGGCCCCTGGCCCTGACTGCAAAGAATCCTTATATCGAAGGATGGACCCCACACAGAAGTTGTCCCCACCTCAAACTTGTGCTGCCCTGATACACCCAAGGGAGCCCTACAAACTGACATCAGGAACCTGGACTGCTGAGTTTTCTTTCCCAGGGAAAATGGAAAAAGGATGTGCCCAGGGGCCCCTGGCACTGGACCGGGACCTCACTACGAGAAATCCTTATATCAAAGGATGGACCCCACACCGAAGTTGTCCCCACCTCAAACTTGTGCTGCCCTGATACACCCAAGGGAGCCCTACAAACTGACATCAGGAACCTGGACTGCTGAGTTTACTTTCCCAGGGAAAATGGAAAAGGATGTGCCCAGGGACCCCTGGCCCTGACTGCAAAAAATCCTTATATCGAAGGATGGACCCCACACCAAAGTTGTCCCCACCTCAAACTTCTGCTGCCCTGATAGACCCAAGAGAGCCCTACAAACTCACATCAGAACCTGGACTGCTGAGTTTTCTTTCCCAGGGAAAATGGAAAAAGGATGTGCCCAGGGGCCCCTGGCCCTGGACAGGGACCTCACTGCAAAAAATCCTTATATTGAAGGATGGACCCCACACCGAAGTTGTTGAAACCTCGAACTTGTGCTACCCTGATAGACCCAAGGGAGCCCTACAAACTGACATCAGGAACCTGGACTGCTGAGTTTTCTTTCCCAGGGAAAATGGAAAAAGGATGTGCCCAGGGGCCCCTGGCCCTGGGCAGGGACCTCACTACAAAAAATCCTTATATCGAAGGATGGACCCCACACCGAAGTTGTCCTCACCTCAAACTTGTGCTGCCCTGATAGACCCAAGGGAGCTCTACAAACTGACATCAGGAACCTGGACTGCTGAGTTTTCTTTCCCAGGGAAAATGGAAAAAGGATGTGCTCAGGGGCCCCTGGCCCTGACTGCAAAGAATCCTTATATAGAAGGATGGACGCCACACCAAAGTTGTCCCCACCTCAAACATGTGCTGCCCTGATAGACCCAAGGGAGCCCTACAAACTGACATCAGGAACCTGGACTGCTGAGTTTTCTTTCCCAGGGAAAATGGAAAAGGATGTGCCCAGGGGCCCCTGGCCCTGACTGCAAAAAATCCTTATATCGAAGGATGGACACCACACCAAAGTTGTCCCCACCTCAAACTTCTGCTGCCCTGATAGACACAAGGGAGCCCTACAAACTGACATCAGGAACCTGGACTGCTGAGTTTTCTTTCCCAGGGAAAATGGCCAAAGGATGTGCCCGGGGGACCCTGGCCCTGACTGCAAGGAATCCTTATATCGAAGGATGGACCCCACACCGAAGTTGTCCCCACCTCAAACTTGTGCTGCCCTGATAGACCCAAGGGAGCCCTACAAACTGACATCAGGAACCTGGACTGCTGAGTTTTCTTTCCCAGGGAAAATGGAGAAAGGATGTGCACTTGGGCCCCTGGCCCTGGGCTGGGGCCTGACTGCAAAGAATCCTTATATCGAAGGATGGACCCCACACCGAAGTTGTCCCCACCTCAAACTTGTGCTGCCCTGATAGACCCAAGGGAGCCCTACAAACTGACATCAGGAACCTGGACTGCTGAGTTTTCTTTCCCAGGGAAAATGGAAAAAGGATGTGCCCAGGGGTCCCTGGCCCTGGAAAGGGACCTCACTACAAAAAATCATTATATCGAAGGATGGACCCCACACCGAAGTTGTTGAAACCTCGAACTTGTGCTACCCTGATAGACCCAAGGGAGCCCTACAAACTGACATCAGGAACCTGGACTGCTGAGTTTTCTTTCCCAGGGAAAATGGAAAAAGGATGTGCACAGGGGCCCCTGGCCCTGACTGCAAAAAATCCTTATATCGAAGGATGGACCCCACACCGAAGTTGTCCCCACCTCAAACTTGTGCTGCCCTGATACACCCAAGGGAGCCCTACAAACTGACATCAGGAACCTGGACTGCTGAGTTTTCTTTCCCAGGGAAAATGGAAAAAGGATGTGCTCAGGGGCCCCTGGCCCTGACTGCAAAGAATCCTTATATCGAAAGATGGAGCCCACACCGAAGTTGTCCCCACCTCAAACTTGTGCTGCCCTGATAGACCCAAGGGAGCCCTACAAACTGACATCAGGAACCTGGACTGCTGAGTTTTCTTTCCCAGGGAAAATGGAAAAAGGATGTGCCCAGGGGCCCCTGGCCCTGGGCAGGGGCCTCACTGCAAAAAATCCTTATATCGAAGGATGGACCCCACACCGAAGTTGTCCCCACCTCAAACTTGTGCTGCCCTGATAGACCCAAGGGAGCTCTACAAACTGACATCAGGAACCTGGACTGCTGAGTTTTCTTTCCCAGGGAAAATGGAAAAAGGATGTGCCCAGGGGCCCCTGGCCCTGACTGCAAAAAATCCTTATATCGAAGGATGGACCCCACACAGAAGTTGTCCCCACCTCAAACTTGTGCTGCCCTGATAGACCCAAGGGAGCCCTACAAACTGACATCAGGAACCTGGACTGCTGAGTTTTCTTTCCCAGGGAAAAAGGAAAAAGAATGTGCCCAGGGGCCCCTGGCCCTGGGCAGGGGCCTCACTGCAAAAAATCCTTATATCGAAGGATGGACCCCACACCGAAGTTGTCCCCATCTCAAACTTGTGCTGCCCTGATAGACTCAAGGGAGCTCTACAAACTGACATCAGGAACCTGGACTGCTGAGTTTTCTTTCCCAGGGAAAATGGCCAAAGGATCTGCCCAGGGGACCCTGGCCCTGACTGCAAAGAATCCTTATATCGAAGGACGGAACCCACACCGAAGTTGTCCCCACCTCAAACTTGTGCTGCCCTGATAGACCCAAGGGAGCCCTACAAACTGACATCAGGAACCTGGACTGCTGAGTTTTCTTTCCCAGGGAAAATGGAAAAAGGATGTGCCCAGGGGCCCTGGCCCTGGGCAGGGACCTCACTGCAAAAAATCCTTATATCGAAGGACGGACCCCACACCGAAGTTGTCCCCACCTCAAACTTGTGCTACCCTTATAGACCCAAGGGAGCCCTACAAACTGACATCAGGAACCTGGACTGCTGAGTTTTCTTTCCCAGGGAAAATGGAAAAAGGATGTGCCCAGGGGCCCCTGGCCCTGACTGCAAAAAATCCTTATATCGAAGGATGGACCCCACACTGAAGCTGTCCCCACCTCAAACTTGTGCTGCCCTGATATACCCAAGGGAGCCCTACAAACTGATATCAGGAACCTGGACTGCTGAGTTTTCTTTCCCAGGGAAAATGGCCAAAGGATGTGCCCAGGGGCCCCTGGCCCTAGTCAGGGACCTCACTTCAAAAAATCCTTATATCGAAGGATGGACCCCACACCGAAGCTGTCCCCACCTCAAACTTGTGCTGCCCTGATATACCCAAGGGAGCCCTACAAACTGACATCAGGAACCTGGACTGTTGAGTTTTCTTTCCCAGGGGAAATGGATAAAGGATGTGCCCAGGGGCCCCTGGCCCTGACTGCAAAAAATCCTTATATCGAAGGATGGACCCCACACCAAAATTGTCCCCACCTCAAACTTGTGCTGCCCGGATACACCCAAGGGAGCCCTACAAACTGACATCAGGAACCTGGACTGCTGAGTTTTCTTTCCCAGGGAAAATGGAAAAAGGATGTGCCCAGGGGCCCCTGGCCCTGGGCAGGGGCCTCACTGCAAAAAATCCTTATATCGAAGGATGGACCCCACACCGAAGTTGTCCCCACCTCAAACTTGTGCTGCCCTGATAGACCCAAGGGAGCTCTACAAACTGACATCAGGAACCTGGACTGCTGAGTTTTCTTTCCCAGGGAAAATGGAAAAAGGATGTGCCCAGGGGCCCCTGGCCCTGACTGCAAAAAATCCTTATATCGAAGGATGGACCCCACACAGAAGTTGTCCCCACCTCAAACTTGTGCTGCCCTGATAGACCCAAGGGAGCCCTACAAACTGACATCAGGAACCTGGACTGCTGAGTTTTCTTTCCCAGGGAAAAAGGAAAAAGAATGTGCCCAGGGGCCCCTGGCCCTGGGCAGGGGCCTCACTGCAAAAAATCCTTATATCGAAGGATGGACCCCACACCGAAGTTGTCCCCATCTCAAACTTGTGCTGCCCTGATAGACTCAAGGGAGCTCTACAAACTGACATCAGGAACCTGGACTGCTGAGTTTTCTTTCCCAGGGAAAATGGCCAAAGGATCTGCCCAGGGGACCCTGGCCCTGACTGCAAAGAATCCTTATATCAAAGGACGGAACCCACACCGAAGTTGTCCCCACCTCAAACTTGTGCTGCCCTGATAGACCCAAGGGAGCCCTACAAACTGACATCAGGAACCTGGACTGCTGAGTTTTCTTTCCCAGGGAAAATGGAAAAAGGATGTGCCCAGGGGCCCTGGCCCTGGGCAGGGACCTCACTGCAAAAAATCCTTATATCGAAGGATGGACCCCACACCGAAGTTGTCCCCACCTCAAACTTGTGCTACCCTTATAGACCCAAGGGAGCCCTACAAACTGACATCAGGAACCTGGACTGCTGAGTTTTCTTTCCCAGGGAAAATGGAAAAAGGATGTGTACAGGGGCCCCTGGCCCTGACTGCAAAAAATCCTTATATCGAAGGATGGACCCCACACTGAAGCTGTCCCCACCTCAAACTTGTGCTGCCCTGATATACCCAAGGGAGCCCTACAAACTGATATCAGGAACCTGGACTGCTGAGTTTTCTTTCCCAGGGAAAATGGCCAAAGGATGTGCCCAGGGGCCCCTGGCCCTAGTCAGGGACCTCACTTCAAAAAATCCTTATATCGAAGGATGGACCCCACACCGAAGCTGTCCCCACCTCAAACTTGTGCTGCCCTGATATACCCAAGGGAGCCCTACAAACTGACATCAGGAACCTGGACTGTTGAGTTTTCTTTCCCAGGGGAAATGGATAAAGGATGTGCCCAGGGGCCCCTGGCCCTGACTGCAAAAAATCCTTATATCGAAGGATGGACCCCACACCAAAATTGTCCCCACCTCAAACTTGTGCTGCCCGGATACACCCAAGGGAGCCCTACAAACTGACATCAGGAACCTGGACTGCTGAGTTTTCTTTCCCAGGGAAAATGGAAAAAGGATGTGCCCAGGGGCACCTGGCCCTGACTGCAAAAATTCCTTGTATCGAAGGATGGACCCCACCTCAAACTTGTGCTGCCCTGATAGAACCAAGGGAGCCCTACAAACTGACATCAGGAACCTGGACTGCTGAGTTTTCTGTCCCAGGGAAAATGGCCAAAGGATGCGCCCAGGGTCCCCTGGCCCTGGTCAGGGCTCTGACTGCAAAGAATCCTTATATTGAAGGATGGACCCCACACCGAAGCTGTCCCCACCTCAAACTTGTGCTGCCCTGATAGACCCAAGGGAGCCCTACAAACTGACATCAGGAACCTGGACTGCTGAGTTTTCTTTCCCAGGGAAAATGGCCAAAGGATGCGCCCAGGGTCCCCTGGCCCTGGTCAGGGCTCTGACTGCAAAGAATCCTTATATTGAAGGATGGACCCCACACCGAAGCTGTCCCCACCTCAAACTTGTGCTGCCCTGATAGACCCAAGGGAGCCCTACAAACTGACATCAGGAACCTGGACTGCTGAATTTTCTTTCCCAGGGTAAATGGAAAAAGGCTGTGCCCACGGGCCCCTGGCCCTGACTGCAAAAAATCCTTATATTGAAGGATGGACCCCACACCAAAGTTGTCCCCACCTCAAACTTGTGCTGCCCTGATAGACCCAAGGGAGCCCTACAAACTGACATCAGGAACCTGGACTGCTGAGTTTTCTTTCCCAGGGAAAATGGAAAAAGGATGTGCCCAGGGGCCCCTGGCCCTGGGCTGTGGCCTCACTACAAAAAATCCTTATATCGAAGGATGGACCCCACACCGAAATTGTCCCCACCTCAAACTTGTGCTACCCTGATAGACCAAAGGGAGCCCTACAAACTGACATCAGGAACCTGGACTGCTGAGTTTTCTTTCCCAGGGAAAATGGAAAAAGGATGTGCACAGGGGCCCCTGGCCCTGACTGCAAAGAATCCTTATATCGAAGGATGGACCCCACACCGAAGGTTCCCCACCTCAAACTTGTGCTGCCCTGATAGACCCAAGGGAGCCCTACAAACTGACATCAGGAACCTGGACTGCTGAGTTTTCTTTCCCAGGGAAAATGGAAAAAGGATGTGCCCGGGGGCCCCTGGCGCTGGACAGGGACCTCACTACAAAAAATCCTTATATCGAAGGATGGACCCCACACCGAAGTTGTCCCCACCTCAAACTTGTGCTGCCCTGATAGACCCAAGGGAGCCCTACAAACTGACATCAGGAACCTGGACTGTTGAGTTTTCTTTCCCAGGGAAAATGGATAAAGGTTGTGCCCAGGGGCCCCTGGCCCTGACTGCAAAAAATCCTTATATCGAAGGATGGACCCCACACCAAAATTGTCCCCACCTCAAACTTGTGCTGCCCTGATACACCCAAGGGAGCCCTACAAACTGACATCAGGAACCTGGACTGCTGAGTTTTCTTTCCCAGGGAAAATGGAAAAAGGATGTGCCCAGGGGCCCTGGCCCGGGACCTCTCTGCAAAAAATCCTTATATCGAAGGATGGACCCCACACCGAAGTTCTCCCCACCTCAATCTTGTGCTGCCCAGATACACCCAAGGGAGCCCTACAAACTGACATCAGGAACCGGGACTGCTGAGTTTTCTTTCCCAGGGAAAATGGAAAAAGGCTGTGCCCACGGGCGCCTGGCCCTGACTGCAAAAAATCCTTATATTGCAGGATGGTCCCCACACCGAAGTTGTCCCCACCTCAAACTTGTGCTGCCCTGATAGACCCAAGGGAGCCCTACAAACTGACATCAGGAACCTGGACTGCTGAGTTTTCTTTCCCAGGGAAAATGGAAAAAGGATGTGCCCAGGGGCCCCTGGCCATGGGCTGCGACCTGACTGCAAAGAATCCTTATATCGAAGGACGGAGCCCACATTGAAGTTGTCCCCACCTCAAACTTGTCCTGCCCTGATAGACCCAAGGGAGCCCTACAAACTGACATCAGGAACCTGGACTGCTGAGTTTTCTTTCACAGGGAAAATGGGCAAAGGATGTGCCCAGGGGCCCCTGGCCCTGGGCTGCAACCTGACTGCAAAGAATCCTTATATCGAAGGATGCACCCCAGACGGAAGTTGTCCCCACCTCAAACTTGTGCTGCCCTGATAGACCCAAGGGAGCCCTACAAACTGACATCAGGAACCTGGACTGCTGAGTTTTCTTTCCCAGGGAAAATGGCCAATGGGTGTGCCGAGGGGACCCTGGCCCTGACTGCAAAGAATCCTTATATCGAAGGATGGAAACCACAACGAAAATGTCCCCACCTCAAACTTGTGCTGCCCTGATACACCCAAGGGAGCCCTACAAACTGACATCAGGAACCTGGACTGCTGAGTTTTCTTTCCCAGGGAAAATGGCCAAAGGATGTGCCCAGGGGCCCCTGGCCCTGACTGCAAAGAATCCTTTTATCGAAGGATGCACCCCAGACCAAAGTTGTCCCCACCTCAAACTTGTGCTGCCCTGATAGACCCAAGGGAGCCCTACAAACTGACATCAGGAACCTGGACTGCTGAGTTTTCTTTCCGAGGGAAAATGGATAAAGGATGTGCCCAGGGGCCCCTGGCCCTGGGCTGCAACCTGACTGCAAAGAATTCTTATATCGAAGGATGGAAACCACACCACAGTTGTCCCCACCTCAAACTTGTGCTGCCCTGATAGACCCAAGGGAGCCCTACAAACTGACATCAGGAACCTGGACTGCTGAGTTTTCTTTCCCAGGGTAAATGGCCAAAGGATGTGCCCAGGGGCCCCTGGCCCTGGGCTCGGGCCAGACTGCAAAGAATCCTTATATCGAAGGATGGAACCCACACCGAAATTGTCCCCACCTCAAACTGGTGCTGCCCTGATAGACCCAAGGGAGCCCTACAAACTGACATCAGGAACCTGGACTGCTGAGTTTTCTTTCCGAGGGAAAATGGAAAAAGGATGTGCCCAGGGGCCCCTGGCCCTGGGCTGCAACCTGACTGCAAAGAATCCATATATCGAAGGATGGAGCCCACACCACAGTTGTCCCCACCTCAAACTTGTGCTGCCCTGATAGACCCAAGGGAGCCCTACAAACTGACATCAGGAACCTGGACTGCTGAGTTTTCTGTCCCAGGGAAAATGGCCAAAGGATGCGCCCAGGGTCCCCTGGCCCTGGTCAGGGCTCTGACTGCAAAGAATCCTTATATTGAAGGATGGACCCCACACCGAAGCTGTCCCCACCTCAAACTTGTGCTGCCCTGATAGACCCAAGGGAGCCCTACAAACTGACATCAGGAACCTGGACTGCTGAGTTTTCTTTCCCAGGGAAAATGGCCAAAGGATGCGCCCAGGGTCCCCTGGCCCTGGTCAGGGCTCTGACTGCAAAGAATCCTTATATTGAAGGATGGACCCCACACCGAAGCTGTCCCCACCTCAAACTTGTGCTGCCCTGATAGACCCAAGGGAGCCCTACAAACTGACATCAGGAACCTGGACTGCTGAATTTTCTTTCCCAGGGTAAATGGAAAAAGGCTGTGCCCACGGGCCCCTGGCCCTGACTGCAGAAAATCCTTATATTTAAGGATGGACCCCACACCAAAGTTGTCCCCACCTCAAACTTGTGCTGCCCTGATAGACCCAAGGGAGCCCTACAAACTGACATCAGGAACCTGGACTGCTGAGTTTTCTTTCCCAGGGAAAATGGAAAAAGGATGTGCCCAGGGGCCCCTGGCCCTGGGCTGTGGCCTCACTACAAAAAATCCTTATATCGAAGGATGGACCCCACACCGAAATTGTCCCCACCTCAAACTTGTGCTACCCTGATAGACCAAAGGGAGCCCTACAAACTGACATCAGGAACCTGGACTGCTGAGTTTTCTTTCCCAGGGAAAATGGAAAAAGGATGTGCCCAGGGGCCCCTGGCCCTGACTGCAAAGAATCCTTATATCGAAGGATGGACCCCACACCGAAGGTTCCCCACCTCAAACTTGTGCTGCCCTGATAGACCCAAGGGAGCCCTACAAACTGACATCAGGAACCTGGACTGCTGAGTTTTCTTTCCCAGGGAAAATGGAAAAAGGATGTGCCCAGGGGCCCCTGGCGCTGGACAGGGACCTCACTACAAAAAATCCTTATATCGAAGGATGGACCCCACACCAAAGTTGTCCCCACCTCAAACTTGTGCTGCCCTGATAGACCCAAGGGAGCCCTACAAACTGACATCAGGAACCTGGACTGTTGAGTTTTCTTTCCCAGGGAAAATGGATAAAGGATGTGCCCAGGGGCCCCTGGCCCTGACTGCAAAAAATCCTTATATCGAAGGATGGACCCCACACCAAAATTGTCCCCACCTCAAACTTGTGCTGCCCTGATACACCCAAGGGAGCCCTACAAACTGACATCAGGAACCTGGACTGCTGAGTTTTCTTTCCCAGGGAAAATGGAAAAAGGATGTGCCCAGGGGCCCTGGCCCGGGACCTCTCTGCAAAAAATCCTTATATCGAAGGATGGACCCCACACCGAAGTTCTCCCCACCTCAATCTTGTGCTGCCCAGATACACCCAAGGGAGCCCTACAAACTGACATCAGGAACCGGGACTGCTGAGTTTTCTTTCCCAGGGAAAATGGAAAAAGGCTGTGCCCACGGGCGCCTGGCCCTGACTGCAAAAAATCCTTATATTGCAGGATGGTCCCCACACCGAAGTTGTCCCCACCTCAAACTTGTGCTGCCCTGATAGACCCAAGGGAGCCCTACAAACTGACATCAGGAACCTGGACTGCTGAGTTTTCTTTCCCAGGGAAAATGGAAAAAGGATGTGCCCAGGGGCCCCTGGCCATGGGCTGCGACCTGACTGCAAAGAATCCTTATATCGAAGGACGGAGCCCACATTGAAGTTGTCCCCACCTCAAACTTGTCCTGCCCTGATAGACCCAAGGGAGCCCTACAAACTGACATCAGGAACCTGGACTGCTGAGTTTTCTTTCACAGGGAAAATGGGCAAAGGATGTGCCCAGGGGCCCCTGGCCCTGGGCTGCAACCTGACTGCAAAGAATCCTTATATCGAAGGATGCACCCCAGACGGAAGTTGTCCCCACCTCAAACTTGTGCTGCCCTGATAGACCCAAGGGAGCCCTACAAACTGACATCAGGAACCTGGACTGCTGAGTTTTCTTTCCCAGGGAAAATGGCCAATGGGTGTGCCGAGGGGACCCTGGCCCTGACTGCAAAGAATCCTTATATCGAAGGATGGAAACCACAACGAAAATGTCCCCACCTCAAACTTGTGCTGCCCTGATACACCCAAGGGAGCCCTACAAACTGACATCAGGAACCTGGACTGCTGAGTTTTCTTTCCCAGGGAAAATGGCCAAAGGATGTGCCCAGGGGCCCCTGGCCCTGACTGCAAAGAATCCTTTTATCGAAGGATGCACCCCAGACCAAAGTTGTCCCCACCTCAAACTTGTGCTGCCCTGATAGACCCAAGGGAGCCCTACAAACTGACATCAGGAACCTGGACTGCTGAGTTTTCTTTCCGAGGGAAAATGGATAAAGGATGTGCCCAGGGGCCCCTGGCCCTGGGCTGCAACCTGACTGCAAAGAATTCTTATATCGAAGGATGGAGCCCACACCACAGTTGTCCCCACCTCAAACTTGTGCTGCCCTGATAGACCCAAGGGAGCCCTACAAACTGACATCAGGAACCTGGACTGCTGAGTTTTCTTTCCCAGGGTAAATGGCCAAAGGATGTGCCCAGGGGCCCCTGGCCCTGGGCTCGGGCCTGACTGCAAAGAATCCTTATATCGAAGGATGGAACCCACACCGAAATTGTCCCCACCTCAAACTGGTGCTGCCCTGATAGACCCAAGGGAGCCCTACAAACTGACATCAGGAACCTGGACTGCTGAGTTTTCTTTCCGAGGGAAAATGGAAAAAGGATGTGCCCAGGGGCCCCTGGCCCTGGGCTGCAACCTGACTGCAAAGAATCCATATATCGAAGGATGGAGCCCACACCACAGTTGTCCCCACCTCAAACTTGTGCTGCCCTGATAGACCCAAGGGAGCCCTACAAACTGACATCAGGAACCTGGACTGCTGAGTTTTCTTTCCCAGGGTAAATGGCCAAAGGATGTGCCCAGGGGCCCCTGGCCCTGGGCTGCAACCTGACTGCAAAGAATTCTTATATCGAAGGATGGAGCCCACACCACAGTTGTCCCCACCTCAAACTTGTGCTGCCCTGATAGACCCAAGGGAGCCCTACAAACTGACATCAGGAACCTGGACTGCTGAGTTTTCTTTCCCAGGGTAAATGGCCAAAGGATGTGCCCAGGGGCCCCTGGCCCTGGGCTCGGGCCTGACTGCAAAGAATCCTTATATCGAAGGATGGAACCCACACCGAAATTGTCCCCACCTCAAACTGGTGCTGCCCTGATAGACCCAAGGGAGCCCTACAAACTGACATCAGGAACCTGGACTGCTGAGTTTTCTTTCCGAGGGAAAATGGAAAAAGGATGTGCCCAGGGGCCCCTGGCCCTGGGCTGCAACCTGACTGCAAAGAATCCATATATCGAAGGATGGAGCCCACACCACAGTTGTCCCCACCTCAAACTTGTGCTGCCCTGATAGACCCAAGGGAGCCCTACAAACTGACATCAGGAAGCTGGACTGCTGAGTTTTCTTTCCCAGGGAAAATGGCCAAAGGATGTGCCCAGGGAGCCCTGGCCCTGACTGCAAAAAATCCTTATATCAAAGGATGGAGCCCAGACCGAAATTGTCCCCACCTCAAACTTGTCCTGCCCTGATAGACCCAAGGGAGCCCTACAAACTGACATCAGGAACCTGGACTGCTGAGTTTTCTTTCCCAGGGAAAATGGCCAAAGGATGTGCCCAGGGGCCCCTGGCCCTGGGCTGCAACCTGACTGCAAAGAATCCTTATATCGAAGGATGGAACCCACACCGAAATTGTCCCCACCTCAAACTGGTGGTGCCCTGATAGACCCAAGGGAGCCCTACAAACTGACATCAGGAACCTGGACTGCTGAGTTTTCTTTCCCAGGGTAAATGGCCAAAGGATGTGCCCAGGGGCCCCTGGCCCTGGGCTCGGGCCTGACTGCAAAGAATCCTTATATTGAAGGATGGAACCCACACCGAAATTGTCCCCACCTCAAACTGGTGCTGCCCTGATAGACCCAAGGGAGCCCTACAAACTGACATCAGGAAGCTGGACTGCTGAGTTTTCTTTCCCAGGGAAAATGGCCAAAGGATGTGCCCAGGGAGCCCTGGCCCTGACTGCAAAAAATCCTTATATCGAAGGATGGAGCCCAGACCGAAGTTGTCCCCACCTCAAACTTGTCCTGCCCTGATAGACCCAAGGGAGCCCTACAAACTGACATCAGGAACCTGGACTGCTGAGTTTTCTTTCCCAGGGAAAATGGCCAAAGGATGTGCCCAGGGGCCCCTGGCCCTGGGCTGCAACCTGACTGCAAAGAATCCTTATATCGAAGGATGGAACCCACACCGAAATTGTCCCCACCTCAAACTGGTGCTGCCCTGATAGACCCAAGGGAGCCCTACAAACTGACATCAGGAACCTGGACTGCTGAGTTTTCTTTCCCAGGGGAAATGGCCAAAGGATGTGCCCAGGGGCCCCTGGCCCTGGGCTCGGGCCTGACTGCAAAGAATCCTTATATCGAAGGATGGAACCCACACCGAAATTGTCCCCACCTCAAACTGGTGCTGCCCTGATAGACCCAAGGGAGCCCTACAAACTGACATCAGGAACCTGGACTGCTGAGTTTTCTTTCCCAGGGAAAATGGCCAAAGGATGTGCCCAGGGGCCCCTGGCCCTGGGCTGCAACCTGACTGCAAAGAATCCTTATATCGAAGGATGGAACCCACACCGAAATTGTCCCCACCTCAAACTGGTGCTGCCCTGATAGACCCAAGGGAGCCCTACAAACTGACATCAGGAACCTGGACTGCTGAGTTTTCTTTCCCAGGGGAAATGGCCAAAGGATGTGCCCAGGGGCCCCTGGCCCTGGGCTCGGGCCTGACTGCAAAGAATCCTTATATTGAAGGATGGACCCCACACCGAAGCTGTCCCCACCTCAAACTTGTGCTGCCCTGATAGACCCAAGGGAGCCCTACAAACTGACATCAGGAACCTGGACTGCTGAGTTTTCTTTCCCAGGGAAAATGGCCAAAGGATGTGCCCAGGGTCCCCTGGCCCTGGTCAGGGCTCTGACTGCAAAGAATCCTTATATCGAAGGATGGACCCCACACCGAAGCTGTCCCCACCTCAAACTTGTGCTGCCCTGATAGACCCAAGGGAGCCCTACAAACTGACATCAGGAACCTGGACTGCTGAATTTTCTTTCCCAGGGTAAATGGAAAAAGGCTGTGCCCACGGGCCCCTGGCCCTGACTGCAAAAATCTTTATATTGAAGGATGGACCCCACAGCAAAGTTGTCCCCACCTCAAACTTGTGCTGCCCTGATACACCCAAGGGAGCCCTACAAACTGACATCAGGAACCTGGACTGCTGAGTTTTCTTTCCCAGGGAAAATGGAAAAAGGATGTGCCCAGGGGCCCCTGGCCCTGGGCTGTGGCCTCACTACAAAAAATCCTTATATTGAAGGATGGACAACACACCGAAATTGTCCCCACCTCAAACTTGTGCTGCCCTGATACACCCAAGGGAGCCCTACAAACTGACATCAGGAACCTGGACTGCTGAGTTTTCTTTCCCAGGGAAAATGGAAAAAGGATGTGCCCAGGGGACCCTGGCCCTGGGCTGTGACCTCACTACAAAAAATCCTTATATCGAAGGATAGACCCCACACCGAAATTGTCCCCACCTCAAACTTGTGCTACCCTGATAGACCAAAGGGAGCCCTACAAACTGACATCAGGAACCTGGACTGCTGAGTTTTCTTTCCCAGGGAAAATGGAAAAAGGATGTGCCCAGGGGCACCATGCCCTGACTGAAAAAATCCTTATATCGAAGGATGGACCCCACACCGAAGTTGTCCCCACCTCAAACTTGTGCTGCCCTGATAGACCCAAGGGAGCCCTACAAACTGACATCAGGAACCTGGACTGCTGAGTTTTCTTTCCCAGGGAAAATGGAAAAAGGATGTGCCCAGGGGCCCCTGGCCCTGGTCAGGAACCTCACTGCAAAAAATCCTTATATCGAAGGATGGACCCCACACCAAAGATGTCCCCACCTCAAACTTGTGCTACCCTGATACACCCAAGGGAGCCCTACAAACTGACATCAGGAACCTGGACTGCTGAGTTTTC